>NC_073234.2:130181818-130824545 GCF_029281585.2 Gorilla gorilla gorilla
GTGAGCACCCAACCCAAGAGCTTTGGTTTTGCATCTGAATAAAAGGAGAAGTTATTTTGAACAAGAAACAACATGTATCCCTTACCACCCTCCCCCGACCCACCCCGAAGATTTCATTGTGAAAACAAGCTGGGGAAGTGGACATGGAACTATCATATTCCCCCTGGCCTATTGGGTCCTGTTCACTGTGTTAGATCCTTTTATATACACGGTCTACGGTGTTCCTCACAATACTAGCATTTTCTTCTTTTACTTCTTTTTTATTAATAGATCGGGTCTTGCTCTGTTGCTCTATTGCCCAGGCTGGAGTGCAGTGGCATGATCATGGCTCACTGCAACCTCCGACTCCCTGGCTCAAGCCGTCCTTCCACCTCAGCCTCTCGAGTAGCTGGGACTAGAGGTGTGTATCACCATGCCCAGCTAATTTTTAAAAGTTTTTGAGAAATGAGGTCTTGCTGTGTTGCCCAGGCTGGTCTCGAACTCCTGGCCTCAAGCAATCCTCCTGCCTCACCCTCCCCGAAATAGAAGAGCTGATTAAGAAGTTGATAGCCCATTAATGCTGGTCAGCCCATTTAACCCTTGTAGTCTGGGGGACAGGGGACACAAAGTATCATAGGGAGTTTGATGATTGAGAGTCTGATGCCCCCAAGTCTACAGGCATCTGGGTCTTTATATCAGCAGTTAGGGCATGTTGGTGACAAGCTGACACATTTATCTTCCCTGCCCTACAGCAAGGTGGAAAGATTCTGGAATGGCCAAAAACGAAACTGGGTTGGAGTCTCTCAGCTCTGACACTTGTTTGGGGATAAACCACTTAATCTTTGTAAATTGTAGAAGTTTTCTAAATCTTTTAGTTGTAAAAATAGTAATGGGTTTGTTGGAGGAGTCAATGAGATAATGGAAGTAAATCGCTTAGCATGGTGCCAGGCACTTACCAAGTTCTCAGTTGAGATTAGCTTTTACTGTTGGTAGTGTCAGCATCATACTCATTCATCCCTGTATTTATGAAACAAGTATTTATTGAGTGCACTGTCTTCCAGGGGCCATTCTAGGTGCTGGCATTCCACAGGGAACAAAGGGAAATCCCTGCATTGCAGTGAGAGGAGACAGACAATAAACAAATGACTATTGGCCGGGTGTGGTGGTTCACGCCTGTAATCCCAGCACTTTGGGAGGCTGAGGCTGGTGGATTACCTGAGGTCAGGAGTTCGAGATCAGCCTGACCAAGAAGGTGAAACCCCATCTCTACTAAAAATACAAAAATTAGCTGGGCATGGTGGCAGGCGCCTGTAGTTCCAGCTACTTGGGAGACTGAGATGGGAGAATTGCTTGAACCCGGGGGACGGAGGTTGTCGTGAACCAAGATTGAGCCACTGCACTCTAGCCTGGGTGATGGAGTGAGATTCCATCTCAAAAAAACAAAACAAAACAAAACAAACAAACAAACAAAATGAATATTGTGTCAGCCAGTGATCAAACATGACACTTGGCTGGGCACGGTGGCTCACACCTGTAATCCCAGCAATTTGGGAGGCTGAGGTGGGCAGACTACCTGAGGTCAGGAGTTCAAGACCAGCCTGGCCAACATGGTGAAACCCCGTCTCTGCTAAAAAATACAAAAATTAGCTAGGCATGGTCATGAGCCCCTGTAATCCTAGCTACTTGGGAGGCGGAGGCAGGAGAATCGCTTGAACCCAGGAGGGGAGGTTGCAGTGAGCCAAGACTGCGCCATTACCCTCCAGCATGGGTGACAGAGTGAGACTCCGTCTCAAAAAAAAAAATTAATTAAAAAATAAAAAATAAAACATGACACTTAAAGCAAGCAAAGGAATAAAGTGATGGGAGAAAGGAAATGCTACTGTACATAGTGAGGAGGTGATATTGGAGCAGAGACCTGAAGAAGTTAAGGAATCAGGCTCTGGCGGAACAATATTCCGGGTAGAAGACACAGCAAGTGCAAGGGCCCTGAGGCTGGAATGTGCTTGGTGTGTTTGAAGAAAAGCAAGGAGTTGCCACAACTGGAAGTAAAGTGGTTGAGAGGTTCAGGTGTAGTGATCCATGCCTGTAATCCCAGCACTTTGGGAAGCCAAGGTGGGCAAATTGCTTGAGCCCAGAAGTTTGAGACCAGCCTGGGCAAGATAGGCCCCATCTCTACAAAAAATAAAAAAAAAAAAATTAGCCAGATATGATCCCAGCTACTTGGAAGGATGAAGTGGGAGGATCATTTGAGCCTGGAAGATTGAGGCTGCAGTGACCTGTGATGGTGCCACTGCACTACAGCCTGGGCAACAGAGCAAGACCCTGTCTCCAAAAAAAAAAAAAAAAAAGATGGTTGAGAGGGTTCAATCGCCATTGGAAATGACACATTCAAATGATGGCATGAAATCAGGCCAGAGAGTTGGGGATGGAGGAAGGCCCAGATCCTGAAGAATTTGAGGACTGTTAAGAGCTTTGGTTTTGCATCTGAATAATGTCACTTCTTGCTATTTTAAACGATAAGTTATCCCTTTAACACCCCCCAGATTTTATTTTAAAAAGTTACAAGTATATAGAAAAGTTGAAAAATTATATGACATCTGTATGGATTCTATACTTAACATTGCATTATATTTGCTTTATCACACATCTACTCAATTATTCATCAATTTATTTATTTATTTATTATTTTTGAGACAGAGTTTCACTCCTGTTGCCCGGGCTGGAGTGCAATGGTGCAATCTTGGCTCACTGCAATCTCCACCTCCCAGTTTCAAGCGATTCTTCTGCCTCAGCCTCCCAAGTAGCTGGAATTACAGGCATGCACCACTACACCCAGCTAATTATTTATTTTTTTAAAGTAGAGATGGGGTTTCACTATGTTGGTCAGGCTGGTCTCGAACTCCTGACCTCAGGTGATCCACCCGCCTCGGCCTCCCAAAGTGCTGGGAACAGGCGTGAGCCACTGCGCCCAGCCCATCAATTTATCTTTTGTTTTGTGCATTACAAAGTAAGTCACAGGTTTAGCAGCATGCATGGTCTCTAAAGCAAAAGCACAAGCAAAACCAAAACTACTAAGTTACGGATATCAGTTACTTTATCCCCAAATACTTCAGTCTGCATATCATTAACTAGAATTCAATATCTGTTCATATTTTGTAAGAGAAAATTTACACACATTGAAATGCACAAATCTTAAGGATATCACTCTCTAAATACTTGCAAATGCACATGCTTCTGCATCCCAAATCCTTATCAAGATAGATAATATTGTCATCACTTCTCCCTCCCTCCTCCAATCTGCCACTATTGATTTTTTCTGCCATATTGGTATGTTGGTTTTGTCTCTTCCAATACTTTAGATGAGTGGAATTATACAGTACATAGGCTTGTGTATAGTTTTCTCTCATTCAGCATAATTTGAGATTCACCTGTGCTATAACTTGTATCAATAGTTTCTTTTTTATTGTGGAGTAGCATTTCTTTATACGAATACACCAGTTTGTTTAACTTTTTTCCTGTTGATGCACACGAGGGTGGTTTCTAGTTTTTGTCTGCCTTAACCATTTTTTTTTGATTGACAAGTAATAATTTTATGTGTTTATGAGGCACCACGTGATGCTTCCATACATGTATATATCTGGAATCAAAATCACCACCTTACCTTTGAAAAAAATTTCTCTAGCAGCAGGTTAGAGAATAGACTCTTGGCTGAAAAGATAGAAACAGACCAGGTGTGAAGCTCAGGCTTGCAATCCCAGTGCTTTGTGAGGCCAAGGCGGGTGGATCACTTGAGGCCAGGAGCTCCAGACCAGTCTGGGCAACATAGTGAGACCTAAAAACATTATCCGGGTGTGATGGCTCACACCTGTAGTCACAGCTACTTGGGAGGCTGAGGTGGGAGGATCACTTCAGTCCAGAAGATTGAGGCTGCATTGAGCTATGATTGTGCCACTGCCACTGCATTCCAGCCTGGGTGACAGAGCAAGATGCTGTCTCTAAAAATAAATAAATAAATAAATCTTTGCTCTTTTCCGTAAAATCTGAATGATTGTAATTCATTCCTTGTATATAAGAAAATGCATTGAAAATGCTGAACACGGTGTCTGGCTTCTCTGAGGCATTCAAAGCCATCAGCTGTTATTATTAGAACTTTTCATCAAACCCCACCCTAGTCTCCGTCCTCTGGATCACAAGCTCCCTAGAGCTTTTAATCTCTCAATTGGAATTTCCCATTGGAGGCAGCTCCTTGAGGAATTTCTGTTATTATTCTCCCTACAGGATACCTTAGCTGATACAGTTCATTTACAAGGTGGCTCATTGCAAATGCGTAGCTGAGGAGATTGGACCAAAGTTACTGAACGTGTTGAATCTAAGAGGAAAGCATGATAATCAGGTCGTTCCTTATGAAGGAATGGGTTATCTCCAGGGGAAGGGAGTTGTCTAAACCTTGAAGATGTTGTTAACTGAGATAATGTATATAAAGAGGTTAAGCTACGGTCAAAACAAGGCTACCACCACATTATCGCTTGCCTGAAAAAGATAAGACTCAAGCCATCCTTCTAATCTCAGCCTCTCAAGTAGCTGGGACCATAGGTGGGTGCCACCATGCCCAGCTTTTTTTTTTTTTTCTTTTTTCAGAGATGGAGTCTTCCTAAATTACCCAGGCTGGTTGTAAACTCCTGGGTGAACCTCCTGCCTCAACCTGTCAAAGTGCTGGGATTATAGGCATGAGATACTCTGCCTGGCCTCCTTCTGTAACCAAGAATCTATTCTCTAACCCGCAGCCAGAAGGATTCTTTTCAAATGCAAAAAATCTTGTCAACCAGGCTGGATTGCAGTGGTATGATCATAGTTCATTGCAATCTCAAATTCCTGGGACAGCAAAGATTTAAATTCATTGCCTCTGGCTTCAGAGGCTGTAATCTTAACTACTATGGCTATATCAATTCCCTTTCCATTGCAAAAGATGAATGGAATAGTTGAAATGCAGCAAGCTGATTTTCTTTTCCTCCCAGCAAAGTTGACCCCAAATCACTAATTCATTTTCTGAAATCCCCAAAAGGACATCATCTGGGCCAAGCGTGATGGCTCATGCCTGTAGTCCCAGCACTTTGGGAGGCCGAGATGGATGGATCACCTGAGGTCAGGAGTTGGAGAGCAGGCTGGCCAACATGGTGAAACCCCATCTCTACTAAAAATATTATACAAGGCTGGGCATGGTGGCTCATGCCTGTAATCCCAGCACTTTGGGAGGCCAAGGTGGGCGGATCACCTGAGGTCGGGAGTTCGAGACCAGCCTGACCAACATGGTGAAACCCTGTCTCTACTAAAAATACAAAATTAGACGGGCATGGTGGCACATGCCTGTAATCCCAGCTACTCGGGAGGCTGAGGCAGGAGAATCGCTTGAACTTGGGAGGCGGAGGCTGTGAGCTGAGATCGTGCCATTGCACTCCAGCCTGAGCAACAAGAGTGAAACTCCGTCTCAAAAAAAAAATTATACAAAAATTAGGCCAGGCATGGTTGTACGTGCCTGTAGTCCCAGCTACTCGGGAGGCTGAGGTGGGAAAATTGCTTGAATCCAGGAGGTGGAGAGCTTGCAGTGAGCCAAGATCACGCCACTGCACTCCAGTCTGGGCAAGAGAGTGAGACCCTGTCTCAAAAAATAATAAAATAAAATAAAATAAAATAAAATAAAAAGGACATCATTCAAAATGGCAACATGAGGTCAAAGTAGGGCTCATGGATAGGGTGACCAGCTCGGTTTGCGTGAGACTTTCCTTGTTTTAATTTTACTTTTTTTGTTTTGAGACAGGGTCTCCCTCTGTCATCCAGGCTGGGGTGCAGTGGCACAATCATGACTCATTGCAGCCTCTTCCCAGGCTCAGGTAATCCTTCTGTCTCAGCCTCCAGAGTAGAGGATTACAGACAAACACTACCACACCCAGCTAAGTATTTTGTATTTTTAGTAGAGATAGAGTTTCATCATGTTGCCCAGGCTGGTCTGGAACTCCTGAGCTCAAGTGATAGGCCCACCTACGCCTCTCAAAGTGCTGGGATTACAGACAGGAGACATTGCGCCTGGCCGACTTTCCCTGTTTTAGCACACTGAATATCCAAGGCAAATTGGGATGGTTCAATCACCCTACTCATGAAAGAAGGTTGGTGTCCATGTAGAATACTCCCATTTGTGATCTGGATAGAGTGATGTGAATTGATCCCAGGGTCATGAATTTACCCACAAAGCAGTCTCCTTTGGTTCCTGCTCTTCTCAGCCTTAGGACAATCTGTTTGGACATGATCCACTGAAGGAACAAACTTAGCAACTTGTACCATCAATCAACTGGCATTTGAGGATGTGTTGACAAATAAATGTGCCATCCCCAAGAGGGCAGGAGATTATTCAGTAGTTCTTCCATATTAACTATAAGCTTTGGGACCCTGAAAGCATTTTTTCTCTCTTATACACAGAATAACATCTCCTGGAAACCGGCTTGCTCCCCTGACTCCACTGCCATGGGTCTCATATAAGGTCATGTGCCTTTTTGTTTGGACCAGGGCACTGGCTTTCTAGTGTTGAAGGTTCTGGAGCCTTCAACATCTCATTCTCTTAATTCTTCTCACCTACTAAATAGAGCATCAAAGAGAACCACTGAAAGCATTTAGCCTCAGGCTGCGTGTGGTGGCTCACGCCTATAATACCAGCACTTTGGGAGGCCAAGGCAGGCGGATCACTTGAGGTCAGGGGTTCTAGACCAGCCTGGCCAACATGGTGAAACCCTATGTCTACTAAAAATACAGAGAAATAGCCAGGTGTGGTGACAGGCACCTGTAGTCCCAGCTGCTAGGGAGGCTGAGGCAGAAGAATCACTTGAACCCAGGAGGTGGAGGTTGCAGTGAGCCAAGTTCACGCCACTGCACTCCAGCCTGGGTGACAGAGCCAGATTCCATCTCAAATTAAAAAAAAAAAAAAGCATCTAGACTCTGCCTGCTTCTAATGAAGACCTTAAATAATGGAACCACAGCCAGGCAGGCTGACTTCAGAGCCAGCCAGATTAAGCACTATGCACAAGACACAGGGATGTGTAGAGATATAATAGCTCCATGAGTGCAATTACTAAGAAAAAAGGATTCCAGTGGGCCCTTGTGCTACATAAACTAACAGTACGGGGAATATTTTAGACTGTTTCCCCCTAAGATGAAGTCTTTTTTTAGGCGCTCAGCCCTGTTTTCTTTGCCTAAAACTGTCTCTTTAATCCTATTTCTTGAATATTTCTTGGAGCTGTTGGCTTGTCTTCATTCTTTACCCACTGTCTGGGCTCAAGCCACCTCCTTCTCTTACTCTTTGATTCTCACAAGAACTTCCTAACTGGTCAGCTATTTCCACTCTTTTTCTTTTTTTTTGAGACCGAGTCTCACTCTGTCACCCAGGCTGGAGTGCAGTGGCATGATCTCAGCTCTTTGCTGCTTCCGCCTCCCAGATTCAAGCGATTCTCATGCCTCAGCCTCCCAAGTTGCTGGGACTACAGGAGAGCACCACCATGCCCGGCTAATTTTTGTATTTTTAGTAGAGATGGGGTTTCACCATGTTGGCCAGGCAGGTCTCAAACTGCTGACTTCAAGTGATCCTCCTGCCTCTGCCTCTCAAAGTTCTAGGATTACAGGCATGAGCCAACATGCCCGGCCTGGAAGGCATTTGAGAGAGTTCCTCAGCTATGTCTTCTTTGAGTGTAATTGATCCAAATTCCTCTGAATTGGTTACAGATTGAAACCCCACTTGAATGCCCCATCCCTTCTGGGCATATTGCTTTGGGCTTTGCCAAGACCTCAATGCCTGTTAAGGAGTGAGACTTAGGTGTGTTATGTCTTCAGCCTTTGCTCTCTCTTGCTTCTCTAAGGCTGGTGACCTACCAGTGCCCTGGAAGGCAGGAAGGAGAGCCATGCCTTGAGGATGAGGTAAGGTGACCTGGGCATCATGATGGAGGAGCTTCCCTAATAAATGCAGCCAGGAACCCTCTAAGGATGCTGATCTTTTATTAGTAGGGCTCCATTGATATCAGTGGGAATTTCAGGAACCAGCTCACAACTAAACGTCGTCATGGACTGGGGCTTCCAAACCATTGGGGCTTTTGAGGTACAAGGAAGTGTTTAATTATACCCGTGAAATTGTGCCATCCTCTCACCCATTGGCCATAGATCACATCAGTCCTTTACCAACCCCTGGCCAATGTCAGTTCAACCACATAATGCTTAGGACACCAAACGATGAACTTCCTTTGCCTGACCAATCTTCATTTTTATTTTTTGAGATGGAGTATCTCTCTGTTGCCCAGGCTGGAGTGCAGAGGTGCAATCTTGGCTCACTGCAACCTCCACCTCCTGGGTTCAAGCGATTCTCCTGCTTCGACCTCCCGAGTAGCTGGGATTACAGGTATGCTCCACCATGCCTGGCTAGTTTTTGTATTTTTCATAGAGACAGAGTTTCACCATGTTGGCCAGGCTGGTCTTGAACTCCTGATCTCAAATGATCTGCCTGCCTCGGCCTCCCAAAGTGCTGGGATTACAGGTGTGAGCCACCACGCCTGGCCTGTCTAACCAGTCTTGGCCTCCAGCACTGGCCATTTGAAAAGGGAGTGGACCTGGGCTCTGCTGGAGAAATCAGCATCCAGGTTGGAAACTGATCAATAGATTTTATGCTGTATCCTGGAGCCTATGTGGGGTCACTGGCAGCTTTACAGTGCAGCTTTATGGCACATGCAGGCTGAGGTCTGATCCAGCCTTTGCGGAAGGAGGAATAATAAAGGGGGAAACCAGCCATCGTGGCTCATGCCTGTAATCCCAGCACTTGGGGAGGCTGAGGTGGGTGGATCACTTGAGGTCAGGAGTCTTTACGGAAAATACGAAAGAAAAAAACAAAAACAAACAAACAAACAAAAACTAATAAGGTATGGTGGCATGTGCCTGTAATCTCAGCTACTCGGGAGGCTGAGGCAGGAGAATGGCTTGAACCCAGGAGGTGGAGGTTGCAGTGAGTCGAGATTGCATCACTGCACTCCAACCCAGGCGACAGAGCAAGACTTTGTCTAAAAAAAAAAAAAAAAAAAGGCGGGGGGGTTGGGGGGCAAACCAGAAACAAATTCCATAAAGACAGCTACAAAAGAATGCCGTGGAGAGAAAAAAATAAAGAAAAAAAATTGGAACACAGCTGACAGCACCGTTAGCCCACACTGTCACTGAACAGAAATTCAATTTATTTGCTTTTTGCTTGGAGATGTAGCACAGTTTTTGACAGAAGTGCTATGCATTCTGTCAAAGAGACGTCTCGATGTGATTGGGAAAATTGCAATTTTAATATTCTCTTTCCTCCTGCAAGCCCTTTGCATGTTTTCCACTACACTAGCCTCTGATTGCTCACAGTTAAATATAGATGAACTCCCCAGATCTTCGTCCCCTCCTCTGTTTTATGAGTGCCATTATTAGGTTGACTCTGTGCATGTGCTTCTTTAATCTAAGCAAGAAAAAAGACAATGTAACAAATAAACGAGGAAGAGGGCAGAGAAAGATAAGAGAAGCCCCTTTGGTAAATAGGAGTTAGGATATTTATAGGCATTGAGAACTAAGATTTTTTTTTTTGAGGCGGAGTCTTGCTGTATTGCCCAGGCTGGACTGCCGTGGTGAGATCTCTGCTAACTGCAACCTCGGCCTCCTGGGCTCAAGCAATTCTCCTGCCTCAGCCTCCCGAGTAGCTGGAATTAGTCATGGGCCACTACACCTGGCTAATTTTTGTATTTTTAGTAGAGATGGGGTTTCATCATTTTGGCCAGGCTGGTCTCTAACTCTTGACCTCAGGTGATCTCCCTGCCTTGGCCTCCCAAAGTGCTGGGATTACAGGGCAGGAGCCACCTCACCTGGCTGAGAACTAAGATTTTTCAAAGTAATAATATCTACTGTCCTTACTACCTTCTATGTGATGGATGCTTTATTCTGTTGGCACTCTTTTTGATGTTTGTGAATCTCTGAGCTGACCCTAGTTTCCTACACACTTTACAGATGAGGAAATTGTTGTTTGGTGAGAGTCTCATTTGCCTAAGGTCTGGAAATGTGGTGAGGGCAGTTTCAAACCCAGGGATACAGGGCCCAGATCTGTGCATTAAACTGTGGTGCTATGCCTCCGTGAACCAGCCCGACATACATAGTGGGTACCTACAATTTTTCTTGCTCAGCATTCGCCTTTTGTGTGACTTATCCTAATTTCTCCTTTGAAAAATGCTCTTCCTCTGCTATGTGTATAAAATTGGCAAGAGGCTGACCCCCATTTCCAAGGCCCATGGGCACATGACCATCTGGCCAATCAGAGTATTCTGACTCCTGGCCGAAGTGATTGGTTCATGGATGACCACGTGATCTAAGCCAGGCCAACGCAATTCATTCCTGGAACTCTTAATGGGATTCTAAGTAATTAGAGCATTTTTTGGCTGAGGTTGCTAAATTGGTAGGATATTAGCCTGGAGTTTCTGGGATTGTCTTTGAGAACAATGAAAGGAGAGCTTGCATGGGGTGAAGTCAACTATGTGAGACACGGAGCTGAGAGATAGGGAGACCCCCTGTCTCTCACTGAGTATCAGTGATTCCTCAAGGAATCACTGTCCTTGTTACTCTACAGTTATTGATCCAAATGGCTGAGTTCTCCACTTGAGGATAACCATGTTATCCTCATGTTATCTGGTGCTACCAGAGTGCCTGGCACAGAGTAAGGGCTCAGAAGTGAGGCCGGGCATGGTGGCTCACACCTGTAAGCTCAACACTTTGGGAGGCCGAGGCAGGCGGATCACTTGAGGTCAGGGGTTCGAGACCAGCCTAGCCAACATGGTGAAACTCCCCTCTCTACAAAAAATACAAAAATTAGCCGAGTGTAGTGCTGTGCGTCTGCAATCTTAGCTAATCAGGAGGCCGAGGCAGAAGAATCACTTGAACCCGGGAGGCAGAGGTTGCAGTGAGCCAAGATAACGCCACTGATTTCCAGCCTGGGTGACAGAGCAAGACTCCGTCTCCCCCGCAAAAAAACAAAAGAAAACAGAAATGCTTGTCAATGGGTGAGTGCAGAGACATCCTGGGGTCTGGTCCCAGTTCTGCCCTTAATGTATTGGACAATTCATTTCTCCTCTCTGGGTCTCAGTACTCCCAGTACAACCCTCTTAGTACAAAGAGGGTTGATTACTTTAATGATCTCCAAAACTGATTAAGAATCAGGTGGGAGATTGCTACAGACATTTTCAAGCACATGCAAAAGCGAAGAGAATAGTGAGATGAACCACCATATGCCAACATCCAGGTTCAATAGTCATCACCCAGAGCCAATTTTGTTATATTCATACCTCCACCAACTTGAATTTTCTCCCTCTGCTAGGTTTTTCTGAAGCAAAATCCAGGCATAGCATCATTTAATCCACAAGTAATTCAGTATGCGGATTTAAATATAAAGTTTTTTTAAAACAAAATTACATTACCATTATTTTATTTATTTATTTATTTATTTATTTATTAATTATATTTTTGAGACAGAGCCTTGCTGTGTCACCCAGGCTGGATGGAGTGCAGTGGCACGATCTCGACTCACTGCAAGCTCCACCTCCCTGGTTCAAGCGATTCTTGTGTCTCAGCCACTCGAGTAGCCGGGATTACAGATGTGCGCCACCACGCCCAGCTAATTTTTTTGTATTTTTAGTATCGACGGGGTTTCACCATGTTGGCCAAGCTGTTCTCAAACTCCTGACCTCAAGTGATCCGCCTGCCTTGGCCTCCCAAAGTGCTGGGATTACAGGTGTGAGCTACCATGCCTGGCCCATTATTGTACTTGAAATTAATAATGAGATCATCAAATATCAAATATCTAGTAGTTGTCCAAATTTTCCTTGATATATATATATACAGTTATTTTGTTTAAATCAGGATCCACATGAGTTTCACACATTGCCTTTGGTTGGGTCTCTTAAATTGCCTTTACTCTTTATATTTCTATGTTTTCTTTAATTAATTAATATAGAGATGGGGATTCGCCATGTTCCCCAGGCTGGTCTTGAACTCCTGGGCTCAAGCAATTCACAGGCCTCGGCCTCCCAAAGTGCTAACATTACAGGCATGAGCCACCAGGCCTGGCCACATTTCTATATTTTCTATATACTCTCTCTTTATTCTTCTGTTTCTCCTTCCTCTTTATTTATTTATTCTTCCAATTAACTTGTTTTGGAAATGGGCTCACTTATCCTAGAAAATTCTGGGTTGGGAGAGAGTAAAAATTGCATATTCTTGGGCCCCCATCTCAGACATACTGAATCAGAATTTTCAATGCCGAGGCCAAGAAAATTTTTTCTTTTTTTCTTTTTTTTTTTTTTTTAACCAAGGAACTCTCCAGCTAAGCTCTATGTCTCGTCAGGGTCCCTTCCAAAGTGGCATTTTTTGGTTTCCTCTAACAAAGCCATATCTCCCCCAACACAATGTTTATGGACAGGCCTTTGGTGTATGTCCAACAACATCTCACCGTATCAGTCTTTGTTGAATATTGCTTTTGTAGTCATAAATATACGTAATATGTACTAAGTGCTTATAATCTGCCAGCTAGCATGTGTGTCTTGCACATGTATTGTTTCCAGTTGAGTCTCCCAAGAGCCCTGTGATGTTGGTCCTAACTGGCTGCAGCACATGACATTGCCAATGTAGCTGACCATTTTTTGACCTATAAAACTTGTCATTTCATAGTGTTTGACTTAATATCCCCCTTTTTTTCAGATGTGGAAAATGAGGCCAGGTGTGGCGGTGGCTCATGCCTGTAATCCCAGCATTTTGGGAAGCTGAGGTGGAAGGATCTTTTGAGCCCAGGAGTTCGAGATCCCATTTCTATTAAAAAATATATGTGTGATATATATATATATATATATGTTATATATATAAAATATATACATATAAAATATATATATATGGAAAATGAAGCTCAGAGTTATCAAGCAATGTAGAGGATGAAAGAAAGAAAGAACTCAGCCTGGTTTGGTGGCTCACACCTGTAATCTCAGCTCTTTGGGAGGCCGAGGTGCGTGGATCACCTGAGGTCAGGAGTTCGAGACCAGCCTGGCCAACATGGTGAAACCCCGTCTCTACTAAAAATATGAAAAAATTAGCTGGGTTTGGTGGCACAGGCCTGTAATCCCAGCTACTCGGGAGGCTGAGTCAGGACAGTCACCTGAACCCAGGAGGCGGAGGTTGCAGTGAGCCAAGATCTGTGCACACATGCCCACTGCCTCTCAATGACAGCTTCCAATGCATTTAGGAGGTAGGTACACACAGCATGCAGCACACAGCAGGTGCTCAATAAATGCTCCTTTTCTTCTTCATCTTTTTTTTTTTTTTTTTTTTTTTTTGAGATAGAGTCTCAATCTGTCTTCCAGGCTTGAGTGCAGTGGCACAATCTCAGCTGATTGCAACCTCTTCCTCCCTGGTTCAAGCAATTCTCCCTTTTCAGGCTCCTGAGTAGTTGGGACTAGAGTAATGCGCCACCACACCCAGCTAATTTTTGTGTTTTTAGTAGAGATGAGGTTTCACCATGTTGGCTGGGCTGGTCTCGAACTCCTGACCTCAAGTGATCTGCCTGCCTCGGCCTCCCAAAGTTGTAGGATTATAGGTGTGAGCCACTGTGCCCAGCCAAATTCTCTTTTTCTTTTCTTTTTTGATACAGAGTCTCAGTCTGTCGCCCAGGCTGGAGTGCAGTGGTGCCATCTTGGCTCCCTGCAACCTCCGCCTCCGGGGTTCAAGTGATTCTGTGCCTTAGCCTCCCGAGTAGTTGGGATTACAGGTGCCTGCCACCACGTCCAGCTAATTTTTGTATTTTTAGTAAAGACAGGGTTTCACCATGTTGTCCAGGCTGGTCTCGAACTCCTGGCTTCAAGTGATCCACCTGCCTCGGCCTCCCAAAGTATTGGGATTACAGGAGTGAGTCACCACGCCTGGTCGAAATGCTTCTTTTCTTGTCTTTGCCTCTCAGCAATGGCATGGCTCCCTGAGCCATCTTCTCCCCCTCCTGCCCATCCACCATCCCTGCCAGCATGACAGATGAAGTTCTGAGGCCTACAGATGCCTAAAGCAGAAAGTAGCGATATGTGGATGCTCCTCTCCCTCTCTCTTCCTGCAACCTATCTGGACACACAGTGAAGAGACCATGTGTGAGTTCATGGGTAGAGAGAGAAGATAATTCAAACTTTGGGTGTGGGGAAGGTTCTAGAATCTCTCATGATATACTGGAAGGGTAGATTTCCAAACTTTCCTCCCATTTTCTTTCTCTCTTTTTTTCTTTTTCTCTTTTTTGAGATAGAGTCTCTGTCACCCAGGCAAGAGTGCAGTGGTGTGATCTCAGCTCACTGCAACCTCTGCCTCTCAGGTTCAGGTGATTCTCCCACCTCAGCCTCCTGAGTAGCTGAGACTACAGGCGCACGCCACCATGCCCAGCTAATTTTTGTATTTTCAGTAGAGATGGGGTTTCACTATGTTGGCCAGGCTGGCCTCGAACTCCTGACCTCAAGTGATCTGCCCGTCTCAGCCTCCCAAAGTGCTGGGATTACAGGCATGAGCCACTGCACCTGGTCTTTCCCCCACATTTTCTTTGCAAAAGTGCTGAGGTAGCTAGGGTATGAAAATCAGCCAGCTGTGAGCTGCCCACCTGACAAAGGGGCCACAGCTGGAGAGGAACAGTGGCTGTTGATTCCAGCTGCAAATGAAAGGGTCAACACCTTGTAGGAAAAAAAAAATCCAGACATCAGCTGGTGGAAATGGTCCCAGAGTTCATAATAACAGAAAGGAAGGCAAGGAGATTTTATTGTTTTAATTGGCAGCTGTTTCTGGATTCTTTTTTTAAAAGAGAGTTTGGAGACTGTAACCCGGGCAGGTGTGTGTGTGTGTGTGCACATGTGTGTGCACGTGTGTGTAAGGGAAGCTGGAAGAAAACTGTGTCTGTGAATGTGAGAATGGGAAGACTGGGAGGAGAGACTGCTGTGTGTGTATTAGCCAGGGAGGTAGAGAGGACAGTAGCCATCTCCTGCATATGGGACCTGTGAGAGAGAAAGAGACTAAGAGACTTTGAAAGTGGGAAATGTCTCAGGGAAGAGAAGACAAATCTATTTTTATTCTATTTTTTTTTTTTTTTTTTTTTGAGACAGAGTCTCACTTTGTCATCCAGGCTGGAGCGCGTGGGGCGAACTCAGCTCACTGCAACCTCTGACTCCCGCATTCAAACGATTCTCCTGACTCAGCCTCCTGAGTAGCTGGGATTACAGGTGCATGCCACCACGCTTGGCTAATTTTTGTATTTTTAGTAGAGACGGGGTTTCACCATGTTGGCCAAGCTGGTCTCAAACCCCTGACCTCAGATGATCCGCCCGCCTCGGCCTCACAAAGTGCTGGGATTATAGGCATGAGCCACCACATCTGGTCTGAGAAGACAAATCTTAATTATGTGTGTATGCATGTGTCTATATGAAAATGGAAAGCCCGGTGCGGTGGCTCATGCTTGTAATCCCAGCACTTTGGGAAGCTGAGGCTAGAAGATTGCTTGAGGCTAGGAGTTCAAGACCAGCCTGGGTGAATAGTGTGAACTTTCCTCAAAAAAAAAAAAATCAATAAATAAAATAAATTTTAAAAAACTGAAAATTGTAGATGAAAGAGTGGGAAAAAACTAAAGTGGAACTGGGAGAGGAAACCACGCATGGTGCAGGAGAGAGCTGGAGACGGACTCAGAGCCAGCTTGGAATGAGCAGTGGCACCAGGAGCTCCCTCCAGCCTGTTCAGAAATAGTTTCCGGGAACTGTGGTGCTTTCCCCGCCCCTGCTCTAGGGCCAGCGGGGAGATGAAGCTGCCCGCATCGCTTGTCTTGGCTGCCTCTCAGCTGACACTGCTGACAGGCTGCTTTGATCTCAGGTTATCAGGGCTAACCCTGTGCCCTGGGCCTGCTCTGCCAGCCCCGCCCATGCTCCCCTCTGCTGAAAGGGCATTCAGTAAGGCCACCACTGTTGGGAGGGAGGCCCAGTCCGCGTGCCTGGTTGGCCTTGGAGCCTGGGTACTTGATGCAATGAAGGCACCATCTTTTATTCTCAGAACAGTGAAGAACAGGGGCCCAGCTGGGGAAAACAAGCTTTTGAAGTGTAGTCACACGAAATAGTGCCACCAAACATCTATGGAATGTCATATGTTTATGTTCTCATGCTGTCTGGACCTTCACCCCCAAAGGATGAGTAGTGAAAGAAAGAAAACAGGATGGGCAGCCAGGAAGAATTTTTTCTTTCCTTTTTCCCAACTTTTACACTTTTAAAAAAATCTTTTCTTTTTTCCTTTTTGTGGAGAACAGGATCTCGCTATATTGCCCAGGCAGGTCTCAAACTCCTGGGCTCAAGCTATCCTCCCGCTTCTGCCTCCCTAACAGCTGGGATGACAGGCATGAGCCACCATGCCTGGCCTTCTCCGCAACTTTTATTTTGGATTCAGGAGGTACATGTGCAGGTTTGTTACCTGTGTAGATGGCATGATGCTGAGTCTTGGGGTATGAATGATCCCATCACCCAGGTACTGATCATAGTACTCAACAGTTTATTTTTCGTTGTTGTTGTTTTCGAGACAGAGTTTCGCTCTTGTTGCCCAGACTGAGATGCAATGGTACGATCTCGGCTCACCACAACATCCACCTCCTGGGTTCAAGCAATTCTCCTGCCTCAGCCTCCTGAGTTGATGGGATTACAGGCATGTGCCACCATGCCAAGCTAATTTTGTATTTTTAGTAGAGACGGGGTTTCTCCATGTTGGTCAGGCTGGTCTACGAACTCCTGACCTCAGGTGATCCACCTGCCTCCACCTCCCAACATGCTGGGATTACAGGTGTGAGCCACTGTGCCTGGCCACTTCTATGTCTTAAAACTTGCTTTCTTCTCTTAAGACCTCTGTTGAGTCATTGGATGTCCTTGGGCAAATCTTACTTCTGTTTGGAACTCAGTTTTCATCTCCCATCTTGTAAAATAAAAGTGCTTTCATAACTCTGGAAACCTCTCTTCAAGCAAAATCATGTGCAGAAATCCAATATGTAAAACAGATTGAAGAAGAGTGGGGCTGGTTGAAGGGGATATGAAGACCTGATACCCTAACAATCTGTTCAGTCCATGTGTTGATTTCCTTTCTTTTGAGACAAGGTCTTGCTCTTTCACCCAGACTGGAGTGCAGTGGTATGATCATGGCTCCCTGCAGCCTTGACCTCTCAGGCTCAAGCAATCCTTCCACCTCAGCCTCCCAGGTAGCTGGGACCACAGGTGTGTGCCATCACATCCAGCTAATTCTTTTTTAAATTATTATTTTATTTTAAGATGAAGTTTTGCTCTGTTGCCCAGGCTGGAGAGCAGTGGTGCAATTTCGGCTCACTGCAACCTCTGCCTCCCGGGTTCAAGTGATTCTCAGGGAGGATCGGAGGTCTCAGCCTCCTGAGTAGCTGGGATTACAGGCATGTGCCACCACACCTGGCTATTTTTGTATTTTTAGTAGAGATGGGGTTTCACCATGTTGGCCAAGCTGGTCTTGAACACCTGACCTCAGGTGATTCACCTACCTCAGCCTCCCAAAGTGCTGGGATTACAGGCCTGAGCCACTGCGCCTGGCCTAATTTTTTAAATATATATTTTTATAGAGGTTGGGGTCTCACTGTGTTGCCCAGGCTGGTCTCAAACTCCTGGCCTCAAGTGATCCTCTGTCCTCAGCCTCCCAAAGTGCTTGGATTACAGGCATAAGCCACCACATCTGGCTCCAATTTTTCCTTTTCATAAGGGCACGAGTCATACTGGATTGGAGCCTACCTTTAAGACCTCATTTTAACTCGATTTCCTCTATAAAGACAATATTTCCAAATCAGGTCATATTTGGAGGCCTGGGGGTTAGGACTTCAACCTATTTTTTTTTCAAAGGATGAAATTCAATGCATAACACCCACTATGCCTTTTTTAAATTCCTGACTCAGAGAGTTTGTGAACATAATAAAATGGGCTGTTTTATATCACAAGCATTGGGGCAATTTGTTACACAGCAATAGTAACTGCAACAAGGGGTTAAACTGAAATAATATATATGCATCAGCTCTATTTGGGTTCAAGCCCAGTTCCTCAACATCTTAATCCATCCTATTTACTTCTCCCAGCCTAGTTTCCTTATCAGAAAAATAGAGTATGATTAAGGGGGTATCTGTAAAGTCCCTGGTGTCATAGCAAGTGTTTGGCAAAGGTCTTTTATCTCTATTCTTTCTTCTGAAATTACCCCTTGCTAGAAGGCTCCTAATATGTTGGGGAATAAGTCTGAGTTCCTGAGTTTTGGGGGAAGCCCTTGCGTCCTGGGAACCGGATCTTTATTTCATACCTACTTGAATGAGGGAACGCGTTCTTTCAGTAAGTTACTTCTTGGAGCAACTTCCCCGCTCAGACTTTCAAGACAATTTAGTTGGAGCTAACTTTGGTTTCTTGTTACCAAAGAGAAATGGGGTTCCTGCAAAGTCCTTGCAGAAACGCTCTGACATCAAACAGCAACTACCCTACTGCATCCAAGGAGCTGAGTATAAATAAATCAAAACCATACCGGCTCCCTTTCCCTATAAGCACACATATGTGATTTCATTACAGCCGGAATGAAGTGCTGCAGGCTAAATGTGTTTGGGGCTAGGCTGAACCCAGCATGCTCTTGGAAGACCTGGGTCTGTTGGGCCAGCTGAAGAGGAGGGCCTTCTTTTCCTTTTCCCCTCCTGCTGTATCTAATGTTTGTGT
This sequence comes from Gorilla gorilla gorilla, assembly GCF_029281585.2. NCBI lineage: Eukaryota > Metazoa > Chordata > Mammalia > Primates > Hominidae > Gorilla > Gorilla gorilla. The sequence continues at coordinate 130,200,622 of NC_073234.2, forward strand.
CACCCCCAAATTCATATGTTGAAACCTAACCTCCAGTGTGATGGTATTAAGAGTTGGGGCCATAGGAAGTTGATGAGGTCATGAGGATGGAGCACTCATGAATGGGATTAGTGCCCTTAGAAAAGAGGCCTGCCAGGCACAGTGGTTCACGCCTGTAATCCCAGCACTTTGGGAGGCCAAGGTGGGCGGATCACCTGAGGTCAAGGGTTCGAAACCAGCCTGGCCAACATAGTGAAACCCTGTCTCTACTAAAAATACAAAAATTAGCCGGGCGTGGTGACGGGCACCTGTAATCCCAGCTACTCGGGAGGCTGAGGCAGGAGAATCCCTTGAACCTGGGAGGTGGAGGTTGCAGTGAGCTGAGATCACACTACTGCACGCCAGCCTAGGTGACAGTGAGACTCTGTCTCAAAAAAAAAAAAAAAAACTGAAGCGAAATTCACAGAACATACAATTAACCATTTTAAAGTGCACAGTTCAGTGGCATAGAGTGCATCCACAATGTTGTGCAAACACCACCTCTCTCCAGTTTCAAGACTTTTTTATTGCCCCAGAGGAACACCTCATTCCCCTGAAGTAATCACTCCCATTCCCTCTTCCCTCCAGCCCTAGGCAAGCACTAATCTACTGTCTGTCTCTATGGATTTGCCTATTCTAGACATTTCGTATGAATGGAATCATCCAATATGTGGCCTTTTCTATTTGGCTTCTTTGACAACATCACGTCTTCATGTTCATCTATGTTGTAGGATGTGCCAGTACCTCACTCCTTTTTATGGCTGAAAATTAATCCATTTTAGGAATACACCACAATTTGTTAATCCATTTATCCATTGATACACATTTGGGTTTTTTTTTTTTGATGGAGTCTCACTCTGCCTCCTGGGTTCAAGTGATCGATTCTTCTGCCTCAGCCTCCTGAGTAGCTGAGACTACAGGCGCACACCACCACACCCAGCCAATTTTTGTATTTTTTATAGAGATGGGGTTTCACCATATTGGCCAGGCTGGTCTCGAACTCATGACCTCGTGATCTGTCCACCTCAGCCTCCCAAAGTGCTAGGATTACAGGCATGAACCACCTCACCCGGCCTGACATTTGGGGTATTTTCAACCTTTGCCTATCATGTAGCATGCTGCTGTGAATATTCACGTACAATGTGTGGACATGTGGACATATTTTTTTGATTTCTTTTGGGTATTTACCTCGGAGTGGACTTGCTGGGTCATATGATAGATTGACGTTGGACTTTTTGAGGGACTGCCAAAGTACATTCCACAGTTTTTGAGCACTTGCTGTGTGCCAGGCATTGTGCTGAGCACTTTACATATATCAAGTCGAGTCACTGTGTCCTTGAGGACAGAGGTCGGTTACTATTCGCTGTGGTTTGAATGTTGTTGTCTTCTCCAAATCCATGTGTTGGAAACTTAATCCCCTATGCAACAGTTTTGAGAGGTGGGGTCTAATGGGAGGTATTTTAGGTCTTGAGGGCTCTGCTTTCATGAATGAATTAATGCTGCTATAAAAAGGGCCTGCCAGTGGGTTTATTATCTTCTGCTCTTCGGCCGTGTGAGCAGTAGTGTTCCTCCCACTGGAAGTTTGGGACACAGGAGTGCTCCCCAAATACTCCATTTGCCCCTGACATCCCTTACAGTTGATTGAGGCCACATAACAAGTTCTAGCATAGGATGAGACATTCAAGATGACTTCTTTGAAGTGGGGCCGGGCTGTCATCAGACATCAAAACCTGCTGGCACCACGATCTTGGACTTCTCAGCCACCAGAACTAGGAGAAATAAATTTCTGTTCTTTATAAATTGCCCTGTCTATGATATTCTGTTATAGCAGCACAAAACAGACTAAGACACTTTTATTCTCCTCATATCCTAGTTAAGGAAGCTGAGCTGCAGAGAAGTTTAGCAACTTGTCCAAAGCCACACAGCTAGTAAGAGATGAAGCCAGGAAAATGATACTCAAGGTTTTTTTCTTTTCTTTCTTTCTTTCCTTCTTTTCTTTTTTTGAGTCAGTGTCTCACTCTGTTGCTTAGGCTGGAGTACAGTGGTGCGATCATAGCCCACTGCAGCCTTGACCTCCCAAGCTCAAGAGATCCTCTCACCTCAGCTTCCTAAATAGCTGGAAGTTCAGGCATGTGCCACTATGTCCAGCTAATTTTGTAGAGGTAGGGTCTCACCGTGTTGCCCAGGCTGGTCTCCAACTCCTGGACTCAAGTGATTCTCCTGCCTAGGCCTTCCAAAGTGCTGAGATTATAGGCATGAGCCACCACACCCATCATAGGATGGTTTTAAGCAGAGAAGCAAAACAGTCAGATTTTATTTCTTGTTTTTCATTCTCTTTTCTCCCACAGCATTTTCAAACACCAACTCTAGGATGAGGGGATGGTGGGATAAGGTTGATAGAAAGTTGGGAGCAGAAAAAAAGAAATCATGGCTACGTGCAGTGGTTCACGCCTGTAATCCCAGCACTTTGGGAGGCTGAGGTGAGCAGATTGCTTGAGCTCAGGAGTTCAAGACCAGCCTGGGCAATATGGCAAAGCCCCGTCTTTGCCAAAAATACAAAAAATCAGCTAGGCATGGTGACATGCACCTGTGGTCCCAGCTACTCGGGAGGCTGAGAGACGAGAATTGCTTGAACCTGGGAGGCAAAAGTTGCAGTGAGCCGAGATCGTGCCACTGCACTCCAGCCTGGGTGACAGAGCAAGACTCAGTCTCAAAAAAAAAAAAAAAATCATGTGACCACGGTTGGAAGGGTTTCATTTCTCCTCTTGTACTTAGAAATGGACACATAGACAGGATGTGGCCCTGACCCACGTATGGATAAATGTGGCAAGAACCTGCTTTCTTGCTAAATCACTTGGCTGTTTGACAAGGCTGGGAAAGAACTTAGGGCCAGGACAGAAAAGCCTGGTCCAGGCAGGCTTACTCAGGTTGGGGGTGACATTACCAACACCCCATTTTCCTCTGCCTGTGTATAATTTCCCCATTAGGAGCCCCTGGGGTGTTGGGACACTCTTCAGCTGTGTGAATTCTAGCGTGTGAAGTTCAGGATTTCTTCTATTTTCCCTGGGGCTGGTGGTTGCAAAAAAGCAGGGCTGAGCAAGTAGTAGGTTCATCTAGCCCATGTTTGAGAAGATGAAGCCATCAGACAGGGCCTCTGCCCTTGGGGTCCCAGTGACAAAAGAAATCTGGACAATCCACCATGACATCAATCATTGTTTATTCAAGGCCAGGAATGGTGGCTCACGCTTGTAGTTCCAGCACTTTGGGAGGCCGAGGCAGGCGGATCACTTGAGGTCAGGAGTTTGAGACCAGCCTGGCCAACACAGTGAAACCCCGTCTCTACTAAAAATACAAAAATTAGCTCAGCATGATGGTGCGTGCCTGTAATCCCAGCCACTCGGCAGGCTGAGGCAGGAGAATCGCTTGAACCTGGGAGGCAGAGGTTGCAATGAGCTGAGATCATGCCACTGCACTCCAGCCTGGGCGACAGAGTGAGACTTGGTCTCAAATAAATAAACAAACAAATAAACAAATAAATCATTGTTTATTCAAAAGCCTTTATTGAACACCTACTGTGTGCCTGCATTGTTCAAGGGAGTCAGCAGTGCCTAAGAGATATTCTCTTCTTTTGTGGGAGAATGACAGGTAACAGGCAAATAACTTCAGGATATATCAGATGGTGGCAAATGCTCTGGGGAAAAATATCAGGGAAGGACGGCAGAACGTGATGGAAGATGCTGGTTTAGATCTGACACAGAAATCCTCTGGTGGGCAGAATGATGGTCCCAAACAGATGTTCATGTCCTAATCCCTGGAACCTGTGAGCACGTTGCCTGACACGGCAAAAGGGACTTTTCAGAGGTGATTGCATGAAGGCTCTAAAGTTGAAAGGATTATTCTGGATTATCCAGATGGCCCCTAGATTATCACAGGGGTCCTGATTAGAGGGAGGTGGGTGGTTCCGAGTCAGAGTCAGAGACGATGTGACGATGGAAGGAGTGGACGTGGGGCCATGAGCCAAGGAATGTGGCCGCCTGGAGCAGCTAGAAAAGGCAAGGAAATACATTGTCTCCTAGAGCCTGCAGAAGAAACACAGCCTGGCCAGCCCATTTTAAACTGTCCACCTCCAGAACTGGAAGATCATAAATGTGTGTGGTTTTAAGCCACTAAATTTGTATCATTTGTTACAGCAGCCATTGAAAAGGAATACAGACCCAGATGAGGTAAAGACTGGAGACTTGCTGGGGAAGGGCATTTCAGGTGGTAGGAACAGCAAATGCAAAGGCCCTGAGGTGCAAAGCAAGATGGTGCAGGAAGTGCTACAATAGAGGTCACATAGAGGGTACTCTGGGGACACACAGGAGGGCCTGCATGAGAGTGGGTAATTGTGGAAGAGCTCCTGGAGGAACGAATGCTTGCTCTGAGCCTTCAAAAGCACTGGCTCTTCAACCCAATTGACCAGGATTCAAGCCCTGGCTCTGCCACTTATAAGTGATGTGGCCTTGGGCAAGCAACCTTTCTTCTCCAAGTCTCTGCTTTCTGATTTTTTTTTTTTTTTTTGAGATGGAGTCTCACTCTGTTGCCCAGGCTGGAGTGCAGTGGTGCGATCCCGGCTCACTGCAACCTCTGCCTCTCGGGTTCAAGCGATTCTCCTGCCTCAGACTCCTGAGCAGCTGGGATTACAGGCATATACCACCATGCCTGGGTAATTTTTGTATTTTTAGTGGAGACAGTGTTTTGCCACGTTGGTCAGGCTGGTCTCGAACTCCTGGCCTCAGGTGATCCACCCACCTCGGCCTCCCGAAGTGCTGGGATTTCAAGCGTAAGCCCCCTCGCCTGGCCTGATCTTTCATAAAGGGCTACGTGGTGGCATTATGGTAAACTAATTTTGGTTAAATTATTAGCCCAGTCTGTGGCATGTTTTAGGTGCTCACTGCATATTAGGTATGATAAAGAGGAGGACTGTGAGTTTAACATTGGAATTGAACAAGTAGAGAAGAGTAGGGAATGCATTTTGGGTTTAGCACAGAACAGGTAGGAAAAAGCAAGAAGTATGACCAGGCACAGCCCAGTCTGAGGCATCCCATATTCTACGATTAAATAAATTAGGATTCCTTGTAGTCCTCCCTTCTCTGCCTATTCCCCCCCACCACCCCCAGGCTGGAATGCAGTGGTGTGATCATAGCTTACTGCAGCCTCGAACTCCTGGGCTTAAGGAATTCTCCCACCTTTGCCTCCTAAAGCTCTGGGATTACAGGTGTGAGCCACCCCACCTGACCCCTTCTCTTGCCTCTTTATCCAGTGGTGCTTACAGAGTCTGAGGCTGCCTTCACGCACCTTCCCTAGGGTAGAGGCTTGCAGACCGTGGTGCTATGAGTAACCCTCTGTTGACTGCCCATTCTGCTCAGGGAACGGGCAAGAGTGTCAGAATGATTTACTGAGATCCAGTCCCTCTGATGAGGGGGGGGTCTCAGAGGCAGGAAGGAGGGTCAGTTGCACAGGCTCTGCAATCATACAGTGGCCTCCTGCCTCCTGCAAGCTCTGCCAAGCTCTGCCAGGCCCCAGGCAAGTTGTAACGGTGGCTTCATTCACCTGGAGAGCAGTTTGGGTCTGGGCAAAAGCCTGTCAACTGTATGCAAACATATTTGCCTGAATTTATCTTTCAGCCCTTTCACAGTGTTTGGGTTTCTCTAGGCAAATGCTGTGCTTTGATACGCCTTTTCTTTGCGGTGTGTGTCAATAAGCGTTTTGAAATGTACCCATGTGGTGGTCAGGTCCAGTTTGCTGTAGTCTTGGGGCTGTCTGACAAGGATGAGGAACAAAAGTGAATCTGCAAATGGGCATCTGAGAGGCTGTCAGCATTTGGAGGGGTAGGTTACAGGGGGTCACAGGCTGGCTACTCAAAGTGCGGTCCTCAGCTTGGGGTCACAGGCTGGCTACTCAAAGTGTGGTCCTCAGCTTAGCAGCATTGACCACCCAGGAGCTTGGCAGAAATGTGGAGTCTTGGATCCCACCAAAGACCTCCTGAGTATCACTGCTCTTGCTCCAGGGACCCCACTCTAAGAACCACTGGATTAGACGAGAGGTGAGAAATGGGTTGCATCTCGAAAGCCAACTCTAATCAGTGTGTTAGCTACTGGGACCGCTGTGTTAAGTAGGATTCAGAGGTTGTGTGATGCTTAGAGAAAAGAAGTACTGCACTCTTTTAGTCTTGTGTGCCACTGGTATAAGACGGAGACTTAGACAAGGCGTTGCTATCCCTGGATTTTCTGAGTGCTGTCTTAGGATTCCTTTATGAAACTGGAGAGAAGGAGCGAGGAATTAGGTGGAGCTCCATTTCCTAAGGACGGGGGGGTGGGGGGAGTTAAGAAATTAGCCTTGCCAAGGACTTCATGACTAAAACACCAAAAACAATGGCAACGAAAGCCAAAATTGACAAATGGGATCTAATTAAACTAAAGAGCTTCTGCACAGCAAAAGAAACTACCATCACAGTGAACAGGCAACCTACAGAATGGGAGAGAATTTTTACAATCTACCCATCTGACAAAGGGATAATATCCAGAATCTACAAAGAACTTAAACAAATTTACAAAAAAAAATCAAACAACCCCATCAAAAAGTGGGTGAAGGATATGAACAGACACTTCTCAAAAGAAGATATTTGTGCAGCCAGCAGACACATGAAAAAATGCTCATCGTCACTGGCCATCAGAGAAATGCAAATCAAAAACACAATGAGATACCATCTCACACCAGTTAGAATGGTGATCATTAGGCCAGGCGCAGTGGCTCACACCTGTAATCCCAGCACTTTGGGAGGCCGAGGCGGGCGGATCACCTGAGGTCAGGAGTTCGAGACCAGCCTGACTAACATGATGAAACCCTGTCTCCACTAAAAATACAAAAAAAAATTACCTGGTTATAATGGTGGGCGCCTGTAATCCAAGCTACTTGGGAGGCTGAGGCAGGACAATCGCTTGAACCCCAGAGGCAGAGGTTGAGGTTGCAGTGAGCTGAGATCACGCCATTGCACTCCAACCTGGGCAACAGAGCGAGACACTGTCTCAAAAAAAAAAAAAAAAAAAAAAAGAATGGCGATCATTAAAAAGTCAGGAAACAGCAGGAGCTGGAGAGGATGTGGAGGAAATAGGAACACTTTTACACAGTTGGTGGGACTGTAAACTATTTCAACCATTGTGGAAGACAGTGTGGCGATTCCTCAAGGATCTAGAACTAGAAATACCATTTGACCCAGCCATCCCATTACTGGGTATATACCCAAAGGATTATGAATCATGCTGCTATAAAGACACATGCACAGGTATGTTTATTGCAGCACTATTCACAATAGCAAAGACTTGGAACCAACCCAAATGTCCATCAATGATAGACTGGATTAAGAAAATGTGGCACATATACACATATACACCCATATGGCTATGCAGCCATAAAAAATGATGAGTTCATGTCCTTTGTAGGGACATGGATGAATCTGAAAACCATCATTCTGAGCAAACTATTGCAAGGACAGAAAACCAAACACCACATGTTCTCACTCATAGATGGGAATTGAACAATGAGAACACTTGGACACAGGGTGGAAAACATCACACACCGGGGCCTGTTGTGGGGTGGGGGAAGAGGGGAGGGATAGCATTAGGAGATATACCTGATGTAAATGACGAGTTAATGGGTGCAGCACACCAACATGGCACATGTATACATATGTAACAAACCTGCATGTCGTGCACAAGTACACTAGAACTTAAAGTATATATATATAAAAAAAAGAAATTAGCCTTGTCAGTCGGGCGCGGTGGCTCAAGCCTGTAATCCCAGCACTTTGGGGGCCGAGGTAGGCAGATCACGAGGTCAGGAGATTGAGACCATCCTGGCTAACACGGTGAAACCCTGTCTCTACTAAAAATAAAAAAAAGTTAGCCGGGCGTGGTTGCGGGCACCTGTAGTCCCAGCTACTCAGGAGGCTGAGGTAGGGGAATGGCATGAACCTGGGAGGCGGAGCTTGCAGTGAGCTGAGATCATGCCACTGCACTCCAGCCTGGGAGACAGATCGAGACTCTGTCTCAAAAAAAAAGAAAGAAAAAAAGAAATTAGTCTTGCCCGGGTGTAGCAGGAGGCTGAAAAAATTTAAAAAAATTAGCCAGATTGGTGGTGTGCATCTGTAGTCCCAGCTACTTGGGAGGCTGAGATGGGAGGATCTCTTGAGTCTAGGCGTTTGAGGTTATAGTGAGCTGTGATCATGTCACTGCACTCTAGCCTGCTCAACAGAGTGAGAGCCTGTCTCAAAAAAGAAAAGGAAGGAAGGGACCGGGTGCAGTGCTGTAATCCCAACATTTTGGGAGGCAGAGGTGGGAAGATCACGAGGTCAAGGGCTCAAGACCAGCCTGGCCAACATGGTGAAACCTCGTCTCTACTAAGAATACAAAAATTAGCTGAGCATAGTGGTGGGCGCCTGTAATCCCAGCTACTTGGGAGGCTGAGGCAGGAGAATTGTTTGAACTCGGGAGGTGGGGGTTGAAGTGAGTTGAGATCACACCACTGTACTCCAGCCTGGGCTACAGAGCAAGACTCTGTCTCAGAAAAAGAAAAAAAAAGAAAAGAAAGAAAAGAAAAGGGAGGGAGGGAAGGAGGGAAAGAGAGAAAGAAAGACAGAGAAAGAGAAAGAAAGAAAGAAAGAAAGAAAAAGAAGGAAGAGAACAAAAGAAAGAGAAAATTAGTTTCAATGCGTGTGCTGACTTGTGGCTATAACCTCAGATACTTGGGAGGCTGAGGTGGGAGGATGGCCTGAAGGCAAAAGTTGGAGGCTGCAGTGAGCTGGGACCACACCACTGCACTCCAATCTGGGCGACAGGGTAAAAGCCTATCTCAAAAAAAAAGAAGAAAAAAAAAAGCAAGTTAGTCTCTGTGTGCCAGGACAGGACAGCTCAACCATTAAAAGTGTGGTGTTCCTGAGTATCTGAGACAGGCTACACAGAAGATCAACACCGGAAATCTCCAAGAGATCAACTTGAGTGCAACTCCCTCATTTCACAAAAAGAGGCTCAAAGAAGGATGGAATCTGCTCAAACACACACAGCTTGTTTGTTTGGATTCGCCTGGGCTCATGCTCTCAGAGCTCGTAAGAAAATTACTCAGGCCTTCAAACGCACCCGTCGAGGAAGGGAAGAAACTAGATCAGGCAGAAACTAGAAAGGATGTTTTTCGGACCCCCAAAGGCAGGCTGAGCCTATGACTCAGGAGGCATTTCGGGAACAGAGAGCTGGAAAAAAGAAGGGAGGGTCCCTGAAGGCCGGGGTGATGGAAGATAAGAAATTCGGATTTCAATCTCCCTACTTCCTCTGCTTCCTCAGACCCAGGCTGTATATAAACTGTATGCAAATGTGTTTACTTTACATTTTATTTCAATCGGAGTCACTCAGCTGTCGGGAGCTATGTCAACATGTCAGTCTGGTTGAGCAAACAAGCATTTTGAGTGGAAATATTTCAGATAAACAGACACAATGTTATGACATATCAAAACTCCCCAAACATGGAAAGAGGGTGGGGATGGTGGAGGAGAAGGGGGTGAAAAGCCGCAGAAAGGAGATCTATTTACCCTGGCACATGCGCTGTGTGGTCAGCTGAAAACAAAATAGGTTTTTTATTACTCGTGTGGTGTATGGGGGAAGTTTCCCTTCTCTGTGGCGTTAATGCATCTTGTCAGCTGAAGAGAAGGCCTGCTTGGCGGGTTACCATGAACATTTCTCTTTGGTGTTCCTGCTGATTCTGCAGGAGGGAATCAGGCAAGAAAAGAAAAGAAAAACCCACCCAGATTAACTTAATTAGCGATGGGGAGGCCAGTTGCTTGGCGAAGTCCAACAGCTTGTTTGAGGGTTGCCCTTGTTTTCGCTCCTTACTAGGGGCTCTTTACAAACTGCCTTAAGGGGAGACACAAAGCAATGCCCTTGTTTGCGATCAGGGGTGGGGACGGGGGTGTGCATGGCGGGGGGTGGGGTCGGGGCTTGGGGGGACCATGCGGACATTAGGCTACTCTCCTGCATGATGTATGTTTGTAAATTTCATCTTGGGAGTAGGTAATAAGGTTGCTTGGTTCAATAACCAGAGGTATAAAAATGTATTTGGAGGAAAGTCTTTCTTCCTTCCTTCCTTCCTTCCTTCCCTCCTTCCCTCCTCTTTCTTTCTTTCTTTTTTTCTTTCTTTCTTTCTTTCTTTCTTTCTTTCTTTCTTTCTTTCTTTCTTTCTTTCTTTCTTTCCTTCCTCCTTCCTTCCTTCCTTCCTTCCTTCCTTCCTTCCTTCCTTCCTTCCTTCCTTTTCTTTCTTTCTTCCTTTCCCTCCCTCCCTTCTTTTTTCTTTCTTTCCTTCCTTCCTTCCTTCCTTCTTTTTCTTTCTTTCTTTTTTTCTTCAGGTCATGCTCAGTTGCCCCCAGCCTGGAGTGCAGTGATGCAATTACAGCTCCCTGCAGCCTCGAACTCCCAGCCTCAAGCCATCCTCCCACCTCATCCTCCTGAGTAGCTGGGACTGTAGCTTACCACCACCCCCAGCTCATTTTAAAATTTTTGGAAGAGATGACGTCTCGCTATGTTGCCCACAGGCTGGTCTCGAGCTCCTGGCCTCAACTGATCCTCCTGCCTTGGCCTCCCAAAGCTTTGGGATTATAGGCATGAGCCACTGAGCCTGGCCTAAAGGAATGTTTTCTTCTCTTTCTTCATCTACTGATGTTTTCATCCCTCATCCCCAAACATACATATACCCAGATTATTTTGTTGGGTGACATTTCTTTTTAGTCCCCAAGCCATAGTCTGATGGGCTATGTCTAAAAGAAAATTCACCTTTTCTTTAAAATAATACACTGCTTATCCACACCTACAATGTGCCGCCTTCTGTGGACATCCATTTTGATCATTCTCAAACTGAAGCCCAAAGTTTGGAATTATTCACCTCCTGTTGGAGGCAGGAGCCTGAGACCCAGAGGTGCAGGGGCACACCCATAGCCACACAGCTGGCCAGAGCCAGAACTCAAACTCAGATCTGTCCAGCTCCAACGTCTACATTCTTCCAGCTCCACCAAATGCTTGGTTGAGCTTGTCGGGGTTAAAGTGTGTAGCAAGGTAACTTTTGGAGGATTTGAGAGCCTACAGCCAGCCCAGTTAGGCCAAACTTGTCCACTCCTGAAATGAAGTTGCCCAGAAAAAGAACTGCCTGCCTGTCCAAATGCGGGACTCAGCAGCTGCCTAGGGGATGCGCTCAAAAGATGTTGGCAAGTCCCCCACCGTCCAAAAATGTCTCCCCCTGCCACCTGTCACATGGCCTCAAATTCCACCCTCAGAAAGGTATGCCCCTGGGCTTCAATTTAAATACTTTTTTTGGGCACGGTTTCAGTGTAGACACTTTCCCTTGGAGAGGTTATACCTACGTCCTTCCCTCAAAGTCCCTTCTCAGCAGGGCGGCTAGCCCAGGGCTTGGGCTTGGAGGATGATGTCACCATGTAGATATCTGGGGAGGTAAGGGGGGAACAAGGGGAAGGGACCTAAAAAGGGGGCTGGGCAGACCAGGGATGGAGCCCAAGGGTCCTGACCAACAGTTGTATGGATCGTGGGGCTGCTGGGAGACAAAACTTCATATGTTTCCCCGAGTGAGGGTCCCCGCAAGGCCCCACCTGTCTCCTTGCCAATCCCGGCTGGTGTGTTTTAGGTTGGAACCCTAAATAGCCATGCTAGGGGGCAGGGGAAGCCCAAGGCTTGTTATGGGCTCGTAGAATGTCACAGCTGCCACCCAGCAAGTCCTGTACTTCAGTCAGCCACGTTCCTTCTTAGCTCTGTTTTTCCATGATTACACTACCTGTAGGATTACTCTCTTCATATTTTCCTCTAAACCAACTCACTTAAAAAATTAAATAAACATCTATTTTAAGGCCTGCACACATGAGTTTTTCCCACCAATAAGGGATACAGACATAGTCAAGCTCTCTAGCTTTTGTGTGGCAAATGCAAGAATTATTTTTTAGAGGAAAGCAAGCATTCACGACATTTTCATTTTTTATGATTATTATTTTTTTGAGACAGAGTCTTGCTCTGTTGCCCAGGTTGGAGTGCTGTAGCATGATCTCAGCTCACTGCAACCTCCACCTCCCGGGTTCAAGTGATCCTTGTGCCTCAGCCTTTCAAGTAGCTGGGATTATAGGTGTGCACCACCGTGCCTGGCTAATTTTTGGATTTTTTTAGTAGACACTGGTTTTCCCCATGTTGCCCAGGCTGGTTTTGAACTTCTGGCCTAAGTGATCCACCCGCCTTGGCCTCCCAAAGTGTTGGGATTATAGGTGTGAGCCACCACTCCCAGCCCATGAAAAATTTTTTTAAAAAGAAAACATTTAGATACACACACTTCAGTCTCTATTGCTGAAAGTTTGATTTGCTAGTTGTATTTTTCTTCTCCTTCTCCTTCTTCTTTTCTTGGGACAGACTCTCACTCTTGTCATCGAGGCTGGAATGCAGTAGCATGATCTCGGCTCACTGCAACCTCCACCTCCTGGGTTCAAGTGATTCTCTTGCTTCAGCCTTCCAAGTAGCTGGGATTACAGGTGCTCACCACCGCGCCCGGCTAATTTTTTTTGTATTTTTAGTTGAGATGGGATTTCACCATGTTGGCCAGTCTGGTCTTGAACTCCTGACGTCAGGCGATCTGCCTGCCTTGGCCTCCCAAAGTGCTGGGATTATAGGCGTGAGCCACTGTGCCCCGCCAATTGTATTTACTTTCTAGTACATGGTAAAATGAACTATTAGAGTAAAAATTAGTGGCCATCCAGATGCTCTTATAAATCATATGAAAGGTATTATGTCTTGCTCAGGCCACCAATTTTATGTAGAAGGAAACAGGTTCAAGAGAGAAAACTCGGGCAGGGGACACAGCTGGCTGGGAGCAGGATGAGGCCCAAGATGCATCATGGAGACAGAAAGACCCGTGGATGGGGAGTCAGGAGACCCTGACAATAGCTCCAGATCTAAAAGCAGAAGCCACTTCTGTTTCCTCTCTGGGTCTTGATTTCCCCAACTATGAAACAGGAAAATGATGTTACTATGGGGGCTCTAAAACTAGGAGGAATTAGAGATGGATTTGAAATCCTGGAAAATTTTTTTCTTTTATTGAGTCGAGATTCACTTAACATAAAATTAATCATTTTACTTTTTCTTTTCCTTTTTTTTTTTTTTTTTTTGAGATAGATTCTCACTCTTTTGCCCAGGTGGGAGTGTAGTGGTGTGATCTTGGCTGACTGCAGCCTCTGCTTCCCAGGTTCAAGCGATTCTCCTGCGTCAGCCTCCAGAGTAACTGGGATTACAGGTGTGCACCACTATACTAGGCTAATTTTTGTATTTTTAGTAGAGACAGGGTTTTGTCATGTTGGTCAGGTTGGTCTTGAACTGCTGACCTCAAGTGATCTGCCAGCCTTGGCCTCCCAAAGTGTTGGGATTACAGGCATGAGCCACCACACCCGGCCAGATTCTTTGATTCTTGACTTCCAGCTCAGCAGCTCCACACTAAGAAGGCCTTGTCCTCCTTCCTTTGTTGTTTAGTTTGCTTTAAGCAGCCTCCTCCAAGCCAGGAAGTGAACTGGGCAAGGAGGATCCAACTATCAGGGCTTCTAAACTCCGTGGCAGTGGACAGAGGTGAGAGACCTGGGCTCGTGGGAGGCTGTCTAGAGAAGGAGACATTAACTAGCTTTTGAAGGTTGTCTGAGTGGGCCAAGAGGTGGGAAAGGTGATTCTGAATGAGGAGATGGCGCTTCCCAGTCGTGTTGGCAGGGACAGAGCTGGCTGGAGCTGCCTTTCCTCCCCCACGCTGCTCTGAGATCCTGGAAGCACAAGTGCTTGGAAATGCTGTGTCTCCCTGACCCACCCACTCATCAGTGGAGCAGATGCGGGCCATTACTCTGATTGCTGCTGAAAGCGGTGGCCGGGGCCCAGGGCACGTCTGAGGATCACTGAGGGCCCTGGGAAAGTGGGGGCCCTACAGAGAGAGGGTCAGCCCCCACACACACCAGAGGCAGGTGTTCTGCAGGCTTCCCATAGAGGCCTGCCAAAATTGTCCTCCTGCTATGCGGCACGCACGCAGGCGTGCCATTTCAGCTCTGGGCCTCTCTCCGGGAGCAGCTGGCAGGGGCATCTGTGGGTGGTGAACAAGACAGGGGGCTGGAGACCCTGGCTGACCTGTAGCCCTTGGGCCCGGAACTTCTCCCGCTTGTGTGCCTGGGTTGCAGATTTTCCGGGCACCTTCTTGGTAGAAGGCAGGCGGGATCCGGTTTCACGGCGAATTCAAAAGGGGCAAAGCAACGCGGCGCCTCCTGAATTCCTGGCCCTGCGAACGTCATGTTGTTAACGTGTTATTTATGGCACCCTCCTGACTCTGCTGTCATGTTAGGCCTCTGGGTGGGGCATTGTGCCCTCGCCAATCAATCAGCCGACCAACCCAATAGGCCCACTAACCAGCGTTAACCAGCTAGCATTTGTTCACTTATATGCCGCCAATTATTGTCTTAGAAGCTGCAAAGAATGGGTTCTTCCATATCTTTTTGCATAACCTGCATGTATGTTGCTTTATTTATGCAATTAATGTGGTATATTGGTTTGTTACTGTGGATCCTCTCTTTAAAAAAAATTGTGGTTAAAAAAACACATGACATACAATTTTTCATCTTATAACCATTTCTAAATGTACAATTCAGTAGCGTTGTTTATTCACATTTTTTTTTTTTGCAACAAATCTCTAGAATTTTTTAATCTTTCAAGACGGAAACTCTGTGCCAATTATTATTACTATTTTCTTTTTTTTTAATTTTAGAGACAGAGTCTCACTATGTCGCCCAGGCTAGAGTGCAGTGGCATGATCACTGTTCACTACAGCATTCACCTCCTGGGGGCCCAGGAGATCCTCCCACCTCAGCCTCCCCAATAGCTGGGACTAGCGGTGCACACCACCACACCTGGCTATTTAAAAGCTTTTTTTTTTTTTTTTTTTTTTTAGAGATGAGTTCTTGCCATGTTGCCTAGACTGGTCTTAAATCGATCCTCCTGCTTTGGCCTCCCAAAGTGCTGGGATTGCGGGAGTGAGCCACTGCACTCAGGAACTCTGTACGCATTAGATACCAACTCCCTGGTCTTTCCTCCCCGAAACTCCTGGTAACCACTGTTCTAGTCTCTGTTTCTATGAATTTACCTACTTTAGCTGCCATGTAGAGTAGAATCACACAGTGTTTGGTTTTTGGTTTGTTTTGTTTGTTTTTTATTTTGTTACCTTAGTTTAACAACCCTGCAGAAAAAGTATTTGTTGGCCAGGTGTGGTGGCTCACGCCTGTAATCCCACCACTTTGGGAGGCTGAGGCAGGCAGATCACCTGAGGTCGGGAGTTTGAGACCAGCCTGGCCAACATGGTGAAAACTCGTCTCTACTAAAAATACAAAAATTAGCTGGGTGTGGTGGCGCACGTCTGTAACCCCAGCTACTCAAGAAGCTGAGTCACGAGAATCCCTTGAACCCATGAGGCAGAGGTTGCAGTCAGTTGAGATCGCGGCACTGCACTCCAGCCTGGGAGACAGAGTGAGACTCAGTCTCAAAAAGAAAGAAAGAAAGCAACAGGAGATACCACTTCCCACCCATTAGGACAGCTGCTATTAAAAAAGTAAATGAGGCCGGGCGCAGTGGCTCACGTCTGTAATCCCAGCACTTTCGGAGGCCGAGGCTGTCAGATCACTTGAAGCCAGGAGTTTGAGTCCAGCCTGGCCAACATGGTGAAACCTTGTCTCTACTGAAAATACGAAAATTAGCCAGGCTTGGTGGTGCATACTTGTAATCCCAGCTACTCGGGAGGCTGAGGCACGAGTATCCCTTGAACCCAGTAAGTGGAGGTTGCAGTGAGCTGAGATCGCACCACTGCACTTTCACCTGGGTGACAGAGTGAGACTCTGTCTCAAAAAAAAAAGAAAGAAAGAAAGAAAGAAAGAAAAAGTGTTTTTTTTTTTGTAACTGGCTTCTTTCTCTTAACATAATGTCCTCAAGGTCCATCCTTGTTGTGGCATGTGACAGGATTTTCTTATTCTTTAACGCCAAGTAATATTCCATTATATGGATCTATCACAATCTCTTTATCCATTATCCATCAATGGACAGGTGGGTTGCTTCCGCTGCTTGGCTGTTGGGAATGATGTTGCTAAGAAGGTGGGTGTACAAGTAGTGCATTCTTTTTTCTAAAACAATTAAAAATTTAGCTATACAATTAAGACCTGACTTAAAAACTCTCCTTAAAAAATATTAAACCTACATAAAGAAGACTAAAATCTCTGTAGCCACCTCCTTCAGTCTCTCCATCCCTAATGATAAATTGATTGACTGCTATCAGCTTATTAAAGTGGACTCTATCCATCCATACACACACATCCATGAACATATATGTGTGTGTATAAGAATATATCTAGTATCTTTTTAGGAAAAAAATAAGTATGCAGTCAGTTCTGCTACAATAATTAAAATCAAAGCACTATGCAAAATCACACATTAAAAGTCATAGGGTGGCCGGGCCAGGTGGCTCACACCTGTAATCTCAGCACTTTGGGAGGCAGAGGCGTGATTGGATCACAGGAATTCAAGACCAGCCTGGCCAACATGGTGAAACCCCGTCTCTACTAAAAATACAAAAAAATTATCCAAGCATGGTGGTGCGTGCCTGTAATCCCAGCTACTTGTGAGGCTGAGGCAGGAGAATTGCTTGAACCTGGGAGGTGGAGGTTGCAGTGAGCTGAGATCGTGCCACTGCACTACAGCCTGGGCAACAGAGCGAGACTCCGTCTCAAAAAAAAGTTATAGGGAAGGGAACAGCACTCAAAAACTTTGTTAGTGACACGTAAAAAAATAGGGACCTAATAAAAATAATAGCACAATTTTACACATGTTAAATGGTTAAAAATATACGTAAATGCTGCAATAAAAATGGTACATTGGAAAAGTCCTAAAGTTTGTTTGTGCAAGTAGGCATCAGAAGGGTTTCAGCTTATGAGTTCCTGGAAAGCGGTGGAGGGAAGTTGTCTGAAATCTTAAAGTTGTGACACCAGGTGTGGATGGGTGTGGCTCGTAGCACGCAGAGATTACTGGGGCAGCTGGTGGGTGTTTGCAGTGTGTTTATTTTGTGTACTCCTATGTGGCTTGGTTCAGCTGGGTGTAGTTTTCTGCATTCATCCAGTGTTTCTTTTGAATAAAATCATGCATAGCAAAGACAAAATTTGGTTATGCTCAAATTGTTCCTGAATATATCAATCACATTGGAGGAAATTTATGTTTTCTTTTCTTTCTCTCTTTTTTTTTTTTAAGATGGAGTCTCTCTCTGTCACCCAGGCTGGAGTGCAATGGTGTGTTCTCGGCTCACTGCAACCTCTGCCTCCCGGGTTCAAGTGATTCTCCTGCCTAAGCCTCTCAAGTAGCTGGGATTACAGGTACCCGCTACCATACCCAGCTAATTTTGTATTTTTAGTGGAGACAGCATTTCACCATGTTAGCCAGGCTGGTCTCAAATTCCCGACCTCACGTGATCTGCCTACCTTGGCCTCCCAAAGTGCTGGGATTACAGGCATGAGCCACCGTGCCCAGCCAAAATTTATGTTTTCAAGACAAGCATTGTAGCAGAACTGACTACACACACACACACACACACACACACACACACACACAGAGAAAATAAATGGTATTTTTTTGGTGTATTAGTATTTTTACATAAATTATAAAAATTCATACCGTGTACATACTTCTGTAACTTATTGTTACTCTTATTATTTGCTTAACAACATTCCTAAGAGACCTTTCCATATTAGTAATAATAAATTCATCATGTTTCCTCTGCTGTATAGCATTCCATTGAGTGGAATGAATTCCATTGAATGAATGCACTGCATTTACTAGCTATTGCCGTATGCATGGCACGCAGGCATATATGTTATTTTCAGTGGTTCATTATCACAAGCAATCCTGCATTTAAGCTTCTTTCTTTCTTTTTTTTTTTTTCTTTTTTTTGAGACGAAGTCTTGCTCTGTCACCCAGGCTGGAGTGCAGTGGTGTGATCTTGGCTCACTGCAACCTCCGCCTCCCAGGTTCAAGTGATTCTCCTACCTCAGCCTCCCGAGTAGCTGGGACTACAGGCAAGTGCCACCAAGCCCAGCTAATTTTTTGCACTTTTAGTAGAGACGGGGTTTCACCGTGTTAGCCAGGATGGTCTCGATCTCCTGACCTCATGATCCACCCGCCTGTGCCTCCCAAAATGCTGGGATTACAGACGTGGGCCACCGCACCGGGTCATGTCTCCCTGTGTACACCTGTGGAATTGTCTCTGGCTAGACCGATTCACTTGGTCACAAGGGAATGTATACTTTGTTTTTCCTTTAAGAATGATATCTTGCCTAGGCCAGGAATCATGTGGCTCATGCCCGTAATCCCAGCACTTTGTAGGGTTGAGGCAGAAAGATCACTTGCGGTCAGGAGTTTGAGAATGATATCTTTTTTTGGAGTCAGGAGAGGGCACTTGGATATGAACTGGGGACCTCTTGATAGAGAATGATATCTTAATTCATCAATTATATGTGGCAAAATATACATAACAAAAGCTACCATTTTAATGCCATTAAAACATTTATTTGACTTTTTTTTTTTAACATATATATTTTTAGAGACAAGGTCTTGCTCTGCTGTCGAGCCTGGAGTGCAGTGGTACAATCATAGCTCACTGCAGCCTTAAACTCCTGGACTCAAGAGATCTTCCTGCCTTAGTCTCCCCAGTAGGTGGGACTGCAGGTGTGCACCACCATGCCTGGCTAGTTTTGTTATTTTTATTTTTTGTAGTGACAGGGTCTCGTTACTTTGCCTAGGCTGGTCTTGAACTCCTCACCTAAAGCTATCCTCCTGCCTCAGCCTCCCAAAGTGCTGGGATTACAGGTGTGAACCATGGCATCTGGCCTTGACTTTATTTTTTAGAGCAGTTTTAGATTCAGAGCAAAGTTCATTTTAACCTTTATTTTAATTTTATTTTATATTACTTTTTTTGAGACTGAGTCTCGCTCTGTTACCCAGGCTGGAATGCAATGGCACAATCTTGGCTTTCTGCAACCTCTGCCTCCCAGGTTCGAGTGATTCTCCTGCCTCAGCTTCCCACGTAGCTGGGACTACAGGCACCCACCACCATGTCTGGCTACTTTTTGTATTCTTAGTAGATATGGCGTTTCAGCATGTTGGCCAGGTTGGTCTCGAACTCCTGAGCTCAGCCCGCCTCGGTGATCTGCCCGCCTCGACCTCCCAAAGTGCTGGGATTACAGGCATGAGCCTGGCCCCATTTTAACCGTTTTTGACTCCACTGTTCAGTGGCATTAAGTAGATCCACATTGACCATCACCACCATCCATCTCTAGGATTTTTTTTTAATCATTCTAAACTGAAACTCCATATTCCTTAAACAGTAACTCCTCACAATCTTGGGTTCAAATCTGGCCCCCCACCTCATGCTGTGTGACCTTGAACAGTTTCCTCATCTGTAAATTGAAGGGAAGAGTGCATACCTCCTGGGTATGGGCTGATAATGGCATGAAGTAACACTGGGCGTGAGCTGAACTTCTTGCTTGGCACACTGTAGGTTCTTAATAAAAAGTTGTCATTATCATGTGAAATTGACCATATGCCCCATGATGCTCTGTTTTCTGATTTGTCTGACACCTGGTTCCTGTGAATGGGGGTGTTACATGGAATGCACGTAGCGTGGCTTGCTGGGATCCCTAGCTGAGGAATGGTGGAGTGTCCAGAAACTTCCAAGAGGATGAGAACTTCACCCATGTTACTCTTACAGCTATTACTGTAGATGGAGTTTCTAGGTCCCTCCCTGCTCACCCCCTGCCCTACTCCAGGGCCCAGGCCAGGCCTTAGGGCTCTAGGGAGTGACCCATTTTCAGTCTCGGTTGGTGCCAGCCGGCCTACTCGGGCTGCCAGTTACAGTGTGCACGGTAGCAAATGGATTGAGGTCACGGAGCAGATGGCAGTAACTTTCAGTTGAGATCTGCCAGGCTGCCTTGGAACCAGTGACCCGGAGGTAAACACATGTGCATGACCTCCTCTCCCCCTTTGGTCCATAACTCTGGAAACTTGCCCCTTTCCAACGCCTGTTCGGGCTTCACCACAGGGGGCTAGACTGTCCTTTTATACTTCTTGGGCTCCCATGAGCAGGAAAGAAACTTACATTCTCACAGGCAGCAGCTACATTTCAGCCTCCACCGCTCTTGGCTCCGCCATTTTTCAGTGAGCTCAAAGCACTTTTTTCTCTTCAGCTCATTAATGTGATGCTATCCTTGGGGGTTATCATTAATCCCATTTTATAGATGGAGAAGTGGCGGTAGGGGGAAGCTGGGACAGGGACCCATAATGCCTGTGGGTCAGAAGGAATTTATGTGGCCATGTCTTAACACACTGGTGAGTGGATGGGAACACAGGATGTATTAGCTGGATTAAATCAATTGAAAATGCTACTCTGAAAACATACCCCAAGAAACAGAAGTATTTTTTTCCACCTCGTAATATCATAGCCCTGTGGCTTTTTAACTTTGGTTCATAGAACTCTTGGATAATCCAAAGGAAGCTAGGGATTCTCTGCACATAGATATATGTTTATGTATATGTCTTACTGTTGACTTTCTCTTCAGGGTCAAAAGCAGCACTAGGCATCATATAGGTGCTCAATAAATATTTGTTGACTGACTGACTGACTGAATGAATGAATGAATGAATGATTGATTCATGAAAGCCCTGGCTAAGTACTTCTAGCTTGATGCAATTAAAAAGGGGAGGTTAAAAGAGAGAGCAAAAAGCATTTTCTCATATTCTTAATCTTACGGAAGTTAATTGTTCCATTCTGCAAATGGGAAAACTGAAGTAGGGTTCTCAACATCTGGGAAATCCTACATAAAATCCCAAGTAGCATGACTCTTATTGTAGAATGCTCCTAATGGATTTGGAAGCCTTGGGACACGTGATGAACAGGTTTGTAGTTGAGGACAATCACAGCTTGAAGAAAATTCCCAATATTTCCTCAATTTCTACCAAGACTCACCTTCTTTTCAGCCTTTGAACATTCTAAAATGCTGTCCCTCTGAAGACTGATGGAATCCTAGCATGCTGTGTTCTTGAGAAACATCCAGAATGTTTCTATAGAATCTGGAAGAATCTGGAAGGTCCTTGGAGCAATGAAGACAAATTTATTAGAGAAAGCAGGAGGGAAGAAATGAAAATCTGAAGCCAAGATTTCTCAGTGGTGGTTTTTTTTTTTCTTTCTATACCTTAGCTGCTGCCCTAGAACCTTCCCTGGGGCCGGGTGTGGTGGCTCATGCCTGTAATCTCAGCACTTTGGGAGGCTGAGGCAGGAGGATTGCTGGAGCCTGAGAGTTTGAGGCCAGCCTCAACAACATAGTGGGGCCAGTCTCTACAAAAAATTTAAAAACTAGCCAGGGGTGGTAGTGCCTGCCTGTAGTCCCAGCTACTCGGGAGGCTGAGGTGGGAGGATGGCTTGAGTCCAGGAGTTCAAGGATGCAGTGAGCTGTGATTGTGCTACTGCACTCCAGCCTGGGCAACAGAGTGAGACCCTGTCTCAAAAACAAAAACAAACAAAAAACAAAAACAGGCCAGGAGCGGTGGCTCACGCCTGTAATCCCAGCACTTTGGGAGGCTGAGGTGGGTGGATCACTTGAGGTCAGGAGTTCGAGACCAGCCTGTCCAACATGCCGAAAACCCATCTCTATGAAAAATACAAAAATTAGCCAGGCATGGTGGGGGGCGCCTGTAATCTCAGCTACTCAGGAGGCTGAGGCGGGAGAATCACTTGAACCCAGGAGGCAGAGGCTACAGTGCGCTGAGATCATGCCACTGCACTTCAGCCTGGGTGACAGAGCGAGACTCTGTCTCAGAACAAACACATGTGTGCATGCGCGCGCGCGCGCGCACACACACACACACACACACACACACACACACACACACACACACACACACAAAGAATCTTCCCTGGTCAGGGGACAGTGTGTTAGGAAAGGCCTGGAACAAGCAGAGCATGGTAGGAGGAGCTCTGGATTTGACATCAGAAAGTCTGGGATTGAATTGTGGCTCTGTCACACTCCAGCTGTCACCTCATCATTCTGGCCTTCAGTTTCCTGACCTGTAAATTGGGGCAATAGCATTGGTATCCAATAGGTTGTTGTAGCAACAACCTATTGGATACCATTTGTGGGATGGTCTTGGCACACAGGAGGTACCTAGCTCCTCCTGGTGTGTAGGGATCTGGATGGTGGACAAAGGCTGGGGCTATTTGGGGTTGAGACCATGAGATTTTCTTCAGGGTGCATTGGAGGGTGATTTTACAAGCTGTCCTCCGGGTGAAGGCCTGGCAAGCTGGTAATGTGAGGGCTAATGACAGTTCTGATTAATCACAGCTTGCCTTTGCAGCGGCACTTTCATGTAGAGGATCCCCAGGCCTTCTGCAGCCACTGGCTAAAGCCAGGACCTGCCCCACCTCTGCCCTAATAGCACTACTCCTTTAATAGACGACCTTTCATCCTGGCATCAGGCAGAGCTTAATAATCATGATCTCTGGCCCCTGCTCCACCCCAGCCTGCAGTTTATTGGCCACATTATTAACCTTGATAATTTCTGCCCTAGAGGAGGAACTGTGGCACCAAAGGAGCTAAGGGACTTGCCCCAGACTCTGCCACAAGCTCCGGCTCCCAGATCAGCTTCTTCTGATGCCCAGCCTGCTACTCTACCCTGTAGATGCCCTCCTGGGAGGTTGAGAAGTGGCATGTTCAGGGAGATGGACTGTGCTTTTACACATACAGCATGACTGATGATTTTTTTTGAGATCAAAATAGCTTATTTAATTTTTTACCTGTTGATTGGTTTTATTCCTTCCAATAGATTTTAAATTCTTTTTAAAAATTTATTTATTAAAGAGATAGGGTCTTGCTATGTGGCCCAGTCTAGTGTCAAGCTCCTGGCCTCAAGCCATCCTCCTGCCTCAGCCTCCTGAGTAGCTGGGATTTTGATTTTAAATTCTATGCAATCAGGGACCTTGTTTTTCCTATTCACTTCGGTTTCCCTAGCCCCTGGAACAGTGACCAGCACAGAGCAGGTATTTAATAAACCCCTGAATTATTTTTTGTTTGTTTGTTTGTTTGTTTGTTTTGAGATGGAGTCTTGCTCTGTCACCCAGGTTGGAGTGCAGTAGCACAATCTTGGCTCACTGCAACCTCCACCTCCTGGGTTCAAGTGATTCTTCTGCCTCAGCCTCCCTAGTAGCTGGGACTACAAGCACGTGTCACCACGCTGCTGCTAATTTTTGTATTTTTAGTAGAGATGGGGTTTCAGCATGTTGGCCAGGCTGGTCTTGACTCCTGAGCTCAAGCGATCCACCCATCTCAGCCTCCCAAAGTGCTGGGATTACAGGCATGAGCCACCGTGCCCGGTCTATCCCTTGATTTTTGAATGAATAAATGTAAAGTAGACTCTACTATGGGCCAATGGAGACACTTAAAGGAGGAGAGAGCATGGAAGATGGGCTTTGAAGGATGAGGAGTTCTCCAAGGGAAGATAGGAGTGTGCATTTTGGGCAGAGCGTAAAGCATAATCAAAGGCATGGAGAGAAATACAAAAGTGGATAACATTTGCGAGACAGTGAGACGGTCCCAGTGTTGGGCAAGAGGGAACATATGATAGGAGATACGGCTTGAAAGCTCTGCTGGGTTCATATTCTTCAGTAAGGAATTGGACTTTGCTCTGAAGGGAACGTGGAATGACATAGTCAGATTTGAACTTTAGCAAGGCCCCTTGGGCAGGGATGATGTTGATGGTTGGGGCCTGTGGTAGCTGCGCTGGGGAGAGATGTTGAGGCTCTGAGCTAAAGGCAGTGACGCTGGGAAAAGTGTTGGTGGGCAGAGGATAGAGGTGGACCTATTAAAAAACTAACTGGTTATTTGCAATCTTTATGAAACTTTGATCATTCCATCCAAGTGGAGATCCACACTTGTCTACTCTCAACAGCCACTTGCTCACAACCACTTCTCTTCCTTCTACATTGGGTTTTTAAATCATTGATGGTAACTTTTCCAAATTTCATTGCCTTTCAAAAAATATTTTTTGTGTGTGCACTTGTTAGGCATTTAATCCATAAACACCTCATAACAAATTAAAGAGACCTTTACCTTTCATTTCTTGGAGCTGAGTTTCAAGGTCATTTAACAATGCCCTCCTTACCACGCAGCATGTTGGAAGGAGACAGGATTCTTGAATTTCATTGTTGTCTCTGCTTGATGTGTGAGCTTAGGCAGGTTCATGTTCCCTCTCTGGGTCTCAGTTTCTTCTTCTGTAAAAGGGAGTTGGACTATCATTAATTTTCTAAAGTGTATTCTATGGAATGCTCATTCAGATAGATCCTCTATTTAAAAGCAGAGGAGGATTGTTGGTCAAATATATTGGGGAAACGTGCATCCTCTATCCCCATACTGCAGATTGACAAAGATGATTGTGTATTAAATGCCCTGAGAAGTCTTGTAGTCAAGAAGCTGTGTTAAATTTTGTATAAGTCACAGTTTCTCCAACAGTGGGACAGACAGAACCCAGACAGAACTCAGAGCTCAGACAGAGCTCTGAAACTCAACAGGACCCTGGTTTTGAGATGTTCTGGATTTGTCTTGAATGTTCTTTTCATTTGAACAAGCTAAGGGTCCATGAGTGGTTGGACTGACCTCTCTTTAGTTGTGTCTTTTGTCTGCATTTTGGACAAGAATGGGGTTGCTCTTGGGGAGTTTCAGTCTTGCTCCAAGAACTATTGCCAACTTCCATGATGACACAGGGCCAAGAAGGAAGGTGAGTGCTTCCTCAAATATCTTCTTTCCAGAATCTCCTCATCTCTATCTTCGCATCTCAAATATGAGTCTCCTTATCAACCTAGATCTTCCTAGGAAATGGTTCTTCCTCTCACCAGCCCTCCATCATAGTGAGAGATCATGTTCCAATATGAAGTTTTCTTCAAAAGGGTTCTGCTCCACCCATTTTATTTCCAGATTTCACCAACATCTGATAACAGCTTCCCTTTTACAAACCATGACGGCTGGGGCTGTTATATGAAAAATGATTCCATGGTAGATCAGTTTGAAATTAGAGAAAATCCAACTTTTTTTTTTTTTTTCCTGTAGACTCTCCAGAGCTTGCTTTTTTTTGTTTCTTGTTTTTTGTTTTTTTTTTTCAGACGGAGTCTCCCTCTGTCACCTAGGCTGGAGTGCAGCGGCACAATCTCAGTTCACTGCAACCTCTGCCTCCACCTCCCTGGTTCAAATGATTCTTTTGTCTCAGCCTCCCGAGTAGCTGGGACTGTAGGAGCCTGCCACCATGCCCGACTAATTTTTACTTTTAGTGGAGACAGGGTTTTGCCCTGTTGGCCAGGCTGGTCTCAAACTCCTGACCTCAAGTGATCTGTCTGCCTCGGCCTCCAAAAGTGCTGGGATTATAGGTGTGAGCCACTGTGCCCGGCCTTTTTCAGAGGCTTTAATGTGCTAATGTTTAATGTGAATCTCTAAGTGGGGGCAGTCAAGAATGCAGTATTGATTATGGAGCATTTTCCCCTTATAGAGTATCATAAGACACTAGTTTAGTGGGTGACCAATTTTGGGAACTCTGACTTATTAGGTTTATTTAGATCTCTAATGTTTATTTCTTGTGCTTTTGCTCTTTCTCACGTACCAGTAATAAAGCTTGCTGAGGAAGAGACCAGCTTTATAATCCTGTATTTTCTTTGAAGGGCTATTTGCTCACAAAACCATTTATTAAGCATACTTTTGGTGGGCTACATTCTGGACAAGTTATTTTTTCACTGTGTTGTGTATACGTGTGTGTGTGTGTGAGTGTGTAGCTACTTAACATCTAAATATCTTTCTTATTTAGGGGAAATTAGAAAACGGGAGAGACAAGGCTTCTAATCTCTACATAAGCTGGGGGTGAGGTGAGGGTGGGTAGTGTGCATATTTTCTCTCTCCATTCCCTAGAAGCTAGGGTGTGTCAAGTGATTACTGCTCAGCTGATTAGATATTCCTGCCCAGGACAGAAATAACAACCTTGGACTGACATTGAAACCACTTAGCATTTATCCCAGGGTCAGTGGGCAGTGGTGGTGATGACGAGACCTGAGGCATCCTAACATGGCTATTACTATGTTGATACATTGTCTGGTGTTCTTGCCACCTTGCCTCCCTTGTTTCCCTCCCACTATCCTTCTTGCAAATTCTATGAGCCATCCAATAGCCCAAACACTTATTTTCTACCTCAATTAGAGTTAGTTGGTTGCAACTAAGAATCTGGACTTCTCTGTAAAACCCATCCATTCATTCATCTGTCTATCCATCTATCCATCCATCCATCCATTGAAAACATCTATCCATCCATCCATCCATCCATCCATCCATCCATCCACTGAAAACATCTATTCATCCATCTATCCATCCATCCATCCATCCATCCATCCATCCATCCATCCATCCATCCATCCATTGAAAACATCTATTCATCCATCTATCCATCCATCCATCCATCCATCCATCCGTCTATCCATTTGTCTATCCATTTGTCCATCCATCCATCCATCCATCCATCCATCCATCCATCCATCCACCAATTGAAAACAGTTATCCATCTAAACATCCATCTATCTACCCAAATATCCATTCATCCATCATTTGCCCATCCATTTCTCTAACATAACAGGTACTCAGCTAGATGCTGGGCATGAAAAGATGAATACATCAACAGGGACAGGAAATAACAAGAAACAAACACCATATTCAAAGCTGGGAATTTGCAGAGTTTCACAAAGGAACTATTAACAAAAGTGTGGGCTGTGTTTAGGAACAGGAATAGCACAATACTCTGGGACTGGAAACATTACCAGCCCTAGGCCTGAAGAGGTGAGAGCAGGGAGCAGTTTTTAGAATCTGGAGACAGGGTATGGAGAGGTCTCCTGACCAGCTGTGGCCTTTGGTACAGACACAGTCAACCTGTGATGACCTGGCAGGGAGTGGACTCGGGGCATAGATCCCTTGTCAACACAGTCACCCCTTTCTCTGATCTCATGCCAGAGCAAGAGAAAACATTGAATTAGGCCATACAGGTCAGCCTCCTGAGCACAGAATAGGATGAAGAAGGGTGGAGAGTGGATCTAGAGAGCCAAACGGAAGACATCCAGCACAACCGTGTCAGTGAAATCATATCACTTTCCACTCAGATCTTTCTTTCTCTCTCTTTCTTTCTCTTTCTTTCTTTCTTTTTCTTTCTTTCTCTCTTTCTTCCTTTCTTTCTTTCTCTTTCTTCTCTTTCTCTTTCTTTTCTTTTTTTCTTTTCTTTTTCCTCCCTCCCTTCCTTCCTTCCTTCCTTCCTTCCTTCCCTCTGTCCCCCCTCTCTCTCTCTCTCTCTCTTCCTTTTTTTTTTTTTTTTTTGGTCAGGGTCTTGGTCTGTCACCCAGGTGGAAGTGCAGTGGCACGATCATGGCTCACTTCAGCCTGACCTCCCGGACTCAAGTGATCCTCCCATCTCAGCCTCCCAAGTAGCTGGGACCACAGGCACACACCACCATGGTTGGCTAATTTTCTGATTTTTTTGTAGAGATGGTGTCTTGCTATGTTGCCTATGCTTGTCTCAAACTCCTGAGCTGAAGCAATCCTCCTGCTTCGGCTTCCCAAAGTGTACTGGTATTACAGGCATAGGCCACCACACCTGGCCTCAAATACTTCTTGTACATTCTATGAGCTACCCAGTTTCCAGAACATTTATTTTCTGCCTCAGTTAGAGTCATTTGGTTACAACCAAAAATCTTGAATGCTCTGACAAATACGTGTATATATCCATCCGTCCATCCATCCATCCATCCAAACATTCATCCATCCATCCAAACATCTATCTATCCAAACATTCATCCATCCATCCAAACATCTATCTATCCAAACATACATCTACCATCCAAATATTCATTTATCCATTAAAACATCCATCCATCCATCCATCCATCCATCATCCAACCACCATCAATCCAAATATCCATCCACCTCCAGTTATACTACACTCAAATAAAAGCCAAAGTATTAATATTAGTGCCCTTCAGTCTTTCCATGACTTGTTCCCCTCCATACACCATGACCCATCTCCCTTCATCTCTTCCTTATTCCCCTCTGAATTCCTTCCACTCCAGCTATACTGTCCTTTATGCAACCTTGTAGATAAGCTCCTGCCTCGTACCTTTATTCATGAAGTTTCCTCTTCCTGGAACACTCGTCCCTTATTTATCCTCATAGCTCCCCCTTTTCTTTCCCCAAGTTTTTACTCAAATGCTATCTTGCCTGTCTACCCTTCATCAAACACCAACTCCTCTCCACCACTCTCATGTTTTTGTTTATCTGCCTTTCCTGACTTATTTTTCTTTTTATCACGTTTTACCATCTCACATACTCTGTGTGTGTGTATAAAACTTGTCTTTCTTGTTTATTGTGTGTCCTCTCCTAAACTATTCCCAGTGGAATATAAATTCTAGAATGAAATAATTTTTTGCTGTTTTGTATATTCCTGTATTCTCAGCACCCAAAAGAATCCCTGATGCACGGAAAGTGTTAATGAATCCTGGTTGAGTACATAAATGAAGAGACTCAAACAGCTCTGTGAAAGTTTCTGACTTGCTATTGGAGGAGAATTGAGCCAAAGCCTTTCTGTGAGAGTTTCTGTCAACTCATTTTATCCCTAGTACTGCGCAGGCTGAAACTCAAGTAAGAGTTAATAGGCTACTCGTGCCCTTAGGAAACATCCTGAACTTTCCATGCAAGCTGTGGACTTGGCTCTTATTGACTTCTTGTCCTGCTTAGGAAAACCTGAGGGTAAGGAAGGAAAAAGTGAACACTTCACACATTCATCTTCAAAGCACTTAATATATGCTCAAGTAATTAATTCCCCTGGCTCGCTAAGAGGTGGATTTTATTGTTTTCGTTCTGGCAATAGGGAAATGAGTGTGCTGAGGAGTTCCGTCATTTTCCCAGGACCATGGAGCGAGTTGTGAGTGGTGCCAGAATTGTATTGGCACCCACTGAGGTTCTGGTGGGAGGCCTCCTACTTCCCTGTTGGTGGGCAGAGGAGTGGAGCGGGGTGGAAAATAGTGTGGACAGTCTTGGAGAATGGCTTTCTCTCATTTTCAGAGAAGTTTGGGAGCTGGGCACTTGGGATGCTGCAAAGAAATAGAAACCCACCCCCATCCATCTTTCTGCAAGTGTTTCAGGTCTAAGCCAAGGCTTCAGGATGAACTTGAAGGAAATGAGCTCCTTCCCAATGCAAGTCATGACAAATTAGGAAATCACTGAAGGAGTGGTTTTTGGTACCCTTGGCTAATCAGGGTCCATCCATGGTCCTCAGCCTAATGCTCCAGACATTTCCTTCATCTCTTCCCCAGCAAAACTCACCTATCTGATTTCCCATTCCATCAACTGTTCTACTCTCTGAGAGAAAGGCTACCAAGGGGGCTAATTATTTATTTATTTATTTTAGAGACATGGTCTCACTCTGGCACCCAGACTGGAGTGCAGCGGGCATGATCATAGCTCACAGCAGCCTTGAACTCTTGGGCTCTAGTGATCCTCCCGTGTAGCTAGGGCTACAGGCATGTGCTACCCAGCCTGGCTATCTTTTTCTCTTTTTTATTTTATTTTTTTGAGACAGAGTCTCATTCTCTTGCTCAGGCTGAAGTGCAGTGGCACAATCACGGCTCACTGCAGCCTCAACTTCCCATGCTCAAGTGATCCTTGTGCATCAGCCTCCCTTGTAGCTGGGACTACAGGTGTATGCCACCATGCCCAGCTAAATTTTTTTTTTTTAATTTTTTGTAGAGATGACGTCTCACTATGTTTCCCAAGCTGATTTCAAGCGCCTAGCCTTAAGCAATCCTCCCACCTTGGCCTCTCAAAGTGTTGGGATGACAGCTGTGAGCCACCATGTCCTGCCATGTTTTTTGTTTGTGTTTTGCTTTTTTAAAGACAAGGTCTTGCTCTGTTGACTAGTTTGTAATACAGTGTTGCAATAATAGCTCACTGCAGCCGCGAACTCTTTTTTTTTTTTTTGAGGTGGAGTCTTGCTTTGTTACGCAGGCTGGAGTGCAGTGGCGTGATCTCAGCTCAATGCCACCTTTGCCTCCCGAGTTCAAGCAATTCTCATGCCTCAGCCTCCCAAGTAGCTGGGACTACAGGCACGGGCCACCACGCCCGGCTAATTTTTTTGTATTTTTAGTAGAGACAGGGTTTCAACATTATTGGCCAGGCTGATCTTGAACTCCTGACCTCAAGTGATCCGATCACGCCTCGGCCTCCCAAAGTGCTGGGATTATAGGTGTGAGCCACTGTACTCGGCCTTACTTTATATTAATAATATTGATGCATGCTCTAGAGAATTAACATTCTTACAGCTATTATCTCCATGCCACTATTTTTCTCTATGCTTTGGACTGGAAGTTAGGACACCTGAGATTTAGGTTCTGCCACCAAATTGCCAGGTGTCATGTTGGGTCTTTGTTTCTCCATTTATTAAATAAATAATAACCGTAAAATCACTTATATAGAAATGGAGGCACGGAGATGTTAAGCAAGTAGTCAGAGATTAAGAGCCAGAAAGTGTCAGAGGTGGGAATTCAGGACCCTGGCTCCAACTCTGGGCTCATAACCATTACGTATAGGGATTGGTTTGAACCAAGCATGGAAAGAGGTTTCAATTCAAAAGTCAGTTCCAGTGTAGCTTGTATTAAAATAACTCTTCCACCAAAAACAGATAAAACTAGACAAAACCACATGAAACAATCACTTATAAGAACTGGAATGGAGCAACACAGGAAGAATTCCTGAGAATATGATGCTAGAGAGAAGGAAGGAATCTTCAAATTTATCCCAGCCTTTTTCTTTCTTTTTTTATTCTTTGAGATGGAGTCTCATTCTGTCACCCAGGCTGGAGTACAGTGGCACAATCTCTGCTCACTGCAACCTCCGCCTCCTGGGTTAAGTGATTCTCCTGTCAGCCTCCCAAGTAGCTGGGATTGCAGGCACCCACCACCGTAAGTGGCTCTTTCAGGATCCAAAAGGGCATTCTTTATGCTCTAAGCCCCTTTGAGTTACCAACCAAGATAGTTTCAGTTCATTCCTATCACCATTTACTCCACTCCCATTTCAACTGTTTAAATGGCCACTCTCACTTTGACCCTTCACCTTCCAGGTGGAACACCAACCAAAGAGATTAAGGAAGAAGGTCATTACAGATTCCCAATGGTCCTGGCAAGTTTGCTGATGTTCTCAGAGCAGGCTGAGAAAATTCTTATGATGCCTGGCTACTTAGGGAAAGAGCCATTGTATAGAGGAAAAAGATGTGCCTTTGAAATAGTATGGCCCTGGGTAAAATTCTGGCTCTGCTAATGGCCCAGCGACATTGGGAAAAGTCAGTTTACTGGGCTGTGTCAGTTTTTCTTATCTGTGAAACTGGTTTATGAAATGAACCATGAAATGCAGCATTATTATGAGAAATATCAAAGATGCACGTTGAATGCTGAGCACAGTAAAGCACCACAGGAAGTACCAAGTTAATGGTAGCTGCTATTATTATTATTTTTTTGTTAGTCAACTTCTCATGTTTGGAGGATCTGGAAATCTCTGCCTCTGGAAGAATTTCCCCCAGGTGCTCTTACCAAAACATGAATTCAGTGGGAGCCTCATGGGGGCTTGCTGAAACCCACCCACTTTCCTGTGAATAGAAAATGCTCACATGTTGTTTTGGCTCCAAAAGCTGGTTCTGTCAAGAGTAGTAAAATTGTTGTGGTTAAGCCCCTAGAGTTGTTTGGGAGAACCAAGAGGTCGTGGGGAGAGCTGGCAGGAAGTGGCTGGGCAGACCTTAGAATGTAGTAATGGGAAAGCTATGCTGGCAATTTGCAGCATTCAGCCGAATCTGGATCTGGACCTCCCCTTCTGGGGTCTCCATGGGGGATCAGGAAGTCAAGAACAGTGGTTCTTCCTCAGTCCTTCTGGGGCTGGGATCAGCATCTGGGCTTGCTGTGTTAGATAAGCCTGGGCATGGCAGAGATGGCGAGATACCCAACAAACATTTGTGACCTCTTAGCATTTCCGGAGTGAGGAGTTGTCACTTGGAGGTCATGGTGTAGGTAAGGACAATAGTTCTGGGCTTCCTCTGCAACCAGCTAGGGCCATGTGACTGGATCTTACACATAAAATATGAGCAGAGTGAGCCATTCCTGAGTTGGTGACTTCAAAAAGCAATAGGGCTTCTTTGTCTTCTTTTCCCCTGTAGAGCTGATGGCTGCAGAAGACTGTGAGTTCCTAAGGGATGGCAGACCCACGGTATGTAGCAATCCTGAGTCTCTGAATCATCATGTGGGGGAATACCCACCCTAGACCTTTAGATGAGCATAAACAATGCATTTCCATTGTGTGAAACCACTAAAATTTTTTAGTGAATTTGTTACAGCAGCTAATGTTGCCCTAATACACCAAGTTCAGTATCCCTAAATTCAAAAAGCCTTAGCCCTCCTGCTCACTGTTACTCTGGGGCTCTGGGATGGCAGTTCTAGTACCTCTCACCTCCACCAGCTGAACCTGGACTCTTTAAAATCAAGTGGGCCAGCCGTGGTGGCTCACATCTGTTATCCCAGCACTTTGGAAGGCCGAGGCAGGCAGATCACGAGGTCAAGAGTTCGAGACCATCCTGGCTAACATGATGAAACCCCGTCTGTACTAAAAATATAAAAAATGAGCTAGGCATGGTGGTGCGTGCCTGTAGTCCCAACTACTCAGGAGGCTGAGGCAGGAGAATCACTTGAACCTGGGTGGCGGAGGTTGCAGTGAGCCGAGATTGCACCACCCTGGTGACAGAGCAAGACTCCATCTCAAAAAAACAAACAAAGAAACAAAAACACCAAGTGAGTGAAAAACACTAACCACACCAAGTGTTGATGAGGATGTGGAGGAACTGGAACTCTCATACACTGCTGGGGGCATGTAAAATGGTGCAATCAGTTTGAAAAACAGGTGGACAGTTTCTTAAAAGTCTCTAGAGTGAGTCTGCTAGCAAGACAGAGTCTTCATAAGGTAACATAGCTCCAGAAATGACATTCCACCACTGTTGCTATATTTTATTGATTAGAAAAAAGTTATAGGTCCCACCCATATTCAAAGAGGGAATTACATAAAGCTGAGAACACCAGGAGGCAGGACTCATGGAGGGGAGTAACTTAGAGTCTGAATAAGAAACAATAATAAATATAGAATACATATGAATAATAATATTTCATGGGCATCATTAATATTTCTCATAATAATGCTGCATTTCATGGTTCATGGTTCATTTCATAAACCAATTTCATTTAAACATGCAAGCTGTGATTATATTAAAAATAATAATAAATATAGAATATAATTGTAATGATATTTTAGACTTTCTGGTTTCCCACAGTCTCTAACTTAGAGTCTAAAATATCATCCCAGTTATAGTCTTGGCTTAGTGCAACCTCCACCTCCTGAGTTCAAGCGATTCTCCTGCCTTAGCCTCCTGAGTAGCTGGGATTACAGGTGCCCACCACCACGCCCAGCTAATTTTTGTACTTTTAGCAGGGACGGGGTTTCACCATGTTGGCCAGCTGGTCTCAAACTCCTGACCTCAGGTCATCCACCTGCCTCAGCCTCCCAAAAAGCTGGGATTACAGGCGTGAGCCACTGCACCCGGCCCCAAATATATATTCTTTGAGTGTATATATTTATTAAAAACAAACAAAAAGTAACATGTTGAAATATGGTTTTAAGGTTTAAAATGTGATGATATCAATGAAAGTGCTTTATAAAGTGTAAAACATGCTGTAAATGTTAGGCCCTATTTTTATGATGACATCACCCACTTACCTTCTTAAAAATTATTGTATTTTTCTTTAAATTTTTATTTTTATTTTTGTTAGCATTGTCCACCAAATACTTCTCATTTTTCCTCCTCCTGGGCACCTGGTGGGATTGCATTCACAGTTCCTCAAAGTGACCAAGTGATTTGCATTGAGCATTGAAAGGTGAGTGGGTGTAAGATGTGTCACTTCTGGATGGAAGCTTTAGGAGCTGGTATGTATGGTGACACTCACTATTCTCTTTTGCTGTAGCTAGATACAGTGTTTCCATGGTGATTTCTTACTCCATCTCAGCCTGGGTCCCTAGACACGGATTAGGCCAAGGAGAGTTCCCAGCTGAATCAAAAAAAAAAAAAAAAAAAAAAGCAGAGAAAGCAAGAAATAAACCTTTATTGCTTCAATTCACAGTTGTTTTGGGATTGTTTGTTACTACATCATAACCCAGCCCATCCTGACTAACATAATAACCAACTCTTCTTGGGTAAATAGCCTCTTGCTGGTCTTCACTATAGAACACACCAGAATTGCTCACATGAAAAGCAGTGAGCTTCTAATTGATTAGAGAATTCACAGCTGTTTTCTGTGATTGTGAGTTTGTGTTGTTCCTGATATCTTAACAAGTGTGGTATGTTGCATAGCCTTTCAGCGTATATTGGTTTATTACTCTGAGGAATGACTGCCTAGCCATTTATTTATTTATTTATTTATTTATTTATTTATTTATTTATTTATTTATTTATTGAGAGGGAGTCTTGCTCTGTGGCCCAGGCTGGAGTGCAGTGGCGCAATCTCGGCTTGCTGCAACCTCCGCCTCCCGGGTTGAAATGATTCACCTGCCTCGGCCTCCCGAGTGGCTAGCATTACAGGCATGCACCACCACACCTGGCTAATTTTTATATTTTTAGTACAGATGGGGTTTCACCATGTTGGTCAGGCTGGTCTCGAACTCCTGACCTCAAGCGATCCACCTGCCTCGGCCTCCAAATGTGCTGGGATTACAGGCATGAGCCACTGCGTCAGGCCTTTAGAACATGATATTATTCATACAGAGTACTAGGCTGGGAGACCAGACCCTGCAAAGTTCAGACGACAATCATCACCCTTTATCCTGTATCAGTGGGAGCTGTAGAAGACTCACAATGACTTTGTTTTACCTGCAACCTCATAGTGCAACTCTTTTTTCCTGCCACTCTCTTCTTATGCTAGTTCTTTTCTTAATGAAGCCATGCAAACAAACTAGCTCTTTTGCAAAATTCAGTCTTCCAAGAAACCTGGCTTTCTGTCAAGTAAGAGCTTCAGAAGAGCCTCAAACCAGCAGACCTCACCAGCATATTCTAGTTTCAGATGTATGTGCTCTATGACACTACAAAAAACTAGACAGAATTTGTCCTAGTTGGGGTTTTGGAAACCAAGAATGGGAAAGAGAGTGTATATATGAACATCCCCCACCCAGCCTTTGACCTTGATTGAAATAAGGCAACCCCAAAGTCATTCAAAAGCTCATTGTTGGGGCTGGCTTTGGGGTAAGAATGGCCCTTTTTCACTGCGGCCTTTGTGATTAATACACCAGATTCATAAATACACATATGTATTATACGTACATCCATTTTCATATCAATAGAAAATGCTTTCCAGATGTGTGTTTGAGGTGATAGGCTTTGTGCTGCAAAAGTTTTATTTTCTGTGAGGTCTCAGCCCAGCCTAGCATACAGCCTATTGTTTTTATATCAAAAAGACGGGTCTTACCTGCTTAATAAGCTGGAGGAATTCGCAGCAACCTGGGGGGAACTGAAGGAATGCAGCTTTCGGATCCGATTAGAGAGATGTGGCCAGGTCCCCAGGGTTCTCAGGTTTAGCTGCTGAGGCCTACAATGTCATCCATTGTCTTCTGCCGCCATGTGCGAAATGATTCAGGTTTCTGTGCCCCGCTGCCCCAGCCCGTGTGCAAGGCCCCAGAGCACACCCAGAGGGCTGCTGACCACTAGGCTGTTGCTGTTGGCTTTCTGGTTTCCCACGGTCTTTGCAAGTGTTTTTTGTGGTGGCCTTTGTGGGAGCATGAAAAAGGGAGCCACAGTTTTCTGAGTCTCTTAGAGAAGTCCATACTCCCAAAGTTTGATGCGTCTTTTCTCTTTGACTTGTGAGTGGCAGACAGCTTCAGTGCATGAGCTTTAGAGTCAGAATTCTGTCTTGGTGTTTATCGACTGTGTAACCTTGGGCAAGCCGCTTAACCTCTCTGAGCTCATCTGCTGTAGATCTGAACACTTCACATCTCTTGGGTTATTGAGAGATTAAACTAGATAATGCATGGACAGCTCTTAGTACAGAGCCCAGCACATAACAAACGCCTAATAAATTGTAGCTAATATTGTTATCATTATTATTACTATTATTAGGATGATTTATTTTTATTTATTTATTTATTTATTTATTTATTTATTTATTTATTTATTTATTTTTGAGACAGGGTCTCATTCTGTTGCTCAGGCTGGAGAGCAGTGGCGTGATCACACCTCACTGCAGCCTTGACTTCCTGGGCTCAAGCAATCCTCCCACCTCAGCCTCCTGAGTAGCTGGGACTACAGGCATGCACCACCAAGCCCAGCTAATATTTAAAAATTTTTTGTATGGATGGGGTCTCACTATGTTGCCGAGGCTAGTCTCAAACTCCTAGGATCAAGCCATCCTCCTGCCTTGGCCCCCTTAAGTGCTGGGATTATTGGCGTGTGCTGCTGCTGCACTGGCCCGTAATGATTTAACTTAAGCCTGAATCCACACTGATTTTCCCATGTGAGTCCACTGGCTTAGAAGTAGGTGTGAGTAAAATGCCTCTGGAAGTCCTTCCTGGACCTACCTGAAATTTTTCTTGAAACATCTCCTTTGGGCACATCTTCCAGAGTCCTGAAAACAAACACTTTGTCCCAGTAGTTGGAGCCGTAATCAGGGACTTTGAGCTCTAGGTAAGTTCCCTCCTACCCCACTCTTCTTTTTGGAAGGGCTAGTTTAGGCCAACCTCAGATCAGAAGCATAAAGTGAAATTCTGGGCTCTGGAGCCAGTGCTGGCTCCAGTTCCCCCCTTTTTTTTTGAGATGGAGTCTCACTCTGTCGCCCATGCTGGAGTGCAGTGGTGCGATCTTGGCTTACTGCAACCTCCGCCTCCTGGGTTCAAGCGATTCTCCTGCCTCAGCATCCCAAATAGATGGGACTACAGGCACACACCACCATGTCCGGCTAATTTTTTTATTTTTAGTAGAGACAGGGTTTCGTTACATTGGCCAGGCTGGTCTTGAACTCCTGACCTCAGGTGATCCACCTGCCTCGGCCTCCCAAAGTGCTGGGATTACAGGCGTGAGTCACCGTGCCTGGCCTACAGTTCTCTTTTGATGTGAGCTTTCATCTTTTTCCAGAGTGGACCACAGATGGGTACACACTAGGCACTCCATTAGCATGTCCTGAGTGAGGGGGTGGATGAAAAGAGGCTTAGCTAATGGTCATCGCGGAGGAAGTAATAATACAATGGTGAGAATGATACTAAAATCAGTCATTTTCTGGGTGCTTATGTACTCTATACCAGGCAGTAGGCTGGGTGTTACATACAGATTTTTTTCATTTGCTTCTCAAAAGATACCCTTTGGTATAGACACCCTGGTGTCCTTTTAAGAGATGAGGATGTCGGGGTTCACCCCAAGTCCCCATGATGGTAAAGGGTAGAGCCCAGATTTGGGGCTAAAGAGTCTGACTCAAGAGCTCTTGCATCTGTCCACCAGGTTGTGGGGCCTGCCTGACTCAGTTGTCAAAATGCTCAAGCTTTGAGTTGGCCTCGTGTTGATGTCCCCAAGGAGCTGCCCTGCTCTGTTTTAGATCAAGATGACTTAGGTGAGCTCATAAAACTGGAGGGGCAAAATTTTAAATTCTCTGTTTAAAGAAAGGTAGGGACCTACTTGTCCATGGACAGATTGACTAGATCGTGCTTTAGAAGTTCCCAAACATTTTTTTCGTTTTTGAGACAGGGTCTTGCTCTGTTGCCCAGGCTGGAGTGCAGTGGCATGATCACAGCTCACTGCACCCTCAAACTCTCAGGCTCAAGTGATCCTCTTGCCTCAACCTCCTGAGTAGGTGAGACCACAGGCGTGCACCATTATGCCTGGCTAATTTTTTTATTTTTGTAGAGACAAGGTCTCCTTATGTTGCCCAGGCTGGTCATAAACTCCTGGTCTCAAGCGATCCTCCTGCCTCAGCCTCCAAAAGTGCTGGGATTACAGACATGAGCCATTGTGCCCGGCCTCATGAACTCTTTAAAAAGAATGAGCTAGACTGGTACAAGTTCCTCCAATAATTTCATCTTTAGTTAATAATTATATACATTAAATATCTATGTTTCTATACAAGGAGAAAAGGTCTATAAGATATATAACCAATGTTTACGTGTTGGTTAAAATTTTCAGTTTTAAAATTATATTTATTATTTTAATCTTAAGTTTATATTTTTTCAATTAAAAAATAAATCAAAAACACAGAAGGATATACAGGGAAGACTCCTCCCTTTTCCTGTCCATAGCCTCCCAGTTTTTCTTCACAATGGCAGCCACGGCTTTCCATTTATTATGTGTCTTTTTAGAAAGTGTCAATGCTCAGACTCCAATTAGGAGAGAGAATTTTCTTTTTAGTGCATACTTGTTTAGTATCCATTGCTTGAATTTTTCACAAGCATGGTTTTAAAAAAATCAAAGATAACAAAACATAATCATTAAAGGGCACAACTATTTGACCCCGTCTTACCCTCAGCTTCAGAAGCAGATGCTATGAGACTGTCTCTTCTTTAACTGAGACAAGAAACTGTGTTCTCTGGTTCTCCAATAGCTACAACAGTGGAGCTTTCAACTGGGGTGGAGGAGAAAATCCCGAGGCCTTTGATCTCTGGTCCCATCACCTTGATTGGTCTCCATGGTAACCACCATATCCAAGTAGGTGGAGAATGAGTCCTATTGTTCCTTCCTCCCCACCTTCATTCCACCTTAATTACCCAGGCCTCGGTTTGCATTCATGAGCCAGGAAGACATGCATGTAGATAAAGTGACTCACCTGCCTCCTCTGTTCCTTTCTTTACCTGCCTTCTCTAGCTACAAGATGCCTCCATTGCTCTCATGGTCCTGGGTTCAAGTCTCAGTTATCTGTGTGATTTAAGCCTTATGACCCTGTACAGGGAGCACTTTGCACCTGAAGGCCTGGTTTTCTCGTTTGTGGCCAGGCTTGGTGGCTCATGCCTATAATCCTAACACTTTGGGAGGCCGAGGTGGGAGGATCACTTGAGTCCAGTAGTTCAGGACCAACCTGGGCAACATAGTGAGACCCTGTCTCTACAAAAAAATAAAAAAAGTTAGCCAGCCATGATGGCATGCACCTGTGGTCCCAGCTACTCCAGAAACTGAAGTGGGAGGATTGATTGATCCTAGGAGGTCGAGGTTGCAGTGAGCCATTATTGCACCACTGCCTGGGCAACAGAGCGACTCTGTCTAAAAAAAAAAAAAAAAAAAAATGGCCAGGCATGGTGGCTTATGCCTGTAATCCCAGCACTTTGGGAGGCCAAGGCAGGTGAATCATTTGTGGTCAGGAGTTCGAGACCAGCTTGGCCAACATGGTGAAATCCTGTCTCTACTAAAAATACAAAGTTAGCTGTGTATAGTGGTGCATACCTATAATCCCAGCTACTCGGGAGGCTGCTGAGACAGGAGAATCGCTTGAACCTGGGAGACAGAGGTTGCAGTGAGTTGAAATTGCATCACTGCACTCCAGCCTGGGCGACAGAGCTAATTTTTGTGTTTTATTGGAGACAGGGTTTTGCCATGTTGGCCAGGCTGGTCTCCAACTCCTGACCTCAAGTGATCTACCCGCTTCGGCCTCCCAAAGTGTTGGAATTACAGGTGTGAGCCACTGTGCCCGGCCAACATCACTTTCTCTAGGGTTTTTACTTGATTCACCAAGACGTTCACTTTAGTTGCTCCCAAATCTTAGTATTTGTCAGATTGTATGACAGCTGTCCATTTCCTTACCTGTAACCACCTGCTTTAGTTTGTGAGCACCTAGAAAGCTGGGTCTGTGTTCTCTTTGGTGTTTAATTTTCTGGCAGAGTATTTCTTCTAGAACATTCCTGGTAGATGTTTGGATATATTCATTGCACAAATATTTATTGAGCAGCTACTATGTGTTGGGCACTATAGTTATGAACCAAAGAAAAGATCCTTAACCCTAGGGAGTTTATGTTCTAATGTGGGTGGATGCATGGATGTGGTCTCTGGAATGCCTGACCATCAGCAATACGGATCTTCTTGTAGTTCTCCAGATACATGGGATTTTCATCTCTGCATTTGTACATACCATTCCCACTGCTTATGGTGTCCTTTCTCCAGTGTTTGCTCAATCTCCACACCCGAGCTGGGGGGAATAAATCCCTGCTATAAACCACTGTGTCTGTGACCCTCTGGCACTTTGAAAACCCTGTTCAAGCAGCGTTTCGAGTGTGTGGGTGCCCCTGGAATGTGGACCACCAGGGAATCAGGAGAACATCTCACACTTGACCTTTGCAGCTCCAGGACCCAGGTTAGGGCTTGGCACTGAGGAAGCCCTTAGCAGACATGTGCTAAAGAATGAAGGTGTGCCATCACATTCTCGCTCCTTCTGCTTCTGGCTGAGGACTGATTTAGTCTATAAGGGGCCTCTTCCACAATTCTGATCTCATCCACTACTTAATAATGAGATTAATTTAACTCTCAGAGACCGGTGGGAGAGGCCTGGCCAGGGCTCTGGGATTATCCAGAAACACGCTTCTCTAGGATGGCCAAGTGACCTGGTGGGCCTTGTAGTGCCCATTGTTCCCAGATAACATGCACATTGTTTATTAACAACATTGATTGACTTTTCTGTTAAGAGAAGTGTTCCTTTCTCACATAGACAGTGTTTAAGTTTTGTTGAGAAACAAACATTCATGCTATAGCTGCACAACTGTAATTATTTGGGGGAAGGGGGATTTATCCAAGGCTTGAGGGGATGTAGGGATGGGGCAGGCAGCCTTTTCCCCTGGGCAGGTAGCCTTCTCCCCTGGGCAGGCTTGTTAGGACCCTGTAGGGGGCCACAGTCTCACACAACTGCATTTGATGTAGGCCTAGCTGGCTGTCCGGCTTCTCTGTTTCTGAAGATGAACTACATTTCTAGAAGAAGACATTCTGTCTATAAATTAGGACTCCTCACTCTTATTCCAGTGCTCTTTTCTTTTGTTTTTTACAGACAGGGTCTTACTTTGTCACCAAGTAGGCTGGAGTGCAGTGGTGCAATCATTAGTGACTGTAGCCTCAAACTTCAGAGTAGCTGGGATTACAGGTGTGTGCAACCATGCCTGGCTAATTTTTTTAAAAACAATTTGTTCAGATATGGGGTATTGCTGTCCTGCCCAGGCTCATCTTGAACTCTTGGCTTTAAGTAATCCTCCCACCCTGGCCTCCCAAAGTGGCAGTGTTTTTTGTTTGTTTGTTTGTTTGTTTGTTTGCCTCATAGAGTCTCTCAACCCAGGCTCATCTTGAACTCTTGGCTTTAAGTAATCCTCCCACCCTGGCCTCCCAAAGTGGCAGTGTTTTTTGTTTGTTTGTTTGTTTGTTTGTTTGCCTCATAGAGTCTCTCAACCCAAAGAAATGGTTCTAGAAATTGCTTACTTACTGAGTCAAAGATTGTTTTACCAGTACGTTGGTGGAAAGAAAAATATTTTGAAAGCTATAGGTAAGCTTACTGGACTCCTCTTGTGCTTTCTATAAAATTCAGGTTTAGCTCAAGGGTAGCAAACGCTAATATCTTGTAGGGTTGGGCAGGTAGCACAAATGAATGAAATTGATCAGAGATGTATTAGGCAGGCTCCTGGCCAGAAACTAATGGTACCCTCCAACTGGGCCATTTGAAGGGAAGTTACTCAAGAGATTATTTACAAATGCCTAGGCAAGATGTAGGGAAACTAATGAGGTAGAATGAAACCAACAAGAAATAGTGCAGAACTGCCAGGCATGATGGCTCATGCCTTTAATCCCAGCACTTTGGGAGGCCGAGGCTGGTACATTGCTTGAGCTCAGGAGTTCGAGACCAGCCTGGACAACACGGTGAAACCCCATCTCTACTAAAATCACAAAAAATTAGCTGGGCATGGTGGCATGTGTCTGTGGTGCTGGCTACTCGGGGTGCTGAGGCAGGAGGATTGCCTGAGCCCAGGAGGCAGAGGTTGCAGTGAGCTGAGATCATGCCACTGCACTCCAGTCTGTGTGACAGAGTGAGACTCCATCTCAAAAAAAAAAAAAAAAAAAAAAAAGAAGAAGAAGAAGAAGAAAGAAAGAAATAGTGTGGAAGCCTAGGCTACTCACACCTGGGAGCCGTTATCTCCCCTAGGCTGAAAGAGACCTTACTGAAGAGGGTGATTCTATGGAAAGATCCTCTATGGGAGCTCTGATCTTGTGTAGAAGGACTCAGCCAACCTGCAGAGACTTAGCGACCTCACTGGGAGGGAGCTGGGTAGTGTATACCCCAACCTCACTCACTTACACTCATGTTTCCTCCCCATGTCTCCAAATCGAAGCCAAAGAAGGGACCCATGATGATCCATAAGGATTAATCTCCACAGACAGAAAGCAGAGTGGGGAGGGGTGGAGAGCAGATCTGCGGGACAAATAGAAGGTGCTGACGTGGAATGTAGGACAGGTTTCATTTCCACAAAGAATATGTCCCATTTTCATTGAAAAACATGGCCTTCCTCGTCTATCTTAACTTCCGTATCTTAGTTTTTTATTCTCTAAAATAGAGTGATTGTAGTGATAGTAATGATGATAAGATAGCACCCATTACCAGCCCTCAGAGCTTCACTGTGAGGATTAAATGAATGCGTTCACATAATGAACTTAGGTAAGGGCCTAATACTCCAGGTAAGGCCAGCTTTTATTTTTGTTATTATTAGGTTGGTTCAAAAAACAATTGCATTTTTTTGCCATTTAAAAAGTAATGTCAAAACCTGGAATTACTTTTTGCACCAACCAATAAGTCATTATGATCCTTCGTTTTGCCACTTTTGTTTATTTATTCATTTATTATTTTTTGATATGGAGTCTCGCTCTGTTGCCCAGGATGGAGTGCAATGGTGTGATCTTGGCTCACTGCAACCTCCACCTCCTGGGTTCAAGTAATTCTCCTGCCTCAGCCTCTCTAATAGCTGGGATTACAGGTGCCCACCACCATGCTGGGCTAATTTTTGTATTTTTAGTAGAGACGGGCTTTCACCATGTAGGCCAGGCTGGTCTTGAAGCCCTGGCCTCAAGCGATCTGCCCACCTCGGTCTCCCAAAGTGTTGGGATTACAGGCGTGAGCCACCACGCCTGGCTTGTTTCTCCACTTTTGAAAGAGACGTGGGTATACTTTTTTTTTTTTTTTTAAGACAGTCTTAGTCTGTCATCCAGGCTGGAGTGCAGTGGCACAATCATAGCTCACTGCAGCCTTGATTTCCCAGGCTCAAGTGATTCTCTCACCTCAGCCTTCTGACTAGATGGGACCACAGGTGTGTGCCACTGCATCTGGCTAATTTTTAAAATTTATTTATTTTTATAGATAAAATAAAAACACATGGCCCAGGCTGATCTTGAACTCCTGGCCTCAAGCAATCCCCCCACCTTAGCCTCGCAAAATACGAAGATAGAAGCATGAGACAGTGCACTCACTGGCCTTTAACTAAAAGAAATATACGTATTTTATCTAATTTTTTGTGGAAATGAAGTCTGGCTATGTTGTCCAGGCTGGTCTCAAACTCCTGGCCTCAAGCAATCTTCCTGCCTTGGCCTCC
This sequence comes from Gorilla gorilla gorilla, assembly GCF_029281585.2. Classification (NCBI taxonomy): domain Eukaryota; kingdom Metazoa; phylum Chordata; class Mammalia; order Primates; family Hominidae; genus Gorilla; species Gorilla gorilla. Next base: position 130,244,528 of record NC_073234.2, read on the forward strand.
TAAGTTGCTGGGATTATAGGCCAAGAGACATGGGTATAAAACCTATTACTGTCTGAAGCTCAATGATACGCAGCAACTGACACAGTGCAAGGGGCAATAGGGAGTGGTGGGGACTGGCAAAATGCAGGATCCCATCTCAAGGGACCACCCACCACTCAGCTCTAGCTGATTATGATCTTGTAGAAATGTAGGTTTAATGTTGCTACAACTTTCAAGTTTTCAAGAAAAGCTAGAAAATTGGATTTTTTTCAGTGTGAAAGCTTCTGATTTTTAAATGTTGGCAAATAAATCAAATTAAAAAAAAAATCACGTGCGCCAACACTCTGTGAGCCAAACAAAAGAAGTCCGGGGGCTGAATTGTAGATCACATGCAGCCAGTTGTAATCTTGGGTGTAGCTGATGCCTGTGGACCAGAGGAAGCTGCTGGCTTCTCAAGGGAGAAAGAGCACGACCTTGACCTCTGGCAGAGGCCTCTTTAGTAAGAACGAAGATAAGATAATGCATCCTTGACTTAAAACGCAAGCGCTGGGAGAACTCAGAGGAAGGGGAGATATTTAGTGTGTGGGACAGGCAGGAGTGCCTGAGAGTGGGCTTTGTCATTAAGAAGAGACATGAAGTGAATTTTATAGGAAGCAAGGGACAGGTCTGATATCACAGCTACACGTCAAAGGTAGCCAGAGTCCTAGGCTTGTCTAGATGGTGCCATGAAGTGCTTTTTGCTTTGTCTAAAGTTTTTAAAGATTCTTTCTGGGGGAAGTAAAGATAAAACTCGATTGTGTGATATCGTATACATTTGAGGAATTAACATCAGAATGCATTCATGGTTTCTCTCGGAGAAGCCAGGTTGCAGGCAATGCTCCACATGTTCAGGGCCGTCCGACTTAATACACTTCTGGAGTGTGGGCTCAAGCTCTCCTCCTGCTTACTTTCCTTTAAAAAGAATCAAAATGCCAATTTGAATTCCCCATCTTCAGAGGCAGACCGGGGCACACAATCATGTATAGAAATCCCTCCCCACACACACATCTGTTATACACATTGCCACGGTGTACTCTGGTTGTTCAACAATGAGCAGAATTATTTCCTCTCGTTACTTGCGATGTCGCTTCAAAACCGCACTCGGAAAAATAAAACCGCTGAAGGGGTCTCAGCCAATCCAACTGCCTTGCCAGCCCAACTTTCCAAACAGGAGTTGGGGGGGTGGCGGGGGAGGGGGGAGGTGTTGGGGTGCGCTGGGGCGGAGGTTGGCTGTGTGTGAGGGAACAGAGCCATAGCTGGGATGAATTCCTGTTGCTTTCTGTGTGTCCCATTGCGTGTCTGTGTGAGTGTGGGTCCATGCATATGTCTGTACGTCTGTCTGTCTGTGTGTCTGTCGGCATGTCTGCATTTTTCTGTCTCTATCTGCCCCGATATCTATCTGTACTTGTCTGTCTGTGTCTGTCTTTTTGTCTGTCCCTGTCTCTGTGTGTCTCTGTATGTGCTGTGTATCTGTTTTAAATAGCACCCACTTACCAAATATTTACACTCTGTAAGTCCTCGTACGACATGCTTTTTGCACACGCAGGCGTTCCTATTGAATCTTTACAGTAACCACACAGCAGAAAGTACAATCTTAATTTTACAGATGATTAAACAGAGGCCTGCTAGTCTATTCATCCATTCATTCAAATATATATTCAGCATCTCTTGAGCACCAGGCATGGTTCTAGGCACCAGGAAACGGCACTGGAGACACACAAATCCCCTCCTGGCACGGGGCTCACATAAGTGGGGAGAGATACATTATAGATCAGTACACAAATGGATATTATTTCAGAGCTAGCAGGTGGTAAAGCTGGCACGTATTCATAGAACCTGCTAAGGGTGAGGGTTGTCAGCTTGAGCCCCGAGCTAGAATTCAAGACATCTGGGGAGGTAGCACAGCTAGCTTAACCCCTTTGCAAAAGACACACCTGTGCCAGGTGAAAAGGGGGCCCAGTATTGAGTGTTCAGTTTGAAAGTCACCTTAGTCATTTGCTTGTAGGAATGCTATATTCTTCAGAGTTTGGGGATCTTGCAAAATGACACCCCTCCAAATGGCTGGGGAGAATGAAATAGGTGAGTACCCACTTTGTACTTATTTCTGCAGGGGCAGTGGCTGTGTGGATTGGAGATGCAGACCTCTCTTTTTCTGTCCTGAATTATGTCCAGGTGCCCATGTGAGAAGGCAGGGGTCTGGGCATTGCACATACTTGAGTTGGAGCATTGGCTCAGCTGCATATGGCCTGTGTGTCCTTGGGTGAAGTGATCCAAGAATTGGACTCAAAAGAATACTAACACTCTGCGTGAAGCAGGGAGGCCTGGAAGAGAAGATTTGTTTTCAGTTGAGTCATGCTGAACTGAGCATTCAGTTCTCTTGGGGCCTGTTCACACCACAGAATTCCCTTAGCATGGAGAAAAACAGTTGCGTGATTCAACATTAAGAAGCTAGTATTTATTGAGCCTTTTTTTTTTTAAAGTGCTAGGGACTAGATACTAATTCCTCTATATATGCTGTATCCCTCTGAGGTCGCTATTATTATTACTATTTTTTTTTCTTCAAAAATAGAGATAGGGTCTTGCTGTGTTGTCCAGGTTGCTCTTGAACTCCTGGCCTCAAGCAATTCTTTTGCTTCAGCCTCCCCAGATACTGGGATTACAGTGCGCCACCGTGCCTGGACTGAGGTAGGTATTATTAAGCCTGTCTTTGAATGGAACAGTTGAGGTTCAGAATGGCTAAGACGCTTGTCCAAGGCCACACAATCAATGTGGGACATAAACACAGGTTCCTCTGGTTTCATGGACAATACTTGTCACCACAATAGTTTCACCTGAGCAAGCATATGGGGACTAAGGGGGTGGAGGTGGCTGGATATTGGTAGGAGAAGGGAAGTAGAATGGGCTAAAAGTTAGGACTACAACCTTGGGAGAGGTCCTATCTGAACCCCTGAGTGTTCAGAGAAACAGAATGATACCCCTGTGCCATTGAGAGGACACCAAGGGAGAGAAAGAGCCTCAGAGGTTACCTGGGCATTTCCTTAGAATATGTGAGGTTGGGTGCAGTGGCTCACACCTGTAACTCCAGCACTTTGGGAAGCTGAGTGAGTGGATTTTTTGAGCTCAGGAGGTTGAGACCAGCCTGGGCCACATGGCAAAACCCTGTGTTAAAACAAACAAAAAAAAACTTTCAAAACTTTTTTCTCCCTCCCAGAATGCACCACAAAACAGTGCCATCTTGTTTTGCTTTTGTAGATTTGGGGATTATGGAGCTGGGTGTAGAACATGGAAACTTGAGCTCAATGAGTTCTGGTATCCTCCGTTTTCTCCAGAGAACAAACCAAGCAGTGTTGACTTATGTGGATGGATGTGTATTTCTAAGGAAGCAACACGATTTAGGCACCAATTTATTGCTTAGGTTTAAAGGTGAGGAAAGGATAACCTCCCCATCCGGCCACTCAAGGTACTTGAGGTAGTGAGCCTCCCAGCCCTGGATGTATGTAAGCAGAGGATACATTATTCTGTGGAAGGATAAAGGGTTGGACTAAATAATATCTGAAGTTATTTTCAATGCCCAATTCCAAGTTTCTGTGACATTAAGGAGTTGGTTATACTCAGAGCCAATCAACTGTTTTATGCAGCATGCATTACTTCCTCTGAGGCTTAAACACTCAAGAATCTGGCTGGGCATGGTGGCTCACATCTGTAATCCTAGCACTTTGGGAAGCCGAGGCCAGCAGATTACCTGAGCTCAGGAGTTTGAGACCAGCCTGGGCAACATGGTGAAACCCTGATTCTACTAAAAATACAAAAAATTACCTGGGCTTGGTGGCACATGCCTGTAATCCCAGCTACTTGGAAGGATGAGGCACAAGAATCCCTTGAACCTGGGAAGTGGAGGTTGCAGTGAGCTGAGATCGCACCATTGCACTCCAGCCTGGGTGACAGAGTGAGACTTCATCTCCAAAAACCAAACCAAAAACACTCAAGAATCACCTGGCAAGTTATTTTTTTCCCTGAGTCTCAATCATTCCCTCCTCTTTTTTGGTCTAGATTTAGGCACAAAGGTTAGGATATTCAATCATGATTTACAGACATAGTGTAATAGGGTGGTTCTAAGCCTGGGTTAAAATCACGCTCTACCACTCACTAGCTGGTGACTTTGAGCAAGTGACTAAACCCCTCTGAACTTCCGCCCTTCCTTCTGTAAGACGGGGCTAATAATGAAGCCTACCTCATGGTGTCAATGTCACAGTTGAAGGAGATGCACCGTGTAAAGCAATGATTATAGTGCTCAACACAGCGTAAGAGCTTTATAAATGTTAGCTTTTATTATTATTTAACAAGATATTAACTGAAGGCCAATGAAGTATGAAACCAGAGGAATCATGTAATATGTAGAAAGGGAAAAGATTCTTCTGTTCTGGAAAAACCTGATCCTCCTACCTGCAAGGACATCCATATGAATGGAGGAAATGCAGGGAAACAGGTACATTCCTCCTCTCAATTTTCAAAAAGTCTTACCATGAGGTCACATTTGGATGAAACCCAAGGCTTGGGTGATGTTTGGGCCTTAACTTGATCAGAATCAGCCTTTCCCAACCAGTCTGCACATGCTATTGATATATCATATAGCATTATTTATGACTTGTTGAATACCACAGTCTGCTCAGCCCTTTACAAGAGATGAAGAAGATAAGTTCTGGGCCCTTGGAGGTTTGGGATTTAAGTTACTGAGATTGAAAATGCGCTGGCTGAGAAAGGGCTTGGATGCCTGCGGCACGTCGACCCTAAACCCATTTATTCCTCCTATAAAGAAGACAATTAAATGAGTGGTTGGGTTTGCATCTTTGCGGAGTTGAACCTTGATATACAAAAAATAATAACAGCATACACTATTACAAATTAATTAAAAAAGAACTCTTTCTGAACTCTAAACCATGGAGCAGTAAGTCATCTTAAACTATGAAACTGAAGACATTTAGATTTCTTGACCTCCTCTACAAGTCTTTAACTGTTTTTGTTTGTTTGTTTTTTGAGATGGAGTCTCACTGTGTCACATGGACCGGAGTGCAGTGGTGTGATCTGGGCTCACTGCAACCTCTGCCTCCTGGGTTCAAGTGATCCTCCCACCTCAGCCTCCCGAGTAGCTGGGACTACAGGTGCCTGCCACCATGCCGGGCTAATTTTTGTATTTTTAGTAGAAATGAGATTTCACCATGTTGGCCAGGCTGGTCTAGAACTACTGACCTCAAGTGATCCACCTGCCTTTGCCTCCCAAAGTGCTGGGGTTACAGGCATGAGCCACCACACTGGGCCACAAGTCTTAAACTTTACTGTCCAAGTTATTTACCGTATAGGGGTGAGTAAGGGAGGAAGATGGCTTTTTAAAGGCGGAGAAGGAAACACAAACAGATGCCATTTTGTCTTGAAGGTTGTGCCTTCAGGAACTCTGGATTCTCCTCTGTTCTGCCCATCCGTGCCAAGATCCTATTTAACCCTGACTCTCTTACTATGGCCTTTGCTTCATGAAATCTTGAAGGTACCTTCATAAAGGAACATTGACTCATCGTCATTCTTTCAAGAAAGAGGATAGATCCTGTAAATCCAATTAAATAAATGCCTGTATGTTTGTTAGCAATGTGTGAACTTAGCCTCAAGCTGCTCCATTCTGCCCACAGTTGTAGGAAAATCTGACGGGTGTGAAACACTACAGGGCTTATCTCAAACGGAAGCTTCCTGTCTTGTGGCTAGTCTGATTCCTCACCCAAGAGAGAAACCTAAAAGTTATCCTGGAGTCTTCATTCACTAATTTTCCTTATATTCATCATGTCATGGCACTCCATAGCCTAGACAGCCTTCCATCCATCTATGGCTGCCCCTTCCTCGGCACACCCTGGTCTGGGACACCATTCCCTTTAATTAGTTAATTAATTTTTGTAGAAATGGGGTCTCACCATGTTGGCCAAGCTGTTCTCAAACTCCTGGCCTCCAGTGATCCTCCTGCCTTGGCCTCCCAAAGTGCTGGGATTAAAGGCCCTTTTACTTAAAAGGCAAGAACGCCTTCCTAACTAGTCTCCTGCCTTTGCTGCTTTGTTTTACGTGAGAACCTGTTTTTAATCACTCATCCATAGTTAATGTCTTATTGTAGTTGAACATAAATGTAGCAAAATGCAAATGTAGGAAGGATACAGCTCCATCACATTTGCACAAAATGAACCCAGCATGTGCCCAGCACCCAGAAACACAATATTCCCAAAATATTCCTCAGCAGCCCTTTCACCCACCTTCTCAGTCATTACCTTCCCTCACCCAAGGATAACCACTATCTTGACTTCTTACACATGGTTAGAGCTTTACTTGGTTTTGAAGCTTATAGAAAATGGAATCATCGAATATGTAGAGCCAGTTCTGCTATAATGCTTGTTTTGAAAATGCAAGTTTGTTCTCAGGTGATTGATATATTAGGGAACAATTTGAGCATAAGGCAAATTTTGCATGTGCTTATGTGTAATTTTGTTGTGAGAAACACTAAATAAATGTAGAAAACTGCACCCAGCTGAACTAAGCCACAGAGGAATACACAAAATGCACATTGCTCTAACATCTACCAGCTGCTCCCTCCTCCGTTCACTGCAACTGTCATGAGCCATCCTTATCCCCATCTGGTGTTACAACTTCCTGATTTCAGACAACCTCCTGCCACTTCCCAAAAACTCACAAGCTGCAACCCTTCCAATGCACATTCCCACAAGCAAACTTCAGGACTTTTCTAAAGTCCCATATTTATTGTAGTATTTACGCACTTAAAAAAAAAAATTTTACATGTGTAAAACTGTGCTATCACTTTTATTACGCTTTTTTGGAGACAAGATCTGTTTCTATCACCCCGGTTGGAGTGCAGTGGCGCGATCTTGGCTCACTGCAAACTCCACCTCCCAGGCTCAAGCCATCCTCCCACCTCAGCCTCCCAAGTAGCCGGGACTACAGGCACATGCCACCATGCCTGGCTAATTTTTTAATTATTTTTTATTTTTTGTAGAGATGGGGTTTTACCATGCTGTCTAGGCTGGTCTCGAACTCCTGACCTCAAGTGTCTGCCCACCTTGGTCTCCCAAAGTGCCGGGATTACAGCTGTGAGCCACCACGCCCGGCCATGTTCCTGTTTTTTAAAAAATGTGTCACTGACAAAGTTTTTGAGTATGTCCCCCAATCCCACTTCCCCCATAAACTCTGTGGCTTTTATTGAGTGAAGTTACATAGTACAGTAATTTTTAGGTACACATACAATGCCATAGCAGAACTTACTGTACTCTCATGTCTGGTTTCTTTCTTTCAGCATATCTCGTGTTTGTGAAATTAATCTATGTCACTGCACGTAATTGTGGACTGATTAGATTACTCTCAGTGTTGCATTTGACACCCTGTATAGTATAAGAATAACACAATTTATTTATCTGTTCTGCTATGGCTGGGCATTCGAATTGTTTCCAGTTTTGGGCTTTTTCCAACAGGGCAACTATGGACATTTGTGTTTGGTGAACATAACACTCCCATTTCTCTTAAGTGTATACCTGAGAGTAGAAGTATTTGCTGTCAGGAAAGGGGTATGTTCAGCTTTAGCAGAAAGTGCTAAACAATTTTCCAAAATGGTTGGACCAACGTATCCTCCCACCACAAGCTTACGATATGTCTTAGGTTGTCCATTTATTTGCCAATTATGATATAACAAAGAAATAAATATTTGATTTTCACCCCCAGTTCCTGCACACAGCTCCTAAACCCGTGGAGCCTCCAGAGTGAGAAGAACATTTTTGTATGCAAATGTGCTGACTGGCAGATAGAAACACCTGGATAGCTACAGGATGGAGGCTGGTGACTGAGGGAAAGGCACAATTCAAGGGTTGGAACTTTCAGCTCCACTCCCTGACCCCTAAGGAGGGGAGAGGGGCTGGAGATTGGGCTGATCACCAATGGCCAATGATTTCATCAACAATACCTCCATAAAAACCTTCTAAATAATGGAGTTCAGAGAGCTTTCGTGTTGGTGAACACATGGAGGTGCTGGGAGGGTGATTCACCCAGAGATGGCAGGTGTATTAGTCTGTTCTCATGCTGCTAATAAAGATGTACCAGAGAGCAGGTAATTTATAAAAGAAAGAGGTTTAATGGACTCACAGTTCCACATGGCTGGGGAGGCCTCAAAATCACGGCAGAAGGCAAAGGAGAAGCAAAGGCATGTCTTACATGGCAGCAGACAAGAGGGCTTGTGCAGGGGAACTCCCATTTATACAACCATCAGATCTCATGAGACTTAGTCACTATTGTGAAAACAGCATGGAAAAGACCCGCCCACATCATTCAATTACCTCCCATCAGGTCCCTCCTATGATACATGGGAATTATGGGAGATACAATTCAAGATGAAATTTGGGTGGGGACACAGCTAAACCATAGCAGCATGGAAGCTCCATGCCCCCCTCCCCTCCCTCACTTTATCCTATCCATCTCTTCCATTTGCATCCTGAGTTGCTCCTGAAGCCATCCTAGCAAAATATTGAACCTGAGGTGGGAGGTTTTGGGAACCTCTGATGTGTAGCCATGTTGGACAGCAAGATGGATTAGCTGGGAACCAAAGAGTTGTGACTGGTATCTGATGTGAGGGTGGTCTTGGAGGACTGAGCTCTTAAATGCGTGGAGTCTGACACTGATTTGGGGTAGTTAGTTGACAGAACTGAATTGAATTGCAGGACATCTAGTTGGTATCTGGAGAGGTGGAGATTTAGTTGGTGTGAGGAAAATCCACACACATTTGGTGTCAGAAGAGCTGCGAATTAGAACAGTTCACCAATGCCTGATGTTATCAGATTTTATTTTTCATTTTCACCATTATGATGAATGTCTCACCTTTACTTTTGGCTCCTCTAATCCCTTCACTCAAAGAGCCACAATGAACGGAAAAAAATGCAGGTCCAATCATGTCACTTCCTTATTAAAAACAGACACTTTATATGCCCTTAAGATACAGTACAGCCCATTAAGAAAGCCCTGGCTTCAGCTTCTTCTCCAATTCATCTTTTGTAACTTCGCTTCCTGCTTGTTTTACTCCAAAATACTTAGATTTCTTTAAAATCCTTGAAGATGCAGCTAGATCTTTGAAATGCTCTTCCTTTTGCCTGGAACCCTCTGCCCTGCTCCTTCCTTCATAATGAACTTCTGATCGTCTTTCAGATCTTGTCCTAAAAGATGCCTCTTCAGTAGGATTTTAACTGACCTCTCACACTGGCTTGAATTGAGAGTTGACAAACTATTTCCTGTCAACCCAATTTAGCCAATTGCCTGTTTTTATCAATAAAGTTTTATCGAAACACAACTATGCCCACTCATTTACGTGTTCCCTAATGGCAGAGTTGAGTAGTTGAGACAGACAATATATGGCCGAGAAAACTTAGAAAAAATACTCTCTGGCCCTTTGAAGAAAGAGTTTGCCAGTCCCTGGGGTTAGATCACCCAGTTTATATGCTCCATCAGCAACTTGTCCTTTAAAGACCTTCATGACAGATTCTATTTAATGTCTCTCTTCCTTCCTGGAACTTGGGTTCCATGAAAGTAGGGACTTGCCTTTTTCTCTGCTATAACCTTATCTGGCAAGCATGGTAAACATACAATAATTTTTTATGAATAAATCAATTAATCAACCATTATTCATTCCTAAGGCAGATATGACCAGCTGCCTTATCAGTATCTTTTCTCCTCTATTTCCTTAGAAATAGGGCTCAAGTTTTTTGTGAGTGCCAATTTAAAAAAAAAAACATGTTTTTAAGCTTTCCTTGCAGCTAAATTTGTTATATGACTAAGTTTTGGTTATTGATACGTGTGTGATGTCTGAAAAGACTGGTTAAGAGAGTTGATTCAGGACTTTTATCCTCTCCTCTTCCTGATTTCTGCACCTAGAATCTGGAACGTATATGTAATGACTGGAGTGCCAGCAGCCATCTTATCCTAGGCAGTGACCCAAGCATAGAGGGAAAAGATAGAAGGAGCCTGACTCTGCCTCCCTGAAAATTTGATAGAATTGTCCTGTTTTTGATTATCCACTTCAGGGATTCTTTTATGACAGAAAAAGTGAAATCCTGAATGTAAACATTAAAAGTCACTGTAGTTGGGCTTAAATTTCTAACCAATATAATTGGTTAGAAAGATATCCCTCTCTCCTTTCCCCCTACCCTCCCCAACCCCACTTGGAGTTCTCCCTTTGGTAAGACCAACCCAAACATGTGCTACCTGTTGTAATAATTTGCCAGGCTACCATCTTGGTCTGATACTGCAGTTGAGCTCTGATGTTGCGATTCACCTCTGTCCAACAAACTGCTGGCCATTTGCCTTCATTTTCTTAATCTCATTTAAAACTTCAGTGTTTAACACCTGGCCTCTCCCTGTCTTCTGGAACACTCATAGCTTAAAGAAAGAAGTGTTGTCGGCATTTCCAGAAAGGAAAACAAAACTCTAAACTCTTCTTCCTTTAATCTTTTCTCCATTTATTTGAGAGAAACTTACTGACCTGTATTACGTGCTAGGCATTGTGATAAGCATAACCTTCAAGGGGCTTAGTTCTAATATCCCAAATGATCGACCGTTTCTTTTTAAAAAAAAATCCAACTATCTATTTATTTATCTATCATCAATTATCTACCTATTTAGTAATCTATCTGTCAAGACATTGCTTTAGTAAGAGGGACATTTCAAAACAATTATATTTGCAACAAAAAAGTGTAAATGAGAAGATGATTTAATTCAGGTATTGACAAAGTGGGCCCTGGAAGCCAAATTCAGTCCACTACGTTTTTGTAGGGCTCAAGAACTAAGAATGGTTTTTATCTTTAAACAAACAAACAAACAAACAAACGAAACGTTTAATGTTCAAGGGTACATTTGCAGGTTTGTTATACAGGTAAATTCATTTCACTGAGGTTTGTTGTACAGGTTACTTCATCACCCAGATACTAAGCATAATACCTGATAGTTATTTTTCTGATCCTCTCCCTCCTCCCGTCCTCCATCCTCAGGCAGTCCCCAGTGTCTGTTGTTCCCCTCTTTGTGTCCATATATTCTTCTTATTTGGCTCCCACTTAATTTGGTTTTCTGTTCCTGTGTCAGTTTGCTAAGGATAATGGCCTCTAGCTCCACCCATGTTCCTGCAAAGAACACGATCTCATTCTTTTTAATGGCTGCATAGTATTCACGTGTATGTGGACCACATTTTCTTTATCCTATCATTGATGGGCATTTAGATTGATTCCATGTTTTTGCTATTGTGAATAGTGTTGCCGTGAACATAACATGTGCATGTGTCCTTATGGGGTTTTTACCTTTTTAAATACTTGGAAAAAATAATCGAAGGGAAAATAATATTTTGTGACATATGAAAATTATATGAAATTTGAATTTTAGTGCCCATAAATAAAGTTTTATTGGAACACAGTCATGGCCACTCATTTACATGTCATCTATTATTGCTTTTGCTCTACTACAGCAGAGGTGAGTAGCTATGATAGAGACCATAAGGTTTACAAAGCCTAAACTTTTTATTATCTGGCCCTTTACAGGAATAATTTGCTGACCCCGAATTTAATGGAATCTCTCCTCACTCCCACCCTAGATTGGGTAGCCAAAAAATCACAAGGTTTGGCAAAGACACTGAGACACCGGCTGGGAACTCTCATAGTGAATAGGTATTTTCCCCATTATTTGATTTCCCACTTTCAACTTAAAACCCACTAAGAAATAATTCAATGAGATCATCACTTCTAGAACCTTTATCTGGAAAAATTCAAGTAATCTCCAAGATGAGATATAATTCTCTCATTGGAGAAGAGAAACGGCCCCAGGAAAAGACTATAGCTCAAGGACATACCTGTTTTCCCTCCTACTTTCCAATGATTCAAGTAGCTCAAGTAAACCTTTGGCTTCACCAAGGTTGATGAGTTCAACAACAAAGGGAATATCTTATTGCTCAACTCCAGGTGTGGGGAACTGGAGGAAACCCAGGCTCTCTTCTACGGTGGCCCCGGTGGACGAGTGTTGCAAGCACAGCCCGTATTTGCAAAGTCAAAGTCCCTGATTATAGCCTCGTTCCAAAGGAACTTGGTGTTTTTCTCTGTAATTGAAGTTAATTTGATTTATATTTACCCTCTAAGGTCAAGGAAACCTGGATCTAACATCAATCCATCTGTTCTTCCTCTAAGTGTTTTCTAATCCCTCTTCAGTGACATAAATTGTCCACAGTTTCTCCATCCTCCTCTCATCCTTATTTTGTTCCTGCCACTGAGATAACACTGAGCAAATCTTCACAAGCATATGACACTTTCGATCATCAGGTCTGCCTTAAGTGAAGTCAGCCAAATTCTTCTAGTTTTATGACTTTTAATATTGTCACTGTCATCATTTTGATAATCATGCACTAGTAAACACTAGCATATATTTTTAAAAAGAATTTCTTTGCCTAACATCTGCTAATATAAATGAATGTCCTGTCTTAATGAATTAATTGGTTTGGGATGTCAAATACATGTATCAATAAAGAGAGAACAGGGAAGGGGACGATTTAAGAGGATAGTGGAGTAAGAAACATTTTATTATTTATTAAAATGGAGTTCTGGGCCCAGGGTTAAAAAATAAATATTATACAACATGTGAATTAATTCTCTCTATAAAAGATTTAAACAATAAAGAAACATATTGAATAACATGTGCAGAGATCCCCCCTCTGTCCTTGCCTCTACTTCCTCTTCTTTCATGTCATTAGTTGGGTATCTTTGAGCTCTTGTCTCTGTGATAAATTTTTCCACGGATTGCTGTCTTATTTTTGTCATGAAAAACAATACTGCTATGTACCTATTATAAATATGCAAGTAGTTTCGCAGGATGGATTCCTAGAGGAAGATACACTGAGTCAAAAGATAATACGTTTTACATTTTGGTGGAGAACTGCCGATTTGCTTTCCAGAAAGGTGTTTCTAATGGGAACATCTAATAATTGGGTACCATGCTCAATACCTGGGTGATGAGACCAGCCATACTCCAAACCTCAGCATCAAGCAATATACCCATGGAACAAACTTGCAGATGTACCCCCGATTCTGAAATATGAGTTGAAATTATAAAACAAACAAACAAACAAAAAGAAATATCCAATAGTTTTTTTTTCATGGGCATAAAAGTACCTGTTTGACTGGATCTTCACCAATACTGAATTTTTTTTTTGTTTTCGTTTTTGTTGTTGTTTGAGAAACAGTCTTACTCTGTCGCCCAGCCTGGAGGGGTGCGCTCTCAGCGCACCGCAACCTCAGCCTCCTGGGTTCAAGTGATTCTCATGCCTCAGCCTCTAGAGTAGCTGAGATTACAGGCATGCACCACCATGCCCGGCTAATTTTTGTATATATTTTTGGTAGATACAGGGTTTCACCATAATGCCCAGGCTGGTCTCCAACTCCTGGCCTCGGCCTCCCAAAGTGCTGGGATTACAGGTGTAAACCACTGCGTCCAGACCTGAATGTTATTAATTTTTTTTAAAAAATTTGCCCCTTGGGCAAAGAAGGATAGCTCATTATTATAATATTATTTTTAAAAGTCAAGTTTACTGAAACATATACAACAAAATTTACTCTTTTAAGGATACAGTTTGATGAATTTGACATGTATCCATCACTGCAATCAAGAAATAGAACAATCCCATTACCCAAACATGTTCTTTTGTGCTTCTCTGTAATAAATTCCCTCCTCTCACCTCCAGCCCCTGGGCCCCACTGATATGTTTCCTGTTCTTGTAGATTTAGCTTTCCCAGGATGTAATAGAAATGGAAATTATATATAGTCTTTGGTGTCTGGCTTCTTTCACTTAATACAATGAATGCTTCGAGATTCTCCATGTTTTTCTATGTGCCAATGGTTTGTTTCTTTTCATTACTGTGTAGTATTCCATTATATGCATATACCACAATTTGTTTATTCACTCATAAGTTGATAGACATTTGGGTTGTTTCAATAGTTTGGATTATTGTAAATAATTATGCTATAAATATTCATTTTTAGGTCTTTGTATGAACATATGTTTTCATCTCTTCTGGAGATGGAAGAGAAGGAATGAGATTTCTGTCTTATATTTGTTAGTACATAGTTAACTTTATAAAAACTGGCAACTGTTTTCTAAAGTGGCTACACCATTTTGCACCCCAACTGTATTGGTTTGCTAGGGCTGCCATAACAAAATACCCAGATTGGGTGACTTAAACAACAGAAATTAATTTTCTCACCATTCTGGAGGCTGGAAACCTGAGATCAAGGTATTGGCAGGTTGGTTTCTCCTGGGACCTCTGTCTGTGGTTTGTGGCTGGCTGCGTCTTCCAGTGTCTTCCCATCACCTTATCTCTGTGCATGTCTGCATCCAGATATCCTATTTTTTGAGGACACTAGGCATATCAGACTAGGGTCCATCCATCCTAATGACCTCATTTCAACATGATCACCTCTTTAAAGACCCTATCTCCAAATACATTCATCTTCTCAGGTATTGGGGTTTCAGACTGCAATATACTAATGTAGCGTGGACACAATTCAGCCCTTAAGACTCATCAATAAGGTATGAGGGCTTCAATCATTCCACATCCTCACCCATACTTGGGATTGTCAGTCTTTAATTTTAGCCATTCTAGTAGTGTGTAGAATTCATTGTTGCTTTAATGTGCCCACTTTTTTCTTTTTGAGCAAAGAAGAGCCTTGATGTTTGTGAGTTAGCTCAGTCCTGTTGCTGAGAAGACCAGGGTCATTGTTGTATCCACTTAGGGACCAATCCATGTGGCAGCCATTCCAAAAAGGTGTGTTATTGTTTAGACTCCAAGAAAGTGTGGACGGTTCAGTGCAAACCTTTCACCACTCCTTGCAAAATGGCTTTCGTCTGACTGATGGTTTGAGGTCTTCACTTTTTCTTGGAATGAATGAGAATTGTAAGAGCACTTGAAGTCAGATACAGCCAACACTTGCAGCAGGCTGATGGTTTCAGCTTTCTCAAGATAACACTAAAATGGGTAGTCTGGCTAATGGGGACTCTGGAAAAATAGAATTAGATAAAATGGGGGAAAGATTTATGATATGAATGAGAGATGCCTTATGTTGGGGGTGCAGGGTAACTCATCAACTTATTGGATCTATTATGATCAAGTTTGCTTAACCCAACACAAGTCTCATTCAAGATAAAACCAGACATTCTGGGACACAATCAAGCAGAATGAACTGACAAATGACATGCCTCTTAAGAATTACCCTTCCAAGTAGTCGGGTATACAGATATAAATATGGATACAGACATAGATATTTATGGATATCTTTTGCAATGCAATTGATTCTTTTCTGTTTTCAGTAGATGCTTCCATTTCAGATCCTCATAGCACAAAAATTTAGATCCATTCCTTTTTCTTCCCATTTCCCTTTTCCCTCTCCCAGCCGCCCCCAAACTCAGGCACATAAAAGCGACCCTGATAGATGTAGAGTGATATTACGATTGATTGGCCTGCCACTGATGGTGCGTATGTGTTTTGTCGTTAGTGGGGAGGGTGAAAGGGGGGCCGGGTAATAGAATGATTTGGCCTACAAGACAGCTCCTCCTTGATGAACAATCAGACACAAATGTCAATAACAATTGGATTGTCTGTAAGCTACAGTCACTTAGGGCTCCCGGAGCCTGTCCACAGAGCCTGGATTGAAACCCTCAGCCTTGTGAACTCCAAATCAGGTTTGGCATTGGGAATGAAAAGCCATCAGCAGTAATAGTATTACGAGGCTGTTGGTCGAAGAAGTGCAAAGGGCTCTGAATAATGCTTGGGCTCCCATGTGTCACAGGGTAGAGAAAGGCTGCACGGAAGAGAGGAGATGAGAGGGAAAACAAGGTAGGGGCTAGTGAGCTCTGAGGGGCACCTATAGTGCTACAGGCATGGAGTTGGAGCTTGCTTGCTCTTATGTTTGGAGATTGGTGAGGCCTCAGTTGGATCAGATGGCTGGGACACCTACACATGGCATCTCCATGTAGCTACTTGTCTTCCTTACAAGACGATGCCTAGGTTCCAATGGTGAGCATCCTAAGAGAAGTGAGAAGAAAGCCAGGTGGAAGAAATATTGCCTTTTATGACTTCTCCTGGAGGTCACAAAGAGTCACTTTTACTCTTTCTGCTCATCGAAGAAGTCAGAAAATTCTGCTCAGTTTCAAGGAGACTGGAAATAGATTCCATTGCTTGATGGACTGGCAACATTATGGAACTGGCAATATTGCTGTGACTGCTTTTGGAAAGATCCAGTGTGCCACAGTTAATATACATGCAACTCTTTGTAGCTGGCACACAGGAAGTAGATATGATTGCTTTGTTGTTCAAGTTCTTCCTGCAACCAGACATTGCAGGGCGTCGGTAGGTAGAGATGGTCTAATTCTCTGTTACACTGCACCGTGGAAGACCCACAGGGATTGTTCAGCAAGTGCTTGTTGAATGGGTGATTTTAAATATTTTAACTTAGAAGCTCTTAAAACTGGCTGCTGATCAAAAGTTCTGAGAAGGTTGGTTGAAAATATTCCAAAATTTAACCTCCAACCTACTGAATTCCCCAGGCTGAGGCCTGGGGATGAGCATTTCTAATGTCCTCCTCCAGTGGCTCAGATGCAGGCAGTATGGGGACCAGCATTTACAAACCATTGGTTTAACTCAAGGGAATCCAAGATATTTAAGATGAAAGAACTGGCCCGTTTTACAGACGGGCAAACTGAGACTCGGGGGGACAAGGAGACTTGTCCAAAGGCACATAGTGAATTAGAGTACATTCTGATAAGCCACAATACAAGAACTCCAGGCACTCTAGCTAGCAGGTGAGTAATAGTGTTGTGGGGCTAGTGATATTTTGTAGTTAGTGATTTGGTGGAGGTGGAGAGAAAGCTCTTCGAGGTCCTTTAAGTTCAGCAATTCTCAAATTTATTTACTTCCCTCACTTTTTCTTTTGCCACATTTGAGTAGGATCTGTGGTTAATACACCTCCTATTTTTTTTAAGTGGACCTACTTTTTCCCATAAGTAGATTTTTCCTCTTCCTCAGTCATAAGAGCTGCAAAAGGAGAGTGTGATCACTGAGTCCCACGCTGATTCTAACACATACAGCAATGTACACGTGTAGCCAGTTGAATTAAGAAACGGTTGGTCTGTGGAGCAGCTAAAATTATCTCCTGTACAGTGCATGGTTATGCGTATCAAGCAACATCATTTGCAGGCCCAATGAAAAATGAAAATGTGGGGCTTTTTGCTCAAAAATTATTAAGAATTTTAAGACAGCAACAGCAGGGCATTTAGCAACGTGGTGCGCTCTTCTGTATGCAGGGCCCCGTGCAACTGTGCAGGTCCCACACCCATGAAGCCAGCGCTGGCTGACTTTGGGAAGCACTGTTTTAAATAAAACCACTCAGCCTGCTCAGCCCAGGTTCCTGGGCCAGAGAAAGTGGGGGCCTTGCCATCTATGCACACTCAAGGGGTGGCCAGGATTCGAAAGGCTGGACGCTGGCCAGGCACGGTGCCTCGCGCTTGTAATCCCAGCACTTTGGGAGGACGAGGTGGGCGGATCACCTGAGGTCAGAAGTTTGAGACCAGCCTGGGCAACATGGTGAAACTCCATCTCTACTAAAAATACAAAAATTAGCTGGTGGTGGTGGGCACCTGTAATCTCAATTTACTGAGGAGGTTGAGGCAGGAGAATCGCTTGAATCTGGGAGGTGGAGGTTACAGTGAGCTGAGATCGTGCCACTGCACCCCAGCCTGAGTGATAGTGTGAGACTCCATCTAGAAAAAAGAAAAAAAGAAAAAGAAAAAAAGCAAGGCTGGATGTGAGCTGTGGGCTCTTCATGCAGCTGAAAGCAAATATGGTCTTGCTAAACTTCTGGTACAGGAATTCTGAACCCAGGAGAGCCAAGAGTTATGCCTAAGAGGCAGTTTTCATGGAGGCACCAGGGGGAATAGAAAAGAGGGATACTCTCCAAAGTGGAAGTGAGGGCACTGTCTTTGTCTGTGTGCCTGTTTGGTGATGAGTTCTCTGTAGTTAATACTTATGTGCTGGGATAAATATTTTAATATTTTCCTTCCATTGTCATGGAGGAGGGAAGGAGCAAGAGAATTGGAAGAAGAGAAGGGGCTGGGAGAGGCGAGAGAGAAAGGATGGATCCAAAAAAAGAAAAATGTTATGTAGATTTATAGAACCCTCAAAATAGTTTCAACATCCTTTCTGGCCTGGCTGTCTTGTTACCTTCAGGTGGCTGCCAATATCTGTGAAAAACTCCGAGCTCCTGGCTTTTCAGGGTCAAAATACAGAGCATATGTATTGCTTAGAGCAGAGCCAGGGGACTATGTTCCTTGGGTTTTGTGTTCTAGGACATCAGCAGCAATTTTAGAAGCGTTGCTATTTCAACTGGGTTGGTATTTCACACGCATTTTTAAATGGAGACAGGCAAGCCCAAATACCCTTTGCAGAGGCTGCTCTCCCACAGAAAAGCTGTGAGGTCGGGAACAATTGTTTCTGCTGCTTGGAATGAAACCAGTTAAAGCCGTTTTCAATTCACCATGGAGAGATTCTGCAGGAAAGCTATGTTTTGTTGTAAGACACATTAGCTCTTACAAAAATCTTTGTCTTGACATTTTTTTTTTTTTTGCTTTGTCTTGTTTTATCTTGCTCTCCAAGCATGTGAGCTGAAACAAATGAATAAGTAAAACGTCTATTTAATGAGGATTCAAGCTATGTAGCCCCAGAGGAAGGAAGTAGGACTTTTAAAATAAAGAACGTCATCTATTCTCTGCCACAGACTGGAACGTCGTGGTGTCTCAGCACCAGCCCAAGCACTTTGGAGAGCTTACTGAATCCTATCCTGAACAGCAGGAGGTAGGTATGTTATTTTCCATTTGTAGAGGCTGAAACTGAGGTTCCGAAGGCTGAAGTGACTTGCCCAATTTGCACAACTTGTAGGTGCTGCAACTGAGATTCAAATCCATGCTGCCCCAACTCTCAAGCCCTGTCATCAATCAGGGACACTCTCCTTTCCTTAGCTGTGACATGTTACTCTCATTCAGTAACTTATTCCTTCAACAAAATATTATTGAGCACCTACTAGGTGCCAGGTGCAGTCTTGGGCATTATTGATGTAACAGTTCTGCGTTTCATTGCTCCATTTTACAACCCTGGCTTTTCTTTCTCCTCTTCATTCATAACCTTTATTTTTTAATTTTTTGAGTCAGGGTCTTGCTCTGTCACCAGGCTGGAGTGCAGTGGTGCCATCATGGCTCACGGCAGCCTTGACCTCCTGGGCTCAAGCAACCCTCCCACCTCATCTTTCGTAGAGACGAGGTCTCACTATGTTGCCTAGGATGGTCTCGAACTTCCAGCCTCAAGTGATCCTTCTGCCTTGGCCTCCCAAAGTGCTGGGATTACAGGTGCCTCCTCTCCATTCAAAAAACACTCTGCAAAGCTCAGTTGGCAATGAATCCCTCTTTGCCTTCCTGTGTGGGAGCAGTTACCCACTGGACTTTGCTTGTGTGTTAACTTGCCTATCCTCTCCATCAAAAGGTGAACTCCAGGAGGATAAGAGGCTGCATCAGGAACAAGTAGTGTTTTGTTTCCCCAGTGCTGGCTTTTGGCTTTGTCTTGTCTTTCTCTCCAAGCATTGAGCTGAAACAAGTAAATAAGTAAAACTTCAACTTCATGAAGATTCACGCTATATAGCCCCATAGGAAGGAACTGGGACTTTAAAAATAAAGGACATCATCTATCCTCTGCCATAGACGGGACTGTTTCTTCTAGAAACATCTTTATCCACTTCCTTTTGGAAACTGCTTCTCTTCTAATTCTAACAGTGGCCCTTCGACAGGAACGTCCAATCACAGCATTCCACCTCTGACCACAGTGATTGGTCCAGGCCTGAACATGTGACTCAGTCTTGACCAATCAAATTGCTTCCTTAGGATTTTTCCTAGGGCCTTGGTGGAGAAGAGTGTTGTCCTTGCTGTTGTTTGTGTAGGTGTAGCTTCCATTCTGGCTTCCTGGTGGCATCCAGCCTGAGGGAATTAAAGGAACCCAAAAGGAGAAGTGGGGATGACAGAAATAAGAGACAGGGACTGGCTGGGTCTGAGACTTGGTTATAGGCATCCCTAAGGCCAGTTTCACTTCTGCCCCTTCTGTGGCTTGACAGAAGAGTTGCTATTCCTCCCCATCTCTGTATTTGATTAGTTTTAGTTAGAATTGTCTTTGTGTCGCTTACACACGGAGAATCCTGACTAGCACATTCTAGGTAACCATGATGACAAACGCATGAGAAAAGCTGGAGTAGAGTGCTAAAGCCATTTACATCAGCAAGTGTGAGGTATCAGGGCATAGACGTGGGAGGGGAGAGGGTGGTGGTAGCCCCGCTGCTGGTAGCACTGTTAGGGGGTTGGATGTCACCACGGTTAAGAGTCTGTGCTTTCTGTTGGTGGGACTGTAAACTAGTTCAACCATTGTGGAAGACAGTGTGGCGATTCTTCAAGGATCTAGAACTAAAAATATCATTTGACCCAGCCATCCCATTACTGGGTATATACCCAAAGGATTATAAATCATGCTGCTATAAAGACACATGCACATGTATGTTTATTGCGGCACTATTCACAATAGCAAAGACTTGGAACCAACCCAAATGTCCATCAATGATAGACTGGATTAAGAAAATGTGGCACATATACACCATGGAATACTATGCAGCCATAAAAAATGATGAGTTCATGTCCTTTGTAGGGACACGGATGAAGCTGGAAACCATCATTCTGAGCAAACTATCGCAAGGACAGAAAACCAAACACTGCATGTTCTCACTCATAGGTGGGAATTGAACAATGAGAACACTTGGACACAGGCTGGGGAACATCACACACCGGGGCCTGTCATGGGGTGGGGGGGAGGGGGGAGGGGTAGCATTAGGAGATATACCTAATGTAAATGACGAGTTAATGGGTGCAGCACACCAACATAGCACATGTATACATATGTAACAAACCTAAACCTGCACGCTGTGTACATGTACCCTAGAACTTAAAGTATAATAATAATAATAATAATAATAATAATAATAACGAGTCTGTGCTTTGAGAGACTAACAGTCCTAGGTTCAAATCCCAGTTTTTGTCCAAGACTAATTGTATAATAATAGGCAAGTCACTTAACCTAAGCCCCTTATTTTCTTTTTGTTTGTTTGTGTTTTGAGATGGAGTCTCGCTCTGTTGCCTAGGTTGGAGTGCAGTGGCATGATCTCAGCTCACTGCAACCTCTGCCTCCTGGGTTCAAACGATCCTCCTGCCTCAGCCTCCCAAGTAGTGGGGATTATAGGCGTCCGCCACCATGCCTGGCTAAGTTTTGTATTTTTAATAGAGATGGGGTTTCGCCATGCTGGCCAGGCTGGTCTCGAACTCCTGACCTCAGGTGATCTGCCCCCCTCGCCCTCCCAAAGCTGTGGGATTACAGGCGTGAGCCACCACGCCCAGCCTCTGAGGCCCTTATTGGTATTACTGAGAGAAACAGGAAGGGCACTGCAGGATGGCGTGTTAATGGACCAAAATTCCTGGAGCTACAAAGTGTTTAGAAAGGCCCCCGCATTGTTCTTTGTCACCTGTCACCTGTCACTTCATGTGTTTCCAGCAACATTAATTGGAAGTATTTCCCATTTGTGAGGCATCTGGGACACAGCATTTAGTCGAATAGCTGTCGTCCCTGCTCCTTTTGAGCTCACACTCTAGTGGGCAGATATATAAATAAGTCACTACAAAATGGTCCTAAGAGGGGAGATGTTCGGGGTGCCGTGGATGCATTTGTGGGTGCGGGAATCTCATCCAGAACTGAGAGTCAAGGAAGGCTTCCTAGGGAAAGTGATCTAGAAGTTGAGACATGAATAGTGAGTAGAAATAGGGCAGACGGAAGGGAAGAGGTGCTCCTGGTAGGAAACCCAGCATAGGCAAAGACTCAGAAGTGAGAGTGAGGAGGGCTGCTTTTAGGAAACTGACAATCAATTGAGCCTGGCTAGAGTAGAAGGCAGGAATAATCAGAGCTGGGTCTGGACAGGCCAGTGGAGCAGATGACGCTAGGTCTGGGATTTCGTGTCCAGACATCAGGACTTCATCTTTAGGGGCATGGGTACCTTTGAAGAATTTACACAAGACGCGCTCCAGGGCTTGTGTAGAAGTTGAAGCAGAGAAGGAATCAGACTCGAATTCTGGATCAAACACAGAAAACGCTTGTAAATCTCAACTTCCCATTTTACAGATGGAAAAACTGAGTTCCTAAGAAGAAAACGGGCTTGCCTAGTGCTACAGAGCTGGTGAACGAGGAGGCTGGAATCAGAGCCTGGGTCTTCAGATCTCAAACTAGCATTTTGC
Organism: Gorilla gorilla gorilla; assembly: GCF_029281585.2. NCBI lineage: Eukaryota > Metazoa > Chordata > Mammalia > Primates > Hominidae > Gorilla > Gorilla gorilla. Next base: position 130,267,011 of record NC_073234.2, read on the forward strand.
TTTTTTCTGTCCCTGGAGTTCTCCCACTCTCAGCCCCTACCTGGGCCAAATCCAGCCCCTGGCAGTTCCTCTGAACTCGGGAAGAGCTCTGATTCCTCACGTACACACAGCCACGCTGTCTCAGGAAGCTCGCAATAAATTTTTTTTTTCAGGCAACGCCTTGCTCCCATCCCTGCAAAACAATGTATTTATTATTACTAAGTCTTTTCCATCTTTGAGGAGAAAATTCGTACCACATGACTCCCCAAAGCCGAATGGTCCAGGTTTACAAATACAGTACGTTAATAGCTTTGTAAACATTTATTCAGGATGACAGCTGAGGGAAACATGTGGCATTAATTAGAGGGCTCAGCAACACGGCCTATTAAGAGGAAGGTTAAATCTGAATTAGTTGTCTTTGCTGAGACAAGAGGCACTGGGGAGCAAAACTCCGCTCTAATACGTTCTGACTCTGTTGACGTGGGGTGTGCTGGGGTGCACGGGGGTCTCCGCTCTTAGGGAGGAAGGCTGTGTCTTGGCAAGATGGCTGCTGAGTCACTAGGCTGCAAAATTGTCAGGGCTGCCTTCCCCAGAGGTCTCTTCCCTGAGTCCTTCAAGCCACAGGACACCCTGAGCTTGCAGCCCATCCTGGGCAGCAATAGAACAGGTCTAGCAGAATCAGCTCCCAAGGCCTGACGGGTTGTTGGGGGAACAGCTCTCTGGGCTGGGAGTTGCTGCTCCCTCTGGTTTGCAGTTCCCTCTCTCTGAGCTTCCCTAGCTTCCTGGGTTTCCATGCTGACCGGTTTGCATTGTCTCTGCCTCTGGGTACCCATGAGTGTCCCCAGTTGATGTGGGAGACAGCCACAGAGGAAAACAGATTCCCTGTTTCCAACATTCAATAAGGTTTAGCTTAAAGTAGATGCCTTTAGGACTATTTATTCTCAGCCTCATATTCATGAGGGGTCTCAAATGGAGACATTTGAGTTTATCTCCAAATAGTCACACATCCACACACAGAAATGTCCCAAAAGCAGGGAAAAGAGGTGACATTTGTCACAATACTCCAAACGTATGTTCCATACTGGGAGTATATCCCATACAGAGAGTTATATATAAACATCCTTTTTTTTTTTTCCATAAATCTTTTAATTTTTTTTTTTTTTTTTTTTTGAGATGGAGTCTTACTCTGTTGCCCAGGCTGGAGTGCAGTGGTACAATCTCGGCTCACAGCAACCTCTGCTTCCTGGATTCAAGCAATTCTCCTGCCTCAGCCTCCCAAGTAGCTGGGATTAGAGGCACCTGCCACCATGTCCAGCTAATTATTGTATTTTCAGTAGAGACAGGGTTTCGCCATGTTGGCCAGGCTGGTCTCGAACTCCTGGCCTCACGTACACACAGCCACACTGTCTCAGGAAGTTCCCAATAAATTTTGGCCTGCCTGGGCCTCCCAAAGTGCTGGGATTACAGGTGTGAGCCCCCACACTTGCTGCACCCTGGTTTTTATGTCCCATTTTGACCTTTCTTCATCGTACATATTCCCAGGAGCCTCTAAATACAGAAGGGACTCTCTTAACTTTTGAGAACCTGGCCGGTGGTCTGGGAATATATGTTGAATGGATGCATGAAAGAATGAGTGACCCTGGGAAGCCATGTGCCTTCTTTGGGGCTCAGTTTTATCGTCTGTATAATGGGATGATGGGCAGGGAAGGAGGGCTGGCCAAGTGGGGGCTGAGGATGCAGTGGCCTGCAGCACAGTGCAGAGCTCTGGCTTCCACTCTTCCAGCTCTGCCTGTAGGATGCTCTGATCCCTCTGTCCTGGTGCCACTCTCTTTGTTCCTCTCCTCTGGACCTTCTGATTGAGCCACCCTCCTGTCTTCTCATTGCTCAGATCAAACCCTCACTTGGCATCTGATGTGGATGGGATGATCCAGAAACAGATCCAAGCTTCCTTCCTTTTGGCACTATCTTTAAACACCCGCTTTCCCCCCTTCTCTTCTCCACTCACTATGCAGGCAACAGAAGCTCAAAGACACTTTCTCATTTAGTGGTTTTCAAACATTGTTGTTTTCCTTCAAACAAACAAAATTGTAATGTAATATCTAAAATAGACAACATAGGGCATGTAGTGTGTGTGTGGGGTGTGAAGTAGGGGTAGGAGGCCTTTCCCCTCCCTCTCTGGAATCCTCTAGGATGTTGCAGAAGCTTTTGCAAAGCCTTGATCTAACTCCTCATTGAATGGATGGAGACCCTGCCACCCAGCAGGGACAGTGCCTTGCCTAGTTGGGAAGGGCTGGGGCTAGAAGCTGGTTCTTCCCACTCTACCTTGTTCAAGAGTCCAGAAGTTTGAAAGAGCCTCAGTAGTAACTTTGGCAGCAAAGAATTACCACTCATTGGACTGGAAGTAGGAGTAGAGGGGTTATGAGAGAATGGCCAGGAGTTAGACCCCCTGGGTTCTAATCCTGGCCTTCCTACTTAGGAACTGTGTGACTCTGATCAAGCTGCCTTGCCTCTCTGTGCCTCAGTTTGCTTATTGCCAAAAAGGGGACAATAATAGCTACTTTACTGGGTTGTGGTGAGGGTCAAATGAGATGGGACACATATATTTAGCACTAGAGCCTGATACACAGAAAGGGCATTGTTTTCAAGGTGCAACTTATCATCTCATGTTGTACTCATCTCATTTTTTACTAATATTTTACATTTTATATAATTAAATTACATGACATTTATGAATACAACTGGCATCAATAGGTTTGGGAACAAAGACAAGTAACTGCTGGTGATCATATAGCTCAGCTGGTGGGGGCTGGTTTGAATGAGATTCCACCGAGGAGTCTCCCAGCTCAAGTATTTCTGGGGGTGTTAGTAACTATCAACATATAGTTGATCCTTGAACAATGCAGGGGGTTGGGGTCCTCCCTCAACCCACCCCTCTTGCACAGTTAAAAATTTGCATATAACTTTTGCCCCCTCCCCCAAAAGTTAACTGCTAACAGCCTACTATTGACTGGAAGCCTTTCTAATGGCATAGTCAATGAACTCATCTTTTTAAAATATTATATATATATATATATACAGTATACTGTATTATATATTATATGCTATATTATATGTGTATTATATACTATATTCTTACAATAATATAAAACTATATTATTTATTCTTACCGTAAAGAAAGGTAGAGAAAGGAAAATGTTATTAAGAAAACTATAAGGAAGAGGAAATATATTTATGATTCATTAAGTGGAAGTGGATTATCGTATATGTCTTCATCCTCATGGTCTTTGAGTAGGCTGAGGAGGAGGAGGAGGAGGAGGAGGAAGGATTGATCTTGCTGTCTCAGGGGTGGCAGAGGCAGAAGAAAATAGGAGCAGCCTCATGCAGTTCAACTCCATGTTGTTCAACGGTCAACTGTAATCCATGGAGGGAAATCTGGTGAGTAGGTCAAGAGGAGGTTGGTTAAGAGAATGTCAATAACATTGTGACCCCTGTTTCACAGATGAGGAAACCAAGACACAGAGAGGGGTGGTAACTTGCTCAAGCTCACATAATCAGTTGGCTATGGACCTGAGCGGCCCTGCACCCCGTGTACTCCTCTTGAGAATTCACAAGGCACATCAACACATCAAGGGCCCTGCGGTGTCCTACAGGAAAGGATCCTGTTTGATTTTGCCAATTTGAACTTTGTCTAACTTATTTAATTATGACTTCTTATAACATCCTCTTTCCCCTTCAAAAATATATAAAACCAGCCAGGTGTGGTGACTCATGCCTACAATCCCAGCACTTTAGGAGGCTGAGGCAAGAGGATCACTTGAGGCCAGGAGTTTGAGACCAGCCCGGACAACATGGTGAAAACCTGTGTCTACTAAAAGTACAAAAATAAATAAGCCTGGTGTGGTGGCATGCGACTGTAGTCCCAGCTACTCAGGAGGCTGAGATGTGAGAATCGCTTGAACCAAGGAGGCGGAGGTTGCAGTGAGCTGAGATCCGGCCACTGCACTCCAGCCTGAGCGACAGGGTGAGACTGTATCTAAAAAAAAAAATATATATATATATATGTGTGTATACATATATATGTATATGTGTACATATATATATAACCGTACATATTATATATATATATATATAAAACCTCCTATTACACAGATACTACAAGTCCATGGAGACCACCTGGTAAAACCATGGACTTTCATGCTTCTCACACTGTGATATGCACATGACTTTCCTGGAGATCTTGTTAAAATGCAAGTTCTGGGCTGGGCACAGTGGCTGATGCCTGTAATCATAGCACTTTGAAAGACTGAAGCGGGAGGATTGCTTGAGCCCAGGAGTTCAAGACCAGCCTGGGCAACAAAGTGAGAGCCCGTCTCTAATATTATTATTATTTTTTAAAGCAAATTCTGCCTTAAGTAGATATGGTATTATTATTATTTTTTTAAAGCAAAATCTGCCTTAAGTAGATACGGGGTGGAGCTGGCGAGCCTGCATTTGTCAAAAGCTCCCAGGGGATGCCAATGTGGTGCTGGTCCATCGTGTGAGTAGCAACAGTCTCCATTTGCACGGTCCAATAGAAATATGTAAGCCATAGATGCAGTTTTAAGCTTTCTAGTAGCCATATTTTTAAAAAAAGGTAAAAAGAAACACTTGATATTCATTTTAACATATTTTGTTTCACCCAATAGAAAAATATTATTTCAACATGTGACTAGTATAAAAGTATAAAACCACGATAAAAATATAAAATATATAGATAACTATGTAAAAACGATACTATATATTCTCTTTTAATGTACTAAGGCTTGAAAATCCAGTATGTAGTTTATACTTACAGTATATTTTAATCCGAACCAGCCACATTTCAAGTGTTCAGCAGCCCTGCGTGGCCGGTGGCTTCGCTACCGGATCACACAGCTCTAGAATGCAGGCTGTGGTCTAAGACTGCCTAGCTTACATGTCTGGCTCTGCCACTTGTTTGTTGTGAAATGTGGTCAGTTACTTAACTTTACAGTTTCTTCATCTGTAAAAGGAGACTAACATCAAGGTCACAGCACCTGGCCGGATCATCCTTCCTATAGCTGTCAGGTTCTTCAAATCCGAGACACAACATACAGCACAGCTCTTAAGAAAGATGGTGCCGGGCATGGTGGCTCACGGCTGTAATCCCAGCACTCGGGGAGGCCGAGGCAGGTGGATCACCTGATGTCAGGGGTTCGAGATCAGCCTGACCAACATGGGGAAACCCCGTCTCTACTAAAAGTACAAAATTGGCTGGGCGTGGTGGTGCATGCCTGTAATCTCAGCTACTTGGGAGGCTGAGGCAGGAGAATTGTTTGAACCCGGGAGGTGGAGGTTGCGGTGAGCCGAGATCATGCCATTGCACTCCAGCCTGGGCAACAAGAGTGAAGCTCCTTCTCCAAAAAAAAAAAAAAAAAAAGAAAAGAAAAAAGCCAGGCGCGGTGGCTTTCGCCTGTAATCCCAGCACTTTGGGAGGCCGAAGCGGGTGGATCACGGACTCAGGAGATCGAGACCATCCTGCCTAACACGGTGAAACCCCGTCTCTACTAAAAATACAAAAAATTCGCCGTGCGTGGTGGCGGGCGCCTGTAGTCCCAGCTACTTGGGAGGTTGAGGCAGGAGAATGGCGTGAACCTGGGAGGCGGAGCTTGCAGTGAGCCAAGATCGCGCCACTGCATTCCAGCCTGGGTGACAGAGGAAGACTCCATCTCAAAAAAAAAAAAAAAAAAAAAAAGAAAAGAAAAGAAAGAAGAAAGCAAGATGAATACATCCAAGCTTCTGACTTTTTTTTTTTTTTTTTTTTGACAAATTTTACTGTACATCCAGGCCCTCCTTTGGTCTAGGTAAAGAGAGACTCACCTGGATTCTTCTCTCTGGGTTCTTCACAGTGTGAGCCATGGGTGACATTTTGCTTGTTTCCTGAAGTGCATTTTTTTTTTTTTTTTAGATACAGGGTCTCACTCTGTCACCCAGGCTGGAGTGCGGTGGCGTGATCATAAATCACTGCTGCCTTGAACTCCTGGGCTTGAAGGATCTTCCTGCCTCAGCCTCCCAAGTGGCTAGGGCTACAAGCATGTGCCACCATGCCTGGCTAATTTCTTTTTTCTTTTTTGTAGAGACAGGGGTGTCACCATGTTGCCTAGACTGGTCTCAAATTCCCGGGCTCAAGCGATGATCCCACCTTGGTCTCCCAAAGTGCTGGGATTACAGGCAGGAGCCACCGCTCCTGGCTGGGTGCATAATTTTGTAATGGTTGACTGGCTGCGTGGAGGGGGAAGCAAGGGCTGGGGCCTGGGAAGGGAGGAGTTGGATAAACAGGCAGCCTGGCCTCTTCCGGGCCAAGAGTTTGCTGCAGGTGCATTGAGTAACAAAGGCCTAAGTTCTGTTCTGGGACGGCTGTGCCTGGTCTTTCAGGTATAGATAATAAACATTAGGTAAATGCATGGGCAGATTGAGCCAATGGAAACACAGCCAACAGAATCTCAGAAAAATAACTGAGACGAATGGGCCTCAGGGTTTGAAGGGCTCCTTTTATGAACCTGCCTGAGGATGCAGACTTTTGTGTGACGTTTCCTTTTCTCTTTTCTTTTTTTCTCCTTCCTTTCATTTTCTCTTCTACTTTTTCTAATGCAGGAAGGAGGAGGTTGCTTTTATTTAGTCCGAGTGCTTAGGCATTTCCATCAGCCCCAGCTGTGTGTATTTCACGTCCCTGAGACTGTGTCCTTCCTACCCCAATTTCTCCCAACCATCTCATGGGCCCGCGGGTGAAGACTTAAGACTTAAAAGATCCATCCTAGCCCCAAAGAAACTGGGATGCTTCTCCAAGCTTTGCTTCCCTTTTATGCTAGATCTCTGAGGTCTCCCAGTCTCCAGATTCAACAGGAATCTCAGAGCAGTGCTGGGCTGGGAAGCCTGGGGTGCTGCTTGTGTCTCCTCCTGGAGCTGGAATGGGCACTTCTCACCCAGCACACACTCCTGTCTGCTGGGCCTGAGGCAGAGATGGAGCCGGGACCTTCAACACCCATTTCAAAAGGGGAAGGAAGAGCCTTGCCTCATTGGGTTGGTGAAATGGCAGGAGAGAGTTTTCCTTCCATTTTGTCTGCCCACGTTTGGCTTTTCTAAGCATGTCCCTGGCAAGTGTAGTTTTTTGTTCGTTTGTTTGTGTTTTTGAGATGGAGTCTTGCTCTGTCCCCCAGGCTGGAGTGCAGTGGCACGATCTCGGCTCACTGCAACCTTTGCCTCCTGGGTTCAAGCGGTTCTCCTGCTTCAGCCTCCCGAGTAGCTGGGATTACAGGTGTGTGCCACCATGCCCAGCTAATTTTTGTATTTTTAATAGAGATGGGGTTTCATGATGTTGGCCAGGCTGGTCTTGAACTCCTGACCTCAGGTGATCCGCCCACCTCGGCCTCCCAAAGTGCTGGGATTACAGGTGTGAGCCACCGCGCCCGACCAGCAAGTGTAGTTTTTCATGTATCAGCTCTCTGCATTCCCAACTCCCTGGTGCTGAAAAGAAAGGAGCATGATTAGGGAGATGTTTGAAACACAGGCTTATAGGAGAGAAGACACATTCACAGAACACTGAGCAGACACCAGAAATCCTGACTCCAGTTCCAATGCTGCTGCTGACCACAATGTGACGAGAGGGCAAAGCTTACACTCCACTCCAGGCCTCAGTTTCCTCATCTTCAAACTGGGAACAGTAGTATTTCTCCTACGTGGAAAGATGTGAGAGTACGTCAACAACTGAGCTGCACCGTTATTAGTATTATGAAACCCCATGGATTTGTAGATGGGGCCTGTCTCATCTTCGCTTGTTCTTCCTTCTATAATTTGAAAACTTCGAGCTTTTTCTTGAAGGAGAAAGACAAAAGGAATAACCGTGGAAAGGGGCCTTGGTTAAAAGATGGCAGGGACGTGTGAAGTGCTGTAAACAGTCATAGCTCAAGCCAGGTTCATGGCCGGGTTCATAGCTGGGTTCATGGCCACATTCTGAAGTTGGCCTGGAAACCCTGTGCTTTAAAAAAAGAAATCGTTATCAGAGCTGCCAAACCAATATTAAAACCAGTGGCTTATGAAAGGGGTTGGCAGTCAGCACCAGGAATCTTTTTGCACCTCTTAATTTTGCAGAAAGAAAGGGGAGCATCTCATCTGGGGCAGTTCTTTCAGTAACACCAACACTAGAAGTGGAAAAGATTGTTTCCCCGTCAGCTGGTCTCATTTCTCGAAGTCTAAGGTGGTTCACTTTAGAAATGTCCCAAGAAGCAGGGAGGGCCAGCAGACGAAGTTTCTCAACTTCTAGGCAGAAAAAGATGCTCATGTGATGCGGTGAAGTAAGGTGATGTTTTATGAACAGAAATGCAGCGATGCTCAGGAAACCGATCCTGGATGCCTCTGCTTTTATGTTTTTCTCTCTTTGTCTTTTATTTTATTTATTTATTTATTTATTTTTTGAGCTAGAGTCTTGCTCTGTCACCCAGGCTGGAGTGCAATGGTGCAACCTCAGCTCACTGCAACCTCTGCCTCCTGGGTTCAAACTATTCTCATGCCTCAGCCTCCTGAGTAGCTGGGATTACAGCCATGTGCCACCACACCCAGCTAATTTTTTCTATGTTTAGTAGTGATAGGGTTTCACTGTGTTGGCCAGGCTTGTCTTGAACTCCTGGCCTCAAGTGATCCACCCAACTCGGCCTCCCAAAGTGTTGGAATTACAGGCATGAGCCACCGTGCCCAGCCCTCTCTGTCTTTTAAGAAAACATTTTACTTATGTCAGTGAGGGCAACCCAGCACCCTTGAACTTTACTGATGTGAGGCCACATTGATAAATCTTTCTGGAGAGGCAAGTTCTCTAAAAATGTGCAAACCATTTTCCCCAGAAATTCCATTTTAGGACGTTAATTCTGAGGATGTAATTGGAGAAGAGCATGGAGATGTGAAGACAAAGATGATCACTGTGGTGTTGCTGATGGCAGGAAAAACTGGAAATGACCTTAACGTCAACAACAGGTGATTGGTTACGAAATGAAGCTATGTTCAGGCACTAGAAAGCTAAGTGGCAGTTAAGAATAATTTCTTTCTTTCTTCCTTCCTTTCTTCTCCTCTTCCTTTTCTCCCTTCCTTCCTTTCTTCATCCCTTTCTTTTCTTCCTCCATCCCTCTCTCATTCTTTCTTCCTTCTTTCTTCCCTGTATCCTTCCTTTCTCTTTCTCTCCCCCTCTTTCCCTCCCTCCCTCCCTTCCCTATTTCCTTCCTCCCTTCCTTCCTTCCTTCCTTCCTCCCTCCCTTCTTCTCTCCCTCCATCCCTCCTTCTCTTCCCTCCACCCTTCTTCTCTTCCCTCCTTCTTTCCTTCCTTCTTTCCTTTCTGTTTCCTCTCTCCTTTCCTTCTTCCTTCCTTTCTTCCTTCATTCCTTTCTTCTACAAATTTCGTGAGTGTCTGTGTCCCAGACACTGTATATTTAAGTTCACTGACTGAAAAAGATGTTTATGATATTTTCAGTAATATATAATAAAATAAAATAAATTTAAAAGCCAGTTGCATGGATGTATTATATTATTCTACTCTTGTAAATGCATATTTATATATTTATATAATTGGATATGAAATAAAAATGTTTGAAAGGACATGCACCCAAATATCATTGAGCAGTCTTCTCCAGGTGTTGGGATTACAGGTGACTATGCACTCTTCAATTTTTTACTTGATCTGCAATGTCTAAGTTGTCTATGGCAAGGTTCTTGTGTAATTGAAAGTCATGAGGCCCTACATCCTTTGGCCCTGAGCTGCTCGTTCCTATCTTTGTCTCTTATCTTTGTCTCCTATCCGGCTGGCCTACTCCACCCTAACCACACAGCTTCTCTGTTCTTTGAACATGTCGGACTTGTTTCTACCTCATAGCTTCCGCATGTGCTGTTCCCTCTGCCGGGAACACTCTTACCCCAGGTCTTTGCTGGCCCTTTCTGATCATTCATGTTTCAACTCAATATCCCCTTAGAGAAGACCTCTACTCCCATTTAATGGAAATTAGCATGGCTCCCTGCACATTTTAATCACACTTCCTCATTTTATTTTCTTCACACTGCTTATGACTCTGAAATTCTCTTGATTTTTCCCTAACTTATACATTTGTATCTTCTCTACTTGCATGTCAGCTCTATGTGCACAGGGACCTCATGTTCTTGGCTTCTGGAACAGAACCTGGCACATAACAAGAAATCAATAAATATTTGCTGAATGAACAAATTCTGGGAAATAAATATTAAAAAAGAGGATTTTTTTAAGCCCTCCTTTTCTTGCTTGCCAGAGAGATGCAGGGAGTTGGTGGTCTTCAGCTGGAAGGCTCTCTTCACTCTGCCAGTGCCCCGTTTCTGACCTAGCACATGACCCTAGTAGGCCCATATCACTCACTGAGCACGCAGTACCCAGGGTCACGCTGGAGTCAGCACCTACCCCATTGGAGGGATGCTTCTAAATCTTCATTCATAGATTCTACCCCAAAGCACAGGGAGCAGCTTAGGAGTCACAGACACCAGAGATCTAATTTTTGTTCAGTTGCTGATTTGTTGTGTGACATTTGTCAAGTTATTTAACCTCCCTGGGCTGCAGTTTTCCTAGGCATGTAGTACAGGGGAGAGTCTATCTATTTCCAAATTTACAAGGATGGTGGAGCATCAGTAAGCTAATACCATCGCTCGTGTGCCCTTTCTGCATCTGTCTTTTTGCCTCTTGGGCATCATTATCCCCATTTAACTTCATTTTATTATTTTATTTTATTTATTTTTTGAGATGGAGTCTGGCTCTGTCACCCAGGCTGGAGTGCAATGGCACCATCTCAGCTCACTGCAACCTCCGCCTCCCGGGTTCAAGCAATTCTCCTGCCTCAGCCTCCTGAGTAGCTGGGATTACAGGCATGCACCACCATGCCCCGCTAATTTTTGTATTTTTAGTAGAGATGGGGTTTCACTATGTTTTCCAGGCTGGTCTTGAACTCCTGACCTCATGATCTGCCTGCCTTGGCCTCCCAAAGAGTTGGGATTATAGGGGTGAACCACTGGGCCTGGCCCATTATCCCTGTTTTAAAATTCTTAGACCAGGTCTGGATAGTGAGAAATAAACATAAATGGTATTATTTGGACTTTTTTTTTTTTTTCAAAGAGACAAGTTCTCACTCTGTCACCCAGGCTGGAGTGCCATGTTGCAATCATAGTTCAAACTCCTGGGCTCAAGTGATTCTCCCACCTCAGCCTCCCAAGCAGATGGGACTACAGGTGTGCACCACCATGCCTGGGTAATTTTATACATTTTTTTTGTAGAGATAAGGTCTTACTGTGTTGCCCACGCTGATCTCACGCTGGACTCAAGCGAACCTCCCACTTCAGCCTCCCAAAGTGTTGGAATTACAGGCTTGAGCCACTGTTCCCGGCCTATTTAAACAATTTTTATATGCCAAAAGCTGTTAATTTCACAGCGTCTTGAAGAATAATACTTGTTCCCATCTTACAGATGAAGAAAGGTAGTGACTTGCTCCGGGGCTCACAGTGAGTAGGAGGCAAAGAAAGATTTGAGTCTATATTATTATCAGCATCAAGGCAGGTCACCTCCAAGTTACAAAGACACACTATTCTTCATGGATGCTGATTTCCTTGTCATTCAAGCCAGGTTGCCCAGATACTGAGAATGACAAAGATCTGAATGGCCAGCTCCTTCTAGATCTGTCAGGATTATTTTTCCAGGGAATAACAAAGGTAAAGATTTAAGGAAAAAAGGTTGTGAAAATCCAGGTCTCATGCAGCTGCATCTCATTAAAATGCTTCAAAGAAGCAAGCAGATATTCACCACTGGGGCCCATCCAGCTTCATCCCAGGAAAGGAATTACAGTCCCTGGGAGGCCAACGCTAGGGAAACTACAGCTATTGGTGCTGAGCTGAATGCCAGGTTCTGGCAGGTAGAGGGGAGGAAAGTAAGCTCGAGCCTTTATTTATTTATTTATTTATTTTTATCGAGGTGAAATTCACACAACATAAAATTAACTACTTATTTATTTATTTATTTACTTATTTCTGACAAGAGAGTCTCGCTCTGTCGCCCAGGTTGGAGTACAGTGGCGCGATCTCAGCTCACCACAACCTCTGCCTCCCGGGTTTAAGCGATTCTCCTGCCTCAGCCTCTTGAGTAGCTGGGACTACATGTGCCGGCCACCATGCCCAGCTAATTTTTGTGTTTTTAGTAGAGACGGGGTTTCACCATGTTAGCCAGGCTGATCTCGAATTCCTGACCTCAGGTGACTGGCCAGCCTCCCAAAGTGCTGGAATTACAGGCATGAGCAACCGCACCCGGTCAAAATTAACCATTTTAAAGCGAACAATTTAGTGGCGCTTAATACAATCACGTGTTGTGCAGCCATCGCTTATATCTCGTTCAATGATATTTTCATCACTACAAAGGGAAACCCTGTCTCAGTAAGCAGTTTCTCCCCATTCCTTCCTCCCTTTCACCCCAGAGGCAACCATTAGTCTGCTCTGCCTCTGGGTTCACCTAATCTGGATATTTCGGATAAATGGAGTTGTACAATATGTAATATTTTGAGTCTGGCTTCTTTCACTTAGTATAATGTTTTTGAGGCTCATAGCATGTATCACTAATTTATGGCTAATATTCCATTCTATGGACATGCCGTATTTGTTTGTCTATTTATCTGTTGTACACTTGGGTTATTTCGTTATTTTATTTTATTTTTTTATTTTTTAACATAGAGTCTCACTCTGTCACCCAGGCTTGGAGTGCAGTGGTGACATCACGGCTCACTTTACCCTCTACCTTCTGGGCTCGTGCAAGCCTCCCACCTCAGTCTCCCAAGTAGTTGGGACCACAGACATGTGCCACTGTACCCAGCTAATTTTTTAGTTTTTGTAGAGACAGGGTCTCATTCTGTTGCTCAGGCTGGTCTCGAACTCCTGGGCTCAAGCGATCCTCCCACCTCAGTCTCCCAAAGTGTTGGGAATACAGGTGTGAGCCACCACACCTGGCCATGTTTCTTTTCTTTTAGCTATTGTGGATTTTGCTACTTCGATTATTAGTGTACAAATATTTTTTTGAGTACCTGTTTTCAGTTCTTTTGGGTATACACTGAGGAGCTGAATTGCTGGGTTGTATGATAACTCTATGTTTAACTTTCTGAGGAACTTCCAGATTGTTTGCCACAGGGATGGCATTCCATTTTACATTACAGGCACTTTACATTCCCACTGGCAACATGTAAATATTCCAATTTCTCCACATCCTCACCAACACTTGTTTTTGTTTGTTTGTTTTTAGCCAACACTAGTTATTTTTCACTTTCTTGATTATAACCACCTTAGTGGGTGTGTAGCAGGGTCTTATTTTCCTAATGACTGAATAATGTTGAGCATCTTTTCATGTACTTATTGGCTATTTGTATATCTTATTTGGAAAAATGTCCTACTCGAGTTCCTTGCTTATTTGTTAATTGGGTTGTTTGTCTTTTTGTTGTTGGGGCTCCAGGCTTTCTTAACCCCACCAGCTGTTTGGCTGTGAGGCTCGTTGGTGAAGAAGTGAGATGCAAAAAGACCTGTCCCCATAATTCCTTAACAATGAAGTGATTCTATCTCATCTCTCTCTCTCTCTCTCTCTCTCTCTCTCTCATTGAAACAGAGTCTTGCTTTATCACCCAGGCTTCAGTGCAGTGGTGTGATCATGACTCACTGCAGCCTCAAGCTCCTGGGCTCATGCAATCCTCCCAACTCAGCCTCCCGAGTAGCTAGGACTACAGGCATTCGCCACCATGCTTGGCTAATCTATCTAACTTTTAATGAAGAAGTTTCATCAGACTCACAAAGAAGTTTGGAAGCCTTCCTTCTATCGGAATACTAGAAAGACTTTTATGATTCTTGCTAAAAAGTACTAATTCTAGGACACAAACAATTCCTCTCATTAAGAGAACATTCTACACCCTTAAGTCCTTTTAATCATTTATAACACTCTCTCTTTATCTCTCATATGGAAACAATATGTACTATTTTCCATATGCTATAATTATCCCCTTTGATACAACCATGTGTGAAAACATGTACAACATGCCAAGTATTATCCACCTGGCCGATTTACATGCACTTTTTTTTTAACTTTGGATTTTGCTTTGTGGATTTTTACAGCCATATTACACAAACTTAGCCAGAAAGACAGTGAACGGAAAATGCAGCGAGATTCCAGATTTCTCTCCCTCCTTTCATCTTTGGCTTCTCTGTAATTCCATTAACCTGTCAAAAGCTTTGGAGCCAGCAATATCCTTCAACACCTCTGATGGAGGGTATGGGCTGGTTTGGTCTTGGCATCAGATAGACCTTGGGCATTCTGAAAAAGGGCCCATCTCAGCTTTCCTCCAGCCACCAGTATGGGGTTGGAGTGAGATCCCCAGCACCAACCTTACTGGGACATTAATTCCAGGTTCCTGGAGTTGAATCAGTTCTGCTAGGACCCTGGAGTCCTCTGGGGAAATGGTGGAGTGCAGTGACAAGACCTGGGGCTGTTGAAGCATAGACTTCAAGTCAAAATCATACATCTACTACTCAAAATCATGAGTCTGCTCAGGTGGATGTGGGACCTGGGATGAGTCTCTGGACCATTCTTGGGCTCAGTTCCTTTGACTTTAAAGTGGGGATGACAATAGTGCTCACTCTACCAGGTTTCTGTATTATAATGATGGCCAATCTTGACCAAGTCCTTTTTAGGTACCAGGTACTAGTTAGGATGCTTTATAAAAATTTTAAATTTAACCCTTGCTGCAGTTCTATCTAGATGCCCCCTTTTAAAAAATATTATTTATTTAAAAAAAATCTTTGCAGAGATGGGGTCTCACTGTTTTGCCCAGGCTGGTCTTGAACTCCTGGGCTCGAGTGATCCTCCTGCCTCAGCCTCCCAAAGTGCTGGGATTACAGGTATGAGCCACTGCACCTGGTTCATGCCTCTTTTAGCTCTACTTTACAGATGGGGAAACTGAGGCCAGGGATATAACTTTAACTTGGCCTGGTTCACAGAGCTGATCCTTGGGCGAGCTGTGTGAGATTAGTACCCCATCTTCTTGGTGACACCATCATCTGTGCTCCCCTATCTCAGATGGCACAAAGTGTGTCCCCTTCTCAGCAAATGGTAGCTGTGACATGCCAAGTAAAGGTCCCAGAACATAGTAAATATGTGAAGTTTATCCCTTTTCTTTTCTTTATGACTCGGAATGAATCCTCCAGTGGGGGCCTTTCTTAGAGGCTCAAGTTCAGGAGAGCAATGCGAAGTTCTGTAGGGGATTCGCCTCACGTTGCCAATGGCTTTCAAAGGTTTCGGGGGTCTGCAAAGCCCCTGAAGAATTTGGCTCTGAGCAGTTTTCCCCTTCATTTCTAAATCCAACGGCAGGTTAGGCGAAATGGAATCCGTATGTTTCTGATTCATTTACACTTAACTCATCAAAATGTTCCTTTTTATGAGCTATTTGATGTCCAGAAAGCCTTTTGAGTAGATTTTACAAGCCTTTTAAAGACTTTTCTCTGAGAAACAGGCAGTTGCATTTTGCCAAGAATAAACAAACTTGAACCTCAAAAGTACAGGGTCTGCCAAGGATCCTGATACCAGAGGGCACGTTTTCCAAGTCACCCCTTCCTCGCTCCTAACGCCTTCTTCCATTTCTTCTCTCCCTCACCCCCCACTTCTTGGCCTCTCCGTTCCCTTCTTGGATGCCTTGCAGAACTTTTTACCCAGTTCCAGGCATCTGCACCTCCTTCCAACATATTTCTTATGTAGCTCCTCTTCTCAGCAGCAGCCACCCCCAAGCATCCCATTCTTGCTGCCCCATTACCTGCCTGGGTACAGTTGAGAACACCCAGAGAGGTACAGTTCATTCCCAGTAGCTCTGAAGTCACTGCAGATATGCACATCTCTCACCTGGCAGCTCATAAAGAGCCTTCATTATCCCGTGGATATATATAGTAAGGGCAGGCAGTAGTGCTTTTCTGATTCCGTGTTATACTCAAGGAAATTGAGGCTCGGAGGGGCTAAGTGAATGGCTAAGACCATTAGCTGAAGGGTGGTGAACTGGAAAGACTTCATTTTGTTTTGTTGTGCTATGCCACCTCCTAAGAATTACTCAAATGGCCACCTACAAATACTGTTGTGGGACTTGGTTTTGCTTTTTAAAATTATTATTATTTTTTTATTTTTGAGACAAGGTCTCACTCCGTCACTCAGGCTGGAGTGCAGTGGCATGATCTTGGCTCACTGCAAACTTTGCCTCTGGGATTCAAGCGATTCTTGTGCCTCAGCCTCCAGAGTAGCTAGACCAGGACCGGAACTACAGGCAAGCACCACTACGCCTGGCTAATTTTTATATGTTTAGTAGAGACGGGGTTTCACCATGTTGACAAAGCTGGTCTTGAACTCCTGACCTCAAGTGATCCTCCCACCTGGGCCTCCCAATGTGCTGGGATTACAGGTGTGAGCCATTTGCCAAGTTTTTCTTTTTTTTAGAGACAGAGTTTACTCTATTGCCTAGGTTGGAGTGCAGTTATGCAATCATAGTTCACTGCAGCCTCTACCTCCTGGGCTCAAGCGATCCTCTGGTCTCACCTTCTGGAGTAGCTGGGATTACAAGTGCATGTCACTATGCCTGGCTAATTTTTAATTTTTTTTTTTTTGTAGAGACAGTCTCACTATGTAGCCCAGGCTGGTCTCAAACTCCGGGCCTCAAGCGAACCTCCTGACTTTGTCTTTCAAAGTGCTGGGATTGTAGGCATGAACCACCATGCCTGGCCACAGGCTTGGTTTCTCTAGAAGGTTACAGCTAAAGTGAAACCTTGGAAAGCAAAACAAGTTTCCATATGCTATTAATTCTTCATAACAGCCTTGAGGCTCAGCTATGGTATTTCCATTAGATAGATGAGAAAACTGAAGTTTAGAATATGTCATTTACATGAGGCCGCCCAGCAAGGCCAATGAAGCAAGGCATTAAGA
The DNA here is from genome assembly GCF_029281585.2 of Gorilla gorilla gorilla. Classification (NCBI taxonomy): domain Eukaryota; kingdom Metazoa; phylum Chordata; class Mammalia; order Primates; family Hominidae; genus Gorilla; species Gorilla gorilla. The sequence continues at coordinate 130,284,016 of NC_073234.2, forward strand.
ATTAGTACTGGCATAGCTTGTCCTGTGTTTCCCAAAAGGTGACATGCATGATATTGGTAGGTGTACATGAATTGAGATGGCTCAAAAATGTGAAAATAAATGATTTTGAATCACATGGTGAGAGGGTTTTCCCTTTGCAAGCCTCTTTCACTCCTCATTGGCACATACATAGTCTCAGTTTGGCCTGGTTTGTAATATGGAGAGAGAAGGCAGTATGCTTAGAACCTCTAATTGACATCAATGTGCAGCTAGAATTTGATAGCTGTGTTTTGCTTTCACTGTTTTTCTTTTTTGGGGTTACCTTTTATATATGAATGTGACAATGAATTTATATATACATGTAATATATAGTTATGTTATACAATTCCTTCCTTCCTTCTTTCTCTCTCTCTCTCTTTCTTTCTTTTCTTTTTCTTTTTTTTTTTTTTTGAGACAGAGTCTTGCTCTGTCGCCCAGGCTGGAGTGCAGTGGCACAATCTCGGCTCACTGTAACCTCTGCCTCCCGAGTTCAAGTGATTCTCCTGCCTCAGCCTCCAGAATAGCTGGAATTACAGACATGCACTACCATGCTAATTTTTGTATTTTTTGTAGAGATGGGGTTTCGCCATATTGGCCAGGCTGCTCTCAAACTCCTGACTTCAAGTGATCCGTCCACCTCAGCCTCCCAAAGTGCTGGGATTACAGGTATGAGCCACCGTGCCTGGCCTGTCATACAATATCCTTGTGACATTAAGTAAATAAAAAGAGTTGATTTAATATTGAAATATTGGAAGTACAGGCATACAACAGAGATATCACGGGTTCAGGTCCAGACTACCACAATAAAGCAAATATTGCAATGAAGTGAGTCACACAGTTTTTTGGTTTTCCAGTGCATAGAAAAGGTGTATTTATGCAGGAACAGAAAACTTGCATAAATACTTATAAATGGGAGCTTATAAGTATGTTCTTACTTATAAGTGGGAGCTAAGTGATGAGAACATATGGACACATAGAGAGAATGGGCTAATACAGTCAGCTTCATTAGTTCAGATCATGTCCTGAATGGCATTTGTTTGGACATTGTTACAGTGCTCAGCGGCTTTGTATCAGAGTGTGCCTGAGGACTGCCACTACCCATCAATTAATATCTGCTGAATGAGGGAGTGAGAGAATGAATGAATGAAACATTTGATGACTTCCTTTCTAATCCCTGACTTGAAGAAAGAAAAGGTATCTTAGAAGGGACCAGGCCATGCTGGGCTAGATCATAAGTTGATCTTAACTCCTTCAAAACATAGAGGTCCTTTTAGTGCTAGACCAGTGGTTCTCAACTGGGGATGATTTTGCTTCCCCAGGGGACATCTGGCAATGCCCGGAGACGTTATTCATTGTCACAGTGGGGTAGGATGAGGTGCTACTGGTATCCAGTGGATATAGGTCATAGATGCTGCTAAAGATTCTACAATGCACAGAATAGCCCCCACACAAAGAATTACGTGGCCCAAAATGTTTATAGGGCCCAGGCTGAGAAACCCTATTTTGGAGGACTCAGCAGAGTCACTGAAACTGAAGGCGGAGAGGGTCTGAGAATACCTTGAAGAGAACAGTCTTGCTGAGTCCTTAAAAATAACTTTACTCTCTGGCTGGCAGTCACTTAGCAAGCCTTTTCACATTTTGGTTCTGCTGATGGATGCCTAGACAGGCAGGTATATATTTATAAAAAAAGATATTGATCGACAGGAGTAGTAATTTGTTGATGTGATAATCTCTAGTCATTGTTATGATAGCCCCAAAGCATGTTTGATTCCTGTATCCACAATTGATACCTTAAATCATCTGGTAGAAGTCCTGTTGACTTCTACAAGTTTATTGTTTTGTTTTAGAGTGGAGCATTTATGATAAAATATTTCTAGGTAATTTTTTTTTTTTTTTTTTTTTTTGAGACAGGGTCTGGCTCTGTCACCCAGGCTGGAGTGCAGTGGCACAATCTTGGCTCACTGCAACCTCTGCCTCCCAGGCTCAAGCAATCCTCCAACCTCAGCCTTCCGAGTAGTTGGGGCTACAGGCGTGTGCCACTATGCCTGGCTAATTTTTGTATTTTTTGTAGAGATGGAGTTTTGCCATGTTGACCAAACTGGTCTCGAGCACCTGAGCTCACATGATCCTCCTGTCTTGGCCTCCCAAAGTACTAGGGTTACAGCCGTGAGCCACCATATCTGGCATAACATTTCTAAATAACTTTGAAGTAATTTTGCATATTGGTGCTTCAGATGTTGGTCAGAATCTCAAGCAGCTCCAATCTGGTACTGACATCAAAGGACTAGTCACAGTCACTTACATTGGCCACTGTATGTGTTTTTCTCTTGCACCAGACTGCGTGCTCTGTGAGAGTAGGGACTATGTCATTATCACTGTTGTTCCTTCAGCACCTGGCATCTTTCCAGCACCCAAAGATGAGGTTAGTGAATATTATTTGAATGAATGAATCACAGTTCTTAAACTCATATTCTGTGCCAACGTAATAAAACTGATGTTCAGGAGTGTTAAGTTACTTATTCAAGGTCATATAGCTAGACCTATGGAAGAAGAAACTAAGATGGTTATTGATGGAAGTTAACTGGTATTTCCATTACATCCAAAAGGGGGATGTGCCTGATTAAAGGTTCAGTGAGACTGAAACCTGTGCTGCTAACTGGACCATTTATCCATTATATGTAGTGAAAGCCTCAACCATGAAAGAAAAGAACAAAGAGCAAAAGAATGTTGTCAGAAGCACTGACTTTGAGGGACCTGAGTCCTCGATCATATGGAGGGGCCTTGGGTTCTCTAAGAACCTCAGTCTCTTCATCTCAAAAGTGGGAATAATCAGAGAACCTGCCCTCATAAACTTGTCTTGAAGGTAGATTGCAGTCATACGCACAAAGTCCAGGTCCTGGTAAGCAGTAAGAACTCTGAAAAATGTGAGCTGTTAGTAATGTGTGCATGTGTGTGGCATATCTCTTGATAGAAGAAAGAAAAGCCACTGCATTTTGTCTTTCTGAGGACTAATAGAAAAATAACAATCAAGTGGTAGAAAGACAGAACACTGGCTTCCCCTCCCCTTCACTAAAAAAATATTAGCCTTTTGCTTAAGAGCACACAGCCTGTTGAGGAAAGTAAGACATAAAACATGAGCAGAGAGAGCAGACGCTGGGAAAATGCCATCTTTTTATTGGCACTATTAGAGGAAAATATATGAACTGTATAATGCCATCATAAATACACTTATTTGTAATGTCAAAGTAACAATGTAAGCCACAGTGCTTGTCTCTTTCATTCCCTCCTTTTGAAATGCTTCACAGCCAAGCATAAAATCAGAGGAAAATGTGAATACTATTTTAATTCATTAGGGGTTCCTAATGATATATTAGTCATATTATCCCTCATCCTTCAGGATGAGGTTCTTTGCTCTTTTGCAAGAATATTAACGCCACGTTTTGTCTATGGGGCAAAGCTTTTTCATTTAAAAACATTTTTTAAAAAATGAGGTGCTAGAGTACATATCTTGACAAACCATCAAATGGTCCTCACACCCATCCCCCCTCCCCGTTCCAGTTGGTATGGGAAACTACTGTTCCCACCAAAAAGGCAGGCTGAGAAGAAATTATAACTTGTTAGAGCAGGGAGATAGTAAACGTTGCTGTACCCTTTACCCTTTTATTCTCTTTTTTTCTCAACACACACACACACACACACACACACACACACACACACACACACTTCAGATATCTGGTCAACCCAGCATCCCACGGACAGACATTAAGTCTGAGTACATCAGAACATCTGGCCAATCCAAGAATCATGTGCACGCACACACACACACACACACACACACACACACACACACACACACACACTTGCCCCACATCCCACCACTATCACCAAATAGCACATTAAGGGATATCTCAGCTCCTGAGAGATACAGCATGTTGACCAGGCAACAATTTCTAGCTTAGGTATAGAAACAGCACTCCAAAATCCTGGTATAAAAGTATATGATTTGTTTATCTTCCCTTTTCTAAATTTAGTATACATTTGCCCCCGCTACTAAATCTGTTTTAGATTTTATTCTAAATTGGAGCATTTTTTTCTTCTAATTTCAAGATTTCTCTTATTCTAGGAGAGGAGCCTAACAAATTAATTTAGTTAGTGGAGAAAAATTGATTTTCCTTGTAAGTTTTCAGTTCAATTGTTTAGAATCCAAAGTGAAAATACTGTTTTTATGAACACAGGAGAAAGAGGAAAATGATGACAATTGTATGTGTGTGGGTGGGCAGTGGGGATTGAGTTTGGATGAAATTAACTTTTAATACTAGATATTTACATTTGAAACAAAAAAGGTGAGTCTTTTCCTCTGTCTTTTTCTTATTTTTCTTTTATGTTTCCTCCCCCTCTCCATTGTGAAAGGCATACATGCTGATTCTATAAGATTTGAAAAATAGGCAAAGTATTAAAAAAAATCACCCATAATCTAGCAGTACAGATGCTCATTGTTAAACATTTTGATTTATTTCCTTCAGGTTGAGATAATGTATATAGAATTTTGCATCATTTTTCATATACTGTCATATCTTGAGTATTTCCTCATGTCATTAAATATTCATTAGAATCATAATTTAAAATTATTGTGTAATCTTTCATTATACCACAATTTTACTAACTATTTTTAATTGATGGATATTTAGCTTTTAAAAAATCTTTATTATAATTAACATCAGTGTGCTGAACATCTTTATGCATAAGTCATTGCCCCTGTGTTGCACCCAAGGACCAAGGTTGTTCAGGATGGCTGGTGCATAGAATATAAGGGGTGACACAGAGAGATAGGGTTGGATAGGTAGGCAAGAAACAGGTCTTTCCAGCCCCTGTATATCATGCTTAGAGTTTTGGACTTTATTCAAATAATAACCACAGTAATGATGATGATGAAGATGACCATAAAAGGCAATATTTACTGAGTTCTTTATTGTTTACTAGATACTTTCCCGAGACGTTTTAATTTATTAACTCATTTAATTTTTGCAACAACTCTGAGTTATAGGCACAGCTTGCAAAACCAAAGCAGAGAGGTTGAGCCATCTGGCCAATGTCTTAAGGCTGGTAAGACCCCAGACTGTAGAGCTGACATAGTTCGTCATTTGGCTCATTGCCTTATAGTAATAGGGAGCCACTGAAGGGTTTTGGATGGCTGGATGGGGAATACGATGAGTTAATTTGCATACTTAAAAAGGCTCATTCTGTTTACAGTAAGGAGAAGAGATGGTAGGGGCAAGAGTGCAAGTAGTAAGACCAAATCCAAGAGAGAAATAGAGGTAGTGAATGCTGGTGGCATTGGAAAAGAGGGAAGAGAATGAATTTGAGGAATATTTAGTGAGCTGGATTGACAGGACTTGAATCTGGAGAGAGAGGGACAGGAAAACTCGAATGCAGGGTGGAGTCTTGTGTTGGGATTAAGGGACAGTTGAATGACCTGCCTAACGTTAGCCAGCTACTGAGTGAAGGAGGTTGGATTTTGAGCACTAAAGTCTATGGTCTGGAGACAGTCTGGAAGAAGAAAGCTGTCCTGGACAGGACCCAGAACTAGAATTGGAGGATGGGCCCCAAACAATACAAGCTGGAACACTATCATATCAAGAATGTTGTCCTATGTTTAGAAAAGACAAGACGTGGAGGTTCAATACAACAAGGGGCTCCCCATATCAGCCACCTTCTGCCTAACACATAAGAATCTGCTTTGTGTGAAGAAGGGCCAGGAGACAGGAGAAGATGCAAGGGTAGGAAGTGGTCACTTCATTCATTGCCTAACTCAAGGAAGCCACTCAGACGAGACAACTAGCTCCATTTAGGGGCTTCTGTAAGTGGCGTGACTGAGGGTTGGGGGTCTATTTATTTGAGAAGACAGGTAATAATGACAGGTTGAGCCTTTAAATGTAAATCTAATTGCATAGGTTTTCTTTTAGGGAGTGCTTTGGGCAAATGTGGTGACAAATTGGGGGAAACACATGGGTTTTGGAGATGGCCATTTTAAACTTGAATCCCAGTGTTTTCATTTTTTTTGTGCATGACCACAGGAAAGCTGGCTTGCCTCTTTGAATAGCTGTTTATTCAACCATGAAACAGGGATAATATGGTTGCTCCAAATGGAATTGTCTATCTATCTATCTATCTATCTATCTATCTATCTATCTATCTATCTATCCATCTACACACACATACACCAACCACAGGACTTGAGATATATACAATACATCAACATGAACTCCATTTTATTTCTCCTACAACCTCCACTTGGCTTTCTTCCCCACTTTGAAGACCTTGGTTAGCCTCTTGATGCTCCTGAGCCTGTAATTTTGTAGTTCCTAATTTGAAGGTTGATCTCTGGAAGACGGGTGGATTATCTAACACTTATGTAGCTCTTTGTAATGGGCAAAGCACTTTCCAACAATATTCTCGTTTAACACTCTTTACCTCAGCTCTGTCAATTAGGTGTTTAAAAAATTCCCATTTAGCAGTTGAAGAAACTGAGTCTCAGAGAGGCAATATGACAGCCCAGTCTCCAGAAAAGGTGTAATTAGGACTTGGACCCTGGTCTCTCAAGCTTGGATTCCCTGCTCTTCCGTAATCCTCCCTCTCTTCTGCAGTACCAGGAGGAAGGGAAGCCTTGACCGCATATACAAACTGTTGTTAGTTTAAAAACAAAGTACTGCCTTTTCCATTACAACAGCTCTCTCTGGTCTGGCCTACAGTTCACCCACATTTCTTCTCCCGTGCTGGCAATGCCTCTGAGAGCTCAGGGATGTCAGCTATTACCCAACAAGGAAGAAGCAAAACTTTATCCCTTCCTCCCCGTCAGTGCTTTCTTTCTGAACTCAGCCTCAGAGCTCCATGAACATATTAGCACTTGAGCCTGCAGAGGTTGCACACTGTGTTATTTGTGTTTACATCTAATGGACAATGACCAAGCAACTGTCATCTAAGACTGTGTAGCTGATATCAAAAACACAAAACTCAGGCCGGGCACAGTGGCTCAAGCCTGTAATCCTAGGACTTTGGTTGGCCGAGGTGGGCAGATCACTTGAGGCCAGGAGTTCGAGACCAGCCTGGCCAACGTGGCAAAACCCCATCTCTACTAAAAATACAGAAAAATTAGCTGGGCGTGGTGGCAAGTGCCTGTAATCCCAGCTACTCTGGAGGCTGAGGCAGGAGAATTGCTTGAACCCAGGAGGCAGAGGTTGTGGTGAGCTGAGATTGTGCCACTGCACTCCAGCCTGGGCAACAGAGCGTGGCTCTGTCAAAAAAAAAAAAAAAAAAAAAAAAAGACAAAAAAAAGTCCAGAAATCCAGACAAGTTAGTGACTTCCATAAGGTAGGATATGTAATTGTCTTAACTGTGGGCTTTGGAGTTAAGCAGTTCTGGGTCCGAGTCTGAGCTTTGCTAGTCACAAGCTGTGTGGCTTTGTACAAGGGTCTTTATTTATTTAAGACTTAGTTTCCCGGCTGGGCGTGATGGCTCATGCCTGTAATCCCAGCACTCTGGGAGGCTGAGGCCAGTGGATAACTTGAGGTCAGGAGTTCGAGACCAGCCTGGCCAACATGGTGAAACCTCATCTCTAATAAAAATACAAAAATTTTCAAGAAATGGACCCAGGGATCCCAGGCTATAGCTGGGCATGCTGGCGCATGCCTGTAATCCCAGCTGCTCAGGAGGCTGAGACAGGAGAATCACCTGAACCTGGGAGGTGGAGGTTGCAGTGAGCCAAGACTGCACCACTGCATTCCATCCTGGGCAACACAGCAAGACCTTGCCTAAAAAAAGAAAAGAAAAAGAAAACTTAGGCTGGAATCTCTAGGCAAGCAGTGGTATTTGCATGTTTTGTTCACTGCTGCACCGCCAGTGCCAAGAACAGTGCCCAGCACATAGCAGTTGGTCTTAAAATAATTGTTGAACAAATAATTGAATGAATCTGTCAAACAAAGCTAATGATACCTCCCTCGCAGGGGTGTAGGGAGTATGTGATGAGGCAAGGCATAGAAAGTGCTTAGTTTAGTGCCTGGCCCATTGTGAGCATATGATTAATGGTACCTGCTATTGTTGTGATTGTTATTCTCTTTGGAGGTGGCACCACTTGGTTCCATTATTTAAAAAAAAAATGTCAAAATGTTCAGATGTCCTCAGAAAAAGGTGCTTTGCTGACAGTTGCTTTAAGCAAGGGAGAAAACTGTGCCCGCTGATGTGCAGAGAACGATATAAGTAGGAGGGCACATTTTGTCACTTCCAGCCCTTGGGGCTGGACTACTTTTGCCCCAAGTCCTAGTGAGTTTAGGAAACTTCTTGAAGTGCACAAGGAAAGGAGCAGAGCTTCAGATTTGGTCAGAAGTTCTGTGCAGTTTGAGGGGAGGCTGTTGCCATGAGGGAAACCAGAGAGTGCAGTAATTCAAGACCCATTGCACTTTGTAGAAGAGTCCCAGGGATTTTGACTTGCTGTTCAGCCAATCATCAGTCTGAGTAATTGAGCTCTGATGACCTCAAGGTCTCCCTTGGGATTCCCAGAGACACGGTTCTGTCTCCTGTATCCTGAAAGCCATCAGCTTCTGTGCAGAGGGACCACGTGGCAACAGTGGGAGGGGAGATTGGGTTTTATTGCTAGGAGAGTCATTTCCTCTGATGAACAGAACCAGTGCTTGATGGTGTTACCACACTGCTTACCCACACAATACCACATGCCAATGTGACATTATAGTCCAACTCAACAACAGTCCTGAACAAACACAGTATTGCATCTCAACATGTCTTCTGAAATAATACTACAGCCTACGTGGCACCAGAGATCAAAATAATACTATGGCAATACAAAATTACATGCCAATATTCTACTCAAATTTTGACCACAAATTCAACAACATCTTCAATACAGCACAGCTCAATGCAATGCACCATGCAGAAGCAATGTTCTTAAGAAATCACTCTTCAACCCAGTATGGCTCCTCCAGACAACTGTGGTGCAACACATCCCAAGCCAATCTAACGCTGATTCAGCAATGCCTAACTAGCCCAAATAAGTGGAAAGAGAATACCAAATAGCACTATTGCTTTGGAAAACCCAGTTTCTCTCTTAACCAAACTTTGAGGTTGTGTATGACTGGGGCTTTCCCAACATCCGTCCCATTGGATTTGCCAACATGCAATATTTCCTTTGACCTTGACTGCTGTCTCCCTTCTCTCCTGTTCCCTTGGCCACCATTAGGCTCAGCTAACTGTGGTCGGTGATGTTGATGCCAATTTGGGTCTTGGGGATGGCTCCAATGGAGAGATGGGGGGGAAGATGCCAGGCCTGGAGAGTGCCGTGGACGGAGTTCTCAGCATCCCTGGAAAGGGGGCTGTGCACTGGCAGTTCTGTGTGGTCTGCTTGTCCATCCAAGACAAACCTCAAACCCAACACTTGATTCGGCAGACAGGAAAAAATGGAACAAAGTTTGCTCCCTTTTTCAAGAAACGGACCCAGGGATCCCAGGCTATGCTCCACTCTTGGTCTTTTTCCTTTTTAAACAAACCGCCTGGCTTTTAAGATCTTCAAAATCCCATTAAAGGCTTTTACCCCTTCATATATTGGAGGCGTTTGATGAAAGGGGGTAAAGGGGAGGGAAAAGATAATGGGGCCTCAGAGAACAGAGACCAGAGGCCTTAATTTCGCCTGTCTCCCCTGCCGGTAATGGTGTTGGATGTAAACACTCCTCTGGTGAGCACTGGAGCCTGATTACAGGATGGCTGGGGAGAGAGGAAGTGTTTGCAAACCGCAAGGAGGAATGTCGCCCTTTGAAGGAGTTTGCATTTATTTTTTGCCTCCTCCACTGTCCCCCCACAACCCCAACCCTACTACTTTTCTCCACTGCTTTCTTCTCTGGGTTCCTTGTACTGTAAACACAGTGACAGAAATTAGATGTGGGCAAATCTGTTAAACATTTTAAGTTGAAGTGGGGTTGGCAGTTGTCTTACTCCGTGGGATATGCGAGACGAAGCTAATAACTTCGTAATGGGCCTTTTGTTTTTGTCTGGGGACTGGTGGGAGGGAAGCAGAGAGCAGGAGCCAGGGGTGAGGAGGGGGATGCGGGATGGAAAGTCAGGCCAGGCTGCTATTATGGAACGAGCCCAAGCTTCCAATGTTGGGGACCAAGTGAGCTGGACAGGGCCTTGACCCCAGTGTGTTCAAAGGGCAGCCAATGACTGTCCCCCGTCAGCACGCCGCTTGCCTCTCATTCATCAGGGCACATGCTCTCTGTTCTCCTAGTCACAAAGCACCTCTTCTTGACAGCTTCATGCTGCAAACTTCTATTGCCACCTTTTCATTTGTTCCATCCGTGAAATTCCCAGTGACGTCAATGAGGTTCCATATGCAAAACACGTGCAATCTGTGGGACCCCTGAGCGAGGCCAGGGAGCAAAGCGTTGGCTCTGTGGGTTTTATGCCTAGATGTCTTGCTGTCTGGAAACCCCTGCCTGGGATCAAGTTCCTGTTCTTAATTCTGGTCAGATGGCTGGAGTAGGAGCTTGGAAACCCACAACTGGAAATTCCATCGAATGATCATGTAATTAATTCAACTAATATGTATTGAGGGCATACTATGCAGCAAAGGGGGGCTTGATGTTGGGGATTTGAGGGTGGGTAAGACAAGCTTGGCCTTTGCTTTCATGAGGAGCTTAGAGTCTAGTGTGTTGTCAATTAAATATATAATTTCACAAATGATTATTGAATTGCAACAGGAGCTGCAGGAAAGAGGAGATATATAGCATAAAATGGCATGCCTAGTTTAGTCTAGCTTGTAGGAGGAGGTGGGTGCAGGAGTCCATTTTTTATCTTTAGTAGGATGACAGTTTAACCCAGGAATTTTCAACCTAGGGCCTAAGGACACTTGGTTCTTAGGCGTTCCATAAACTCCAATGTATCCACTGTCTTCCAAGCTATCCAGAGTAGATGTCTGTCTCCTGGCCTTTCCTGGAATTTTCCAAGGTTGAAAATATTATTACATCCCTTAAACAAATCAATTTTGATGTTCTAACCCTCCTGGCTATGTGCCAACCTGATGCTTTCGGGTGCTTTATTAGTTATAATTGCAATTGACAAGACTGGGGACATTTATTTGATGCCTACTTTAGGCCAGTGCTATGCTGGCTTGGCAAGAATGTTGCCATACATGATTTGATTTCTTTCTCACAGAAGAGGTTAATGGAGAAACTAAAGCTTAGACAGATTGAATCAATTCTTCAGCTACTAAAGATTACACAGCTACTAAATGGCGGAACCAGGATTCCAACCCAAGACTTCAATATCTTAATCTATTACTCTTCCCCAGTAATACCTTTCCATTCATAGCATTTTTAGTCTGTTGATGCCTGACTTTTACATTAGATGATAAATTTCCCAAGGGCAAGGAATGTGCCCTTTAGCTCTTTGTTATCAGTATCCTCAAATATATACACGGAATTTGCTATGTGGATGGTTCTGTGCTGTGACTAGGGAAACTTAATACTTCTTTATTCCTGTTTATTAACATTTCATTCATTGTGGGTGATATATTTTTAATCCATATGTGTCGAGCCGTTGTCCTTCCCAAATTTAATGTCTAGGCTCCCTTTTATTTCTTCTCAGGACTAACACATTTTTGACCAACTCTCTGCTCTGTGCATTCTTCTGGATGTCCCAGTTACCGTTTGCACAAAACTAGACAAAGTGATTCAGAAAAAGCTGTTGTAGAATTTCTCAAAGAGACCAGATCAAAAGGAGATCTGTTCAGGTGTTAGCAGAGTTGGAAGGAAAGCTGCTCCTGGGCTCGTGGGGTGTCTCCAGCTTGGTCCAGGCACCTGGGAGAGATACGGCAGATTGAAGACTGTCACAAATTCTCTATTCTTCCTCATTCTGAGAGGTGGAGTCTAATTTTCTTCTTCTTGAACCTGTCTGGCTCTAGCAACTTGCTCAGCCAGTAGAATGTGGTGGGAGTGCTATTCTAGAACTTTCAAGCCTAGGTCATAAGAACTTTTCAGCTTCTCCCTGGGCCCCTTGGAACACTTGTTCTGGGAATCAGCAGCCATACTGGGAAGAAGTCCAAGCAACCTCATGACAAAGTCCACATGGAGAGGAATCAAGGTTCCAGGCTGACATGACAGTTTTGCCATGTGAATGAGCCATGTTGTAAATGAATACTCTATCCTCATTGGAACTATTCCATCTGACACTGCATGGTACAGAATATGCCATCTCTGCTGATCCCTGCTAAATTACAAATTTGTGAGCAAAATGAATGACTGTCGTTATCTTAAGTTCCTAAGTTTTTAGGGTGGTTCTTCACACAGCAAAAGATAACTGTAACAGAAATCTCTTCTCCTACAAGACTGGCCATCTGTCTTATTGATGCAGATAGGAGCAGAGAAACTTGGGCTTCTCTAGGCTAACATCAGTTATTTCAAAATCCATTTGCTGAACATTGCTTTGAAAACATGGTTTTATCCTTAGAAGCTTTCTTTGGGGGGTGGGGAGGAATTGAGGTGAAAGGTTGGGCAGAGCTACAGATCCCATTCCTTCTTCTACTTTAACTCTTTTGTATACTGGGATCCTAATTATAGCTAATGGCAGTCATTCATAAAATGCTTCTTACATAAAATACACTATCCTAAGCATTTTCCATAAATTATTTATTCCTTATAACAACACTTGAATTAGGTACTGTTATTGTTCCCATTTCATGGAAGAGAAAATTGAAGCCCAGAGAGAATAAATAACTTCCCTAAAGCCATATAGCTAGTGTGGCAGAACGCAGACTCAAACTCAGGATATCTGGCTCCAGAATTGATGCTCAGAACAATTCTCTATACTGTTTTACATAAATTTAAATTTGAACACAAAGTCTTTATGCTGAAAGAAATGCCAAAAAGTATTGTGTTTAGCATTTACTAAGTATTTTCCATGGCTTATCATGATGCTAGACTCAGGGGATTTAGAGATGAATTGATAATAATTACAGTTAAGCATTGTGTTAAATGGCTTGCTAAACTACATTATCTCATTTAATTTTAACAGAAATCATGTTATTACTCTTATCCCCATTTAACAGATGAGAAAATTAAGGCTCAGAGAAATTAAGGAGTTTGCTTGAGGCCATATGGGTGGTCTGACCACAAAGTCTGTTCCTAACCGCGTTGTGCTTGGTCGACACCCCCTGGTTTTTCAGAATCTGGTTGGGGAGATGGACTAATGAACAGATGAAATATGAAGATACAAATGCTTTAAAGTAGGGATGTTATAAGGTGCTGGGGTGGGAGGGCATGAAGGAGAAAGGACCTAATTTTGCCCAGGGAAGAAGAGAAAGGATTGTTTTCAGAGGTGCGACAGCTCAGGGATAAACAGTTAGACTTTGCCAATCACACAAAGGAGATAGAGGTCATTCCAGGTGGAGTTGGGTGGGGAGAGGGTACAGGAAGTGTAAAGGTGAAAAAGCTAGAAGAAATGATACATGAAGGAAGCAAGCAGCACACATCTGCATTGCAGTGGACATCAGCAGACAAGGGTGCTGGAGAAACTGGCAAAGCAGCTTACGACGAAGCGTTGTTCTCTACCAAGTGCTTTGAACTCATCTCCGACAATGGCCATGCATTCAAGAAGGTTGACACTGACTCAAAAATGAGGGGCATCCACATAAACCTGTCCTTGCCGTTTTGGCTCCAGCTCCTACCTACTGTTTAAAAGCAGCATTTGCGGAAAGCAGAGGTCTCTGCAATTCATATAAGCCTGTCTCGTTCCCCAAGAACACATCATTTATTTCCTATAAGTGCCTGTCTTCCTCTTCTTCAAATATGGTCAGGGTTACAACTTTCTCTGCTTCCTGGGGGAGTTGCTCACTCTACACAGTAATTACTCACTCCGTAAAGGCTGTCTCCAAACTCTCCTTCTCAGGCCTTTTTTCCCTGATCCTTTGCAACTGACCAGTTAAAGGGTGAGCACACTGCCGCTCTACTTGGCAAAAGACAGTCGCCATTTTGGATCTCATCTGAAAATGGATGTCCCTGGGGAAAGCATCCTTTTCTCTGCTCCCTCGTTTTCTTAGTTTGAAGTCAGTGTAATTTATTTTCTGCCTTTCTTCCTCTTTTCTACACATCCAACCAGAAAAATGGAGATTTATCTATTTATAATATAATTATAAAGTTGATCTCATGCCCAAGTCATGCGATGTCCACATGGATTAGGGGTGGTGAATACAAGCTTCTAAGTCATAAGCACGACTACAAATACAACTTTATTTAACCTCTTTGAGTGTCATTCTTCTCATCTGAGATGAAGTCACACATCCTGTTCAAATCGTCTTTATCACATCCAGCAAGGCAGATGGGACAGAGATACAAAAACATTTTATACACTATAAAGTGCCAGTAGCCATGATATCAGCAGTAGCTAAGTTAGTAATAATAATGGTTTTTGAAAATGTGGAAGAATGGTTTAATAAAAGCTGGACTTCATCGGTTTGGAATTCCACTTCCTCTCCTTAAGAGCTGTGTGACCTTGGGCAAGTTGTTTAGCCTTTCTGTGCCTCAGTTTCCTCCACTGTAAAAAGATGTTAATGTCTTCCTCAAAGAGTTGTCAGAAGAATTAAATCAATGAATACAAAAGTACTTAGAATAGTGCCTGGCACATCATAAGCACTATACAAATGTTTGTTATTGTTATTGTTATTATTATTCTTTACAACTTGTTTCTACATTTGCAGGTGGAAATTTTAACTTCTTTGGATAAAAATGACTCTCCAGTTTCAGACCCTCATATTCTGTAATTTATTCTAGTTAATTATAAAAACTAGTAACATGAATAATTGAGTAATAAGTGGACCCCTCATTCCTCAGAAAAGACAGTTATTTGCAAAAAGGAAGTTCTGGATGCAGGCCGTAATTTTAGGCATCTTAGCAATCAAAGCCCTAAACACACTGGGCTGTTTCAGGTTCTTTGTTGTACAACACTGAGGCTGTAGGGCAGTGGAATTAGAAAACGGTCCACTCTAACACAGCTCAATTATTTGTCCGCAGTAGGCGGTTGATAAATACTTTTATTAAGACATTTATTATGAGAAGTCTTTGTATGGTTTTCGTACTTACCTTGTCAGTGATTGCTCTGATAAAGGTGTCTGATAAGGTCCAGGCTTGGCCTCATCATGAACCAAAATTAACACTCTGGGAACTCTGGCTTTCTGCCCCTCTCCCAGCTCCGCTATGCTATGCATGACTGTCACCTATTACTCACCCAAAGGATGGTAAAACTTTTAAAATCCACTCCCCCAAAAACCTCCTCACAATGAAAATGTATGAAAGAGATTAAGGCACGGAATGAAAACTATTTTTATAGGCAGTTTGGCCTGAGCTTTGAAGTTCAATAGGGAGTGATGTATTGCTATCAGCTTGGATTTCACACCTATTCAATTCTGTAGCCAGGTAATGATGAACAACCTCCTTAGGGTATAGAAGAATGAAACAAAATTAAGGCAAGCTGTGAAACGGCCCCCTTGCTCCAATTTCATCTCCGGGATAGATTGGAAGTTGCCAGAGTGTGTTTATACATTTTTCCCCTTTAAATTAGAAAGGTGGTGTGGCAATACTGAAAATATTTTGCAAAAAGAAAAAATTATCGCGTATTATCCTAACACCCAAAGACAAAACAAAATTTTTATTTTAGAGTGTTACTGGGTAGTTCTGGTTCCTATGCAGAGGTACGATTACAGAGTTGCATGCGGAATTGACTTTAAAAGCATTTCATTCTTAACTAAGCATTTGATCATCCTTTGTGCTTCATTTTTCCCAAGTGAAAAAACAAACATAAAGTTATCATCTTGTTTGGAAAGTGAGCATTGCTGCATCATGTTTCTTTATTTTTTATTTTGATTTATTTTACTTTAAGTTCTGGGTTACATGTGCAGAACATGTAGGTTTGTTACATAGGTATACATGTGCCATGGTGGTTTGCTGCACCTATCAACCTGTCATCTAGGTTTTAAGCCCCGCATGCATTAGGTATTTGTCCTAATGCTGCATCATGTTTATTACCAAGCATCCTCTTTCGTACAGAACTTCATTTTTTTTGTCCTTGGAGGTTTTCAAATTGAGTGAGCAGCATGTTGCATTTCTGGAACAAATGGCCTTCAGTTAGAGTCTTTGCCCATATGGAAGACCATCGTGTCCAAGACTGGAAGTGAAGTTATTCACTGGCCTTCAGATTCTTACAGTGAGGTAAGGTCCACCCTCTCAGATCCAGCTGTGCTCGTCTCCGATCCAGTATCGATACCCAGCCTACTCTCTGAGATCACCATGGGAACAGGGAAGCTTCTCCCAGCATCTGCACTCAATAATTACTCTGGGATCCCCTCCTCCCACCCCATGTAGCCCTTGGACATGCCAAGCTTGTTCTTATTAGGACTTTTGCATCTGCTATTCCCACTGTCTGCGACCCTCTTGCCAATTTCTGCATGGCCAGCTCCTCATCACTTAGGTCTTTCTGCTCCAATGTCACCTTTTCAGAGGCCCTCTCCAACTATCCTCACACCCCACCCAGTCATCATTCTCTGCCCCATTGCCTTATTATTTCATCCATTGCACTTGCCACTCTGAAAGTGCCCTACTTATCTGTTTGTGCACATGCCCTGACACGTGTCTACTTCTGTGTACCCACACCTGGCCCCATGTTGAGTGAATGAATGAGAGTATAGCTCACTTAGATCCAGCCTGCTTCACTTCACCCCACCTCGTGAATGCACCTTAAGCGTTTATTCAGGCTGGGATGGGAACAAGACACTAAACCGTGGCTCCAATTATTTGCATTGTGATTTACAACTTATTAGCATTTATTTATGCAGCACCTGTGAGGAGCATGTGGGCCCTGTCATGAGGGCTCAGCACGCACTGTGTTGTTTCATCCTCGTAACAACTTTGTATTATGAGTAAGCTGACTTTCCCCTCTTTCCGTTTTTCTGTTCCTCACATACCAACTCAGTCACTCACAGTTTCAATGGCCTGGCTATTTGCCTTCTCCTGAGCTAAGCCCTCCAGCCTGGACTTCGCCTTTCTGCTTTTACCCTGCCCTAGGACGGCAGGGAGATTTACTGGACCGGTCCACAAAGGCAGCAGAGAGGGGGAATCTTATAGAAATTCAATGTCATTCAGTAAAGCATTTCTTGAAATCTGCTGCACGAAGGGATGCGGTGATAGAGAAAGCTATGCCTGATCCCTTCTGAAACCTGTAAAATATTATCTCCCTCCCTCCATTCCTTTGTCCTTCTCTCCCTCCTCTCTGTCGCTCGCTCACCTCTTCCTTCACACCAGATCATCGGTGGGAGAAGCAAGATACAGGCAATGGTTGCTCAGCAGGAAGTTCAGGAGACTGCAGGCTCCTCTGGGAACCTCTTGTGCTCCGTGGATCCTGGGAACTGCTCATCCACATGGTTCAAATGAAATGGGGTGTTTGTGAGTGTGAGTGTGTATGTGTGTGACAGTGTGTGAGTGTGAGAAAGTGTGTGAGACTGTGTGTGCATGTGTGTGAGCTATGTGTGAGTGTATGAAAATGTGTGGAAGAGTGATGAGTGAGAGTGTGTGAGTGTGAGAATGTGAGTGTGTGTGAGTGGAGAGCATGAGAATGTGACAGTGTGAGTGTGTGTGTGTGCATATATGAGTGTGAAAGTGTGTGAGAGTGTGAGGGACTGTGTGTGCATGTGCGTGAGCCTGTGTGTGTATGAAAGTGTGTAGGAGAATGCGAACAAGTGAGAATGTGTGTATGAGAATGTGAGCGTATGTGTGAGTGTATGGAGACTGTGAGAATGTGACTGTGCAAGTGTGTGCATACATGTGTGTGAAAGTGTGTGAGAGTGGAAATGTGTGTCCATGAGTGTGTGTGAGTGTGTGAGAGTGCATGGGAATGTGTGAGTGTGTGAGTGTACATGTGTGTAAAGTAAGTCTGAGTGTGTGGGAGTGTGTGTGCATACATGTTTGTGAAAGGGTGTGTGAGTGTGTGTGGGAACGTGTGACAGTATGTGAGTGGCTGGAGAGAGAAGGCAAGTGTGTATGAATGTGAGAGTGTGACAGTGTGAGAGTGTGTGTGCACACTGTGTGGGGGGAATGTGTGAGTGTGTGAGAGTGTAAAGGTGTGTGAGGGAGAAAGTGTGTGAAAGTATGAGTGCTTGTACATGTAAGTGTGTGAAAGTGTGTGTGGGAACGTCAGTGTAAGAATCGTGTGTGAATGTGTGACAATGTGTATATGAGTCTGAGAATGTGTACGAGTGTGTATGTGAAAGTGTGTGTGAGAAAGTGTGAGTGTATGCATGAGCATGTGTGAGAAACAGTGTATGAGCATGTGTTTTTGCATGAGAAAGTGTATGTGTGTGAGAAAGTGTGTATGTGTGTGAGCACATGTGTGAGGAAAGCATGTGAGCATGTGAATGTGTGTGAGAAAGTGTGTATGTGAGCGTGTGTGAAAAGTGTGCACATGTGTGAGTGTGAAAGTGTGTGTATGTGAGGAAGTGTGCGAGAATGTGAGCGTGTGTATAAAAGTGTGTGTGTATGTGTATGAACATGTGAGAGTGTGTGTGAGCATGTGTGTTAGTGTGTGAGAGAAAGTGTGTGTATATGAGTGTGTGTGTGAACATGTGTGGGACACGGGATGACTCAAATGCTGAGTCACCTTGGCTGTTGTGCCTGCCCAGCAGGTCACTCAGCTGCATAGTGAGATGGGAGAGAAGTGGGGCCTGTTTTTCACAGTTGGTACTCAGGTGGAAAGCTCCCTGTTTAAAGTGGTCAGGAGGAGGGTGCCCAGCCCACCATGCATCTCATGACTCTTCAGAGGGAACAACATGTGGAACCAGCTCCCAGGCTCCAGTATTTGTCCATTGTGAATTAAAGATTTCCGCTTCCTCCGATTTTTGACTTGCTAGAATCAGCTAGGCCACCCACAAGTTGGTTCACTGGTGGGGCAGGAGGATTGGTACAGAATGAAGATTCCCCTCTCCCCCTTCAACTTTCCTGTCAGAAACTTTCTCCTCCCAACAGAAGTCCTTTGGAATATCCTTGTGACACCATGCTTCTTGGAGGCCCCCTCTTTGCTGATGGCTGAAGGCTCAGTCAAAACTTACTCGACTTCCTTTTAACCGCTCCCTAAGCTCTGTCCCTCATACTTACCCCTCAGCTCCCCGTTCTGAGATCTTGTCTCCCTGGTTCTGAGCTGCATCCTAAAGGCTCAAGTGAGAATCTAAGGCATTGAATTTCAGCAAGAATCTCATTTCCTTCTTGCCCCCAGTTGACTATACTCACACTATCTTCTAAATCTTCCCCCAGTGAGAGGAAGTAAGGTAATTTTTACTTTGCATTTAACAGTTGGGGGAAATGGAAGAACACAAAGTTTATGGAACTTCCCCATGGTCCCTTCCATTTGTGAACTTCCAATTCACAAACTCAAAACCCAATTGTCTGACTTTAAAGCCTCTTTGTTCCCCTGTGGCCAATATTTGACTCTCCATATTGCCAAGAAACTAGAGGCAAGACCAGGGGTCACTGAGTACCCAGCTGCTGCACCTACTGACTTCACTCCTTCCCTCACAGAGCCTGCGACTGGGTTGGGGATGAAGCCACCAACTCATTGCCCAAGTGGTATCGCTTCATGTTTGTTTTTCCGTCTGTAAAATGGACTTAATAATAGCAGGGGTGTTGTGGGCCAGATTAATTACTGTTTGGACAAGTTCTTTGAGATTACCTGGATGAAAGGTGTGAGGGGAGTGCCAAGGCTTATTAGTGCAGAGGCATTTGCCAGGACTAATTTAGGATTCCCCATGTTTCCCAGTTAGCAGCCTCCATAGTGATCACTTACTCAGAGAATAGTTAGAGGGCAGGCAATATCCCAACATCAGGCCTGGCTTGTGATGGCAGAGGGTATAGGTTATGGTGGCTTTTCATGAGAATATTGCCTCATTCCTCATTGGTGGTTTGTCCTTCCATGTTGAAGTCTATGGTCCCACTCATGTATGGCCTTTGACTTAAGGATATGAGTGGAAAGAGGACAACAGGATCAATAAGATGGGCTGAGGACCCACCGAATAGATACACCCCAATACAACTTTTGCCTATGTATAAGCAAGATGATGACCATAGGTGCCTTAGGTAGCCAAAGAACCTGGAAATCAACAGAAAAAATAAATAGCTACCTATGCATGGAAGGAATGGGTGATGAATACATTTTACACAAAGATATCCACACAGTCGCAGAAAGACACAACCTCTATCAGACTGTAACTAAAAAAGCCAAAAAGAAATTTCTCCTCTTCATTCTGCCTCACTTTTTATTATACTGTTCAATTATACATTTTTTTAAATAAAAGTTTCAGAACAGTTTTGGATTTACAGAAAAATCATCAAGATGGTATAGAGCTCTCACCTGTCCTACATGCAGTATCCTCTATAATTAACATCTTACCTGAGTATGGTATATTTGTCACAGTGAATGAACCAATACTGATGCATTATGATTAACTAACACACATACTTTATTATTCAGACTTTCTTAGTGTGTCCTCAGTGTCCTTTTTCTGTTCTAGGATCTCATCCAGGATACCACACTACATTTAGTTGTCCCATCTCCTTAGGCTCCTCTTGGCTGCAGCCATTTCCCAGACTTTCTTTGTTTTTGATGACCTTGACAGCTTTGAGGAGTACTGGTCAGATATTTTGTAGGATGTCCCTCAACTGGGGTTTGTTTGATGTTTTTCTCATGATTAGACTAGGGTTATGGGTTTTGCTAAGTCAGACAGACATGACTCTATCCTCAAGAAGCTCACAATCTAGTGGAGAAGTTTGACATGGCCATTTTTGAATGCACAGTTTGTTAAATGGTGCTAATGTCATCTTGGGATACCCTTGCTGCTTTTAAAAGGCACACAATACTGGAATGACCAGCCAGACCCTTGTCTCATTTCTGTATCTTGGTGCTCTCTAACAGAAACAGAGGATAATTAGTTCATCTATGAAGGGTAGTGGGTGCCTGTTGAAGAGACTATCATAGTTGACCCATATCAGAGCAGAAACAAAGCAAATTACCAAATTAATTGACTTCATATGCCCTTCAGCCTTAGTTGATGGTTTAACTCACACACCTGAAGGCCCTGATTATTTTAATCAGACTTGCTATTTTTTCTGGTTTAAGTAAATTATTTTATTTTCATGCTCCCATGAAAGTCCAGTTCAGTGTGGGCATCAGTCTAGCTACTTCATTAGTCAACTCAAAGCTTTATTGGTAACATGACCTTCTGCTGGTTAAAGGTGTGCAAAACCCTTCACCGAATCAAGTTCTTGTGGGGGATTTTCCCAGGAACTGGGGAGATCAGCTTAATAAAGAAGCTGTAAGGTGTGAAAAGGCTCCACACACAATGGGTCCAGATCTTAGCTCTGTGAAGTTACTTGGCCTGCTTAAGTCTTAGTTTCTTCAGCTGTGAAATAGAAATAAAAATCCTCATTTCACAGACTCTATAAAAGGTAATACATTTGTCAGCTGCAAAGTCCTGTCGTGATGGAAAAAAAAACATTATTTGAAGAATCACTAGATGGTGGGTGATGTGTTTTGGCTGTGTTCCCCACCCAAAATCTCATCTTGAATTGTCATTCCCATAATCTCCACATATCAGGGGAGAGACCAAGTGAAGGTATTTAAATCATGGGGGTGTTTTCCCCTATACTGTTCTTGTGATAGTGAGTGAGTTCTCACGAGATCTGATGGTTTCATAAGTACTTAGTAGTTCCTCCTGCATTCATTCTCCTTCCTGCTATCTTGTGAATAAGGCACCTTGTTTCCCCTTTGCCTTCCACCATGATTGTGAGTTTCCTGAGGCCTCCCCAGCGATGCTAAAGTGTGAGTCAATTGAACCTCTTTCCTTTATAAATTACCCAGTCTTGGGCAGTTCTTTATAGCAGTGTGAAAATGAACTAATACCGTGGGTTTGTTTTGGTCATGGTTGTAATCGTCAGCACTTTGCACAGTGCCTGGCACATAGCAGGACGTCAGTTAATGTTGTTAAATGAGTGAATTAATGAATGCATCAATGGAGATGGTTGGATGCATGAATAAATGGATGGAAGGAAGTAATGATGGCCAGATGGATGAATAAATGGAAGGATGGATGGATAGGTGAATGAATAAATGAATGATTAATAAATGAATGATTAAGAGTGGTAATCAGGGACCCTCCTACAAATGGGTCTTTTCTCTCCTGTTCCTTGTGATCAGAGCAAGGCAGTTATCTCAAATTTGGTTTCTGCCTTACAACTGTTTTGCGGCTTTGAGCCAGCCAACTAACCTCTAAGTTTTCTTGCTCATAAAAGGACGATAATGACACCTTCTTTGGGAGCTGATGGTGTAGTGGATGTTGAGAAAATTAATTGGGTGGTGGTAAATGACTCTGAGATCCCTAGATGAAAGGGGCCACAGAGATGAGCTGTTATTATGCTTGTTACTTCCCTCTCACCGCTTCTGCCTCCCTCAAGGTGGCTCTTCTCAGCCTCCTGGGGCTTGATGGTGCCCTAGAAGCAAGTTTTACTTAGAGACGAAACCTATCTTTCATTGGACTGACTCTTCCCTGGGGTCATTTGGCAGAAGGCTTCCAGGTAAGAGAGATATAATCCTAGGAACTTGGCTGCCCTGCCTCATTTCCTTCCATAAGGATTCATTTTCCCAAATGCCAACCAGGCCCTGCACTGCATAACAGCCTGAAAACAGACTCCCTTTTCCTCCCTCCTGGTATGATAAAATAAGAGACTCCTCTAGGTCCTCTATTTTGGGAGTCTCACCTGTTGGCAAGACCTGGGCTTAGAACTGGAGACCAGGTGCCTACCATCTGGTGTCCAAAGAGACCTGGGATTCATTTACATCCACTACCAGATTATAGCCATCTTCCTTTCCGTTTTCCCACATGTGGCACCCCAGGTTGAAGGCATAGAATACACATGTCTTTCAGTTTGTGTGTCTCTGATAGAGATAAAAAGGTCAACAGACGCTGGAGCTGGAAAGATGGTTTGGATCCACAACTGTGTGCCCTTGGACAAATTACTTAACTTCCCTGAAGTTTACTTTTTACATCTGTAAAAAAAGGGATATAATGCCAACCACATGGGCTCATTGGGAGAATTCAATGAGATGGTGCTTGTTAACGTGCTCAGGAGTTAGGCTTCTTTCTTCTTCTCCTCTTCCCTTTCTCTTTTAAGAATGTTCTTGGGATTTCTTGTACTCATAATGAATCTTGCCTTGTTTTTTTGTGCTTCCTAACCCAGTAAACATCAAGTTTCTGGATCCAGAGACATGGATGAAAGTCTTACTTCATTATTGACCCTACAGCCCATCACTGTCCAAGGACAGATTTTTCTCATGCTAGCTCAATTCTGTGCCTTCTTCCATCTTTTTCGCCAGACAATGGCAACAGCTTCCTTGCTTGTCCCATTTTATCTCCGTCAGCCTATCCTCTTGTGGAAGGCACAGAGTTTGTCTTACAGTATAAATCTGATTAACTATTCCCCCACTTGAAGCCTCCCAATGCCTTCCCAAAGGAAGCAGAGGCCTCTGATGCCACATATGGCATCCCCTCTGTGCCCTTTGTAGTTGGAATTGAATGCAATTGCCAGGATACCCTTTCTCATCTCTTCTCTTTTCTTCTTATCCTTCTCCTCCTCTCATTTCTCCCTTTCTTTGTTATCTTCTTCCTTCTCTCTCCTTCTCCTTCCCTCTCCCATCTTCTTCTCTTTCTCCTTCTTCTTTCTCTGCCTCTTCCTCTTTGACCATTCTGTTTTTTCTCCTCAAACTCTTCCTCTGCCGGTCTATCTCTCTCTTTACTCCATGCTTATCTCTCTCTTGGACGCCTCTTCCCTGAACTGACATGGGAGAGAATCCCATAGTGTGGCCACCGCCTCTTTGTATAGGGCAAAAGAGCATTGGAAGAAGAGACTTCATAATACACCCTTCCCTGTTGACATGACTGTGCATTGGGGAATCCAGTGAGGTTACTGAAGCCTGTTTGACCACGTAGTTTTGAATGGAGAGTGATGTGGGCCTTCCCTGTACTTTCCTCTGTCCGTTGCTATTCTTTTTTTTTTTCCATGAATGTAGCAACTCAAAGCTGTTTTATTCCTTGAGAAAGTTTAATAACTAATTTTTCTCTATCACTGTAGCACCTTATTCCCTGAGAATGAAAAATAATCACATTGTTTTGTTTGTTTGTTTGTTTGTTTGTTTTTGGAGACGGAGTCTCATTCTGTCAGGCTGGAGTGCAGTGACGCGATCTCGGCTCACTACATCCTCCGCCTCCCAGGTTCAAGCTATTCTGCCTCAGCCTCCCAAGTAGCTGGGATTACAGGTGCCTGCCACCACGCCCTGCTAATTTTTGTATCTTTAGTAGAGATAGGGTTTCACCATGTTGGCCAGGCTGGTCTTGAACTCTTGACATCAGGTGATCTGCCTGCCTCAGCTTCCCAAAGTGCAGGTATTACAGGCATGAGCCACCGTGCCCAGCCAATTACATTGTTTCTTAATTGTAAATTTCTTAAGGGCAGAGACCATATTTCATACATATTTCCATCTTCAATAAGACGTGCACAGTGCCTGGTACAAAGTCAGAGTGCCATCAATATTTGTTAAATTGAATGGAGTGGAGAAATCATGTCCTCTTGATTGGAGTCTTTTAGACTTAATCCCCTTTGGTGCCCACACCTCTCTAAATAGATCAGATTATTCTATAATAATAAGGACGCTTGAGACCCCCTTTGGCCAGGGCAGAAAAATTTCAGCCAGATCCATTTCAGCAGGTGATTTTCCTGCTGAGGATGTCTAAAGATGGACTCTTCACAGATGTTCTGTTGTCTTTTCAAGCATTTTATCCTTGAACCTAAGTATGTTCTTTTAAATATCCATGCAGACTCCCCACCTTTGCTTCACTTTGAACCTACTATTTCTTATTTGAATGCGAAGAGTGACTCCCAAGAAACTTTGCCTTAAAATGATTCCCAGGATTGAAGATAGAAGCTGAGATTTCCTCTCTCCTCTTTCTTTATATTTCCTTAGATTGGCAGCTTCTGATTTTGGCTCTCCTACTAATCACCTTGAGTGAGTCAGTTTCCTTCTTGGTGTCAGTTTCCTCAAGTGTTAGTGAAAGGCTGGACAAAACATAACCCACTGCCTGTTTTTGTAAATAAAGTTTTATGGGAACACAATCATGCCCATTTGTTTAGATATCCTCTTGGGTTGTGTTTGTCCTACAACAGTAAAGTAGTTATGACAGAGACTATATGGTTTAAAAAGTCTAAAACATTTACTATCTAGTCTATTACAAAAAGGGTTTGCCAACCCCTGAAATAGATGGAAACTTAAGACTCCTTTAATCTGAACATCTATGCCATGGTTTAGCTAGTTCTACTGAACGCCTCATTCCTTATAGATAGGCATCTCCTCATGTAGGGGACACACGCCACTGGGGTTCTTGGACATGATGTTGGGGATCCACTGCCTGAAATCAAGCAGCATTGAAGTCCATTCTGAGCAGTTATTGTTTTTTCATTTCTCATCCAATCCTTCCCATTTTATCTAAGAGAGAGGCTCAAGTTGATACTAGAATGTGAAAGCATGATTCTCTCTGGCTCATTTCTTCAGGCACATTATCATATTCAGCTGGAATTTGATCACACTTATTTTACCCCCACTGTATGGGCTCATAACCCCTTTTGTGAAATTTCAAAGTCCTAAACGCTCTGAAAATGGAATTTTTTTCATAAACCATTTAATATTTATACTTAACCCAAACAGACAGCAGATTACATATAGCCTTTTAAAAAATTTGTCTTAAATGGGATGACATCAAACTAAAAAGCTTTTGCACAGCAAAGGAAACAATTAACAGAGTGAAGAGACAACTTACAGAATGGGAGAAAGCATTTGCAAACTATATATCTGACAAGGGATTAACATCCAGAATATATAAGTAACTTAAGGAACTTAAACAACTCAACAGCAAAAACAACAACAACAACAAAACAAAAGCAAAAAAAAACCCTGAAGTCCTCACGAGTAACCCAATTAAAAAATGAGAACACTTGGACACAGGAAGGGGAACATCACACACCGGGGCCTGTAGTGGGGTGGGGGTAGAGGGGAGGGATAGCATTAGGAGATATACCTAATGTAAATGCTGAGTTAATGGGTGCAGCACACCAACATGGCACATGTATACATATATAACAAACCTGCACGTTGTGCACATGTACCCTAGAACTTAAAGTAGAATTTTAAAAAAATGAGCAAAACAGTTTAATAGACATTTCTCAAAAGAAGATATGCAAATGACCAACAGGTATATGAAGAAATGCTCAACATCTCTAATCATTAGAGAACTGCAAGTCAAAATCACAGTGAGATATCACCTCACTCTAGTCAGAATGGCTATTATCAAAAAGACAAAATAAAAGTTGGCAAGGATGTAGAGAAAAGGGGACACTTACATGCTATTGGTGAGACTGTAAATTAGTATAGCCTTTATGGAAAACAGTATAGAGGTCCCTCAAAAAACTAAAAATAGAACTACCATATGATCTAGCAATCCTACTACTGGATATACAAAGGAAATGGCATTCACGTGTCAAAGAGATATCTGTACTCTTATGTTTAATGCAGCATTATTTACAATAGCCAAGATATGGAATCAATCTAAACATCCAACAATGGATGAATAAATTAAAAATGGCATATATACATAATGGAATATTATTCAGCCATAAAAAATGAAATCTGGTCATTTGTGTCAACAAGGAACATCACATTATTAAGTGAAATAAGCCAGACACAGAAAGACAAATACCATATGATCTCACATATATGTGCAATCTAAAAAATTTATGTCATAGAAGTAGAGAGTAGAACAGTGGATACCAGAGACTAGGAAGGGGCAGCAGGAATAGGGGAAGATGGGAGATATTGGTCAATGGGTACAAAATTGCAATAAGAGAGGAGAAACAAGTCCTGTCACTCTGTTGCACAGTGGGGTGACTATGGTTAGGAGTCAGGCATTGTATATTGTGAACTAGCCAGAACAGAAGTTTTTGAGTATTCTCGCCACAAAGGAATGATGAATGCATGAGGTGATTTGATAATTACGCAACCTATAGGTATGTTAAAACATCAAATTGTAATGTATAAATATGTACAATTACAATGTCAAAAAATTTTAGAAACGTCTTTCATTTTCCTATAAAGATGATCTTCATCATGAATAAAAAAATCTATCTTAATGTGAATGTGTATAGGTTATGCTGCAAAACTATGAATGTATCTAATAAGGGGTGCAGTCCTGGGGGTATATGACCATGTTGCCTTTCTAAAGTCTATAAAGTTCTGAATTCTGAAACCCATCTGGCCCTGGGGGTTCTGGATTAGAGATGTGGACTCACATCTCTTTTTATGGTTACTTCCTATTTATGGCAAACATTTAAATGTATATAGAGTAAGTCCATTTAAACCCCCCAAAATAAGTATATAATAATAAGAAGGTGCTCAGATTTGGCTCACATTGTAGAGTGGTATAGAAATGACTGACGTTTGGGAAAGCTTGTCCTGAAGGATATTTTCCATCCTTTTAATGACCCCTCAACATTTTTTTTCTTGTTTCTCACACTATTTTGTGATCACCAAGCCACCCCCTTACTACCTTCAAACCTGGAGCATCTTTGTATGTAATGGTGAATTAATGAACAATCCTGTCTTACCCATACAATGATATGTGACTTCAAGAGCTGATTCGACATTCCTGACAATTTTAGAGACAACCTTTGAGGTCACTGAGGACTTGCATAGGAAGGGTTTTCCCTGGGGAACCTGGATGGGGGCCAGAGTCAGGGATCTCAGAGTTCTGGGTCCCAGGAACATTATCCATGGCTTCTAGGCCAGACTCATCAGAGTGCTGTGTTCTGAAAGGAGCTGGTTCAATCCTTTCAAAGGGCAATATCCCCAGCCCTAAGTAGTTCTTAAAACACCAAACAACATTAGCTCCCACAAATGAGGGAGGCTTAAACCTAAATCTGATTACAGCCAAGAGTGGCAAGGCGGCTAAGGTGCTATAAAGAAATTACGTTATTATGTCCAAGGGATGCCATTTAAACTCTGTTTACAAACCAAATGTGCCAGAGAGTGGGTCAGGGAAAGAATTATTAGCAACAAAGCTATTTGATCTCTTTTATGATCCAGTGAGTCATATCGCTCCATGATCTAGAAGGTGAATAATGAAAACCTCAAGCCTGTTGATTTATAAACAGGCCCAGAATTCTGTGTTCTTTAACCTCAGATGCCCTCTTAAGTGTGACTTACCCTAAATCAAATGGGACATCAGATACCACTGGGCTTCTCCCTCCTCCTGAGAGGTAATTGAAGAGGTGATTGGCGTACAGGGTGCATAAAATCCCTGTTCAAGATGATGGATAGCTTCGGGGAATGGGTCACCAGCCAGGACTTAGAGACACGGCTTTGTTTCTACATGCCTTGTATCTGCAGGGCTTGAGGCTCCAAAGCTGCTTTTGTTCAAGCTCCTGGATTCTCAGCCAACCAAGGAAAGGGAGGCTCAGGGGTCGATGTTAACACTTTGTCCTAATAGCCACAATTTTCCTCCCCTTTTCTCCCTCTGAGGAGGTTGTAAGGAGCAGGATCAATCTAGGTTTACATAGGAACTCCACCACTATGGAAAGCAACCTCAGGACAGTTACTTCAGGCCTCTGAACCTCAGTTTCCACATCTGCAAAATGACACAGTCATGGTTGGAGCCCTTACTCTGTGCCCAGCACTAGGCTAAGGTGCTTTATATGTGGCACATGCCAGATTATTATTATTTTTTATTTTTTTAAATTTATTTATAAGACGAGGTCTTGCTATGTTGCCCAGGCAGGTCACGAACCCCTGTGTTCAAACAATCCTCTTGCCTAGGCCTCCCAAGGTGTTGGGATTACAAGTATGAGCCACCAAGCCTGGCTCCCAGATTATTTAAATCCTCACAATGATCAGACTAATCATTTGTCTCCATCCTGCCATCTAACAGACACTCCTCTAAGAATTTTCTATCTATTTGTTTATTTCATCCTAACGGTAACTCTGTGAGGCAGTGCTGAGATCAGGGTCCTCCAGGAGCCGACCCTGAGACAGGATTTGAGTCTAAGTGGAGAATTTGAGAGGAGATCTCAAGAAGCATGTGCAAGGAAGTGGAGAGGTAAGATGGGAAAGGAAAGAAGTTCATCAAGTCTCAGCCCTCACCCCATGTCACCGGCATCCCTACTGTGGGCAACTCGGATGTGGTCCCTGTGGGAATCTGTAGGAAGGATGCACCCCAGGGCTGTCTCACCAAATGGCAAGGAAGTTGGGGTGATCAGGCCCCAACTCCAGTCAATCACAGTGCAGGGCTCCTCCAGGAGTCAATTTCTAGCAGGTCCCACATGCAGGCCAAATAAATCCCTCAGGCAAAGAATCGTAGGTACTCACGGTTACAGTCAGAAGCCATTGAATCGGCCTGCATGGGCATGGTGTAGGGAGAGTATGGGCCTAGCGCCGTAACATCCACTACAGATCCATGCTGAGGGGGAAAAAACTGAGCCGTGGAGATTTGAAGTGTCTTCCCTCAAATTTCCCAGCTGGCAAGTAGGAGGAGGGGGCCAGGTTCCATATCTACTGGTCATCTCACTTCAGGGTCCATAATGGAAGCTTGTGGGTGATGCTTCATAACCCTCCACAGAAGGTATTAATATTTTATTTTACATATGAAGAATCTGAAGTTCAGGGGTGCAAATTGACTTTGTTCTATAGCAAATGAGCAACCGAGCCAGGGCTGAAACTTCCGTGGATTTCAAAGTCAGGGACAGCCTCAGGACGCTGTAATCCTCTTGCCTGCAGAGAAATCCCCTAGTTTCTCCTGAATCAGACAAGTTCTCCAGTGTCTCAAACCAGATGTTCTGGCTACAAGGACAGGCAGAAGGTTGATGCTGTCTCACTTCCTGAAGGCCAACATCATGGCTGAAGGCGAGGAAAGGTCATCTGTAAGTGCTTGGCTTGCGTGTCCATCCTGCAGTGAGGCTATCTCCAAGGGGGCTGACTCATGGCTCTAGTGCCATCCAACAGTTTCCAGTTCCTAGATGCTGCCTGACTCAGCTCTTTATTTCTTCCATCTTTTGTTGTTACCCGGGTCCCATCCTCTGTGTTATTTGGGCATGCCAAAAATTATGCACCTTTGAATCAGAGTTGGCATAAAAGGCTGTAATTATGCGTACTAAAATGAATTCTTTGAGGCCTTCAAGCAGAAACCCTTCCTCCTTCTTCCTCCCCTCGTACTCCTCTTCAAGGAGTGATACAAAGACTTAGAAAGTCCCACTGGGCTCACAAGCACCCTGGCAGGGAGGGCAGAGAGCGGCGTTAAGAAACCACATGGTGCCATTAGATGCTCTTGACGTGCTGTGGTTTTCTGGTTCACTCTGCTAGACTGTGCCCAGGGCTGTTCCCGGAGCCGTCTGTCATTGTACTTACAACTCACATCACACCCCGAGTCAGCCTGTTACCCCGCAGAGCCAGCAGCCTGGCTGTTTTCATGCAAAGCCAGCAAAAACAGACCGCCTGGCGGAGCTGGAAAACACAGACTCTGCAGCCTCCTTCTTTCTTGCAACAAAAATAAATGATAACAGCATTGAGGATGACCAGAGCCTGATGATGACAAGAAACAAACAAACAAAAAAGGTATCTTCTAAGCCCTAGACTGGGGGATTGGGCCTAGTTTGGGCACACATTTGCTTGGTAACCTTGGGTAACTACTTTCCTCTAACAGGGTCTCATCTCTTTGCTCATCCGTACAATGGAAATGCTGAGCTGGAAATGAACCTAAAGTTTCGTTTCAACATTTGAGTATTGTATTAGTTTCCTGGGCTGCTGACACAAAATACCACACAAACTAGGTGGCTTAAAACAACCGAAATTTATTATCTCAGAATTCTGGGGGCTGAAGTCTGGAATGAAGGTGTCAGGAGGGCCATGCTTCCTTCAATACTCTGAATAAGCTCCTTTCTTGCTTTTTTCAGCTTCTGTGGGAGCTGTCAATCCTTGAAGTTCCTTGGCTTGCAGCTGCATTTGTCCATCTCACATGATGCTCTCCCCTGCGTCTGTGTCCTCATATGTGTGCCTAAATTTGCGTCTGGGTCTAAATTTCTCTCCTTTGATAAAGACACCAGTCATATTGCAGGAGTGCCTACCATACCATGGTACGAGCTCATCTTAACTTGATTACTCAATCTGCAAAGGCCTTTTTTTTTTTTTTTCCAAATAAGGTCACATTTACAGGTACTAGGGGTTTAAGACTTCAACATACCTTTTTAGAGTTGACACAATTCAACCCACAACAGGCATTACTGAGTGCTTTTCTAGTGACCAGGTTTACGAGGTTTTATTTTGCGATTTGAGACAGGAGATATTGATGGCTTCCCCTCAATGGAGGAGAAATTGGGGATACAAGGGCAAGAACCATGTTAACTGCAGCCAGGGCTGACATTAAGTTGGGATGCATTGGTACAGCTTTATTGGTAGTTAAAACATAAGAAGACTTACCACTGTCCCACTATTCCACACTCTAAGAGAAGCATATAATTAGTCTCCCAGCCCCCAATCCCATGTATTCCTTTATGTGATTACATAAGTAATGCCTGTCATCCCCATTAGATCAGGAGCTCTGTATTGTTCAGATGCCTACATCTGGTTGTGGTTCAGAGTAGTTGCTTGTCGTAGGCATGCTCTAAGATGGCTCTCAATGACCTTGCCTTCTGGTGTCCAGGCCCTTGTATAAATCCTACCCCCCAACCCCCAATGCCACTGAAGAAGTCTGGCCTGTATAACCAATAAGACATTGCAAAAATAATGTTGTGCAACTTCTGAGGCTGGATCACAAAAGACATTGCAATGCCCACCTTGCTCTCTCTTGGGTCACTTGCTCAGGGGAATCCAGCCGCCATGTGGTGAGGATTCCCAAGCAGCCCCATGGAGAAGTCCATGAAGTGAACAACTGAGGTCTCCAGCCAACAGCCATGGGAGTGAGCTGTCTTGGCAGTAGATCCTCCAGCCCCAGTCAAACTTTCAGATGAGACCATAGACCTAGGTGACGTATGTAACTGCAGCCTTATGAGCAGCCCTGAAACACAACCACGCAGCTAAGCCACTCCTGAATTGGTGACCCACAAAAATGAGTTTATAAATGCTTGGTTTTGTTTTAAGCCACTAAATTTTGAGGTAACTTGTCATGGGGCCACAGATCATGAATACTATGCTCAGTGTAAATTTCTTGAATGAATAAGGAAACCGATGCATAAATCAATGAATGAATAAAAGGACTGTTTTTCAGGCTAATTATAGTTAGCTAGAAATTAGCTCCATCCACCATGGACTAAGTGGGTGACTTCAGGCAAATATAATCTTGCTGCCCTGGGTCTCAGTTTCTTCATCTGTAAAATGGGATGATAACAGCAGTAGCCACCTCAGAGAGCTGCTGTAAAGATTCAGGAAGAAAAGACAGGCAAAGACACTTAGCATAGTGCTTGGCAGGGATCATACTGGATTATTTAACACTCAGCACAACCCATGCATAAGCAGTCAGAATGGTCACCACCTGGCTTGATATCAGCCCTGGGGTGGGGCACATGATAAACTCTCCAGAATTGGTAGCTGTCATCATAATCATTGCCACCAGGCTAAAGGCTAATAACCTTAGTGCCTGCAGCAAGGAGCTCTCAACTTAGTGTGGGAAAGAGACAAGCAAGCAAACATTTACACTAGTGTGATGAAGGGCATAGGAATGTGCAAAATGATGATCCATTCTGCTACAGGAGGAAAATGCCCATATAGTCACAGAGGGCAGAGGTCCAGAGGTCTCTGGCCTGAGCCTCAATTCCAGCTCTCAGACGCTTTTGAGAGTTAACATTTGTTTCCACTGTTTCACCCAGTTTGGGAACAAATAAATTAGTTCTGAGCGGAACTAAAACCTAGCTCCACCACTCGTCTCCTATTGTGACCTTGGGCAAGTCACTTAGCCTCTCTGAACCTGCTTCCCCATTTATAAAAGGGGAACCATTAAAGTTGTTAACTCCTAGCAAGCACTTAAGACAGTACGTGGTGCTATTTTTGACACTGGTAAGTGCTTTATAAATGTCATGTGGGTTACTATTGTTACCACTTTTTTATTATTTAAGGTGCTGAATTAGACCCCTTCTTCCTGAAAGACACTAAAAGACACTCCGTTCTCATGGAAAAGATGGCTCCATGAGAGATGAATCTTAGTTTTCCTTCCCACACATACCATACACAGGGCCCTCTTGAACTTCAAAGAGAAGCCCCGCCAGGAAGCTCAACTCGCTGTAAGTTTAGCAGGAGAAAGATGGGAGCCGGCTTCCAGGGCCGCTGAGCAGCTGTTTGATATCACACCAGGGTGGCCAAGACTTTGGGGACGGGCCTGTTTACTCCTCACAGATAACATCTCAAGTGGACTGTGGGGAAGGATGGGAAGGACGCTCAGGGTCAGCCTTCACCTTTGTAGTTGTTTAAATATCGATTATAACTCATCTGAGACTGACTTATGCTAGGGTGAGGAGAGAGTGATGTGTTTGAAGATATCCCATAGATTTGCTTGAAGACTTCATTTAGAGGATCTTAAATCTCTTAACAAAAATGGGTGGATCTCAGCCATCGTTTTTCTGGTTAAGAAAGTGCTCAGCAGCACTTTTGTTAATAAGCTTCATGGTTGAAAACTCTAAGATACCAGAGGCCTTCTCCATCTTAATTAAATATGGCAATGCATATTAATAAGAAATTGAGCTATCTAACTAATTGAAATGAAATGCGAATTGGATTTTAGAAAACAAGAAGTGCACAGACAAAGATGTTTTGGAAGCAGTTTTTAAAAAAATGCAATGGCTTTCCTACTGTAGGATTTCCTAGGGTCTCTTGTATGTCCATGTGCGTTTTGATTTTGTCTCCCTGAGAAGGACCTAGGAAGGCACAAGTTTTGCAAAAGTTTTTGGATCACAGAATCTTTAATTTGTGGAGCATAGTGTGAGATTAATATTCTTAGGACCACACTTTGGTCCAGGCTACTATGCGAATAAAATAGGTAAACTACTTAGACCAGTACACACCACCCATAGCAAGTGCTTGGGGAATGGTACACATTATTATTGTTACCGTGGAGGGGGTTGAACTTCAAAGTTGCCTCCAACTCTAAAAATCAATGATTCTCATTATAATGTCATCACAGAAAAGTAATTGAGCTTGTTGGCTTGGATGAAATGGAAAAAAATAATTGAAATTATGCACTCAAAATAGTTTCTTTAGTAATTTAAATTTAGTTCTTAACAAATAGCAAAGTTGATCTTCATTTGTCTTTTCTTTGTGGGGGAGGGGGGTTGTTTTTTCATAAGATCTTAGCAAACAATGAAATCCTCAGAGGCAAATCAAGTAATGTCCCAGGAAATCCCAGGACACACATTTCAGCATGTGTAGGAAATGTGTTGTCTTCACAAGGGGCATACTCCAGCAGACCCTGAGTTGTACCAGTGTCCTACCTTGGACGTGAATGTGCTGTGAGCAGATGGAAACCACCTCACTGCTTTGGATACTGGGCTTTTAAAGTATGAAACATAAACAGGAGATTAATGCATCAGCTTGCCACTCAAAGTGTGGTCCACAGATCGGCAGCAGTGACATCACCTGGGGTTATTATTTTTCTTGGAGTGAGGTCCTTTCCCATGTACTCACAATTTCCAGGTTTTTTTTTGGCAACTTGGTAAAGTGACCATTCGCTTAGCCAGATGTGCCTGAACATTTTGGAACTCTGAGTCAAGAGGGCAGTTCCTGCTTCAAGGAGAGAGCTGGTGCCAATTCTAATTTTCATTTCTAGATCTGGATATTTATGACAAAGACCTCATCAACCTGGAAGTGTAACTTTCCTGCTTTCAACTCTGAGTTCTCCATCACCTCCCCTGGCCCCTTGCACATACAGTCTATCTGCTTTTCCATATAATAAAACAGCAATGTAATCAGCCCCTGGAACATGTCTTGGCATTAGGAGTAAACTCAGGCAGCTCGGTTTATTAGCTGTTTCCATGGGAGAGAACTCTTGGGGCCAAATAGATATTTACAAATATTGTAAGCACTCAGCTGCTCCCCAGGAGTGACATTGCTGTCTGGAGATAAATAGCTTCTCAGAGAAGTTAGGCTTTCTTCTACACCCTCTCCTCCTCCACCCTCCTCATCTGTCTTGCTTTCAGCCAGATCATCCTATAACCACAAGGTCCCCAGAAGAGATTTTTCACCACCTTTGAGCATTGAGGGCCTGAGGGCTTGAGGTTTACTACTCTGGGGGACCAGACCAGAAATGTGGTTTTGAAAGATGAATATTTTGATATATTTTGTGATTTAGCCAGCTGAGAGCCTTTGTGAGCAGAAATGAGCATCCCATAAGGGGTGTTTTTAGTCTCACAGTGCTTAGAGTGGTTGGAGGACCAGGTTCAGGGTGATTATATCAACTTCTCCAAGTATTCATTTATTCAACAAATAGACATTGACTCCCCAGCACATACAAGGCAGTGCATTCAACACTGAAGTTACCATCTTGTATCTGTTAGGGTCCAGCAAAAAAACTGGCATCATTAAAGGTCCTTCAAGCAGAGAGAATTTAATACAGGAAATTGAATCCATATGTGACAGAGGAACTGAGAAAGCAGAAAGTGAAGCAACCTAGAGTTTACCAATAGCAGGAAGTCACTACTGTCCCTAAAGAAAAGGGACAAAAAGAGGATCTTTTACTTTCAGAGGCTAAGTGCCAGGACCTTCAAGTGTAGCCAAGATTATCAAGCAGCTGTAGCTTCTGCCAGAGCCGGATGGGTGTGTGAAGTGATAACTACTCAACTGTGTCCTCTTCCCTCACTCTAGTCTTCCACCAGAGCCTCCTATTGGCTGAGAGTACAAGGAAGCAAGAAGGCAAAGGAGCTTGGAAAATGTAGCTCCTTAAGATTTGGAAGAGAACAGAGCAGATAAAGAATCAGAGAGCGAGCAGGTGTATGGTTGGCACATGTAGCAAGGGGACAGTTACAATCTTGGAAAAAACTGGGTGTCAACTATTGCTTTGGCTCTACTATATCCTTGACACTCTCTCCTAAACCCAAACTGAATCTGAAGGGTGAGAGATGATGGTGTTCCTCCTTTTTTTTTCCAACCCAAAATTTGCGAACTTGCCAAGAGAAAAAAAGTCACATTGCAAAAGGAAATCTACTTCATAGATGAGCCAAAGTTTGTATGAACAAGTCCCCATTTTAACTTTAGAGCCCCCAAATGAACTTAGCATTGGGGTGTTTTCCAGCCTTGAAAACACCTTTCCCTGCAACAATCATGATTAAAATTTATTGAATACTTGGTATGTGCTGGCCATTATGCTAAATTCTTCCCATACATTATCTCTTTAAACTTTATATTGATCCCATGAGGTAGCAGTAGCTACTCTTCTTATAACCCATTTGTAGATTAGCAATCCAAGGTTTAGATAGGTTAAGTTTAACATATTGCCAGGGAGTGGTGGAGCTGGATTTGGAGACAGGCAATCAGACTTCAGAGCCCATATTTTCAGCCACTCCTCAATATTGCCTTCCAATGAAAGTGTATTTAATGTTGTGGCAGGAAAGAGGAAAATCTCCGTAGAATATAGTTCAGATGATATAGTTCAGAAGATAGTTCAGAGGACCCCCCCAAAGTCATAGATTAAACAGGGTAGACACTTATTTCTCTCGCACATAAGAGACTGGGCTAATCTGGCGGCTCTACATCTTGGAGTGTTCAGTGGCTGGGGTCTCTCTTTTTTTCTTTGTCATCCTTAGGGTATTTTTCATCATTGACACTTTTCTAGTTATTTCACCACCAAATTTGTAACATAAACAGTGAAAATAGTAAGATAAATGTGAGGGAAAATAGGCTCCTTCACTCTAAGAGCATGACACAGAAATCACACACATTTTTCTCAGTCTCATTAGCCAGAACTTAGTTATATGTTCCCACCTAGCTGCAAGGGAGGTGGGAACTGGGCAGCCCAGCTAAAATTCAATTGTTCTGTCAATACAGTGGAAAAGAAAAACTGACATTGAGGGACAACTCTCTGGTTCTGCTTGCACATACCCTTCTTTTTACTTCAATGTACTGATTGAAAATCTTTTCCGTGTTTCATCTCAGCTAATGGGCAAATCTCCAATTTGAGATAATTTTGTGCTCAGTTTACAATACATGAGGCAACTGAGGACATGAGAGTTGAAATTGTTTGTTCCAGGTCACCAACTGAGTCAATTATGTGGGGAATGAGATTGGAATGGGTATTCATTTTATAAGTGGCCTTTCAATTCTTTTTTATATTAAAAATGGCTTTTTGCCTCTTGAGGTAACCTCATTACTGTGTCAGAGTTGGATAATAAATTCTTATGTAATGAAGACTCTGCATATAAACACCCTTTGTTTAATGCTCAGTGCTAATAGAAATTATTATTTGGACTGTTACTCAATTTTTGACATTAACACAATTCCAGCAAGTCTGAACTAACTGATTCATGTGAAACAATAAAAAATGTGTGAGAGCTGAAGTGTCTGGAGGGCTTAGTCAAGAAATACTATTTTTTTTTTTTTTTTTTTTTTTTGAGATGGAGTCTCGCTCTGTCACCCAGGCTGGAGTGCAGTGGCATGATCTCGGCTTACTGCAACCTCTGCCCCCCAGGTTCAAGTGGTTCTCCTGCCTCAGCCTCCACAGTAGCTGCGACTACTGGCACATGCCACCATGCCCCACTAATTTTTTGTATTTTTAGTAGAGACGGGGTTTCGCCGCATTAGCCAGGATGGTCTCAATCTCCTGACCTCGTGATCCATCTGCCTTGGCCTCCCAAAGTGCTGGGATTGCAGGCATGAGCCACCGTGCCCGGCCAAGAAATATTCATTTTTATGGACAGAAACTTAGCCTAGTTCAAGTCAGGAGAATTAACTGTAACAGACACCGGATGATATCCCATGCATTCAAGGGTTAGAAACAAAGTTGAGGGGACCCCACAAGTTAGGAATTTGTCATTTGAGCCCTATACATCACATTGTATAGGAAAGCCCACATTGTTATGATATAAAAATAATCACCAGAAACTCATGCACGTATTCCCCAGCAAACCTCTCAGCCCGTTTTACATGAGTGTAACTACTCACTAGTGCATCAATACCTTTGTTGGACACTCCCTCACAGGTTGCCAGATGCTATAGGTATCTGACTATACCATGCAAATGAAATGCAAATGGATTGCAAAGTGAAATTGCAAATCTTGCAAAAGATGCAGGATTTCAGAAAGTGGATGGAAATTTTGCTGGAGAAAGGCTCTAATTACAAGCAAAGCATCTGATGGATGGGAATGTGGTAGCATCAGGCCAGTTGACAGGACAGGTGCTTCAGAAGAGAATGATTTGTGTATCAAAGGATTAAGAGAGGCCCTTAGGAAAATTGATGAAGCCCTCCAGTATTTCTGAAAAATTACCCTCTTTATGATCCTGCTGCAAAAAGTCCAATGTGAAGGGAACATGTCATCTTATGGTATCATATAATTTATGTAAATATATAGTTTCAGAGAACTTGCCAAAACTTGATTTGAACTTTGTTCATTCTAAGAATCAGAACATTGTTGACTTTACAACTGGACGGTTGTTAGATATGATAAAATAACTTGTTTTTATAATTTTCAGTTTGAAGAGTTTTCAATCCCCTAGGGTTCCCTGGAACATTTTATTAGATTGTGAATTTATTGAATATTCCTTGTTCTGAGATGGGGTTGGAGGTGTTGACTTGCCATTCAGCCTTGTTGCTTTAACTGGCTGGAAACAATTGCTGCGCAAAGTAATATGTGATGGGAGAGCATCAATTCTTGGCACCTGTTTGGGTGCTGGAGTAATAAGGCTACGGCTGCTACTGCTAACAAAAAACAGTAACAGCAAACATTCACTAGACCTTTATCATGTGCAAAGCCAAATATTTACATGGGCTATGTCATCGAATCCTCAGATCACCCTATAAGGTAACTGCTGTTCTAGACCCATTTAACAGTTGAAGACAGTAACGTTGAGCAAAGTCAGGCATTTTGTCACTAAGTTTCAACGCTTGGTCATTTGGGAAACTAAATCCCTCCTTCACAACCCCCACTTTTTTTTATTGCAGTAATGGCATTTAACATAAGACTTCCCCTTTTATACAAATTTTAAGGGCACGGTACAGTATTGTTGACTCTAGGCACCATGTTGTACAGCAGATTTCTGGAACTTATTCATGTTGCATAACTGAAATTTTACACCCATTGAATAGCAATTCCCCCTTTTCCCCTGCTCCCTGTCACCAGCATCCAGCATTCTACTCTCATGAGGCACCAAGCCAGTCATGAGGGATCTACCCCCAGGACCAAACTCCCCACCATGCCCTACCAGGCCCCAACTCCAACACTGGAGATCAAACGTTTACATAAGATTTGGAGGAGACAAGTATCCACACTGTATCAGCTGGGGACTCGGGAGAAAACGGCAATAAGCTGACATTAGTAAGAGCTTGAGCCTGACTTTCTACAGATCTAGTTTCGAATTCTGGCTCTGTCAATTCTTAACCCTGGGACCTTATGCAAGGGAATTCGCCATTCAATGTGGAAAGAATGGCCAGAGACTTTGTAATATTCACAGAGCTAGAAATTGAGCTGGGTTCTGGTCTTGCTTCTTTCACTCTTTAGTGTCAGACCTCATTATCCCCCTACCCCTCAATGCAGAACCATCACGTACCATCACCATGTAGAATCACTCTTTTCTTTGTGCCCTCTCTTTATCCCCTGCAAACTCCTATGTTTACATTTATTAGTTTCCATCTTAGTCTCCCCCATTAGAATATAAGTTTCTTGAATGCAGCTGTGACTTATTCCATGTTTGTACCCCTATGTGGCAGGCAGCCTCTAACGTGACCCTCAATGGATCCCCACTTCCTGGTATTGAATATAATTGTGCAATTCCCTCCCCTTGAGTGAAGAATGGACTTATTGACTCACTCTAATGCATAAAATACAACAAAAATATGGAATATCACTTTCAAGGTTAGGTTACAAAGAGATGGTGACTTCTGTCTTGTGTGCCTTCTCTGGTTCTCTTGCTCACTGTCTCTGGGGGAAGCCAGCTGCCACTTGGTGAGCTGCCCTAAGGAGAGGCTCACATGGCAACGAAAGATGCAAGCTAACAAAGACCCAAGGCCCTTTGTTCTACAACCTGTAAGGAATACTTATTTCCAGTTGAGCCTTCAGATAAGG
Organism: Gorilla gorilla gorilla; assembly: GCF_029281585.2. Classification (NCBI taxonomy): domain Eukaryota; kingdom Metazoa; phylum Chordata; class Mammalia; order Primates; family Hominidae; genus Gorilla; species Gorilla gorilla. The sequence continues at coordinate 130,324,464 of NC_073234.2, forward strand.
CTGCAGTCCCAGCCAATACTTTGATTACAGTCTTATGAAAGACCTTGAAGCAGGGAACCCAGTTAAGCCCGGACCAGGTTCCAGCTAAGTTTTGACGCATGGAAACTATGAGATAATAAATATTTGCTTGTATTTTAAGCTACTAAGTTTTCAAGTAATTCGTTATACAGCAATAGATAAGTAACATACTTTAAAAATTAGTGCAGTACCTGAGATATAAAGGGTATTTAAATAACCTTGTTGAATAAATAAATGACCTCAGAATCTTAATACTAATGGCCATGCTAATAATGAATACTTACTGAGTGACTACTATGTGCCAGGCCTGTAATAGACATGATCTTAAGGTATCATAGAAGAGTAGGAACAATTGTGATTCCTATTGTGTAGATGATAAAACTGAGACCTAGGGTGGTTACATAAGTAGAGTCAGGATTTAAACTCACTTCTATCTAACTCAATTCTTGATATATCTACCACTGTTCTGCCCTCTTTGTCTATCTTGGCATTTTAATCTAATTTGTTATTTTATAGAAAGGAAAATGGACCTGGCAAAGGGAAAGGATTTAAGTCAAGGTTACACAATGAATCAAAGACAGAGCCAGGACTAGCACTCCAGCCTCCTGATAGTCTATCAGTGCATTTTCTATCTCCTATCCTAGCCTGCCTTGAGGATACCAGACTGTCAGGAAAGGCTGGCTATATCTTTGTGAGTTCCACAATCATGCCATTGATGGCTACCTTATGTATCACCCAAGCATGGCAAATGCAGTTACCCAATGACATCCATGCCCAAAGTCAAACTTATTTACAGTAACTACACCTGCTTCTCCAGTAAGAAGCTCCTGTGTAATTGAGTGGACCAGGCAGGAATTAGATCTGGGCCCATGATCTATACAACCTGCCTGTAGCTTAATCTATGTCAATTATTTCTGCTGATCTCTGTTCTGTAGCAAAAGTTAACCATGTGGCTTTGGGAAGGCCAACAGAGGGGCAGCAGCAGATACATTTGGAAAGGGTAGTGCAGATGGTATGACTTGTCAATTTTAAAACTAGAAGAGCTTTGGGGTGGGCTTGCTTACTTTTTACATAAATTCAAAATGCCGTCTACCCCTTTCCTGATACCCTGGGCATCTTCTTTGCCAGGAAGCTTTCTTTTCTCCTTTTAAGGGGGTCCACCATGTATTGAGGTATCATTACTTTTCTTTCTCTGTGACTAGAATTTTCTGGACACAAGAATTTTGTCTTGTTTATCTCTGTGTCGCTAACACATCATTCAGTGCCTGGGACATGGCAGATCACTTGACTGTTAGGCTGGAAGTAAATGAAAAGGGGAGAAGTATATCTACCTCCACCCTAATGTCCTACGCTCTCCCTCTCCCATTAGCGTGTCTCTTCTTTTTCATGCATGTCAGCATAGGGTACAACATAGTTTGTCCTAAACAGAATATGAAAGGTAATTAAACTAGCTCAGAAATAACCCCTTGATCAACATCTCCGAAGCTTTTTTTTTATTGGCTCCTTGAATATTTGAATATTATTTTTTTCTTTGAGAGAGTCCTATTATATAATTAACAATCCAAAGGCTCTAAAAGTCTGATAATAATAAAGAAACTAGAATTATTTTCTTTCATTTTTGAACCCACTTATTATGGGATGATTGACATATAAAAGACTGTACATATTTAATGTATACATCTCAGTGAGTTTGGGAAAAAACTATACATTATGATGCCATCACCCATCATGGCCGTAGACATACATGTAACCTTCCAAAGTTTTCTCTTGCCCCCATTATGATGATAATCATGATGATTATTTTGGTACCAAGAACACTTAACATAATATCTACCCTCTCAGCAAATTGTAAGTATACAATACAGTATTGTTAGCTGTCGGCACTATGCTCTATAGTAGATCTCTAGAACTTACTTATTTTGCACAACTAAAATTTTCACCTTCCCATTTTCAACCTCCTTCCAGCCCCTGACAACCGCCGTTCTATAATCTACTTCTATGAATTTGACTACTTTAAATTTTACATATAAGTGAGATCACGCAGTATTTGTCCTTCTGTTTCTGGCTTATTTCACTTAGCATAATGACCTTCAGTTTAATCAATGTTGCTGCAAATGGCGGGATTTCCTTCTTTTTAAAGGCTGACATTCCATTGTGTGTGTGCATGTGTGTGTATATATATATATATGTATGTGTGTGTGTGTGTGTATACACACACATATATAATTATCTTTACTTTTTTAAAAAAATTGGCTGGGTGCAGTGGCTTATGCCTGTAATCCCAGCACTTTGGGAGGCTGAGGTGGGCCGATCACATGAGGCCAGGAGTTCGAGACAAGCCTGAGAGACAGGGTGAAACCCCATCTTTACTAAAAATACAAAAATTAGCCAGGTGTGGTTGTGCATGTCTGTAATCCCAGCTACTCGGGAAGCTGAGGCATAGGAATCGATTGAACCCGGGAAGCGGAGATTGCAGTGAGCCGAGATCACCGCTTTCCAGCCTGGGTGACAGAACAAGACTCTGTGTCAAAAAAAAAATTGCTTTTAAGTTGATAAAAACAAGGTAATTCATATGTTAGTTAGCTTGATTTAGACTTTCTACAATGTATACATATATCAAAACATTGTATCATATACCATAAGTATATACTTTTTTAATATCACAATTTCATTGTCCATTTATTCATTGATGGACACTGAAGTTGATTCCATATCTTGCCTATTGTGAATAATGCTGCAATAAATGTAAAAGTGCAGATCTCTCTTCAAGACCCTGATTTCAACTCCTTTGAATATATATCCAGAAGTAGGATTGCTGGATCGTATGGTATTTCTGATTTAAAATTTTTGAGGTGCCTCCATACTATTTTCCATAGTGGTTGCACTGATTTTCATTTTCACCAACAGTGTACAAGGGTTCTCTTCTTCATATCCTTGCTTACACTTGTTTTCTTTACTTTTTAATTTATAAAGAAAATAGGTTTAATTGGCTCACGATTGTCTGGGCTGTACAAGAAGCATGGCACCATCTGATTCTGGGGAGGTCTCAGGGAACTCTGACTTATGGCACAAGGCAAAGTGGTAGCAGGTACCTTCACATGGCTGGGAGGCTGTGTTTTGGGCCCTTTTGTCCATGGCTCTGATCCTTGCTCCGGAAGATGATCTCAGGTTTGGTAATGCAGTGTCCCAAGGATACCAAGCTGCTGTAGGTCTCCAGCATCATGTCCCTGTACAGGGTCTGCTAAGCATCATCCAGATCTGGTCACTCCTCCCAAGTGAAGTCCTTAGCCACATCCTCAAACAACACCAACACCAGAAATGTATTCATTTCTTTTGCTTTTGGAAACACATAGAAGGTTCTGGAATTATAGCAGAGATTTATTCATCTTTGCCACCCTTGGAAATGCACGGAGCACTGGAGCACTATGGAAGCATAGCTTCAGGGATGCTGAACTCAACTGGAGACCTGCAGGGTGGTCAGGAGAGCGTAGCTGCCGGAATACAGTAACAAAATGGCAGAAATCCCCTCCCTCCCTCCCTCCCTTCCTCCCTCCCTCCCTTCCTTCCTTCCTCTTTCTCTCTCTCTTTCTTTCTTACACTAGCCATCCTATCAGGTGTGAGGTGGTATCTCATTGTGGCTTTGATTTGCATTTCCTTGACTGATTAGTGACGTTGAACATCTTTTCATACACCTCTTGGCCATTTTTATATCTTCTTTGAACAAATATCAATCAGCTCCTTTGCCCATTTAAAAAATCATGTCGGCCGGGCGCGGTGGCTCACGCCTGTAATCCCAGCACTTTGGGAGTACAAGGCGGGTGGATCACGAGGTCAGGAGATCGAGACCATCCTGGCTAACACGGTGAAACCCCATCTCTACTAAAAATACAAAAAAAATTAGGCGGGTGTGGTGGCGGGCTCCTGTAGTCTCAGCTACTTGGGAGGCTGAGGCAGGAGAATGGCGTGAACCCGGGAGGTGGAGCTTGCAGTGAGCCGAGATAGCACCACTGCAGTCCAGCCTGGGTGAAAGAGTGAGACTCCGTCTCAAAAAAAAAAAAAAAAAAAAAAAAAACATGCCAGTTGTGGGTTTTTTTTTTTTTTTTTTTTTTTTGCTATTGAGTCATATGACTTCCTTGTATATTTTGTACATCAATCTCTTACTAGATATATGGTTTGCAATATTTTCTTCCACTCATTCCTTATGTTGCCTTTTCATTTTATTGATGTTTTTCTGTGCAGAAGCGTTTTAGTTTGATATAGGCTTAGTTGTCTATTTTTGGTTTTGTTGCCTGTGCTTTTGGTGTCATATTCCAAAAAATAATTGCCAGGAGAAGGGAAACATCAAGGAGCTCTTTCCTTATGTTTTTCTCTCTAGGAGTTTTACAGTTTTAGGCTTTACATTAAGTCTTTAATCCATTTTGAGCTCATTTTTGTGTATGAGCTAAGAGTCCAATTTCATTCTTCTGCATGTGGATATCCAGTTTCCCAACACCATTTATTGAAGATACTATTCTTTCTCCATTGCGTATTCTTGGTGTCCTTGTTGAAAATTTGCTGCAAATGCATGGGTTTATTTCTGAGCTCTATGTTCTGTTCTATTGGTCTATGTGTCTGTTTTTATGTCAGTGCCATACTGTTTTGATTACTATAGCTTTGTATTATATTTTAAAGTCAAGTAATGTGACGCTTTCAGCTTTTTTTTTTTCTTCTCACGATTGCTTTGTTTATATTCAGAGTCTTTTGTGGCTCCATATGAATTTTAGGGTTGTTTTTCTATTTCTGTAAAAAAATGTCTTTGGAATTTTGGTAGAGGTTGCATTGAGTCTGTTAATTGCTTGGTTAATAACGACATTTTAACAATATTAATTCTTCCAATCTATGAACATAGGGTATCTTCCCATTTTTATGTGTCTACTTTAATTTTTGTCATCAATGTTTTATAGTTTTCAGTGTAAGAATAATTTTCTTTAACTCCATCTTTTACTAATTATTTTGATCATGGGTCCATTTTTCCACTTAACTCCCTTTAGGAAAGTTCCATTAAAAGTATCTTACACTAGGCATGGTGGCTTATGCCTGTAATCCCAGCACTTTGGGAGGCTGAGGTGGATGGATCACCTGAGGTCAGGAGTTTGAGACCAGCCTTGCCAACATGGTGAAACCCTGTCTCTACTAAAAATACAAAAATTAGCCAGGTGTGGTGGCAGGTGCCTGTAATCCCAGCTACTTGGGAGGCTGAGGCAGGAGAATCACTTGAACCTGGGAGGTGGAGTTTGCAGTGAGCCGAGATTGAACCACTGGACTCCAGCATGGGTGACAGAGTAAGACTCTGTCTCAAAAAAAAAAATTATCTTACACTGTTTCTTATTTTACGGTGAATCAGAATGTGACAGGGCTGGTGGCAGCAGGATTGGTGTCATTTGGAGACCCATATTGTAATCTTAGTAAGAACATAGTTTACAATATGTCGCTGGGTTCTTACATTACCTGCACTCTATTAGCCATGACTATTGTGGTTGCAAGCGGCAGAAACCCAAATAAAGAAAAAAAAAACACAAAGTAATTTATTGGCTCATCTAATTATGATGTTGAAAGATGGACCTGTTTTCAGGACTATAGAGACTCTGAGAGAAAGTTGCTCTCTCTCCCTGTCCTGCTATCTCTCTCCCTGGCTCTTTCTTTCCATCTTTAGCACTATTTCTCATTCCATGTTGGTATCATTTTCCTCTACAACAAATATTCTTTTCCCTTTTGACTTTTGTATAGTGGCCATTCAGGAATTTACGTTATATGGAAGGACAGAAATAGTTATTTGGTCTCTTGTGTGGACCCTGAGAAGTCAGTGAGTTTTATAGAATTTCTTTGGGGGAATGAAATGAATCAATATTCCTTGCACCTGAAGCCTAACCATCTCACAGGACTGTGCTCCCCCTGGGGAAGAACATAAGTGTGTCACAGTCTAAAGATATCATCATCCCTTGGCCAGGCACAGTAACTGACACCTGTAATCCCAGCACTTTGGGAGGCCGAGGTGGGCAGATCATGACATCAAGAGATCGAGACCATCCTGGCCAACATGGTGAAACCCCGTCTCTACTAAAAATACAAAAATTAGCTGGGAGTGGTGGCACATGCCTGTAGTCCCAGCTACTTGGGAGGCTGAGGCAGGAGAATCACTTGAACCCAGGAGGCGGAGGTTGCTGTGAGCCGAGATCACACCACTGCACTCCAGCCTAGCGACAGAGTGAGACTTCATCTCAAAAAAAAAAAGAAAAAAAGAAAAAAAAAGATATCACCATCCCTCAACAGCATACCCGGATCTCCTTTTTATCATGCCTCTCATATCTTATCAAATGGACTAATCTTTTTTCTTTATGAAAATGCAACTTAGCAGGTTAATCCACCAGTTTACTTACCTTAAGGATGCCCCATGTGGATCTCTCAGCCAGCTTCTATGATCACAACCTCCTTCACTAAATGTTGAGTGATTTTCATTTCCTGTGGTGCTCACACAGGTCACCACTTTAGTCAAGGCTCTTTGGGGTTTGAGGAATATATGTCTACTCACACAGGTTCAAGCTAAAGGAATTTTCATTGTAAGATTATCCTCAATAAGACAGAATAATGTTAATAATAATTATTATTATTAATAGGGTTATTAATAATAGGATAAATCCCAGAGGCCAAAGGCAGGAAGAGGAAGGACACCTCGAGAAAGCTGGAATTGAGAATTAGGGAGTAAAGAGCACCATTTCTGCCCCTATCTTGGGCCCCGTGGCCTTTCTCATTTTTTCTCCCTTCTGGAGTCTGCTGTATACTCCTTTTCTCACCTAGTCTGTCATTCCTCATAGTGGCAATGGCCATGGTCTCGTTACTCCCCACATCCTGACCTGGTGCTACTGGTGACCCTCACCAACCGGCAGCTTGGTTTCCCAATTCTAAATTCTGAGAACAGAATTTATGGTCTGAGTCATGTCTCAGTGGACAGTGCCCTGTATGACACATCCGTGACTGGCCAGTAGGCAGATGATCTCCTATAGGTCAGGTTTCCTCCCCTGGACCAGCCTGGGGCCAGGAACACAGTGGGGGCTGTGGGCAGTGATTCATCCAGGAATTCTGGAAGCTAGTTAACCCCTGTTTTACTCCACATGATTAGGGTAAGACACTGGCTAGTGTGACCCACGTTTTTTGTTAAATAGAGAGGACACACATCTCACATTCAACTGGCTACAGCCTGGGTGCTCATTTAATTCAATAAATGTGTACCAAGGGCTAATTATGTGCCAAGGACCCTGTCCAGCACTAAGACTAGTCCAAGGTAAATTCTTTCTTCATTCTAAAACCTCTGAATTCATCTGTAGAACATATCACAGAGGTTTATCACCGTTTCTTACAGCAAACACAGTACTGAGGGGAACAATATCTTCTGAGACTCCTGCAATGATGAGGTCTATGCAGCAATCTGACCCTGCACTGCAGTAATGGCGGGGAGGCACAGATGCTGGATGTCAGGCCTGTCCCGTATTTATATATTGTCATTTGATGGGTCACTTAAAACTCTAAGCTATTAAAATAAATGGTATTCTTATCATGATATGAGTTCTATTCGTAGCTCATCCTAGTGTACATGTATTTAAACGGGACTTTCTGATGGAATTTTGGCTAAGGTTTGAAAGCAACCAGTCTAAATATTCCCACCTTCCAAAGGAAGGTGCTAAAGCTTCTGCTACCTGGATGGGACTTCCAAAACTGCACTCCAGCCTGGGTGACAGAGCTAGAACCTGTCTCAAAAAAAAAAAAAAAAAAAAAAAATAGAAGGAAATCAGCACAAAGCTGATCTTTCCAGGCCACAGGGATTTGCTTTCTCTATAGCTCCCTTCCTTACATACACAGGTGCACACTCACACTCACACCCAAACCCACCAGTAGTGTGGTTCTGTGAAGGGTGGCCCAGACCTGGGGGCTGTGCAGGGAACAAGGACTCAAACTGAAGGCAGCTGCTGATTGCCTCTTGTAAGTGGAAACTGGATTTCCAACACTTTGCCCAAGACAGTACCTGAAGGCTCCAGGCTGACTCTCCCGCATGGTCACTTGGCCCACATCTGTGCCATGGAGAGCCCATTCTAGCAGTTCCCTGACTGCTGGAAATGCAGGCCTCTATCCAAAGTGACTGTGCATTCTAGCTGCATCTCAGCTTATCACAATCCCTCCTGATGATGAGACTTCAAGGAAACCACTTGATGAACTTACCTATTGGTGCTTAATTCCTTGAGGCATCAGCTGAAATTGAGACAGAGTCTCATCTCAGCATCCTGGTACCCTAAATCATGTTTTCCAATTGCAAAGAGCCCTTCGAGTACTAAGGAGAAATACCTGAATGTACATTAAAATTGAAGCATGTTGATGATTATATGATCAATAGCAGATGCAATTCATTGAATGTCTCCTATTTGACTAGGGTACAGACAATGTATTGGCCACTATTCATGCAATCCTATTCATTATCATCACAGCTATAAGAAATAGAAGTTATTAAGTCAACATCATAAATATGGAGCTAAGATTCAGAGAGAATAAGAAACTTGCCAAAGATCACACAGGACGTAAATGTTATAGGTGGAATTTGAACATGTGCTCTCATCACGAGGCCCATGCTTAGAGCAGGCCTGGAGCTTCTGGGTCTTTATAGGGGAATGTCTAAGTCTCACTTTCCTGGTGAGTTATCCCTGTGAAGATTTTGTATCAGAAGTGAAGTTGTCTTTTTTTTTTTTTTTAAGAAAAAGAAGTAAGATTTCATTGCAGAATGGGTTCAATATATGTCTATGTTTACTTCTATGTCCACGTTCGTACCCACCCTATGTCCATACCCAAACTTATACCTATTTTTATATCTTAACTTGCCTTACATCAGGGTTTCTCAACTTTGCTACTATTGACACTTAGGGCTGGATAATTCTTTGTTGCTAGGGGCTATCCTGGGCGTTACGGGATATTTAGCAGCATCTCTGGCCTCTACCCACTAGATGCCAACAGCACCATCCATCAGTTGTGGCAACTCACTAGACATTGTCAAATGCCCACTAGAGGGCAAAATTACCATCTCCTGCCCCAACTGAGCACCACTGTCCAAGAGTAGCAACATGACAAAGTGGACCCTTGGTTTGGCTAAAGCTCTAAGATCACAGATTTCAAAGGATCTCCAAATATCAAAGCAGAGTACTAAATCACTTAGGCAAGATTTTCAAAGGAAGTCACTGAAAACCAGATAGTTGTCCTGATGGCCTTCACTCAAGAGGCAACTCAAGGAAGGCCCCTGCAAAGTGATGTTGCAGAGCAAGCCTCCTTCACCCCCACTTAGAGCCCAAGACATGACTTCTTTCCCGATTTCTTCTTTCCATTTATTCTTGGCCTGTTCAGGAAGGAGACGGCAGCATCCATGGTTCTCTCATTTATCTTCTTAGTCATTTTGTTTATTACTCTACAAGCCACCCTGTTCCTATCTAATCAGGGGGCTGCTTCCTGTTTTTGTTCACTGCCATTCGCCCTGCTGGGGCGATTTTTATCATCAAACAGTATGAAAATAGAATGTTAGGAATTGGCACCCTTCTCCTGTTGAGAGGCCATGAGGCTGGCCAGTTGGCTTGGGCAGAAGATACGGAAACAGCACAAGACCCAGGCATGCATTGTCTGCAGGACAAACACCCAAGCATGCCTCTAGTTCCCTTCACATGGACTCCTCTCAAAAAATAAAAATAATGATGCAATTTGTTTAAACCTGAAGACATGTATTTACAAGCCCTTCATGGCCATTCTTCCTGGAGAGTGGAGGGAATTTTCATAGTTTGATGAATGGGTTCCGTCTGCCATCTGAAATGTACGCAAAGGTGGGCATTCCCATTCAAGGGTGGCTCTCCACTTCCGTTTTGGTTCAATGCCTGTAGTCCGGAAGGAGCCTTGGTTCTCAGTCATGCAGGAGAATGGAGGTGTGTGGGTGACGACTCGTTGACTCCAGATCTCTGGAAGAGCAGGAAAACTTAATGACGTGGATGTCTTAAAAGACTTTTTCTATAGGCCCAACGGTTTTGCTATCGCATGACCTTAGATGACTCATCAGGTGCCTGATGGAAGAAAGGGGAGTAGTGCTCAAAATCTGTTCCATTAGTCTCCCTCTGTGACTTCTAATTCAAAGTGTTGAGTCAGTGCTTATGTGTCAAGCACCTATTGAGCGCCTAGCATAAGAAGAGCTGCTTCAGGGGAAGAGCAAGAAACAAGTCCAAGAAGGAAAAAGCATAGTTTCTATGTAGTGAATAGTTTCTTATTTTTCAAGACTCAGCCAATTTTCCATTTCTTGTACAGTTTCATTGATAAACACTGCTTGTCCATTTCTTCCTATAAAATGACTCCAAGTTCAAATATCCCAGTGATATCATTTATTACATGTCATTAGGATGCTGACCTATCGCTGTACATGTATGGCTTACATGCCTTCACTTGCCATCCCAGACCGATGGTAAACATGGTTAATTAATCAACACGTTCTTTTCCCTATTTATTGCTGTGGCCTTAGAATCCTTCCAGACAGCATCCTAAAGTAAAAAAATGCTACCTCCTCATCCCCATTAGAAGCTTCATTCCAGCAAACACTATTATCAGCTAAGCAAAGAGCCAACTAGCTGAATTAATTCACACTGGCCTGCAAATAGCTCTTAACCTTTTCCTTTCTTTAGTATTGCCAGATAAAATACAGAACTCCCAGTTACGTTTCAATGTCAGGTGAACAATAAAGAAAAGAAAATCATTAGCTGTTCCTCTGAATTTCAAATTTAACTGGGAGTCCTATGTTTTTACTTTTGAAATGTGGCATTGCTACCTAACATCCACTTTCGAAAACAGTGTTGTGAGGCTTTAAACTATGTAAATCTATGATGTTGCCATTTTAGGCCTGGGCGACAAAGAGGTGAGACTTTTACTAGTAGATGTTGGGAGGAGAAATAATTTAGGGCCTGCTGGAGTAGGAAAAGAGAGCCTTTCTTTGTCCTGAAATTGCAACCCATCTTCCTGCTCTGCCTCTAGACAAGCAGCAGGTATGGAGACACATCAGGATTCAATAGCTTTTGCACGAATAACCCCTTCAACATTGCTTTGGGAATGGGAGCTGGGAAGACAACCTGTCTCTAGCCAAGTTTTCCTGTCACCAGTTCTATCTTTGAGGATGTGGATTCCGCCCCGCCCGGAGAGAGCTCAGTGGTAAGGATCAGGTGGGAAGAAGAGGTGCATGACTGGAGAGGATCTTAAAATATCTGCGCACAATTTAAGATGCTGAAAGCCAAGATGAAAACACCCCTCTGCATTTGAATGGGCTGTGTCCACATTGCCTTCTCAGACAGAGCTGGTAAAAACCAGCTTTACCTGTCACGTGCAGGTGTAGCCTTCCTGCTTGCCCAGCAGATGAATGGTCAGATGAATGCACCATGCCCTGCAAGGTGTACCATCCCCTGATTTTAAAGTATGCGGAGGAGGGCAGGTGGGCATGACATTTGATAGAAGTTCTCCATCTCTGCCACTAGTTCCCAAACTATGCTGCACGTTAGAGTCACACGGAGAGGTCTTCTCAATCTTAATACTCAAGTTGCTCCTCAGACCAATCAAATTACAATGCCTGGGGCTGGAGGCCAGGATTCCACATGACTTGAAGATCTCCTGGTGATTCCAATACGCAGTCAAGTTTGGGAGCTACTGGTCTATGTTTAACACGTTTTTTCTGCTCCAGTGAACACATCCTCAGCTAGACATCCAGGGATATGACCGCGAGGGAGAAGTCGCCCTTCCTTGTCCGGCCAGGGGGAGGAAGATCGAGGAGGGAGGGAGTCCCCTCAGGATAGAGTCGCATTGTTTTGTATCAGTTTCTGGCTTTCTAGCTTGGCCACGCTGGCAGAACAAAGAAGGCTTCATGCAGACAAAAGCGCACTGTTTCACCTAATGAGGAACAGTTGAGAGGTCTGGAGACAGCACCCCATCAGTGTGGGACAGAGGGCGGCAGAAGAGAGGGTTGTCGGGCTGGCCTAATGAAGACCAGTTGAGAGGTGCCGGCCAGACACCAGACTCGCCTTTCTTTGTGAGCCCCCAACACCCTCCCCCTGCCACCTTTCTGTCTCAAGAGGCTTGGCCTTGCTTCCAGAAACAGAGAGAGACATGCTTAGATTCATCTGTCACAGTGATGGATCCTGACCCCGTGACCTCTTGAGCCATGCCCTCCGGCCTCTGGATTTGACCTTTCCAAAGACGCCCCAGTCTTCGACCAGAAGGTCCCTATTGACTACCTGCTAGTGGCCACCTGCTGAAGCAGCCCCTGAGAAATTAAAGCCGGCAAATGGTTCACCAGGGACTCTTTGAGGCTTTGCAGGAGTGCTGTGTCCGGGGCCCATGAACCAATCTCTCTAATTATCTGCTGCAGGATGCCTTTTGACTTGCAGCTTCAATGAACTGCAGGGCTTTTAAAAAGCAGCACTGTGAGATCAAGAAAGAAGAAGAGAGTTGTTAGAAGGGCCTTTGGGGTTCCCTCCTTGCTTTAAGAACTCCCTGGGAAGTAGAGAACGTGTGCAACTGGGTGAGCTGGGAGGATTTTGCTCTCCAAGGACTCTAGCTTTCAGAAACACAGCCAGCTTCAACTAAAGACCCTACTTTTGGGCCTTTCCTGGAATGTAGCTCTACTAGCAGAACTGTATTTACCCAGAACCTGAGCCCCTACCTAGGTCAATGTAGACGTTATCCATACAACGTTGCCATTTTGTTTTTGTTTTTGTTTTTGTTTTTTGAGATAGGGTCTTGCTCAGGCTGGAGTGCAGTCACATGATCTCAGCTCATTGCAACCTCCACCTCCTGGGTTCAAGTGATTCTCCCACTTCAGCCTCCCAGGTAGCTGGGACTACAGGTGCGCACCATCACACCTGGCTAATTTTCTTTTTTTTCTTTTTCTTTTTTCTTTTGTATTTTTGGTAGAGAGGTTTCACCGTGTTGGCCAGGCTGGTCTCGAACTCCTGATCTCAAGTGATCTCCCCGCCTTGGCCTTCCAAAGTGCTGGGATTACAGGCTTGAGCCACTGCACCTGGCCAACGTTGCCATTTTGTGGCATAAAAATTGTCCATATTGACAATTTCATATAGTTTCAGCTAATAACTGAATTTGAGTAAACTGTGTCTTCTCCAAATAAAGAAAAGTGATGGTATATCAGTTATCTATTGCTATATAACACATTCCCCCAAACTTAGAGGCTTCACACAGCAAACATTTATCATCTCAGTTTCTAAGGGTCAGAAATTCAGGAGTGGCTTAGCTGGGTGGATCTGGCTCAGTGTCTAGGTTGCAGTCAAGAAGTTACCCAGGGCTGCAGTCATCTGAGGGCTCAACTGGGGCTGGAGAATCTACTTCCAAGATGGCACCCTCACATGGCTGCTGGAAGGAGTCCTCAGTTCCTCACTGAATGGGCCTCTCTCAGAGTGGCTTGAGTATTTTCATAACATGGCCACTGGCTGCTTCCCTCAGAATAAATGATGCAAGAGAGAAAGCAAGGAGGAGCTGCATTGCCTTTTACGACCTAGCCTTGGAAGTGACAATCTGACATTTCCACAATAACCTGTCGGTTTTGCAGGTCATCCCTATTTAGCATAAGAGAGGAGTATAAAAGTGTGTGAGTACAAAAAGGCAAGACTCACCTTGGAGGCTGGCTACCCAGGAGGGACCTTGTTTACCACCCTCCTCTGTAACATAACAACTTACTGATCCTGTGGCTACTTCCTTTCCACACTTTGTGATACATTTTGGTATTATCTGAAGGGTGAGTCTCTTTGCCACCTCCCTCCTCCTCCCTCCACCATATTAAACAGGAATCTGGCTGGCCAGGAGGTCTGAAAACTTGCAGCTTGGGAAGTAGCAGGAACAGAGAGTACTGGCAAGCACAAATGTCCTTTGCTGTTCAGCCTCCATGATTTTGGTGCCCACATCCTCATTTAAGGGAATTTCAAGCCTATGACAAGAGGAGCATTGGTACAACATTCATTTTGTAACTGATTTATTCGATATAGATCTCCCAAGAAACTCTAGCTTATACATTTTCTCATCAGTAATTATGGATAATTCGCCCACCATGCACATAACAAGACAGTGAATAGCTGCTACTATTTACTCATTGTTTACTGTGTGCTGGACCCTTGACTAAGGGCTTTGCTTGTCCTACCTCATTTCATTCTCATAAGCCTTGGAATGTAGGCATTATTATTTTCTTAGTTTATAGTGAATGAGATTCAGAAAGGTTGAAACTTTTCCACTCTCACATGGCTACTAGGTTAGGATTTGAAAGCAAATGTGTGAAATTGGAGTCTGAGTTTATAACCATGATAATGAACAAGTTTGAATATAGGAGAGGGAGAGGTTGAAATAGACATCCAATGTGTTGGTGTTGGTTCATTTTGGGTTGCTATAAAGGAATACCTGAGACTGGGTAATTTATGAAGAAAAGAGGTTCATTTTGTTCATGGTTCCACAGGCTGTACAAGCATGGTGCTAGCAACTGCTTGGCTTCTGGTGAGGACTGGTGAGGAGCTTTTACCCATGGCAGTAGGTGAAGGGGGAGCAAGTGTGTCACATGGCAAGAGAGAGGGTGCAAGAGAGAGAGGGAGGGGTGCCACACTCTTTTAAACAACCAGTTCTCACATAAGCTAATAGAGGAAAAACTTACTCATTACTACAAGGAGGGCAACAAGCCATTCATGAGGGTTCCACCCCCGTGACCCAAACACTTCCCACTAGGCCCACACTGGTAATCAAATTTCAACATGAGATTTGAAGGAGACACATATTCAAACCATATCATCCCCTAACATCCACTCCACACTCATGGCCCAGTGATTTTAGGATTGGTTTCTGCTGTGGCATTGCAGGTTGGGTTCTTTGGAAGCTAATTCTGAGATGGAAATTATCATGCAGGATATTTTTTAGGGAGTGCTCTTGGGATTGACACTTTCAGAAGAGAGGGAAGAAACCAGGGTCAGGTGGAGATAGAGGCTGAGCTTCTGTGTAGTCCCAGGGATGCCCTCAGTCAACCCTATGGGGTGTTAGGGAGCTGAGATGGCCCTTCAAAGATATCCCAAGCTGGAGTGAGAAGTCTGGTCTCGTACCCTTGTGTTGACCAGTCACTGACTGCCCTCCTTGGAAATCTCCAAAGAGAGGGGATATCTGTGGATCACCCATCAGCAGAACTCCTAACAATGGTGGGAATAAATTCTTTATTTGTGAAGGGGATCACAACATTCTGTATCAGCTTCTAATCTAATTGAGAAAGTCACACATACTCACAGAACAGACTCACAGATGAATGGAGACACATACACACTCTCCCACACTCATCGTTGGCAATTCCAGGCAGCAGTAGATGATAAGTTCAGCTATAGGAACTTAAATAACTGTTCAGAGGAGGGGAGAAAATGCATTTGAGAATTTCACAGAAATTTATTTCCTCTGAACTATCCCTGATTATCAGTGTTAAATCCTTCTACCTCTGCCCTCAGCACAGTTACATCCAACTGATAAGCAGACTACCAATAAGCGTGGTACACAATGCAACAATATATACAGATTCACAACAGAACACACTCAGTATTGTACACCTGCATACAAACACAATTCACTCACACACACACCCTCAAGTGTGCACAGTATCCATATACACGTATGCATATATTCACAGCACACACTCATTTAAACACAACGCATAGCCACACACTCCCAAAGTGCTGCATGCATACACAAATATAGACAGTGAAGTTTGTCTAAACTCAGCAAGATAATTTGATAAAGATAAAATTATCTTTGAAAAATCTATTAAATTGCCACACTATGAAAGACACGTGGGGAATTGGACAAGTTATGGGAACAACAGAGACATATCTTACGCCCTCTGTGTAGCGTAAAGTGTTTATTAAACAGAGTGGTGAGCAGAGATCTGACTATATTATTTACTATTCTCACTCTCCTCTCTCTCTTTCTCTGTCAATAGTTGAGTTTGTGTCAGATAAATAAGCACATATTTCTCTACTACATCACATTACGTGGACACAAACAATACACACACACACACACACACACACACCCCTCAACAATGGATGAGAATTCCAGAAAAGATGGAAGCCAAGAATTTCTTCCTTTCCTGTCGGACTTTTCCTTCATCCCAGTTCCAAGTCACCTCATCAGTAAAGACCCCCTCAAGTCATGGAGTGAAGAGGTTGATGCTGTCCTCACCACCTTCACATTGGTCGCCAAGTCTACAAACCTAGTTGTCAATAAGAAGAGAGTGTGGAAGGAGATTTCCAGGCCCAGTGAAGCCCTCTGTATTTATTGCCAGCCAGCCTCTTATCCCAGGAGCAAACACTTTGTAGTCTGAAGGGGCCACCTCAGATCAAACAGGGTTACCTCCTCAGCTTCACTCATAATTGGAACAGTGCTTTCTTTTCCTGAAGCAGTTAACTCTTTTCCTCCCTTTCCCTGAACTCTGTCTTTGCCTGTTCAACTTCTGTTGTTTTGAGCAGAGAACCCCATCCCCATGACTGTGTCACTCCCCTTCTCTGGAAGGTCCATCTGTGCTGGGGGCTGCCCATCTGCTCATTCACCCTTCATCTGTCATCAAGGGCTTCCTTCCATCCCCAAGTCCCATTTTGACATTCTCCTGCTTCACTACAGCCCATAACTCTCAGGCAAGTGGATTAACATGGTGATTTATCTGCAAAATTCCTTGAGTGAGGGATGAGGAGGGAGGGAGCCCAAGAGAGACCCTTGTCCCTGAATATTGAGTGGTTATTCTGTACACTAAGTAAATGATAAAACAAGCTCTGGGGTTTGGGGTAGGGGGCGGTGAAGGAACGGTTTGGGTTCAGTAAGGGGATGTTGTCATTCTGGAAAGTTCCAAGATTTGCTCTCCTTCCTCTGCCCAAGCTGTATAAAGAACCTGGCCCATTTTGGTTGGTGATCTCACTCTCAGATTACCCATTGCTACCCCAACTCATGCTTCTTATTTCGGAGACCCCCTGACTGGTATGGTGATGCCTGGTGGTTTCATTAGTAACCACTTGGCCATACTTAGGAACAGCATTGAACAGAAGACCAAAGGAACTGTCTTCCTGTTCCACCATCAAGGTGGGGGTGAGGTAGAAAATAGGAGGAAGAGATGGAAACAGAAAGTGTGACCAGTATCTCTCCCCAGCCTGAGTTGGGCTATGATAGTCTGAGATTAATATGCCTGAGGATTCCATATTAACTAATAGTGAATAGCCCTATTTATTCACAACCTATACCTCCTTCTATTGTGACTTTTCTACTTGCTGGGAAGTGATAATCCAATGACACCCACTCTCCTTGGATGGCTTAGATTCCCACGCTATCTGTAAGCCAGCCAGTCTAGACCAAGGGCACAGTTTGCTAATGTAACACAGAAAGGGGCCAAGACATGTTTTCTCACCTCTCTCTAGCCCTCCACTTAATTTTGGCATTTCAAGGACTCCAGAATATTAGGGAGGAGGAAGGTGGCAATGCCTGTTGTACATAATAAAAGTGCAGAGGGAATGTCTAGAAGCAAGATGATGGCCTTTGGGTTGTGTGGCTTCTAATCCCAATTTAGACACAAGTTAGGAGGCCCCCTGAAAGAGTGATGTGCACTTTATTGGGGGAGGGCTGAGTCCTCCGTGAATATCCGTCCTGTGGGATGTGTGTTCTTCCTGTTGAATTATCTAGAAGTTGCAGAAGCTTGGGAAGCTGAGATGAGAGAATAAAAATAATGAATGGGAGAATAAAAATAAGCATGTGAGAGAGAGTAGAGAAATTGGTCAGGTGGTGACAGAAACAAAGCCCTTCATCTTCTCTAAGTTCCAGCTGTTGGCTCAAAAGACTTCAGGGTGATATTCTGAAATTAAGCTCAGAGTTCAGCAAAGAGTCCTTGCTGCAGGGTTTTTTAATCCCCCATGGTTTACCCCTCTCCACTTAAAGTACCCCCCGCCCTGCACTGCCCTTTATTGCCTCTGTTTCAAAAGGGTGTCAACAAGCCATTGGAGATCAATACACATTAGTCCATCTGTTTTCACTTTGAGGTGCCACATTCAGCATATGTCTTGCAATTCTTCTGATTGATTACTCTAAGCACTGACAGTTTGACTTTGAGTTGGAGTTCTCTTCCCTTATCTGCAGTTATAGTTTAACTTGTAATCAACCAAGTTTTCCATAACAGTTCTGGTTATGAAAGACCATTTTTGATTAAATCAGAGAGTTAAGTCGCATGCTCCCATCCCAAAGCATTGCACCATGGTGATGTTCTCTAGCCCCTCAAGTTTGTTAATCACTTTTTATTACCAGCTACCCAAAGTCTGGCCCAATGCAAATCCACTTATTTATACACATTTATATCTACACAACTGTTCTAACTCCTCGAGGTGGCCAGATGCCAGTGTAACTAGTTGAATTTGGAAGATCAACAAGTGCACAATGAAATGAGGTGAAGACTAAATTCAGTCTGTGGCCTCTCCAAATGCATGAAGTTAGTTATCGATGAGAAGACTTTGGAGGGCACGAATAACAGTGCTCCAATAAGCAATATTATATATATAAAATATAATTTTATAATAGGAATTGTCTCCCACTGTTCCAGCCATTAATTCCTGAATAAGAAAGACAAGGGGTCAGATGACTGGGATTTGGGATATTTCAATGGTTGAGTTTGTGGATGCAAAAGTACAAATTACTGAAGGCTGGCCAAAACCACATCATGAAACCCCTAATTACTCATGCCGCCAAGTGGCATTTTAGCACAGATAATACAAAAATGAATATCCAAGATGTCATTTATCTTTGGTTTTGGGTTATGTGCTATGACTGTTTCTTTTTGCATCATATTTTCCACATTCAATATTATTATTATTATTATCATTATTATTAACTTTACATAACCTCACAGCATTGCAGAATTGCAGAGATAGAAGAGATTTGGTGGATTAGTTGGTCTCATAATTTTCAAACTGTTTATTGAAGGTTCAGTGTTCTGGAAAGAAGTCTTGGGGAGTAAGGGAAGGACAATTGGGGATGCAGGTCCCGTGTTATACAGATTGCAAACTGAGTCCCAGGGAGGCAGTGAGACCTCCTAAGCTGGTTAGTGCCACAGCTGGTACTGGAACCTTGATCTTCTGGTTCTTAGAAAAACCAAGTATCTATGGTTTTAAGGTTTAAGAGGATCATTCCAAAAATGCAAACCAATCTCAAAACCTGACTAATAAAACTCATAGAGCTTTGAAAGGTTTGGTCCAAGAATCACAGCAAAAACATTTCAAATACAAAATGTTTAATAGTGGTTTTAGACATTTGAGTTCTCATCTATTTTACTCTATCAAAATTGGTCTGCAAATATGGGGTTAGAAAAATACAGAGATCAAGCAGGGCACAGTGGCTCATGCCTGTAATCCCAGCACTTTGGGAAGCCAAGGAGGGAGGATCACCTGAAGTCAGGAGTTCAAGACCAGCCTGGACAACATGGTGAAACCCTGTCTCTAGCAAAAATACAAAAATTAGCTGGGCGTGGTGGCAGGCGCCTATAATCCCAGCTACTAGGGAGGCTGAGTTAGGAGAATCACTTGAACCTGGGAGGCAGAAGTTGCAGTGAGCCGAGATTGCATCACTGCACTCCAGCCTGGGCGACAGAGCAAGACTCTGTCTAAAAAAAAAAAAAATGAAGAAAAATACAGGATCAAGTGTGTGAGCCAAACTGCTGACCAGTGCTGACCAGTGCAGTGTGTTTCTGTGTATGTGTGTCTGTGTATGTATGAAGTATGTGTCTGTTTGGTAGGTGTTTATGTGCATATGACTTGTATGTGGACAGTGTGTGAGTGGAGTGTGTGTGTGGTATGTGTGTCTGTAGGGTGTGGATGTTAAGTAAGTGTATGGCAGTATGGGTGATACATGTATGTACAGAGCATGTGTGTTTGTGGGTATGCACAAGCAGTGTGACTGTGTGATATATGTGTCTGTAAGGTGTGAATGTTAAGTATGTGCATGGCTGTGTGTACATGTGTTTATAGAGTATATGTATGTTATGTATATGGGTATGTACATGCAATGTGACTATATAATGCATATGTGTTTGTGTGTGGTGTGCATGTGTGTCTGTGTGGAAGGTGTGTGTGAATGTGTGTGTATATGTAAGCATGTGTGTTGTGTATATGTCTGCATGGTTCTTTTGTGTTTGTGTGAGTGTGGTGTCTGGATATGAAGTGTGTGAGATACGTGTGTGTGCAGTGTGGATGTATGTTATGTGTATAGGTGTGTGTTTGTGAATATTTGTGTACAGTATGTGTAGTGTGGGGGTCTTGGGTGTGCGTGCGTGTGTAAGAGAGAGAGATGAGAGAAAAATTCAGAGACATACTGAGAGACATAAAAACAGAATGTCACAGACAGAATAAGAAAAAGATTTGTGGCCGGGCACGGTGGCTCACGCCTGTAATCCCAGCACTTTGGGAGGCCAAGGTGGGTGGATCACGAGGTCGGGAGTTCAAGGCCAGCCTGGCCGAGATGGTGAAACCCTGTCTCTACTAAAAATACAAAAATTAGCCGAGTGTGGTGGCGGGCACCTGTATTCCCAGCACTTTGGGAGGCCAAGGTGGGTGGATCACGAGGTCGGGAGTTCAAGGCCAGCCTGGCCGAGATGGTGAAACCCTGTCTCTACTAAAAATACAAAAATTAGCCGAGTGTGGTGGCGGGCACCTGTATTCCCAGCTACTCGGGAGGCAGAGGCAGAGAATTGCTTGAAACTGGGAGGCAGAGGTTGCAGTGAGCCAAGACTGCACCACTGCACTCCAGCCTGGGCAACAGAGCAAGACTCCATCTCAAAAGAAAAAAAAAGATTTGTGATAGTCCCTAAATGGTAAAAATAAAAACACCCTCCTAGCTCTGAAGAGAGAAGGATCAAGATTCCCATCCTGGCTCCACCACATACTGGTGCAAGATTTAGGGCAAGACTTGCCACCTCTTCACGGTACTACTTCTTCTTCAGTAAAATACATAAATAATACAATATCTTTCTGGGAGACTTGTGTTGAGAATTTCATGAGACAATATACAGAAAGTGTTTCAGAGAATGCCCAATGCATAAGTAGGTGTTTAAGAAACGGGAGCTATTATTATTGCTATGATTATTTTAATTATGTCTACTTTTATTACTATTTTATATATATATATATTTTATGAGATGGAGTCTTGGTGTGTCACCCAAGCTGGAGTGCAATGGCGCGATCTTGGCTCACTGAAACATCCACCTCCCAGGTTCAAGCAATTCTCCTGCCTCAGCCTCCCAAGTAGCTGGGATTACAGGTACCTGCCACCATGCCTGGTTAATTTTTTTGTATTTTTAGTAGAGACAGGGTTTCACCATATTGGTCAGTCTGGTCTTGAACTCCTGACTTCAAGTGATCCACCTATCTTGGCCTCCCAAATTGCTGAGATTATAGCCACCGCCCCCGGCCTTATTACTATTATTACTCAATTATATGCCACTTGTTCAAAATTGAAAATTTCCCACAAGGTAGACTGTTTTCCAGCCCCCACCATTCACTCTTTTATTTGCTGGCAACGTGTTTCTAGAATTGTTTGACTTTCTATAAAAGTCTCCATATATTTCAGGAGTAATTTTCAAGTACAGTAACTTCTCAAATGTAGGATGCCATTGCTGTCATTGCATTGATTATTGAGAAAATAAATAAATAGCAAAACAATGCAAGGAATGGTCACCATATCCTGAGTTTCCAGATGCACGATCTTCTCTCAGTGAAAGGAATGAAATTCTTTATTCATCTTTCAGACTTGGCTTATTAAAGTAATTTCCACCAAGTTGTTTCTGGCAGTTAATAAGGAGAATTTTAATTCACAGAGGAAACAGAGGAAAGGGGAAGGAAGTGAATATCTGCCTTCTATAAATCAGACTCTTTAAGGCATTGATTTCATTAAATATTTAAAATAATCCAATGATGTTCAGATTAGCGTCTCCATGTTACACAGCAGGACAGTGCGACTTCAGGAGATGATAAAACTTCCTGCCTAATGTGACACAGCCAGAAAATGCCAGAGTGAAGCCACACTGCTTGGGCCCACCCAAGAATTTAATCTTCTCAGCCAAGAGCATTAAGAAAAATAACAAACAAAAGAGGTGGCATGATTCCATCCAGGAAAGATGGTAGCACCTGAAAATCCAGAATTTTCAGGGTGTGGTTCCATGGGCAGCTTAAAGGGAACACAATGGCCCCCACCAAGGTGGCTTGTTTCACTTTCCTTGTCTTCTCCACAGACCAGCAGAAGACCCCACCGGAGATAAAGCTCAGAATGTACAAATCCCAAATTTACCCAGCCCAGGAACATCCAGAGACCAATAACTTCCTTGTCTCCCAATCTGGCGGTCTCCTTTTCTTTGATAACCACCCCAGTTGTTTTCATTTCTCATTTCTTTTTCTTGCATGTAGCCCTTGGCTTGTTTCCATGCCACCCAGCTCCTACAATAGAAGCGATATGAGATTTTCTGCTACAGCAACATTCTTTGGGTGTTAAAGTTGCTTTGTTTTAAAAAGGTTGATGGTGGCTTAGCCACAGAAGAATGAACATGACGCCTTGGCTCCTTGCTGGGGAGGCACCTGTGGGATGGTGTCACCTGTCACTGGGAGACAAAGAAAGTCGTGCTCTGTCACTCTTTGGGTGGCAATTCTGTTGAAGTCACTGACCCTGCTTCCTCAAATTTTGCCTCTGCATCTGATGGGGTACAGGCTTTTTTAGGGTTCTTTTCCAGATGTCTTTTGTGAACGCCACCCTCTGAGACAGACATATGGGGTTTTAGGATACCTGCTTTAGTGCCTTTTATGACTTCATCTTTCTGCTTGCTGCTCTTGAGAA
Organism: Gorilla gorilla gorilla; assembly: GCF_029281585.2. NCBI lineage: Eukaryota > Metazoa > Chordata > Mammalia > Primates > Hominidae > Gorilla > Gorilla gorilla. Next base: position 130,347,441 of record NC_073234.2, read on the forward strand.
AATGGACTTCACACAATAGGGAGATTTATGACTCTTCCTAGCAGCTTTCTCAGAAAGAGTTAGCAGAGTGAATGAGGAAACGTCTTTTCTCTTTTTGCCCATACCAGAATTTCGGGGTGTGAAGACAGCGTGCTGAGTCTTCTTGTTTATAAATCTACTTTCCATGAGCCTTCAGATAAAGGAGAACTAGTTTTATTTAAAGCAAGCTAATAGTGTTAATTATGAGAAATATGATAAAGTTTTTAAAAAACCCTAGTGATTAACAAAAGACCAATACTGAAATTATAAAGAAGAAAATTCTAGAATCTTCCTTGGTGACACTCAATTCATGTGTAATCCAAATACCCAAGCATTTGGTATTGCATTCTACAATTATTTGTCAAATGTCTGCTACACATTAGGCATTGTGATAGGCAGCAGATACACAAGAACAAACCAGATAGGCGTGGTTTCTCAGGGAGTTGATAAGCTACTGAAGAGGACAGACACCTAGACACTACACAATAAATTTGGTCTATTGAAGAGAGGGTCCTAACTCACTGGAAATCAATGAGAGTGCTCAGGATGAAGTGATGCTCAGAGACTCCTGCACCTTGTCCTCTTTCTTCATTGTGTTGGGCCCAAGCTTAAATGGTAACATCTGAAAGCTTAATTCTCTAACCCAGGAGATTCCATGATCATGAAGGTGATGATAAACCCTTTCAGCTCGGGACCATCCATCATATCATGACACTCAGAGGTGATATCAAATCTTTGATATCAAATTTTTTTTGAAGTTCATTTTCTGTCATGATATAATCGTTGGGTCTAGGTCTGCCTTTCTATTTTATATTGGAGAGTATTCAGTGATGGAGGGGAGTGTGTGTGTGTGTGTGTGTGTGTGTGTGTGTGTTTATTTTTTTTCTTTTCTGTAGCTTAGATCTTGGTTACAAAATAACTGTAATATAGCCTATTAACCACACGTTATTGTAGGGTTTTAAGAGCTACAACGAAGTATTCAATCCTGCCACATTTCTGCGTACTTATAGGGAGAAAGGATGGACACTTTCATTATTGCTGTTATCAGAAGAAAAAAAGTAAGAAATACTTACTTTTGTTCCTTATTCTTCAACCCATTTAAGATTTTGAACACCCATGCACAGGGAAAAAAACCTATCATGACTTAGTAGATAATAGTGAAGTATATTCCACATACCATATAACCAAACATTTGTATCAAATATCCATATGTCTTTGGGAAAGTTGCCTCCTCTTTTTGTACTTAATTTTGTAATTGTGAAACCAGGAGGATGCACTAGGTAATCTCAAAATTTATTTCTGCTTCTAAAATTTCAAGTCCATGCCTTAGACCTTAACACATCTCATGACATTAAGATATTCTAAGTCCTAGCCCAGAGGCACTTCCAAATGACTTTTGATGTATAATACCAGATAAAGCAACTGGGTGAATTTTAAAATATGACCTTAAGTAAAGCTGCAAAGAAAACCCTAAACAGCTCCATCTCTGAGGTTCCATCCTCTCTTAGAAGACTGAGATGTCCTCCTATAATCCAGGTGTAAAAATATTCCAGGGGATGCTTTGAGAGACAGGCAAGAGAAAGTAGAGAGGGAGAGATGAGGACTTGTCAAAGTAGACCCAAACGAATGTGCAACCATTGACTGACTGAATGGGTCAGTTGACGGATGAAGTTTTTATCTCTAATCTGGGAAGCGATTCAATCACCAGAGCGGAGTAAGAAAATCCTTCTCTACTAAGATGGAACAAGCGCTAAAAGTGGTATTCAAAGCACAAGTTTCAAATGCTGCCCCCTCCTGACATATATACACTTGCTATATAACCTTGGTGGGTTTAAGTAATTTCTTTGACCTTCAGATGATGAAGATAATGATGATGATGAATAGAAGTAGGGTCTTGCTATGTTGTCCAGGCTGGTCTTGAACTTCCAGCCTCAAGCAATCCTCCTGACTCAGCCTCCTGAGTAGCTGGGATTATAGGCCACTGTGTCCAGTCTTCAGATTATTAAATTGGTAAGAGTTTTTTTGTGAGAATGCAATGAGATCATATATTTAAGAGTTATTGGCTCATAGTGCATGCTCAATGAAAATGCTGACTCTAATTAGAATAATGATTTTGCTATGGTCTGAAAGTTTGTGTCCCCTCCAAATTCATACGTTGAAATCCTAAGCCCCAAGGTAAAAATATTAGGACATAGGGCCTTTGGGAAGTTATTAAGTTGGGAGAGGAGAGTCCTCATGAATAGGATTAGTGCCTTTATTAAAGAGGCCCAAGGGAGCTCATTTGTCCCTTCTGCCAAGTGAAAGTATAGCAAAAAGATGGCTGTCTATAAACCAGGAAGTGGCCCTCACCAAACACTGAATCTGTGGGTACCTCGATCTTGGACTTCTGGTCTCCAGGACTGTGAGAAATAAATTGCTGTTGCTTATAAGCTGTGCAATTTATAGTGGTTTATTATAGCAGCCCGAATGCAGGGAGATTTCTTCACTCAACCCCCCCGAGAAGCAGTGGAACAACTTGGTAGTAAAAGTAGGTAAGAATGGGAGCAGCCAGTTCATGTTTATTCAAACGCACTGCACCCTCTCTCTCACCTCACACCTGTGTTTCATTCTTTCAAGTCTTCCCATCTACACTCTGCCTGTCTTGAGATCAGATGCCGTCCCCTGTACTTGAGCACTCTTCCCTCACTTCTTTTACCTAGTGAGCTCTTATTTTTATTCTCCAGGCCTCAATTTACATATCTCCAGCTTTCTCTAAGATTCCCTCCCTGCCCTCCCCCACCAAGCCCAGGTTACCACCCGCAGTGTGGTCTCCTGCACCTTCTATGTGCCCTCCTTAGAACTCTTAACCTGCCATGTTGCTACGGTCTGTCCCACACCTCTTTCCCAGCAGACCTTAAGGAAAAGAAGGACCAAGCCTGGATGTTGCCATTGTTCAATCTCCAGCACTCAGTCCAGTTTTAGAGGAGAACAGACCCTCAACACATACGTGCTGGTTGAGAAAAGAGAGGCCTTCTGAGTACCACAGGAAGAGAGTCTAGGGAGGTGAGTACAAAATGGCGGCCACAGATTCCTCACAAGGGGGAAGAGATTCCTTGGCCTGCTGACCTTTGCCCCCTCTCCAGCCACCCCTGAAGATTCCATTCCAAGTCCTGGCACCATCAGATAGTGAACTTTTTGATGGAGGCTTCCCACTTGCAGCAGAGAAGGCCCTCCACTCCACCCACAGAAGGCCTGCTTCTCCCAGCTCCCCAGGCCTCACTCCTTGTGTGGTGCCTCCCGTCCATTTTCCAGTCTGGGGCTGTGTCTGCTCTTGGAGTCAGAAGGGGAATGTCTGCGCCTTCTGCGGAGACACAGCGAGGGAACATGACGTCTCCCTCTGGCCCCAACCCTGAGCGTCATTGGTGTTGGCCTGAGATCAAAGCCGCTGTTCCATTTTTAACCTCGGTAGGGCCCCACCTCACCCTGAGCATGTGTTCCTGACATTTCATTGTGAGCCAGGGGAATAAACAAAACCCACCCCCTGAGTCTAGCAAAGGACGCCTTCAGGGGAGCTCTGAACTCGGCGAGGCAGATAAGTGTTTTTCCCACCGAGGGCCCCCCTTGTGCACTGCGGTTTTTCTTGAGCTTACATGACACCACCGTAAGGGAGATGGATGGCTTTATTTTTGTGCAGAACAAATGTACAGATGGTGACCCCCGACCAAAAAAAAAAGAAAAAAACTTAGTGTGCAGAGGCAGGGAGGAGGAGGCAGGGGGAGTCCATGTTGGCCTCTTCTCTCCCTATCTTTTCACTTCTCCTGGGTCTCCCGAAAATGTCACCAAAGTCTCCATCTGTGGTTATTGGGGATATTGACAGGAGCCCATTTTATTTTCAAATTATCTGTTCTTCGAGGTAAAAATAAAGACATGCTTTTAGAATTTTCAAGCAATTAAAAAAAGATATAAGGAAGAAAGATATGTCTGGTACAAATTAGAACTCAATAAATATTTGTGGAAGGAAGGAAAGAAAAAAATCCCTCCAAACTCCACCACTATCAATATTTTGATGAGCATCCTTCTATATATTTATGTGTATTCCAACTATGTAACAAACAGGATCATACTATATTCATATATAACATATTCATATTTTCTATATATGCATAATAAATACAGTACAATTGCTACTATAGTTACTATTTCCTGCTGTATTTACACAGAATGATTACTATGTATATGAACATCATACGTTTATATTGTATACACACACATATAGTATCTACTACATCACACTGTACTATACTCTATTGTACTATAGTATATGCTACAATGTTTTTTTTGTTGTTGTTTTTTGAGATGGAGCCTCACTCTGTCGCCCAGGCTGGGGTGCAGTGGTGCAATCTTGGCTCACTGCAACCTCCACCTCCCAGGTTCAAGCAATTCTCCTGCCTCAGACTCCTGAGTAGCTGGGATTACAAGCATGTGCCTCTTGGCTCACTGCAACCTCCACCTCCCAGGTTCAAGCAATTCTCCTGCCTCAGACTCCTGAGTAGCTGGGATTACAAGCATGTGCCACCGTGCCTGGCTAATTTTTCTATTTTTAGTAGAGACAGCCAGGCTACTCTTGAATTCTTGACCTCGGGTGATCTGCTCACCATGGCCTCCCAAAGTGCTGGGATTACAGGAGTGACCCACTACACCCCACCAGTATATGCTACTATGCTCTAAAAAGTGCAGTAGTATGTTCCTATTGTACTTACTTACAGGATCATACTGTTTGAGGTGTTTCACTGTTGGCTTGTTTACCATGTCCTGGACATCTTTCCATGTCTATGAATTTTAAAACAAATTCATCCCATTTCAAGCCTGCCAAGTAGCTATTTGTGTGGCTGTGCTATCACTTAACCACTCAAAGAGAGCCACTTATGAAACCCCCACCTTAAAGTAAGCTCATACTTTTAATTTTTTTTTTCTCTTGTGACTCTACCTTTCTGCTGTCTTGTAAGCCATACCTATTCGAGGTTAGAGTTTTCTACTTCCTCAACTGCAAAGTTGTCAGTATCAGGACAAGGGGTGCACATTTGCAGAAATCCTTTTGGATTTCTCTGTGGTGCTTTGGCTTGAAGAAAACAGTCCTCTCCTTTCTGCCTTCACCCACCTAATTTGTTTCCACATTTGTTTTTTTTTTGTGGTGGCAATGACTGTATCAGGCTTTAAAAGGATGGTGTCTGGAGATTCATAGCTTTTCAAAAGCTCTTTGTTTTTTTCTGATGAACAGCCAGAACTAAGACACAGGAAGGCATAGAAAGAACATGGCCTCTCATGTTCAAAGGAGCCAAATTCTTGTTCAACCTTTGACCTCCCATGAAACAGTTTCCTCATCTGCAAAACTGCGGAGATTATAACTGAAGCCTCCTTGCAGTGTTATTATGAGGATTACAGTAAGCAAGTGCCTAACACACAGAACTCCTTAGCAATATCAGCTTCTCTTTCTGAGAGTGTGTGAGGCAGGAGATGAAAGGTTTTGGAATTAACCATGTCTAGGTTTGAATCTGAGCTCAACCTCTTTCTATTTTTTATTATTTGTTTATTTTTAAAATTCTTTAAACATTTTTTTTGTTTTTATTTTTATGTTTTGAGACAGAGTCTTGCTCTATCACCCAGGCTGGAGTGCAGTGGCACAATCCTAGCTCATTGCAGCCTCTACCTCCCGGGCTCAAGCAATCCCCCCACTTTAGCCTCCTGAGTAGCTGGGACTACAGGCATGCACTACCATGCCTGGTTAATTTTTTTTTTTTTTTTTTGGTAAAGATGGGATCTCACTATGTTGCCCCAGGCAGGTCCCAAGCTCCTGGTCTCAATCTGTCCTCCCGCCTTGGCCTCCCAAAGTGCTGAGATTACAGACGAGAGCCATGGTGCCTGATCCTTTTTAAATTCTTTTGTAGAGACAGAGGTCTCACTTACTATGCTGCCTAGGCTGGTCTCAAACTCCTGGCCTCTAGCAATCCTCCAGTTTAGGCCTCCCAAAGTGCTGGGATTACAGGCATGAGTCACCATATATGGCCTTCAACTTCTCTCCAGATAAGTGACTTAACCCCTTTAAGTTTCTGTTTTCTTTCTGTCAATTGGAGTTAAAATATTCATGAGACAGCAGTCATAAGGCTTACAGATACTGTCTGCAAAGGACCTGGATCAGGGCTCTTAAGTGGGAGCTGCTCTTATGATTCATTAGATTCTGACTCTTATCTCCAAACTTCAGGAAAAGCTTGAACTATCTTTTATTTCCACATCAGTGGTCATGTTTTAGATGCCTACTTACATGTAGAAAATGTTGGGACAAAATTCAGAAACTTCATTATAATCCTGCCTTTCCTATTTACTTCCTGAAAGACCTTCAACAAGGCACCCTGGTTCCTACTTTTCTCGTTTCCCTAAATTGTTGATGCTGTTTGTAATAAAAACACCACTGAATATATCCTTGGTACTTAACAGTTTACAAAATATCTTTCATTGTCATTATACTATATTAACTTCCCAGCTACTGGACCAAGGTTTACCAGTACACATTTAATACATCAATATTCTATCAACTTCAGAGCCCCTTTAAAATATGGGTTTTTTTTTCTTTCTTAGAAAGCGAGTTATGGGCAAAGGGGTGAGAGTGGGTGTTAATATTTCCTGGGTTCTTCAGAGTACTTCCTTATTCATCCAACTAGCATTGTGTAATTGCTAGTAACATACTAGTTACTGTCCTACAATCTGAGGATGGAATAAGGTATTGTCATGACTTTCAACAGTCTCCTTGGCTGAGCATAGTGGCTCACACCTGTAATCCCAGCACTTTGGGAGGCTGAGGCAGGAGGATCGCCTGAGCCCAAGAGTTTGAGACCAGCCTGGGCAACACAGCAAGGCCCCACCTCTACGAAGAAAGTGGCACACACCTGTGGTCCCATCTACTTGGGAGGCTGAGGTAGGAGGTTTGCTTGGGGCCAGGAGGTTAAGGCTGCAGTGAGCCATGATCATGCCACCACACTTCAGCCTGGGCAACCAAGCAAGACCCTGTCTAAAAAAAAAAAAAAAATCTCCTTTTTAAATGGGAAAGATGTACATGTACACTGGAGCATGGAAAATATTCTAATCAAGATGTGCAGGGTAAAGTTGAAATACTAATGAGCAGATATCTGACCCTGGGGGTGGAGGCCAGTGTTAGAAAAGATTTTAGGACAAGAAAATTCTTGAGTTTATCTTCAATGAAAAGAGTTCATTTCATCCAAATGGGGCTGACGGGGGCAGAGGAAATGGGGGTCAGGAAGGGAGTTTTTGGAAGACAGTGCAGTGTGTTTAAAGGCTTGGAGGCAGGCCCCACTCTGGTGTTTTTCAGGGAACTCCAAGAAGTCTATAGAGCGGTTGTGGGGGTGAGCAGGAGATGAAGCCAAAACTGTCAGCAGTGGCCAGAACTTGGAGAACCTTGTATTCCCTGTTGAAGAATCTGGGCTCTTCTGAGAGCAATGGTGGGTTTTACATGGGGGAATAGGATGACCCAAATTGTGTTTCTGGATGGCTGGATTTAAGGTGGTGACACAGAGGCAGGATTTGGGTTGAAGTGGTTTATTTGGGATGTGATCCCGGGAAGCAACGGCAGGGATGGGGAAGTGAGATACGGAAGGAGAGAAAACCAATGAAGGCTGCACTGTAGTGAAGGCTGCACCACCAGGGCAAGGGAAGCCCTATTCCTCCCTGTTCACACGCACAGGCACACATACACATACACACGCCCTATTGGGTCTGTTTCTCTGAAGAACCCTGAAAAATACAAAAATTCAGTATTCTTTGTATGTAAGTCCTCTGAATACAGAAATGGCCACATGACACAAGCCTAGACAATCAGAATCCTGCACTGGCTCCTCTGCCCTTTGCATCCTTTAATCTCTCCCACTGGTGCCATCAGAGCCCGTGCTGAGTCTGGCTTTGAAGAGGATTGAAGAATTGGGTTAGAACTCCATCTGATGCTGACCTGGCCTGACCTCCAAACACTGCTTCTCCCACTGCGCCTAAGATTAAGGAACTACCTCCGTGTGTGGGGGAGAGCTGTCCCACCTACCTGAATGCTCACTGTAGAGGGTTTAACTCTTGTTTTTGTTTCTTCATAATTCATTCTCTCATTCTTTGTCTTGATTCTCCTTCCACGATGCTCCCTATGCCGTTTTTTTTCTGAATACATAAGTAATACATTTTCTTTGTTGAAAATTCAGAAAATATGAAAAAGACTTTAGAAGAAAGTAAGTATCACCCATAACCCAACACTGAGCAGTAATAACCACTCTAACATTTAGGTATATTTTCTTCTTTTTTCTATGCATTTATTTTTTTTTTAAATTAAGATTGTACTATGTATATAACTTGTTTTTAAAATATTTAATTTTTGAACAGACAATATATTTTACATGGCTAAATAATCAAAAAGTGTAAAATTGTATACAGTGAAAAGTCTTGCTCCCTTCTGATCACATAAGTAATTACCATTTATCAGTTTCCTTACAGAGATTTTTTTTTAAATGTTTTTAGAGACAGGGTCTCACGTTGTTGCCCAGGCTGGTCTCAAGCTCCTGGCCTCAAGCAGCCTCCTACCTTGGCTCCCAAGGTGCTGGGATTACAGGCATGAGCCACTATGCCCAGCCCTTCCAGAGAATTTTTATGCTTATTAAAAGCAATTATGAGTAATTTTCTTTGCTATATCTGCAAGTTTTTAATATAAATAGCACACCATAGTAACTATTCTGCATCTTGCCTTTTTCACTTAATATATGCTATAATTCATCCCAAATCATTACATAAAGAGCTGCTTCATTCTTTTTTACAGCTGTCATTTTATAATATTCCATTGTATGTATGTACCATCATTTATTTAGCCAGTCCCCTGGTGAATGGATATTTAGATTGTTTCCAATCATTTGCTATTAGTAACAGTGTTTGTATATAGATTATTTTGCCCTTTACTGTAAGATAAATTCCTAGAATTCTTAAAGGGTATGTGCATTTGAATTTTGATAGCTGTTGCTAAATTGTCCTCCAGGAAGTTATATATATAAATGCCCTCACCAGAGGCCAGGTGCAGTGGCTCACACCTGTAATCCCAGCACTTTGCAGGGGATGCTCCCTATGCCATTCTTCACCCATTTGACTTTAGGCACAGTCTCAGTAATCAGGCAGAATCACGTGACTCAGCCTAGCCAATAAGAGTTCCACTTCCCTATGGCCATGGTGATAGGTGCAAAGCTGAGCACATAATCTAAGTTGCCACAGTCAGAGCCAATGAGGGGAGGCCCCTGGGTTTTCACTGAAACTATTGGACAACTGGAGTTCTCTTTCTGCTGGGTTTGCCAGGCTAGTGGGCTATAAGGATGAAGCTGCCATCTTGAGAATAAATTCAATCCAGTAGAAAATAAAACTAAAAGATGGGGAGAGAAACTAAAGCTTGATGATATCATTTGAGTACCTGAATTCAATCATACCTGAAAGCAGACAACTCCACCCCTAGACTTTTAAATTATGTGAATCAATAAATTATTTTTATTTCCTTAAACCCATTGAGTTGGGCTTCTGTCTCTTGCAAACATAGAGGTCCTAGCTAAAGAACTAATCAAACCTTTGGGGAATAGCCCTGGCTTTCAGCAGCCTCAGGTTCCCTTTTTCTAGGGGATGAGAATCTGATATGTTGGAATCTTGAACCATCCAAATAGTAACTGCTACAACCTCAGCAACGACTACCATTTATTGAGTGCTTCCATATATTACATCACTAATTACACTCCTAGGCACTATTATTATTAATTATTACTATTATTATTTTGAAATAGGGTCTGGGTCTGTTGCCCAGGCTGGAGTACAGCCGCATGATCTTGTCTCACTGCAACCTCCACCTCCCCCATTTTATAAATGAAGAAATTGAGGCTCAGAGAAGTTTAGCAACTTGGCCAAGGTCACACAGCTGGTAAATGACTTCACAACCAAATTCAGGCCTGTCTGTCTCCTGACTGCAAGGTTGATCTCACTTTTCATTGCTTTCTTCCTTAGGAATTGAAAGCTCCCTGATGAATGGACAGAGATGTGAGTTGAACTTGGCTAAATACCCATTAAGCATCTATAGTGTCCCTTCATTACCAAGGTGTTAGGTTAGGTCAACAAACAGACAAGAGAAAGGTCATGCTCTCACTCTGTGCTTTTCTCCCAGCCTATCTACTGGAATACCAGCCTTGCTTGGAGAATGGCCTGTTACCAGATACTCTCCTCATCTTGGGGTTTCTGTATACAATCTTATTTCCTGCTATAAGTGGAACCTCCATTATCAGGGCCATAGCAAAGCCTGCCCCATAAAGCATGTGCGCATAAACTCTGTCTCCTGAGCCCCCAGAATCTAGACTATCAGGTGTATGTATCCAAATATCTCAGAAGGCTTTGAAACATTAATCCATTTGCTCCTAAGTCCTGGGTAACCGCATGCAACAAAAATGGGGAAAGGGTCCTATCTTGTGGCTTTTCAAGATTAAAGATCTTGATAGCATTGAGTGGTGCCCAGCCATTGAGGGGCCATTTGACAGAGCTGCTGCACCAGCAGATGCAGAGTTAAATACCAGGCTTGTGTCCACAGATCAGTAGTTGCAATCAGAGATGTTAAAACCATTCCAGTCTTCCGAAAAAAAAAAAAAAAAGAATAATTCCCAGTCAGGCTGGTGTCAATCTTTTGCTAATGGTTTTAATGGCTGTTTCTACAAACTTGCAGAATGCTTCTATTCCTCAGTTTGGTTTTAGCTACCTATTTTGTGAACTCTGCTTGGGCAAGGGGGAAGATAAGGGTGTGGGAGAAGGTACCCCTGGGAACAATGGGGAAATATTAAATGACTGATTCCCAACTGGTCTCCCAGAGGATGCCTTGTGGTTCTCTGAGACCTAGAGATTGAAGAGAAGGGGCTGAGATTCTCCATGTGTGGTCTAATGACAATGCCAACCTGAGAAAATACACTAGATTCCCCTAGAAATATTTCCAAGGGGTGTAGTGTAGCTGAATCAGAAGCCTGGATTAGAGACCCATCTCTGACACTGGCTGACCTTAGAGACATCATTTATTTCCCTGAGCCTCGGTTTCTCCATCTGTTACAATTAAGCTGGATCAGTGGTTCCCAAATTCCATCTTTAGCATTTCTACGTGAGAATCACCTGGGGAAAAGGGTGTTATAATACAGATTCCTAGACCCTAGCCTTATTCAGTCAGAATCTACAAGCCAAGGCCTATGAATCTGTATTTTTTGCAGGCTTCCCCAGGAGATTCTTAAGCAAGGCCAGGTTTGGAGATTACCAAACTGGATCAACCCACAGTCCCCTCCCACCTTAGCATTCTGAGAGAACAATTTGGGGACACGTGTTGGGTTTTCTGTTCTCTGTTGGAAGAGAGTTGCCTTGTTGGCTTCTTGGCTTTCCTGATAACTTCTCCCAGTTTCACCCACCTTTAAACAGAAAACATTATGGGTGCCCTGAAGGGAAATAAAAGCAAAGAAGTCTCACGTTTTCGGTTTCAAGAGAGAACTTTACCTTCCATTCTCACGCTGTGATTGTTTTATGGGCCCTTAGTAAGACATAACCCAAATCAACTTTCTTAAACCCAGCTACATGGAAACTATGCTGGAGAGTGTATAGGCTCAAAGAAGAACTAAATGAAGAGTCTTCGGGTTGTAGAAGAGTCTACAACACAAAGAACTAAATGAAAACTCCATTGTCAGGCTGTTAACTGCAAATGGCACCACACGTAAACATTTACTGAGCACTTACTCTGGGCCAAGAACTTCACGTAAATTATTCCTTTCCATCTTCCTGTCCCAAGAAGTAGATGCTATTATTTCACCCCCATTTTACATTTGAGGAAGTTGAGGTACACACAGGCTAAGTTATTTGCTCAAGTTTCCCTTGCTCGTGAAGTGCGGGAGCTGTAATTACGAGCCCAAACAGATGACAAAACAACCCTTTGTGTAAAAAGAGATAGTTCATGCATTGTCCAGAAAAGTTTAGAGGGTGTAGACTCCAGCCTTTAATTCCCTTTTTCTAAGAATTGTTGTCCAAGCAAAATAAACGGAACTCGTAATAGCTCATTGTGCTGTTGGCCCTGCTATCTCACATGTCCGGCATTCCGTTATCCCACCTGGCAGCTGCTCCCTTCACTAAAGGGAGCTGGGGACATTAGCAACGGAATATTTTTTTTAATTATAGAAGGGGGATTGTTTAGACTGATCCAAGGGCCATAACATGGAATAATAGAGTGACAGGTTGAGAGCAATTTTGCCAGACCAAGAAAGGACTGATTTCACGATTATTTTGGTAATTCTGCTACCCACCACGTTTAACATAATGCCGAGATTTATAGTGTCATGGGAACTAGGTGGGATTTGATCACTCTTGGCTTCAGTTTACCACCGACCAGAATGCATGCCACATTTATTTAGCATGTCATTTTTGTGCAAAGTCCCAAATGGAGGAGAGCAAAGCATGCTAAGCTAAGAATCCAGGCCTTTGTTCTCTGTGTGGATAAGGACTACCACCTTCTACCATCTTAATCTGTTTTTCCATCTGTACAATGGGATGATTGGATTGGAAGATTCACAAACTCTTTTCAACTCTGACATTTGATTTACTTTGATTCAGTTCTATTCAGCCAATATTCGCAGAGCAGCTGCTCAATGCCAGGCCTTTAAATGGGAACCTGGGGACACAGTAAAAATAGCAATGGCCATCACACCTGGTTTGTAGGTAGGTGTTTGATAGGGCCAAGAGGATGGAACAGGGAGCAAGACACCCACCTCTGCATTGTGCAACTGGGTGACTTTGGGTGAGCCACCTGATGTCTTTGAGCTTGTTCTTCATGTTGTGAGGCTTACAGAAAGAAGTTTCTCAAAGTGTGGTCAGATGACTCTCTGGATCGGCAAAACCTTTGGTACTTGTCGACAACTCAAATCCCTGGATCCCAGTTCAGGCCTGCTGAATCAGAATCTCTTGGGGGAGGAGGCAGGTATCCATTTCAACAAAGACCCCAAAGTGATCCTTAAATACATTGACATGTATTTAAGATAATATGTTAAAGTTTCTCACAATTTTTGAGCAAGGGCTCCATGCACATTTGATGACTTTTACCAACAAATGCATTGGAAAACCTTTGCTTTCAATCACACTCTACTCCACTGCCCCTGTAGGTTTTCTGTTTGTTTATAAATGTTTGTGTACATAAACACACACACACATCTATATATTTACATATATATATTAAAGCTATATTATTGAAGACTTATTATATACCAGAAATTTTACTTACATAGAAGTGTATTATTGAAATGTGGAATGTGAGCTTCAGAGAGGTTAAATAGCTTGCTTATGATCATGCATTTAGTAAGAGATAGAGCCAGGTTGTGAACCCAGGTCCATCTGACTCCAAAGCTTGTTTAGACTGCCTCTTGATCTGTCTTAACCAGGGCTACCATGATGACCATCTCCAGGTGGCTCTATTCACATGAACTACAACAGGAACAGTGTCCCTGGAGTGGTGCAACAAGGGTGTCCTGCCAACACTGCCAGTGCTTTACCCCTCTTCTTATTGTCCTTCCCCCATCTGCAACATCCTCTTTAACTCTTAGCTCAAATCTCTTTACTTCTGGATAGTCTCACCTTATAATCCAGTCCCGGGTGATTATGCCTGTATTTTCTTCTCAGTGCTCATGTGTAGCAACTGTAGTGCTTATGGGGAATGGAGTGAGAGTTATCCCTACCTTCCTTACCCCAAACATTTTTTTGGTTCCAGCTCTTTTGTTCTCGTTATTTGTTGCTGTATAGCAAACTGCCCCAAACTTAGTGGCTTAAAACAACAACTGTTTCATTGTAACTTATAATTTTGCAGGTTAGGAATTTGGGCAGGGCTCAGCTAGATGATTCTTCTGTTCCATGCAATATTAGCAGAGGGCACTTGGGCTGGTCTAGAGCAGAGGTCAGCAAACTATGGTCTTCAGGCAAAATCCAATCTGGCATCTGTTTTTGTAAATGAAATTTTATTGAAACACAGCCACACTCATTTATTCATGCATTGTGGCTACTTTCATGCTAGAACAGCAGAGTTGATTGGTCATGACAGAGACTATATGGCCTTCAAAGCTTCAAATATTTACTATCTGGCCTTTTACAGAAATAATTTTCTGAACTCTGGTGCCTTGTAGGGACGTGGAGGACCTGGCTAAAACCCAGTTCAGTGAAGACTTAACTGGGCTGCCTACAGATGGCCTCTCCCAAGCACAGAGACCCCAGTGTACTTGAGCTTCTTCCATGGCAGCCGAAGCCTCACGGAAAGAGGAACATTTTCTCTAGAGGCCCACGTGGAACTCAAAAATCCTTTTATGACTTAGTCTCAGAAGTTTGAGAATGTCCCTTTTGCCACATTCCATTGGTCAACTAAGTCACTAAAGTCAGTTAAGATTCTAAGGGAAGGAATTAGGTTGCATTTCTCAATGAGAGGATTAGCAAAGAATTTGTGGTCAGCTTTAATCTACCACACCTCATTTTTGAAAATCTTTATAAAATTATTGCATCTTCTTTCTTGGCCAGTGATGATCACAATTGAAATCTTCCTTTGGTGATTGAGTACCTGGGGGACACTTGGGGGTCAGCATTTATCCTGCCAATATTTATTGCACTCTTACTAAGTGTCATGCACTCTGTTAGACTCTAGGGATGCAGCAACAAACAGAAAAATGTGGCCCCAACCTCATGAAATTGGCAGTCTAGTGAAAGTAAATAAAAGATATCCAGAAATGAAGTTGAAATGTTCTGGTGGTAAAGTTGACTATGCCCTGAGCTGTCCTTTTGACTAAATTTCTGAATCCAGTTTTATTTATTTTTTTGATCCATTCATTTTTCCTAAAAGTGGAATAGAAGAAAGGAATTCCAGTCAATTGATGGTTTCAGATAATCAGAACTTTGGTTCAATACTTTTTATGTTTTCATGGCATTTATGTGGACGTGATGTTTTGTCATTCATATGCTTTGCAATTTACCTTTATTTCAATCTTACTTTTAATTCTACCATATGGATTTTAAATTGTCTCCACTTTTATTACAAGTTCCATGGTGGTGACAGCTATGTTCCTATTTCCCACGGCACCTAAGTCAGGACTCTGAAATAGCAGTGGCTCAATAAATGGTGTAGTACCTACAAAGCTGCAAGTGGAACTACCTTTTGAAAATTTGGAATAAGAAGAGATAAATTCCAGGGCTCAGCTCCAAGGGTCTATTGATGCGTTATAGTTTTTCATTGTCACTGGCCCTAACATGGAAGATTCTCCACATTCCTGTTAGTTGGACCCACAGGTATTTCCTGACAGTCCTGACCTGTTGGCCTACTGGAAGCTGATGTTCCCATGTAACATCCTGATGCCTCAGTGGCTGCGGTCTTAGGGAGAATAGAGGCTTTATTCATCTTTTCCCACATTGATCACATTCTGTCAAATCTCTTCCCCCTCTGGACCCTTCAATGTTGGATATCAATGGTTTCATTGTAATGGTAAGCTCTCATTATCTGAAAATTCCTTTCTGCTCACCTTCCTTTTTTTCCCTTAGCTCTGAGAGGTGGAAGTTTCTTTGTGTGTGTGTATTTTTTCAATCACTCTATCTATATATCCATAAATCTATTTTAATTGAGTATGTCATGCCCAGGCGGTAACAGGTATTTTTTCTGTTCTTTTTTAAATTTTAGGGCTTAAATAAGGGAATTTTAAAAATCCACTTTATGGAAGTGTAATTGACCTACAAAAAGCTGTGGATATCTAATGCATACAGCTTGATGAGTTTGGAGATATGTATGTGAAACCATCACCATCTATGTGGTAAACATATTCATCACCTATTAAAGTTTCCTCCCACCTTCTTTATTATTATTATTATTATTATAAGAACACTTAACATAAGTTTTTATTCTTACTAAATTAAAAAATATACAATACAGTATTGCTAATTATAGACACTATGCTATATAGTAGTTCTTTAAGACTTACTCATCTTGCATAGCTAAAACTTTTTACTCTTTAATAATTACTCCCCATTTTCCACCCATTCCTCCATCCCCCAGCTTGGGCAGCCAGCATTCTACTTTGTACTTCTATGAATTTGA
Organism: Gorilla gorilla gorilla; assembly: GCF_029281585.2. Classification (NCBI taxonomy): domain Eukaryota; kingdom Metazoa; phylum Chordata; class Mammalia; order Primates; family Hominidae; genus Gorilla; species Gorilla gorilla. Next base: position 130,363,630 of record NC_073234.2, read on the forward strand.
TTGCTTTAGGTTCTTTGTATAAGTGGGATGGTGTAGTATTTGTCCTACTGTGCCCGGCTTATGTCACTTAGCATAATGTCCTCTAGTTTCATTCATGTTATTGAAAATGGCAGGATTTTCTTCTTTTGCAAGGCTGAATAATATTTCGTTGTGTATCTGTACCACATTTTTTTTATCCATTCATCTGTCTATGGGCATTTACATTGCTTCCGTATCTTGGCTATTTTGAATAATGCTGCAATGAACACGAGAATGCAGATTTCTCTTTGAAGTATTGATTGCATTTCTTTTGAGTAATACCTGAAAGTGGGGTTACTGGATCATATAATAGTTTGATTTTTAATTTTTTAAGAAACTTTCATACTGTTCTCATAATGGCTGTATCAGTGTACATTTCCCTCAGCAGCATACATATTCACACCAACATTTGTTAGCTTCTGTCTTTTTTATCATAGCCATTGTAAAAGGTGTGAGGTGACATCGCATCATGGTTTTGATTCTGATTAGTGATATCGCACAGCTTTTCACAAACCTGTTAGCCATTTGAATGTCTTCTCTTGAGAAATGTCTGTACAGTCCTTTGCCCACTTTTTAATTAGTTTATTTGATTTTTGTTACACAGGGTAGGAATTCCTTATATATTTTGGATTGTTAACTCTTTATCATATATATGGCTTGCAAACATGTTCTCCCGTTCTATAGATTGCCTTTGCATTTTGTGGCTTGTTTCCTTTGCTGTGCAGAAGCTTCTTAGTTTGATGTAGGTTCACTTGTCTATTTTTGCTTTTGTTGCCTATACTTTTGGTTAGGAGGCTGCATTTTATGTGAATCTTCTCAGTGAATTCTCAGAGCAACCTTATGTGTTAACTCCATGATTAGGCAAGCACTTATTCCCCAGAGTCAGACAGCATAGGAGTCCTTTCCTGGTATCGCATCTCTGAACCTTCATTTTCTTTAAAATGGCATAGCATTACTGAGCTGAAAGACTTGTTCTGAGAATTAAATGAGTTAAAGGCACATAATAAACATCCAACAAATATAGCCTATGATTATTATGTACCACATTTCTTCTCAATTTGCAGAAAAGGCCACTGAGGCTCAGAAAGGTTAAGTAACTAACGCATAGTCACACAGCTGTAAAGAGCAGAGCCAGGAGTTTAACACAACATAGTCTGACTTTAGTGTGTGGTTTTTGTTTTTTTCCTCCTCAATGTTACACCAGCTCCTAACATCCAATAATGCACGCATGGCCTTTGGCAGCAACATTATAAATACAGCGACACTCCTGTTATTTTCCTTATTTTATTTTTTGTCAGGTGAGCTTCTTCCCTCAATAGTACCTTTATTCTCTTTGGTGATTCTTCTAGATGGAGCAAAACAAAACAAAACAAAAAACAAACACACACAAGCAAACTAAAGAGGGTCCATATTTGCAATCAAGAAAACACTTCACAGATGTCCTCGACTTGGAAAGAGTGCAAAAATCAAAACAGATAAACAATTCTTGGCTAATATTGCCCAAGACTTGGAAAGCCAAGATGCTTCCTGAAGACCCAGGATGGATTGGCCTAGCCTCATTCCCAACTACAAGAGTAGCCCCATGTGAGAAGTTTCAGCCATGCCTGGAAACCCTCTTTGGAATCCCTACGTATGCATGCCTGTGGGTGGGAACTGAGAACTTCTCAGCTCACAAAATTTGGCAGTTGTGTTTTTAAGACACGTGCATGGCTAACAGAATTAATCATGACTAACTCCGACCACCAACTTCATTCACAGAGGCTGCAATGGTATGGGAATCATTGAGTTGAACAGTCTTGGGTTCCATTTTGAAAATCTATTTTTTTTCTTTTTTGAATCAAAACCAAATGTACACTGAAAGAACTAGTGCCGACGAGAAAATTTAAAACCCCACCATTTCAAATCCCACTAGCCGAGACTTTGGCTCCTACCACCATCTCTCTGAATCCTTCTCATTCACTGCCTCATTAATCCTCACCACACACTGTTGAAGTCAGCATCCTGTTTTAAGGATGAGAAAAAGAAAGCCCAGCAATACATTTCTTTAATGCATTCAGAAAAAATATCTTCCCAAATGCTTTCCCCATGGAGTCATAGTAAACATGGTCACTGAAGAAGTAGCAATCTCAACCAGGCGCTGTGGCTCACACCTGTAATCCCAGCATTTTGAGAGGCCGAGGTGGGCACATTGTCTGAGGTCAGGAGTTTGAGACCAGCCTGGCCAACATGGTGAAACCCCGCCTCTACTGAAAATACAAAAAAATTAGCCGGGCATGGTGGCACGCGCCTGTAATCCCAGCTACTCGGGAGGCTGAGGCAAGGGAATTGCTTGAACCAGGGAGGTGGAGGTTGCAGTGAGCTGAGATCGTGCCGCTGCACTCCAGCCTGGGTGACAGTGTGAGACCCCATCTCAAAAAAAAAAAAAAAAAAAAAAGAAGTAGCAGTCTCATTACTTCATTGTATAGTAGCTGGTAAGCAGTAATTGCAGAATGTGTTAAGCTCATGGTCCTGAGAGTCTAGGAGCCTTAGGTTGGACACCAGTCTCAGCTGTATGTGCTTGGGCAATTACTTAATTTTTCTGATCCTCACTTTCCTCTTCCATGAAATGCCATTAATAACAATTCCTACCTCCTAGGATTATTGGGAGGTTTGAGATTATCTGTGTAAAGCACTTAGCATCATGCTTATAGGAAGCTGCAGATGGAATTTATCTGTTCTTAGCATTAGAAACATATAATTGTCAGGGTTATTTGAAAATCATCGCAATAACTCTAACAATAGTAATTCTCATTTATTGATAATATCATATTCATATAAGGTTTTATAACCTCAATGCCCACTTGGCCTGGCGGCCACAGGAGGCCAATGGATCTATTTCATTTCTTCTGAATGCTATCCTCGGGCAGCAAATCAAGGGACCCAATTTTTGGCTTGTGCTGCAGGATAAAGAAATAACTCTAGTAGCATAGAATTGCTTAAGCTCTGTGCTGGGCTACGATAATGAAAATTCATGTGAGTCTCTGGAATAATGCCTACTTTAATTCTTTTAGAAGGATACCGTAACCTAGTTGGGGATTAAAGATACTTTCCTCTCTGTGAATAATTCCAACTTGCTTGGCTTGAGGTACCAAGTTTTGGTAGAGAGTTTAAGAAAAGTGTTATCCAAAGCCATGGTAAGATTCCTCTAAAGTGCAATAAGGAGTCACATCTTGACTTTACTCCCATCTACGGTGGTTTAAAGCACACAAAGAAATGTTCTCTTACAAACATCAAACAGCTGCTCCAAAAATACAGGCTGAAAAAGGTCTCATCGTCCCATATTTCAGCCACAACAAACAAACGTTTATGAGAAGCCACGATACATTTGAGAGGCACTGGAACATTCTTTAGTGTCTAATGTCAATTGACAATCAGCAGGAGAACCACAATAAACACGCAGCTGCATGGCAGAAAAACTACAAACCCACGCCATGTGTTGAAGCAGTCACTGCTGTTGGCCACCAAACCACCTACAGTCCCCTTGACCTTACAGACTGATGACTGGGCCCAGCCGTGAGGCTGCGAGGTGACCATTGCCCCTGCTGAAATCTCACCATTCCTCCAACATCCCGAAAGGTCAGAAGCCTCACCCACGGTTTATAGATGGATTTCACTGAATCTCAGCCACTAACCACCTCATCATGCCTTCCAGATCACCTAAAATATATTTCTCAAACTCTGTTTCACAGAATGATAGTCCCAAGAGGTGGTCCTTGGCAAGCTGGTTCTGTAGTGGAAGAAGACTGGAAATGACTGCCTACCGCTGCTCTCACATGAAGTTTCTCACTCATCGGGAACCAAGGTGCTGCATAATGTCCTGATCTGCCAATCTTAGCATGTCACCTCCATCCAGAACAGCAGGAAGGAGAAAAGCAGAAGATCCTTTCCGTCTACAAAAACATCCTAGAAATAACACACGACACTTCTATGCAAAACTTTATTGATGAAAACGCAGTCTGATGGCTGCTCTTGGCTATAAAAGGACTGAGAGAATTAGGTTTTCAGCCAGGACATAACTCTGGACTGTTAAAAGCCAGGGTTCTGGCCGGGCGCAATGGCTCACGCCTGTAATCCCAGCACTTTGGGAGGCCGAGGTGGGTGGATCACGAGGTCAGGAGATCGAGACCATCCTGGCTAACATGGTGAAACCCCGTCTCTACTAAAAATACAAAAAATTAGCCGGGCGTGGTAGCGGGAGCCTGTAGTCCCAGCTACTCGGGAGGCTGAGGCAGGAGAATGGTGTGAACTCGGGAGGCGGAGTTTGCAGTGAGCCAAGATCGCACCACTGCACTCCAGCCTGGGCGATAGAGCGAGACTCCATCTCAAAAACAGAACAGAACAAAACAAAACAAAACAGAAAACCCTGACATGATTCAGCTATTGGAAGGCTTTTAAAGTCTTTTTGACTGTAAATTTTCTGAATTCTAAATATAAATCAAGAATTTTCAACAAACTTGAGCATCCACATGTGATGTGTTATTGGCATAAGATATGCACTAGATTTTAAAAACTTAGGATGCAAAAAAGATGTAAAGTGTCTCACTGATAAGTTTTATGTCGATTACATGATGAAAGGATAATATTTTGGATAAAATCACTTAAATATATTATTTAAACTAATTCTGTTACTTTTCACTTTTTAAAATGTGACTACTAGAAAATTTATTTATTTATTTATTTATTTATTTATTTATTTATTATTGTTGAGACAGGGTCTTGCTCTGTTGCCCAGTATGGAGTACAGTGATGCGATCTTGGCTCACAGCAACCTCCATCTCCCATGCTCAGGTGATGCTCCCACCTCAGCCTCCTAAGTAGTTGGGACTACAGATGCACACCACCATGCCTAGCTAATTTTTGTAACTTTTTTGGTAGAGACGGGGTTCTTGCATGTTGTCCAGACTGGTAGAAAATTTAAAATTACAAACGTGGGTTTCCTTAGATTTCTACTGTACAGTGCTGGGCTAGAGTGTAGTAAGTCACTGAAGAAAGACCATTTCACAAGTCTGTTCTTTCAGCTGTAAATGAGGTACCACTGAATCATCTCTGGTTGTAGCATGAACCCAGCACATTTAATGACAATGGGATGAACAAAGGAATATACATGCATACATGAAATGCAATATTTTTTCATTTCTAGGCTTCACTGCAGTTGCTGAAATCTGGCATCTCATGTGAGAGGCTCCCCTGGGTTTTTCACATGTTGTCAGAGATTCCATAGTTTATCACCTGAAATATTTTTCTTGTATTGTGTACCTCCTGGCAAGATCTTAAGTTGACATCAACTGAGAAATAAGGAAGTAAGAAATACTGTACTTTACTTCATTCATCTATTCAACAAGTAGTAATGGACTCTCTACTATACACCCAATACTGTTCTAGAAGAATATTGATTCAATGGTGACCACTCCAGACACAGTTCCTACCCTCCTGGGGCTTATCTTCTATTGAGAAACCAAACAAATAACGGAAAACATGTTGACCCTTTAATTAAGAAATTTACGCCAGAGGGTCTCACTTTTGGCCGGGCATGGTGGCTCACACCTGTAATCCTAGCACTTTGGAAGACCAAGTCAGTTGGATCACATAAGGCCAGGAGTTCACGACCAGCCTGGCCAACATGACAAAACCCTGTCTCTACTAAAAATACAAAAATAAGCCAGGTGTGATGGCATGTGCCTGTAGTCCCAGCTACTCCGGAGGCTGAGGCAGGAGAATTGCTTGAACCCAGGAGGTGGAGGTTGGAGTGAGCCGAGATTGAGCCACTGCACTGTAACCTAAGCAATAGAGTGAGAACTTGTCTCAAAAAAAAAAAAAAAAAGAAAGAAAGAAAGAAAAAAGAAACTTATCTGCTGTATTTCCTTCCCCATGATCTTTCATATATTTCCTTCACTGAGACTATTTTTTCTTTTCTATCTTCTCCTGCCTGGCAAGGTTTGGGAGAATCAAGGAAGCAATTTCTGATGAAGTCTTTGTTATGACACAGACAGGCTCCTGGGGGAACCTAAGAAAGTAAGCCACAAGATGGCCCCACAATTAGACAATGCTGCCCAACATTCGTGCGACTTCTCCATCTCCAGTTCTTGACAGACGATCAAGATTAGTCACCAGGAGAACTGACTGTGGTTCTTTAAAGGAGCATATAATTATAATGCTTGGTACTTAAGGGATGTCTTTTATTTCAAGCTCTTTCAGCACCTAAGGAGTTTTAACTCTATAATCTTGGCAGCTTTTCATTACATTACTTTTTTTCCATCAAATTGTACAAGGACCTACTTGAACAACTTTTTTTTTTTTTTTTTTGAGATGGAGTCTCCCTCTGTCACCCAGGCTGGAGTGCAGTGGCGTGAACTCGGCTCACTGCAAGCTCCACCTCCTGGGTTCATGCCATTCTCCTGCCTCAGCCTCCCAAGTAGCTGGGACTACAGACGCCCGCCACCAAGCCCAGCTATTATTTTATTTTTTATTTTTAGTAGAGACGGGGTTTCACCATGTTAGCCAGGATGGTCTCGATCTCCTGACCTCGTGATCCACCTGCCTCGGCCTCCCAAAGTGCTGGGATTACAGGCGTGAGCCACCACACCCAGCCTGAACATTTAAAAAAGCTCTCTATTAAAAAAATTGTTCATCTGCTTTATGCTCGTCTGTATTTCTTCCGTAACAGTTTGCTAGAACTTTAATGACCCTACTGTGTGCTATTTGAAGGCCAGGACATATTGCACTCATGTAGTGCTGAACACATGGTATGTACCTTATAAATGCTTGTGTTGTTATAGTTTAAGTGTTAAGCCTATTTTATTCTTCTACCCAGTCATTGCTATAGGCAAAATGTTTTGAGTTAGTTAAGGAATTTTTAGTTGTTGGAAGCAAAAATTTACCATAAATCATACAAAAAGTGGAATGTATTACAGGGCATTGGGATATGTTGAAGATGACAAGGACAAAGGTGTATGACAGGCCTCATCAGGGCCTGGAACCAGGAACCCAGAAACCCAGGACTTGAGACTACTTTGTCCACCTCTCCTGGTTTCATGTGGCTTGTCATCTCTGTTTTCTCTCTGTAGGTCAACTTCCTGTCTTTGTGGTCAGCTTTTCTATGTCACTTGCACATGTCTATTATTCAAACTACTGTAGATACAAACATACATCCATCAATATGTCCTCATAAGAAGATCTTAGGAAGGAAAAACTGATTGGTCCAATTTAGATCATGTGCTCCTGTTTGCTCCAATCAGCCGAGGACAAAGATGAAGACTCACACATTTCACAAATTAAGAAAAAGAGTTGATGGTGCAGCTGCTTTGAAAAACAGTGTGGCAGTTTCTCAAATCGTTGAACATAGACTTACCACATGGCCCAGCAATTCCACTCATAGGCATTAATCAAAAAAAAAAAATGAAAACATTCATCCACATAAAATTTGTACATGAATGTTTGTAATAGCCAATAAGTGAAAAGAACTCAAATGTCCATCAACTGGTGATCTGATAAACAAAACGTGGCATAGCCATGCAATGGAATGCTAGTAGATAATAAAAAGGAAGGAAGCACTGAAACACGCTACAACATGGATGAACCTCAAACGCATGATGTTAGGTAGAAGAAGCCAGATGTAAAAGACGACATATTCTATGATTTCATTTATTTAAATGTCCAGAAAAGGCAAATTTCTAGACACAGAGTAGATAAGTGTTTGCCTGGGACTGGAGTGGGAATGGGAAATAACTGTAATGGGTACAAGGTTTCTTTCCAAGGTGATGGGAAAGTTAGACTGTGGTGATGGTTGCACAACTCCATAAATATACTAAAATCCATTTAGTTGTATACTTTCAGTGGGTAAATTTCATCATATGTACATTATTTCTCAATAAAGCTATTAGAAACGAAGGAAAGAAAGAAGGGAGGAGGTTTGGAAGAAATGGTTTACATCATCCATGGATGGGTTCCCCTCCAGTTGCCCCAACCTGCAAGGTGAATTCCTGCCTCTGTGTCATTTTTTGAATCATTTGTTTTGCCAATACCATTCTACCCTCCATTTATTCAAATGGTGGGGGTGGGGGTGGGGAGGCTTCTGTTTCATTCTCTGAGGCTATAAGCATCAGAGATTTCTCTCTTTTTTAAATGAATTTCTTATTCTCAAGGCCCCTAGACCTCACTTGCTGACACTCTTCACCTCATTCATGCATCCCCACAACTGACCTTCTTTCCCTCTATTTCATCATGCCCTGTGAATTTCTCTTAAGATCCCAAAGTGGCGTTCCCTGAAATGTTCTTTCCCCACATCTCTGCAAAGTTCATTGGTGCCTCTCATTCAAGTCTTCCCTCTAACATCACTTTCTCATAGGGATCATCCCGACAACTCTTTCTAAAACAGTGTCTCAATCCCAGATATTTTCTATTTTTCCCTTAGGTCACCCTCCACCCTTCCCTGCCCTGCTCTCTGCCTCTGGAAACTGACTTACAGAGACATATCAATGGACTTTCCTGCCCTCTGCCTTCCTGTTGGGTTTGCCAAGGACCAGTCCTGTCTTACCAATTCCATTTTCAATTTTATTAGTGTAGGGACTAATCTTTACACTTTTGGATCCACCCTTTAATACTATCCCCAGTTCCTTATAGATGCCCCTCAATTTGTGGATAATGACTGCCATATGTATCATAGTTCCCTAGGAGGAAAACTGATAACCTTCTTTTGGAGATTCACAATATAAAGCATAATATCAAAGGCTCTGAGAAGGCCTGCACATAAACAAACAAAACAAGCATGCAAACACATTTAATTTTGTTTAGACTAGCTTATCCCAAACTTCTTAAACCATGGATCCCTTTTTCATGCACTAAGTGTTAATGTCTTATAGACTTAAAGTCCTTCTGAGCATAGTTTAGGAAACTTTGTCTTTTCCTATGTGAGTTCCAATTTTCATGTCCGTCCCACAAACTTTCCCTTATGTCAGAATTAAGACTCAGAGAAGTCAAGCGGCTTCTGCACAGTAATTTAAGCTCACCAGTTGCATAGCTGGAATTTGAGCCCATGCCTGGACACAATGAAAGCCATATTTTTGCCCCTGTACCATGCTCTTCCTAAGATAGGGTGGATTACCTAGGATTCACCTTAATTATTTGATAAAAATAATTTGTAACTAACCATCGACTGCTTCTCAGTGAATGCTATTCTGAAGGACTTGATGACAGTTCATTCTCCGCTCCGACAGTCTGCTTTGCATTATCAATTTGTTAAGAAACTATTTTTGTAGAGCTGTGCAAAAGGAAACTTCTATCCAGACTGTCTGAATTATCCAAAAATTCTGAACTGATGGCATCCAAATGAATAAGACTTTACAGAACTGTATCTCAAGAATTGATTAGATTTGTCAGTTTTCCAGTGGATATAAAGTCCTGGATGGCTTTCCTGAAAGTACGCTAGAACATAAATAATCAGTAAGTTTTCAGGTGAATTCCAGGGAGTCCATGGGAAAAAGAAAACTCTGGCTGTCTGCGTGGAAATCTGTAGTCTACCTGACAAAACCTTACACATAGTCCCAAAGTATGAGCTCTATGATGAGGGTGTTTGGGGGAAAAAAAAAGCAAACAAAGGTTTTTTTTAAAAGTTAAAACACTTTCCAGCAACCAGTGTTAAGATTTAACAGCCAAGAAGGTCAGGGTGATGAACTTGCAAACGTTCATGGACACTAGGCACCCAGTCAACTCCCCAAGCTCCAAAATGCTAGAGGGTCAGCAAACAAGGAAAACATGTTTTCCTAACTAAGAAAAAAATGACGTCTTGGATTGATATATTTATTTATTTATTTCCCATCAGGGGATTTTTGGAAGGCCATGTCTCTTGGCTTCCTGAGTCTCTTCCTCCTCTGTTTTAGGGAGGGTGATATGTAAGGCAAAGCTTACAAAACAAGATTTGGACCATTCTCCTTTATGTTTTCCAGAGGCTACATACTGGTGATGAAAGATCTGACCCAGGAATTTAAGTTCATGAGTGGGGTGGGGCGGTGAGGGGATGCTGGGGGGCCTTCCATCCCCAGCTTCTGTCTGTCCCTGTGGCTGGACTCCAACCACTTAATTTTTGAAGGGCTGAGCCAGTGCTGTGGTTCACTGGTGGATCCATCTTTCCTTACAAGGAAGTGGCTTTTTGCTTCTTTCTGGGATGTGGGGTCTGGGATGTGTTTATGCTTAGCAGAGCTTTGGATGAGTCTCAGTATCCACTCATTTATTCAGTGAGTACTAATGAACATGACTGTATGCCTGGCACTCTGCTAAGCATTGAAGATGTCAGAAACAAACAACACTATGTCTATCTTCTTAGGGATCCTGATGTTTTTTGAATTACGTGGCACCAGTTCCCACTATAGATCATTTGGACTCAGAAGGAAAGATCGTATTAGCAATCATCTTTCCCAATCCTCCCACTTTACAGATGGGAAGACCAAGGTTCAGAGAGGAAGAAGGGGCTTGCTCAGGGTCACATGGTAGATTACTTACATATTCTGAAGAAAGTTACAGTTTTCTTGCTATTTAACCCAAAGCTCTCTTCTTTGTATCATAGTGCCTCTCAGTTCATTCAACTAGCTTTCCTGAGCACTTGTTGGACACCATGAACTGCATTAGGCTGAATGAAACTCAAATATGTCACTCAAGAAGTTGAAGATCCAAGCTGGTGGTGATGGATTCTTAAGTCATTAATTGGGAAATATGGAAGAGAGAGTGTAGATGTGGGAATTATATGGGCTTAGGTTTAAATTCCGGAATCCCATTTACTCATCATGGAATTCAACTTATTCATCATGTTGTCTTGGGCAATTATTTAGCTTTTCTGAGCTTCAGTCTTCTCACCCTTAAAACAGGAATAGTGCTACGACCTAGTGCCTATGAATGTTGGAAGTAGAAGCAACAATATATGGAAAATACTTTGCAAAGCACCTGGCACAAAATACTGAGCACTGACTGGTTGTCATGAGTAATAATCACTGTGATAAATGCTATCTATAATTGTGTGTACAGCATTCTGGAAACACATAGCAAGAAGCAATTCCATCCCAGGGATAGGATGAATGACAGGAGCTCTCTCCTTTGGTTGGATTTTTCTGCCTGATTTTGGGGAGGAGGCATATTTTTCAAGGTGAAAATCTCTCTACAGGCATTTCTGCTCTAAGAATTATATTCTCTTATGAATGACTAGAAAAGTGAGTACAAGAGACACGGCCACAAACTGATATAAACACAAAACAGGACCATTCTTGAAGCTGACCAGCTAGATATTGAGTTCTTTTAATGGATACATCCACATGCTCCAACTACAAAGATAATCCATGTTTAAAGGATGATCCAAGACACGGGAATCTCAAAATGCCTTATGAATCATCAGAGATCAAACAGATTGAGTCATCCAGGATAATTTACATTGTTTATGTTGTAATGCTTTGAAAATTGGTAATAGTATAGAGTTCACTCCCTGTTGATGCTAACAGCAATTGGCCCTGACAAGCATTTCCCAAAGCCTGCTTTGTGGAACACTAGACCTGTGGCATTCTCACTAACTTTAGGTAAAACACATACCCACATATTTCCAGAATACGTTAGCTCATGCGCAGCACAGTCCCTGAGTGCGGAATCCCATTTATGTTCTTTACCCTAGTAGAATTTCCTTTAATCCCTTGATTATAATGTCCTCTAGGACAGGAACTGTGCTTGTCTTGTTCTTCACTGTATCCCAGCAACTGGCACAATTTCTGGGATGTCATACACACTTAGTATGTATTTCTGGAAATAATCATGTACTTCTTAAAAGGACTTGACCTCAGAGGCTCCCTATTTGTCCACAGCATACTTGCCAGCATTTTTCAGAACTAAAAGAAAGTTTCTCTCAAACTATCAAATTTTTTTAAAAGTAATTTCAACTTTTATCTTAGATTCAGGGGGTACATGTGCAGGTTTGTTACATGGTATGATACATGACACTGAGGTTTCAAGTGTAAATGATCCCATCACCCAGGTAGTGAGCATGATACCCAGTGGGTAGTTTTAAACCCTCGCTCCCCTCCCTCTCTCCCCTTCTAGCAGTCCCCAGTGTCTATTGCTTCCATATGTACCCAATGTTTAGCTCCCACTTATAAGTGAGAACGGGCAGTGTTCGATGTTCTGTTCCTGCATCAGTTCACTTAGGATAATGGCCTCCAGCTGCATCCATGTTGCTGCAAAGAACATGATTTCATTCTTCTTTATGGCTGTGTAGTATTTCTTGGTGTATATATACCACATTTTTAAATTTTTTACCCAATCCGCCATTGATGGGCACTTAGGTTGATTCCATGTCTTTGCTACTCTGAATAGTGCTGCAATGACCATATGAGTGCATGTGCCTTTTTGGCAGAATGATTTATAAAACATGGAAATTTATCCTGAGAGGCTACAGAGGTGCCTTAAGGACAGCAGAAAGAAGATGGGATGGGGCAAAATGGGTGGGGCTCCAGACCACACCCTTGCCTTAACTACATCCTCCACACCTTAACGGTGACTGCTCTACAGATTTGGCTTTCTTTTGAATTAAGGGTTAAGTGTTTGTAACACACCACTATGGAGAAGAGTATGGAGGTTCCTCAGTGTATTAGTCCATTTTCACATTGCTGATAAAGAGGTACCTGAGATAGGTAATTTATAAACAAATAGAAGTTTAATGGACTCACAGTTCCACATGGCTGGGGAGGCTTCACAATCATGGTAGAAGGCAGAAGGCACGTCTTACATGGCTGCAGACAAGAGAGAATGAGAGTCAAGTGAAAGGGGTTTCCCCTTGTAAAACCATCAGATCTCATGAGACTTATTCACTATCATGAGAACAGTATGGGGGAAACCACCCCATGATTCAATGATCTCCCACCCAGTCCCTCCCACAACACGTGGGAATTATGGAAGCTACAATTCAAGATGAGATTTGTATGGGGACACAGCCAAACCTCATCACTTAGAAAACTACAAATGGAACTACCATATGATCCAGCATCCCACTAGTGGGCATTTATCCAAAGGAAGGGAAATCGGTACATCAGAGACATCTGCACCCCCATGTTTATTACAGCCAAGATATAAAGTCAACCTAGGTGTCTAAAGATAGATGAATGAATAAAGAATGTGGATGAATAGCATGGAACACTATTCAGCCATAAAAAAGAATGAAATCCTCTCTTTCATAGCAACATTGACAGAACTGGAGGACATTATGTTAAGTAAAATAAGCCAGGCACAGAAAGTTGAAACCTTTCATGTTCTCACTCATATGTGGAAGCTAAAAAAAAAAAAAAAAAAGCTGATCTCACAGAAATAAAAAGTGGAAAAAGGATATTAGAGACTGGGAAGGGTAAGGGAAGAGGGGTTAGGGACAAATTAAATGTGACAAAATTACAGCTAAATAGGAGGAATAAGTTCTAGTGTCCTACAGCATTGTAGGATGACTCTAGTTAACAATAACACATTATATAGTATCAAATAGCTAAAAGGAGGATATTGAATGCTCCCAACACAAGAATGATAAATGTTGGAGGTAATAAATATGTTAATTACCTTGATCTGATTACTATACATATGTATCTCATAAATATGTACAATTAAAAAATTTAAAAAAATTAACAGACAAACAAATACACTGTTCTAGAAGAAATTGTATCATAGAATGTAGGTGTTGAATAGTTGAAGGGAACAATCAAGGTTGGGCCTGACAGATTTAGCGATGTGCATTTTACTTCTTCTATTCTTTTCTTTCTTTCTTTTCTTTTCTTTTTTTTTTTTTTTTTGGAGACAAGAGTCTCACTCTGTTGCCCAGGCTAGAGTGCAGGGGCACGATCTTGGCTCACTACAACCTCCACCACCCAGGTTCAAGTGATTCTCGTGCCTCAGCCTCCAGAGTAGCTGGGACTACAGGTGTGCACCACCATGCCTGGCTAATTTTGTATTTTTTAGTAGAGGCAGGTTTCTGCCATGTTGGCCAGGCTGGTCTTGAACTCCTGACCTCACGTGATCTGCCCACCTCAGCCTCCCAAAGTGTTGGGATTACAGTCATGAGCTTCTGTGCCCAGCTAGCTAGGTGCATTTTAAAAACGATAACTCCAAAGCTCATTTGACTGTGGTCCTAGTCATTCATTCTTCCCTAATTATGGAATGTTTCTACATGTCAAACACTGCTCTAGACCTTGAAGATACAGACAAATATGAAAGACAAGGCCTCTTGACCTCAAGGAACTTATGGTCCAGTGGGAGAAAAGGGTACTCTTAATAAACCAGTAAACAATCACATAGCCAGCATGATTTCAGATGAGACACACACCATGAAGATGATATAATGGAGATGAAGTTGAGAGTGCTGGAGAACGAGGTGGTGATGGAAAAGAAGTCCTCTCATGGAAGAAGCCATTTGTATTGAGACCCAGAAGGCATCTGAAGACTAGCAGGGAGGAAATCCTGCCTGGAAGGGATGGCACATGCAAAGACATTGAGGCAGGAGTGAAATTTGTATGCTCGAAGAACATGAAGCAAGCCAGTGTGGCCAGAGCGTATAGTAAGGTAGGGATTGAAATGCGATTGAAGATGTAAGCCGAGGGTTACATTCAGCTCATCTGTCTTCTCAGTGTCAACCACTGTGTCTGGCAAAGACCAGGCACCATGGATATATGCTCAAGGTCCAAACTAATGAAATTAATTAATTGCATCTCTCAATTCCTGTTCTCCATAACCTTTGGTGTCACTGTCTGTGCATATTTTACAAAATAAAGCTAATTTTAAAAACACAGCTGTATATTGTTGTAGCTATTTTAATAAGTATGACCATGCCTATGGAGTCAGTACAAGAAAGGATTTGATATTGACTGCCCCCCACCCCCCAAATCTAAGACTTATTTAGAGGATAGATATTGCCCAATTAACTGACTGGAGACACAGGGAAATTGCCGCCTACTACAGAAAAATTATCTTTGGGGAAAATAGCCCATGGAGGACCAATGACTTGGCCAACATCACACAGGGGATTTGATGAATACCAAGGGTAGGAGTCCATCTTCTTACCCTGCAATTGAGCTCTTGGATGGGAGGATTACCTGATCCATTTAATTCCATGTACTTTGACATGCTCGTATTTGAAGATTCCCCAGTACAATGTACTCAGTTCCCAAAATATGGGATTTTAAGTGAAACCCTGACGTTTAGCTCTAGGGCTAAATAGCAATACACAAATCCCCCAATTAGAAGCAGAGATGGAGATGAAATGGTCCCAAGGAATCTGGAGACACAACAGTTTCAAAAGGCAGCAACACTCTGGGGCAGAAAGAGAGAAGTTTCAGATCTCACACCAGGAATGCAAAGCTAAATGAGAACCATTCAAAAGCTCTGGGGGTTATAAAGTTGAATTCCCTCTTGTACAGTACACAAGAGTTATTAAGTGTGTATATGAGGCTCCTGTTTTACTTCATGTACATGATTATTTTATACAGGCAAGTTTGGAAAGAATTATAGGCTGAGAGCTAGCCAAGATGCAAGATGAGCAGCAGAGAGTGGGGGCGGTGGTTGCCATGTCATTGTTTGGGAGCTTAGGCTTCTTGGAGAAAGCTAAGGCGGGATCTATCATAGGTCAAAGGGTTAGGGTACAAGTAGAGTGTAGAGTTGGACTCTGTGCAAAGCTCATCTCCAAAAAGGCATTCCAGGCTTCAGCTTCACGGGAAAGGGGCAAGTTTGAGAACGAAGGGAACAGAACTAGGGACCGAGCCCAGCAAGCTTGGTTTAGTCCACTAATGTCTGGAGACCAGGAGGATAAAGAATTTGGATTTGACTTGCCTGGCTAAGATATGAGAGAGAGCATGGGTTATTGTCAACATAGCCAGTGATTACAAAAGTGAGAAATATATTATGTTTCTGAAAGAAGTCCCGGAGGCAGAGAGCTGGGGATAAAGGGCTGCTTTTAGGCGAGACGCAATTACAACCAGTCTGGACTGGTCACATCTTTCCTGAAAGTGGGTCAGAGGCAATGGAATTGGTCTACCCAGCTCTTTCTGGATTACATTCCTATATAAGAGTGGCAGGTCTCTGGCATCGGAAAATGCTGAATTCCTACCTTTGCTCTTAACTCTGTGATCTTGGGAAAGTTAATTAATCTCTCTGAGCCCCAGTTGTACCCACTGTAAAATAGGGATTAAAACCTCTACTTATATTAAATTTTTAATATGGCAGAGACTATGCAAGGTGGGCTTTTATTAAGTGACAGCTGTCATATTAATAATAATGACTATATTAATAATTTTAATGAAGAAGGATTGACTGGGTGGCATGTGGAGTGGGACTGATATTGGGCATGATATGTGTAGTTTGATGAGCAGGGGATCTCTCACCATCTGTTTTATATGGCCTGGGTTCACTGTGGTGCAGCTACAAAAGACTCCCAAAGCTTTACCGAGTTGGCAAAATGGTTCTATAGCTTGAAAGACATTGTTTTCATGGTGACCTCCCTCACATTCATGGATTATTTGAATTTTGTAGACACTAGCCAGACCAAATGTCAACTGTACTAGAGGCTAAAGCTTTTCTCTTGGGTAAGCTCAAGATACACTACATGAAGCCCTAGTTTCTTGCAGCTACAGCTTACCTAAAGAAATATAATGCATACAGCTGGGCATGGTAGTTCACACCTGTAATCTCAGCACCTTGGGAGACTGAGGTAGGTGGATCACTTGAGGTCAGGAATTCAAGACCACCCTAGCCAACATGTTGAAACCACATCTCTGTTAAAAACACAAAAATTAGCCAGGTGTGGTAGTGCATGCCTGTAATCCCAGCTACTCAGGAGGCTGAGACAGGAGGATCATCTGAGGCTGGGAGGCGGAGGTTGCAGTGAGCTGAGATAGTGCCACTGCCCTCCAGCTTGGGCAAGATTCTGTCTCAAAAAAAAAAAAAGTTTAAAAAGAAGTGTAGAAATATAATGCATACATAAATCTGTATTATTAGGACATAAAATTGTCTTCTTTTGTCAGGCTTAAACAAGATAGACATTTATTTTTCTCACATATATCATACAAGGCAGTTTCCATCCCATAAGGCCGTGCAGAGACACAGGCTCCTTCAGCCTTGTTGCTCTGCCAATTCTAGAATGTTGCTCTTAATGACATAGTCTAAGATTGCACATAACCACCTCCATTCCAGCTGGAGAAAAGATGGCAAGAAGAGAGAGGCATGATCCTTCCTTCTAAGGGTATAACTATTGGTCAGATTGGAGTCACGTGACCACGTGGCTGCAAAGAAGGCTGGGTAATTCTCAATGCTCATGTACTTAGCTAAGAGTCAGGGGTTTGTGGAAGCAATGGGAGAACAGATATTGCAGCAATCAAGTATTTATGCTCAGTTTCCTTTTGGCAAGGTTAAGCAACATAGGTTCAGGTCTCAGCAAGACCTGGATTTGATTCTCAGCTCTCTTGGTTGCCCATGGAATGAATTCAGACTAACTTTATACCCTCTGCTTTGTCAGTTGTAAACTAGGGATAAATAATAACTCTAGCTTCACATGACTGTTGTGAGGATGCATATAGAATGCATATTACAGAGTTTGTACTGCTGCTGTTGCTGCCTCTGCAGCTGGTATCAAAACCTTGGCTCCTTCCTTTCCATGCTGATTCTGCTGTGCTCCATCCAGGCAGTTGCAGCTACTGGAACGTTTTTTGCACTTAGCTTGTTACACGCCTTCTCCTCCCAGACTGTAAGGTCTTAGGAACAGGGACCATGCTTACATCCATTTTAACATTCTGAATAGGTTGCATAGCACCTGGAACAGACTAGGTTCTCAATAATGTTTGCTCAAATTAGTAAATGAATGTAAATCTGCTGCTGATGGAGACAGAGCTGCTTGTAAAGGGGCCTGAGATGGCACCCTACATGCCAGGTGCTCTAAGTTTCTTACATGGGCTAACTTATTTATTAAATCATTAGTGAGTACTATTTAATATTACCATGTTTTTCAGGGAAGGCAACTTGAATACAGAGATGCCATACTTAGATTGACCAAAGACATCCAGATATCAGGTGAAACAGCCTGGGCTTTGGACCCAGAAAGCTTGGTTTCAGGATCCATGCTCTTAATCGCCATACTGACTCTTTGCTTTGGGATAGATCAAAGATACCTCAGTTTAAAGACAGATTAAATTAGACCCTTTCATATTTGATTTTCAGTAAAAAAAAAAATCATCTTTAGATTTTCAGCTCTTAGAAGAGTCATTTCAACTAATCTGATGGTCTTCCTTCCTCCCTCCCTTTCTCTCTTCCTTTACTCCTTCTTTCCTCCCTTATTCCTTTCTTCTTTCTTTCCTACCTGCCATTTTTCTTTTCTTGTTTCACAGAACAACACCCCTCCACCCCATTAACTATTGGGACATATAAAACAGAACACAGTGAAGTGTCAATGGTTGAAAAGGACAGTACCACATTTTCCCTACTAGCTTTCCGTGTCATCTCTAGGAGGGTCCTTCTAGTAAGTTCAAAGTTCTATGACATACACTTTGAAAACTATCGACTTAATTCACCCCCTTCTTTACAGAGGGGAAAACTGAGGCCAATGCAGAAAGGGATTCATCCAAGTCTAAATCAGAAATGTACCATCCCACCTGAGTGCAGTGGCTCACTCACGCCTGTAATCCCAGCACTTTGGGAGGCTGAGGCAGGCAGATCATCTGAGGTCAGGAGTTTGAGACCAGCCTGACCAACATGGTGAAACCCCATCTCTACTAAAAATACAAAATTAGCTGGGCATGATGGTGCACGCCTGTTATCTCAGCTACTTGGGAAGCTGAGGCAGGAGAATTGCTTGAACCAGGGAGACGGAGGTTGCAGTGAGCCGAGATCATGCCATTGCCCTCCAGCCTGGGCGACAAAGGCGAAACTCTGTCTCAAAGAAAGAAAAAAGAAAAAAAGAAATGTACAGTCATAGTGTTCAGCTCAGTAATCAAGCTGTTTGTAATACATGCTATGAGTCTCCAAGAAGGCCGTCACATACTTTCAACCAAAGTCACCCAAACTCTGGAGCAGGAGATTACAGTTAAGTTGCTGGTGAATTACAGCTTCAGATAACTGAAGAGAACACATCAATTATTTAAGACTGTTGTTGTTAGGCAAAAATATATGTGGCCAATATTTGGAGGCAGAACATTTGTTGCAATCTGTGCTTGAGAGGCGGATGTGTTTGTTTATTCTAAAAGTTTGCAAAGTGCCAACTCCCCAGCAGTGAATAACTTAATAATGCAAATGTAAATCTCAGACTCTAAACTGGCTCAGAGGAGGTGGTGATTATGGAAAAATCCTTCTTCATCTAGCCCAAGGAACTGACCACTCATGAGCTGGAACATAGACCTCAAAGCAGGAAAGGAACAGAAGTGTCCAAAGAGGAAATGGAAAACATAACGCAGAAAGAAGCTGGTCCTTGAGAATGACCATATGCAAGCAGAGGCAGGGGCAGTATTCTCAGGTGGTTCCTCGAGGCCTTTGGGCTCCTGGGTTCTGGAAGAGAATGCGATATGAAGATAAGAACAATCTACTTTAAAAGGCCCCAGAGAATTTGGATCCCAGAAGCCTTAGACTATTGGCTTAGATTTGGGGTTGCAAAGCCAGTGTCTACCCAGACTGGGTAGGAAATGAAAGTTAGTAAGTGAGTTGGGTGTAAGATGATAAAAGGCGGCTGACACTTAGTCTCAGTGTTGGGAGGCAATGGGGAGTAGTGGGGAGTGCAGTTAACTCAAGCAAATTTGCCTCAATTAAAGACAGCAGCTGCTGGCCCTGAGCCAATTGTTGCCATGTGTAAATGTAGGTCCAGTGTTGACTAATGTTTTGAAAGAAATCAAAAACCTTGAGTTTCATGAGAAATTGATCTGCCTTTTAAAATATTCCCAACTATTTTAAAACTACAAAGTTTTAAAAGCAACCTGTGAGCTGTCTCCTCCCCCTCCCTAATACAGCCACTAAATATGGCCATTAACTATCTATGTGGTCCCACATTTAAAATCCTTGGAGTACACAGATGACATCTGATTTGACCTCTTTATTCTGTAGATGTAAAAAATAGACCTCAGCTTTCATCTTAAGTCACATGGTCGATGGCAGAGCTGGGACCAGAACCAGTTCTGAGTTCTGCCCTTCTTTTCTTCCCAATATAGATTCTAGAACAGTGTGTTTCAGATTGGACAGGAAGTGTATTCTGAGTAAGGACAAGTGAAGTCTCTTGTTCTCCATGGAGAACAGTGAATCCTGCTCTAGCCCTTGATGGTGATGTTGTCAGCAATGATGCTGGTAAATATCAGGTAGAATGTTTTGGGCAGCAAGTAACAGAAAACCTTGATTCACATGGACTTAAACTCCTCCTCCTTCCCTCTCTCCCTCACTCCTCCCTTCTTCCCATCTTCCCTGCCTCCTTCGTCTGTTTCTCCCTCCCACTTCCTCTCTACCTCTCTCTCTTCCTTCCTTTTTTCTTTCTTTCTTACCCCCTCCTTCCCCCTCCTACCTTCCTCTTCCTCCCTCTCTTTCTTCCTTTCTTCTTTTCTCTCTTCTTTATCCCCTCTTCCCCACCCCTTTCCCTTCCTCCTTTTCTCCCTCTCTCTCTTCCTTCCTTCCTTCTTTACTCCCTCCATTCCTTCCTTCCTCCTTTCCTTCTTTTATTTCTTCTTTACTCCCTTTTTCCCTCCTTTCCTCCCTCTCGCTCTTTTTCTTTCTTCCTCCCTTCTCTTTCTTTCCCTATCCCTCTTTCCCTCCCTTCCTCCCTTCTCTTCCTCCCTTCCTTCTCTTTCCTTCTCTTCCCTTTCACTTTCCTTTCCCTTCCTCCCTCCTTCCTTTCCTCTCCTCTTTCTTCCTTCCTTCTCTTCTCTTTCTTTTCCCTTTCCCTCTTCCCTCCCTCCCTATCCCCCTTTTTCTTCCTTCCCTTCTCTCCCCACTCGTGTCCTCCCCTCTCTTACCCTTTCTTTCTCTTCCCTTTCCTTTTCTTGCCCTCCCTCCCTTCCTCCTTTTCTATCTCTCGCTCTTCCTCCTTTTTGTAAGAACAAGGTTGACAACAGCAAGGGGTCTATGTATTTCACTGATTCTCCTAGAGAGAGAGAATGAAAGTCTCTCTTTTCGAAACCTCCCTGCAGGCATGGGCTATATAGATCCTTCTTTTTTTAATCTAGTTGAGCCCATGTGTCCACTTCTGGGTCAATTATCAGTAGTCAAGGGATAGCTGTTTGCTGATCAGTTGAGCGTTTCAGTTAACCCCACAACTGAGATGGGATTCTGTAGGGGAAGGCATAGTTTTGTGTGTGCTCACCTTCCTGTTCACCTGGATACCTTGGCTCCTTGAGGAGGCCAGTGAGCCAACTTGTGGCTCTTCAGAATGTTCTTGTGGTGAGCTGCCCCTGGGCTTTTCCTCAAATATCTAGAAGCCCAACTCTCTGTTTTCCTGGTGAACCTAGTCTAAGGGCAGAGCTTCCCTTAGTGACACCAGATAGCCCAAGAATGTTCATAAAAATGAACATTCCCAGGCCCCCATCCTCAGCGATCTGAGAATCTGAATATTTTTACATTTCCCCAGGTGATTTTTATTTGGGTGGCCAAGTGTCATAATTTAAGGAGCCCTCCTCTAGGCTATGACACCTGGATGGCTCCAACTCACATATATTTAAGAAGTGGCCACCGGCCATCAAAGAAATTCGTAGGTTCATGAAAGGTAGAATTTTAATCTGTTACGGCACAATAGAAATTTCTTTTTTGTACCTACCTTTGAATTCTTGAAATTAGCATCTGCATTTCCAATCATGGTTTTCTGAAGTGCATATAAGGCACCTTTAGAAAAGAGTAAGGAAGCATTTGGGAAGAAGATAAAAGGAAGGCTATTTGTCCACTTTGACCAACATCTCAATTTATCCTCAGTCCATAGGCCACAGATATGGGGGAGAAGTTGCCCTGGTTCTAATTAATTAATGTAACCCTATTTGTGGAATTTTGGCCACTGTATGGTTGAGGTTGTACTTAAATAAAGTTGACTCGCAAGTGGGAAAATAATTGCCACTCAGAATTTAATCATTCTGATAACTTGAGGGAGTTTCATGCTAGCATTTAACTCCTCTCTGTAACCTGCTGTATCTCCAAATTATTTATTTATTTATTTATTTATTTTTGAGACAGAGTCTTGCTCTGTCACCCAGGCTGATGTGCAGTGGCGTGATCTTGGCTCACTGCAAGCTCTGCCTCCCGGGTTCATGCCGTTCTCCTGCCTCAGCCTCCTGCGTAGCTTGGACTACAGGTGCCCGCCACCATGCCCGGCTAATTTTTCTTTTTTTCTTTTTTGAGATGGAATCTCTCTCTGTTGCCCAGGCTGGAGTGCAGTGGCTCCATCTCGGCTCACTGCAAGCTCTGCCTCCTGGGCTCACGCCATTCTCCTGCCTCAGCCTCTCCAGTAGCTGGGACTACAGGCACCCGCCACCACACCTGGCAAATTTTTTGTGTTTTTAGTAGAGACGGGGTTTCACCGTGTTAGCCAGGATGGTCTCGATCTCCTGACCTTGTGATCCGCCCGCCTCGGCCTCCCAAAGTGCTGGGTGAGCCTCTGCGCCTGGCCTATATTTCCTTTTTAAAAAAAACTTTTAGGTTCAGGGGTACATGTGCAGGTTTGTTACATAGGTAAACTCGTGTCACGGGGGTTTGTTATACAGATTATTTAATTTCCGCAGTATTAAGCCTAGTACCTATTAGTTATTTTTCCTGATCCTTTCCCTCCTTTCAGCCTCCACCCTCTGACAGACTTCAGTGTGTGCTGTTCCCCTCTGTGTGTCCATGTGTTTTCATCATTTAGCTCCCACTTATAAGTGAGAACATGTGGTATTTGGTTTTCTGTTTCTGCTTTAGTTTGCTAAGAGTAAAGGCCTCCAGCTCCATCCATGTTCCTGCAAAGGACATTATCTCACTCTTTTTTAAAGCTGTGTAGTATTCCATGGTGGCTATATTCCTTTTGACATAGAGAGAGCAGACCTTGGACTCAGAGACTTGATACTATCAATATAGGTATATTAACTTCAATATAATTAAAAGCATCTAGCTATCATTTAATTGCTTTGTTTTCCCTTCATTATATATCAGGCAGGATACATACCAGATTATGCTGACCTAAAAAAGTCCCCATAGCTTCAAATAACAGTTTTATTTTACATTCACACTGATTGTCCATCATGGTCTCGGGGGATTTCCACTTATTGGAATCACTTAGGGATGCCTGCTGATGCAGGGACCACCATCTCAAACATTGTTGGTTCTCATCGCAGAAGATAAGGTAATTTTGACAGTTTTCACATACCTGTTAAATAGTGTGGCCTGAGTAATACACAGGGAGCTTCTGCTCACAGCCTATTGATTAGAACTAGTCACATGGCCCTGCCCAGGCACAAGCACCCAGGAAGTAAGAGCCTCTCATGTGACTGGGAGGGGAGAACTGGGGATATTTGATAATGAGCACAGGCACCCACCACACATTGTGTGTATTTGCTCTGTTCCTCCATCATTGTTTTCTACTAGATTCTGAAGGTAGGCACCTTCCTTAGGGATGTGTTAACCTAGAGAGTACAGCCAGCTGTCCATGTAAAACTGCAACCGGACAGCCTGGGTGTGACCCTGGGCATTAACCCCTCCTGACTGTGTGCCTTTGGGCAAGTCACTTCACCTCGTTGGTCCTCAGTTTCCTCATCTGTAAAGTGGGATAGTAATAATGGCACTGACTTCAGAGGGTCATTGAGAGAGATTAATAAAAGAGTTAATACATGCAGTGAATATTGAGTGTGGCACACAATACACACTCAGTAAATGTTAGCTGTGGCTTTTGTAGCCCTGGAGCCAATCAATTACCTAAGCAATTACAATTAAGTGTAATGGGTGTGTGTGTAGTTGTATTAGTCAGGGTTCTCTAGAGGGACAGAACTAATAGGATAAATATGTAGATAAAGGGGAGTTTATTAAGAGAATTGACTTACATAATCACAAGATGAAGTCCCACAATAGGCTGCCTGCAAGCTGAGGAGCCAGGAAGCCAGTGTGAGTCCCAAAACCTCAAAAGTAGGGAAGCCGACACTGGAGCCTTCAGTCTATGACCAAAGGCCTGAGAGCCCCCAGCAAACCACTGATGTAAGTCCAAAAGTCCCAAAGCTGAGGAACTTGGGGTCTGATGTTCAAGGGCAGGAAGCATCCAGCATGCAAGAATGATGGAGGCCAGAAGACTCATCTAGTCTAGTCTTTCCATGTTCTTCTACCTGCTTTTATCCTAGCTGCGTTGGCAGCTGATTAGATGATGCCTACTCGGAGTGTGGCTCTGCCCCTCCCAGTCTACTGACTCAAATGTTAATCTCCTTTGCAACACCTTCACAGACACACCCAGGGACAATTCTTTGCATCCTTCAGTCCAATCAAGTTGACACTCAATATTAACCATCACATTAATGAAGTTCAGGCTGTGTAGGGATCAAGCAGTGGGAAGGGAATCAAGTCTAGGGCTTTATGGGAAAAAGGTCTCCCTGCAGGAGCAGGGCCTGAAGGAAGAGGGTGGTTCCCCAGGGGAAGAAGGTGACAATCTACACTGTAGTCAGAGGGAATTGTAACTGTGCAGGATTGTGGTGGGCTTTAACGGACTTCCATTAAAGGAATTCCAGATAGAGAGCTGATTTGAATAAATGGTTGCTGCTTTTCCTTTGGTGCCTTGTAAGTGATATCAGGTTCGTAGCTCTTGCAGACATCTCAATTCTCAGTAAGAGCTGGCCTTCCAGAGCAGCCTTTGCCTTGCCCCTTGGATGTGAACTTCCTATGGCCTAAGACCAATTCATTAAGAGCTCAGAACTGCTCTCGGTGGGTGGTCCAGGAATGACTACTGTCTGCAGAATGGTGGGGAGAAACTTTTCTTAGAGGATTTTTGGAAACATAAGGACTAAATAAATTAGAGTTTGGATTACTTGAGCAAGCGAGTGCTTTTCAGAGTATAGAAAGCTAGGGTGTTTGCGTGTGTGTTGTGGTTGGAGGTGGAGAGAGCTGGTGAGGAAGGAGCAGGAAGAAATCCACAGGGAATTTTTATAAAAGGCAGAACATTGCAGAGCTCTGTTTCTGAAGAGATAGATCATAACCTTTTCAATTTTATGCTAATTTGCCTTCCCCAGTCACTTTGGCTTGGATTTGCTCATCATGAATCTTCAACCAGGTGTGTGCGTGTTTAAGAAAACTGCTTTGAGCTGCAGTCCTGGCATCAGTCAGCAGCCACCCAGCCTGAAACTTCAATGAGGCTGGTGGGTGAGATCATCTGGCTGGCACCCTGGTAAGAGTGTCATTTATTGAGACAAACTGACTTTCTAGAAAGAACTTCCACTTGACCAGCAGGCAAGAGCAAAACACATGGTGATGAGGCACAGTGGAGGTTTCTTACCCTCCAGGAATCATTAAACCAGTAAGGTGTACCGCCATGACTTAAGCCCTCCTATGTACCGGGCACTGCACCAAGTTCTTTTCCCAGATAATCTCATTTGATTTCCACAGCAACCTTGAAATGGAAACGTTATTTCAAGGAGGATTCCCTGCTATGTCCAATTTGACGCAGTTCATTGAGGGAACAGCCATAGCCCAAAATCACAATTTTTATTACTTGGAAACATGTGTAGTAGATGTCCTGGTTTTTTATCTTATTCCTGACTCTGCAACCCATCTCCTCACTCAAGGAAAAGTTTAACTACCTGATGTTTTAGTGTCTTGGCCATGTCAATTGAAAGAAAATGTCCTATATGCTGGTATGAAAATCCTTATTTTGGGATGAGGAAACTGAGGATAAGAGAAGTCAAATCACGATAATTTCCAAAGTGGCAAAGCTGAGATTGCTTTTTTTTCCATTTAATTTTTTTTAGCATAATTTCAGGCCTGTACACAAGTTGCAAAAAAATTTCTGTATACTCCTTACCCAGTTTCCCCAAATGTTAACACTTTACCCCATTGGTTTTATCCTCCTGCTTTTATTTTTTTCTAAGCCATTTGAGAATCAGTTGAAGGTTTAATGTCACCTTACTCCTAAATACATCAGTGTCTATTTCCCAAAAACAAGGATGGTCTCTTACATTACTGCAGAACAGCTATTAGAATAAGAGGAATGATATGGATACAGATACACTACTATGATTTAATCTACAGAGTTTGTTCATACTTCACCAATTGACAAATAGTCCCTATGGTGTACTTATTGCTAAAACAATAAAAAGAAAAAAAAACAAGATAAAAAAGAGATGAAAGAAAAAATGTAAAAGAAGGCCCAGACATTCTGGCTCATGCCTGTAATCCCAACACTTTGGGAGGTCAAGGCGGGTGGGTCAGATCACTTGGGCCCAGGAGCTCGAAACCAGCCTGGATAACACAGCAAGTCCTTGTCACTACAAAAAATAAAATAAAATTAGCTGGGGGTGCTAGTGCATACCTGTGGTTCCAGGTATGCTTGGGAGGCTGAGGTGGGAGGATCTTCTGAGCCCAGGAGGTCAAGACTGTAGTGAGGTGTGATGTCGCCACTGTACTCCAGCCTGGGTAACAGAGCTAGACCCTGTCTCAAAGTAAAAAAAGAAAAAGGAAAAGAAAAAGAAAAAAGAGAAACGAAAAGAGAAAAGAAAAAAAAGAAAAAGAAAGAAGTGAAAAGAAAAAAATTCTAAATCATACAATGCATTCAATTGTCATGTCTTGTAGTTTCTATTAATCTGGAAGAGTTTCTCAGTCTTTTACTGTGCTGGATGCATTGACAGTTTTAAAGAGTACAGGACAGTTATTTTGCAGAAAGTTCATCAATTTGGATTTGTCACATTAGATTTATGGTGGGTGCTTTTGACAGGAACAGCACAGAAGTAATGTTATGTTCTCTGCAGTGTGTCGTATTAGAAGGTATGTGCTGGCACTGTGCCCTATTATTGGTGAGGTTTAGCTTTGATCATTTGGTTAAGGTAGTTTCTGCAGTTTCCTCCACTGTAAAGTGACTATTTTTCCCTATGTAATTAATGAGTATCTTGTGGGGAGATATTTGAAACTACGTGAACATCAGAACTGGGACTTTTAACCCAGACATTCTGACTACAGAATCCACAAACATCTGCTACACTTACCATTTCCCTATATAGTGGGTGTGTGTTCTGGATTTACCAGGCACTATACTAGTTGAGTTAAAAGTGTTATTGCTTTTAACTCTCACGGTAATTTTCAGAGATATGGGTGTCCCATCTCTCACACTGAGTTTCCCATCTATGTCATAGAAACAGATTCAGGATATGGAATGATAGACAATGGAGGCTTGGAAGGCTGGGGGAGCAGGAGGGTTGTGGATGATGAGAAATTACTTAATGAGTATAATATATGTTATTTGGGTGATGAATATCCTGGAAGCTCTGACTTCACTACTACACAATATAGCCATGTAACAAAATTACACTGGAATCCAATAAATGGATACTGATAGAAACTTAAAAACTCCAAGTATATTCAGGATCCAAATGAGTTAATCAGCTCTTGCTAAAAGAATGAGAAAGGTGATCTCCAGTTCCATCCTCTGGTCATAGAACCCAAACTAGGAGCTGAAATGGCTCTCACAGATTCCCAAGGAGCAGATGTCCCTGTAAGTATTATACAAACAAAACTCCTGCCAGAGATGGGAACTAATAGGGGAAAATCCATGTGCGTGCAACTTGGAAAGGGCCTGGATCAACTGCAGGAATGGCTTTTTATGAGATTTAATATTCCCCTCACTGGAGACACATTACTATCGAATAATAAACAGCAGAGTCTGCGGTGTTGATCTTTAAAGTAAATCCTATTGCTATTAGCTTATCTGTCCAACTATTAAAACTAATAAAATAATAAACTCTATGACACAGACACTTAGCTCAGTTTAGTCCTCCCTCCTAACTGCAATTTTCTCCTTCTATGACTGTTGTTTTTTTCCAGCAATTTCCTGCTTATCATTAAACTATCTGGAACATTTTCATATGTTTGGATGACAGTTTTCAGTTGCCCTGGGATATTTTTGTATTCCTCTCTCTCTCTCTCTCGAAATTTATTGTCTATTTTTACTTCAATCTTTACTTAACTTTTGCAGCCTGTCATCCCAGCAGGCAGGAATGCTTCTTTGTCAGGTTCAAAATCACCTGCCTCTTGGGGCCATTGTGAACTTGCTAAAGAAAAAGAGAAAAAGCACTCCAAATTAACTGGGGAGGGGAACCCAAATACTCATTCAGGCTTCATTTGCTATGCAGTCTCTGAGAAACTGGTCAAAATTATTTTATAAGTTTCGAGAAGATCAGGAAAAAAAACCATACAGATGGATTACTTCTTATGTGGGGGTTAACTAAACGTACAGTGATAGCATAAGGCAATTTGAACATAAAATAAAAAGGTCCCTAAGTCTCCCTTAGACTATTCCTGTACTAGAGACCAATATCTCATCCTTCTATAAGTCTACCAGTTGCAGTTTTGTTTCCATCATTGAAGATCTCTTTCTGTATTTGAGAACCAGAAAAAGTAGCTGACTGTATTGAAGGGGCATGTTGCATGTTGTATGTAAACAGTCAGCTGTGTTTAAGGGCCATGTCTATATGCCCCTAGAATGACACTCAATATAGTGGATGCTCGGACTGAGTGAAGACCAAATTTACCCTCCCATCTCGCTTTTTGGAGCGTGTGCTCACAGTGAAATGTTTTGGTTCTCCCTCTCTCTCTCCCTCTTTGTCCTACAGCAGAGAGTTGGACTTTCTTATAATAACTGTATCAGGCAGGGTGTGGTGGCACATGCCTGTAATCCCAGCACTTGCACTTGGGGAGGCTGAGGCAGGCAGCTCACATGAGGCCAAGAGTTAGAGAGCAGCCTGGCCAACATGGCAAAACCCTGTCCCTGCTAAAAATACAAAAATTAGTCAGGCATGGTGGTGCGTGTCTATAATCCTAGCTATTCAGGAGGCTGAGGCATGAGAACTGCTTGAACCCAGGAGGTGGAGGTTGCAGTGAGCCAAGATGGCACCACTGCACTCCAGTCTGCATGACAGAGCAAGACTCTGTCTCAAAAAAAAAAAAAAAGAAAAATCAAAAGACAAAATCTTATTGATGAGACCACCTCCCTGTATTTAATTCTGCAACACCCAGATCTCAGCAGGCCACAGACTTTACAACTTCATTCTATTGATTTTCTGGCCTCAGTCTTAAGAGCATCACAGGTTCTAATATAAAGGAAGACCCTGGGATGAAAGGCTGTTTTCATGTCTCAGGCATCTTGTATTCTATCTCTAGCCATCAGTATTAGCAGTGTTTTGCCAATGTTCAGAAAAGCATAGTATCAGGTGACAATCGACAGACTGAATGGTAATTTGACCCACTGCCAAAACCCCGCAGGTCTTACACCTTCCCCCTTCTTTTTAACTTAGTGGATTTGTGTATGTCTGTGTCTGAATGAGGTGAGAAATACGTTATTCAGGCAAAAAGAAAGAAGTGCTTAGGAAGAGTTTTAATTTGGCCTGAGTACTTTAGTACCTCAAAAAGGACTTTACTCCACACCCTGCCCCCACCCAAGTATAAAAGAAACATATATTCATTCCAGAAAATATGGAAAAAGCAGTATATCAGTCAAGGGACATGACTGTAAGAAACATAAGCCAACTCTGACTGGCTTAAGCAAAACTTAATTTATTTGATGCATGGCCTGGATAACCGAGCACTGGCAGGAGGTTTTGCAAACTGGCTTTAGAAAGCGGGAACGAATTATGGAAGCTATAGGAGGCAGGAGAGCAAGAGCCATAGCTATAGTGCCATGATGGGAAGTTTCAGGTCAGCACACCTCTGCTTGTGGTGAATGGCCTGGAACTGCTCTTCCTGTGGCATCATTCACTAATTCACTAAAATGCAAAGTCTTGGGACAGGGCATCTGATTGGGTGGACTAAGGTCACATGACTATTTTCTGGTTGTATCTCCCAACTTCTGTAGTGAAAGGCAAACACCTAAAATTCCCTGGCCACCAATGCACCATATGGGATCCCTCAAAATAAAATTGGGATATGGTAGTTAAGTCCCTTGATCTCCCCCTGTGATCCATGATTTTCACCTCCTGGTGTTTACACTCTTGTGTAGCACCCCCCCCCCCCACCCCCGACACACACACACACACATACACACATACACATTGAATCAGAGCTGGTCTGTATGAGCAATAGATTATGCTAGAGGAAACAGGGCATAGCTTCAGAGTTGGGTCATAAAAGGCATTGTGCTTCTTCCTTGGCCTCTTGGATTGCCCACTGTGGGAGAGGCAGCTGTCAAGTCATAAGGATACTTAAGCAGCATGTGGAGAGGCTCATCCTGGGAGAAAGTGAGGCCTCCTGCCAAAAGCCAGCATGAATTTGCTAGCTGTGTGAGCTGGGAGTGACTCAACTTGGAAGCAGATGCTCCAGCCCCATTCCAGCTTTCAGATGAGAGTGCAACCCAAGACAACATCAAGACTGCAACCTCATGAAAGACTCAGCCAGAATCACCCAGCTGAGCTGCTCCTAAATTCTTGACCCACAAAAACTGCAAGGCACAATAAATGTTTATTCTTACTTTAAGTGTCTGAGTTTTGGAGTGAGTTGTTACACAGCAATAGGTAATTAAAACAGTGTCCTCCCAGATCCCTGGAGGTTCTTTTAATTGGCTGTGCAGGTGCTGTTGTTAAGAACTCCAACCTACCATCTTCTCCAGAGCACTACTCCTGTGTGATGTGCACTCCCTCACCCACAGGTCCCTGAGAGTTAGATATTTCCCCATCTCCCACCCCCAGCATGCAATGCAGTCAATTTTTCCATCGTACTTCTCCCTTATCTCAAAAAGGTGCTGACCCTATGATGCAATTTACACTCTAGCGCTCCTCTCAGGACCAGGCTGAGGCTGCATTGCACTGGAAAACACATCTTTTCTGCTTCTCCCCTTCTCTATCTTGCTTTCCTCACGACCTTACAAGTTGAAAACATATCCTCAGTAAATAACTTACACAAGAATTTGCATCTCAGGTGCTACTTCTAGGAAGGAGTAGTGGATCCAAGCTTCTTTCCTCTGAGCTTCTATAACAAAATACCACAGACGTGGTGGCTTATAAACAACAGGAATTTGTTTTTCATCATCTGGAGGCTGGAGGTCTGTCATCAGGGGGCCAGCATAGTTGGGTTCTGGTGAGGGCTGTCTTCCTGGCTTGGCTACCTTCTTGCTGAGTGCTTATATAGTGGAAAGAGGGCAAGAGAGCTCTCTGGGGTGCACCCTCATGACCTAATTACATCCCAAAGTCTCCACCTCCCCATACCATCACATTGGAGGTTAAGATTTCAATATATGAATTTGGTGCAGGGACACAAACATTCACAGAACTTCAGTCCATAGTACGTGCAAAGGAGAAAAAAACATGAGATATGACTAATATTGTTCATCCTATCAAGAGCCCAACTTGTCTCCCCCCCCACCCAAGTATTTACACTACTCAAATATATGCATCTCCCTATACAAGCAGAGACACATCTGCCTCCTCCCTGTAGGGGTAAAAAAAAATCCATATCTTGTTAGTGAATGCACTTAGCCACAAGCACAAGCTTCCTGGGTCAAGTTTATTTTCTTCTATTATTTTGTGCCCTATTTCAGTATCTTGCAACCTATGAAATGGCAAATTTAACTATTCCCATATACCATAGTCTGTGAAAAGGAGAAGAAAGATAATCAAAAGTATTTAGAACATATCAATGTATATCTGACACAAAGAAACAAGATACAATAAATTTTCATAAAAACTCATAAGGCCATGGATAGGATTTGCTACCCTTTCACATCCCATTCCATATTTTGTGTTTGAGTTTATTTACCCCATGAGGTGATCCAAGCCTTTATTTCTGAGAGAACTAGATCCTTGACGTCCTTAAATGGAAGGACTTGCCATAATTTTCCATTCACTTTGACCACTGTATGTAGCTGCATGGGGCTGGAAGACACCCAAGGAATCCCCTTAGTTCCATTCAGACTCCTCCAGCTCATGTTGTAAATCAGAATTTCTGCTTTCCTTTGATAGAGAGGGTCACCAATCCCAGCCTGCTAGCACCATAAACCTCTCTTTTTATTGGAACATAAGGAGTACCTAGAGCCACAGGCTTTAGTTGGGCTAGTTGGCCAGTCATAGTTAGGCTCCCTCTTGGACGCATCACATGTCGAGATTCAGATTCTGAGAAGTTACATGAGCGTGCCCAAGTCACCCAATGGTAGAGACTTGAATTCATGTCTATCTGTTTCCAAAGTTTGAATATTTAGCTGATTCATCTGCTTCAGTGAGTGTAAAGACCTTTGTATTCTGTGTAGGTCATGGCAGAGGACAAGTAGAAGGGGGTATTAGCAGAGAAATGCCACCCAAGAAAAGGCTGTGTGGGGTAGTGGAACAACCCATGGCTAGAGTCCCAGCTCTGTACTTATATTTATTCAATGTATTCAGCATTATTTGGCAAGCTCTTTCTATGTGGCAGGCACTGTCCTAGGCACTAAAAATAGAGCAGTGCTCATAAACAAACTCTTGCATTTTCCTTTTTAGTCATCTGTCCCCTGCAAGTTATTTCACTTCTCTGAGCCTTGCTCTCCTGCCCTATAAGATGAGGGTATTAATACCTACCAGAAGAGAGCAGTCAATTTGTTTCATCACTAGGAAAGTGAGGACATTAATATCCAATCTTGCTGGGAGAATTAAATCAGGCAAATGTAGATAGATCCATTTATTGCACCAACAGTTATGGAGCATCTACCGTGTGGCAGTGGCTGGGCTGAGCTCTGAGAACACATCCAGTGAACGAGCCAAATATAGTTTCTGCTGTCTTCGACCTTGCACTGAGTAAAGTTGGATATTAAGCAAAAAATCACAACCATGACTAGGGTTTTCAATGGATATGCAGGTAGCCACAGTGACTGCTATTATTCTTCCTTTTCCTTGCCCTGCTGGTGCTTGTTTCCTCCTACTTCAAGGTCTCCAGAGTTGGGGGAGCTCACAACGCCTCTCTTGTTTGTCTAGGGAGTCCTGAAAAAGAGAATAACATTTTGATGCTGAACGGCAGAGGCAGGGAAGAGTTAAAGTAGAAAAGTTCCTCAAAGGGGCAGCAACCAATGAGTCTGCTGCCATCCTGGCTGAGTCTTGCTGTCCCTTTGCCATGGCTTTAGGTTTATGGAAAAAAAATAAGCTCTTTAGAGAGGAAGAGAGGAAGTCTGTTTTCCTACAGCTCAGCTGAAAATCTCATCGTTCTGTGGAATTCTTTTCCCCCTTTAATGTGCACAGTTTTGGGATGAATTTTGCTCCTCTGTCAGTTTCCTCTGGATGTTTTATTGCGAGGAGGACTTATGGACTCTGCAACCAAACATAAATGGCCAAGTCCTAATTCTGTAGTTCCTTGGTTCTAGCAGCATGTGCCTCGAAAGGTGCCTGGCATGCAGTAGGTGCCCCACAAACGTTTGCTGGATGAATTGCCGCCTGGGGACCCCAGGGTAGTCTTAACATTCTGGAAGATCTGTCTTCTCACTCCTCTTGTTTGCAGAAGAAAAAAGTGTCAATCTGTCTTTCTGCATCAGCAGGTCTGTCAGGGTAGAAATACATCAGGGTTCTAGATAATTCATGTTTGAGGAACATCTGCTAGATATGTCATTGCAGTGGCATTTTACAGGTCAGGTCCTTGAAATATTTAAAAAAAACAGGAGACAAGCACATCACACCCATTTTTCGCTCCCACGAGAACAGGCTATGAAATGATTCTACTTTGACCCCTAATTCATTTCCGTGGGGATTCTGCTTATTAGTTGCTGCAAGTCTCATGTGTCTGGCAGAGATGTGTCTGTCTTCTTGTTGGCTAACGGTTTTGTCATTAGCCTGATGAATAGACTTGATCTAACATTCTTCAACTCCAGAGTAGGAGGGACTCTTCCCCTCACCACCCTGCTGACCCTGTCAGTTTACAGCACAGAAATCTTCCAGTTGGGTTTTGTAAGGAGGCAGATTAAACAGAAAAAGTGTTTCTTCTTCTCTGGCCAAGTCATTTTGGATTGAGAGCATACAAAAGTTGCTTTGTAGTTTGAGAACTGCTCATAAAAGTAAATTTCTTTTTTGATGCAATGATTAGAATTGCTTTGCTAGAAGAAAGTTACATATAACTGGTTACTTACTAGCATATCTTGTATATTGTAATCACCTCAGGCACATGATAGGCATATTTATTAAATGAATAGTCATTATGTAAATGGAAAAAGATAAATAAGACCAAAGGGTGACAGATATTCAACAAATATTTGATGAATAAAGAAGTTAACAGATAAAATAAATGAATGAAAGTAGTTCCCAGGATGAAAGAAACATGAAGTCACTGAGACTGGAATGTGCTAGAGAATTGCAGGGTGTCTGTCAGCAGATAATGGTGCCCTTGCTTTTCTTCCCACAATTCGCAGGGGAGGTTTCTCTGCACCTGCCTTTGTCCAAGGTGACTCATTTCTTCCGGCCACAATTGTCTGACCAGAAATGGCATCTAGCCCCAGGGGACAAATAAAAAATATCTTCCCCAAGAAGACAGAACTGAAGCTTAGATGAAGATTCTGTGTTGCAGGGACAGTAATATGCTCATGTGACTACTACAGGAAGCCATCTTTCGCTTGCCAATGAGATAAGGAAGAAGGAAAAGATAATCTGCCATGAGGAAGAAGAATAAAAGAATAGAAAAAAGGGAGAGAGAAAGAGAGAGGGAGGGAGGGAGAGAGGGAGAGAGAAAGAGAGAGAGAAAAAGATTGAATCAGGAAAGAGAAATGGGCCGCACCCGGTTGCTAATACCTGTAATCCCAGCACTTTGGGAGGCTGAGGTGGGTGAATCACCTGAGGTCAGGAGTTCAAGACCAGCCTGGTAAACATGGTAAAACCTGGTCTCTACTAAAAATACAAAAATTAGCGAGGTGTGGTGGTGCATGCCCGCTTAAACCTGGGAGGCGGAGGTTGCAGTGAGCCAAGATCGCGCCACTGCACTCCAGACTAGGTGACAGAGAGTGAGATTCCGTCTCAAAAAAAAAAAAAAAAAAAAAAAAAAAAGGTGGGGGGGGGGGAGAGAGAGAGAAAGGGAGATAGAGAAATGTCTAGATACCTGAGATTCTTCTAGTTCCCAGATATAACCCCAAATCTTTATAATTTCTTCAACATTTTCCCTGAAGTTAGCATACATTGATTTATGTCATTACAAACACTCTTTTTTTTTGAGTCAGGGTCTCACTCTGTTGCCCAGGCTGGAGTGCAGTGGCACGTTCTCAGCTCACTGCAACCTCTGCCTCCTAGGTTCAAGTGATTCTCCTGCTTCAACCACCCAAGTAGGTGAGTTTACAGGCATGTGCCACCACACCCAGCTAATTTTTGTAGTTTTAGCAGAGACGGGGTTTACCATGTTGGCCGGGCTGGTCTCTTAACTCCCGGTCTCAAGTGGTCCATCTGAGCCTCCCAAAGTGCTGGTATTATAGGCATGAACCACTGCACCTGACCCCCAAACACTCTTAACATATGTGCCCAGAGATGAGACATTGTAGCCTTCATGGTCTTTGTCCATTCAAAGGCAAAGACTGGATCTCTCAAGCAGCCTTGCTAATACTTGCAGTTCCCTTCCTACTTCTTAAGGTCCTAGGTTGTAATGAGTATTTTTTTTCTTTTTAAGTATAAAAAAAGAAGAACGAGGAGAAGAAAGCCAAAGAGGGGAGGAGAAAGAAAAAATGAAACCCCTTTGCCCTCATGTCTGTGAACTGGCTGATGAGGTGCTGCTGTTTGATTTGGTTGCCACTCAAGGCTGAGGTTTGTCTTCTCCACTTTTCGCATGGACTTCTGTTGCTTTTTCTTGGCTTCTGGTTGCTCAAGAGGACTGAAGAGTGTCCAGGGCAGGGCTGTGGTGTTTGCATTGGCTGTCAGAGCTGAAGGGGCGGCAGAAGGGCCTGACCTCCACCTCAGAGCAACAGGAGTTTCCTTTCTGGGGTTCTTTGTCTCGGGGATTAGGACAAAACACACCCACAGTTGAGCTTCAGTAAAACCTGATTAGAGTCTCCCGGAAGTGTTTGTTTTGTGGGGCTACCACTACAGATCATGGGAAACAAATGCTGCTTCTCTTCCTCTCTCTTCTCTTCCCCAGCAAGGGAGGCTGGTGGTTTTGGCTGCCTTGGTGGAAAAACCAATACTCTTCCGCAAATGGGTTCTTCTCACAGCCGTGAATTAGTGTTGGCACAGACGCCTCTGAGTGGGGATCCCACAAAGGTGCAAGCCTTTGCAAAGACAGGACCTCAAAGACGTGGGGTGGATGGGGCGGGTGGGTCAGGTAGAGAGCCAAGGAGGGCAGTGGGTGTCCCTAAATGGAAATGCTGACCAAACTGAGAGTTAGGAGGGACAAGGTGTCCTGGCACCTTTCTCCGTGTCAGACAGGGCACTTCAGCCAGTTTGCAAGGTGTTGGCCAAGGCATCTGTGAAACCCAGCAGCCAGAAACCTCATGACTGGCTGGGAAAAGCACAATTATAACAACAAGAAGAAGAAAGGAGCTTGTTTTATGAATACATTTGCAGAGCCTGGAAACTGCAGGGAAGGGGAAGTTTAACATTATGGGACCCTCTTGGAATCCCTCTCATCCGCCTGAAACACACACCTCTGT
The DNA here is from genome assembly GCF_029281585.2 of Gorilla gorilla gorilla. Taxonomy (NCBI): domain Eukaryota; kingdom Metazoa; phylum Chordata; class Mammalia; order Primates; family Hominidae; genus Gorilla; species Gorilla gorilla. Next base: position 130,400,405 of record NC_073234.2, read on the forward strand.
GGTTTCTTTTCTCCCCGACGTCCTTTCTCAAGCATCACCTCCACCTTTGCCACCCTGACCCCATTGGCTGGCCTTTTCCTCCCCTTGCCCTCACCAATCAGCTGGGTCTGCCAGTCCGAAGGCTAGGGCATGACATATTTGCACCATGCGTAAACACCACTCACCGTTAAGAGCTCCCTCTAATGAGAAACAGAGCCACAGAGGGGAAGCTTCAAAGTGGTTAACGGAAGGAAGTGCCTGGAACGAAATCCGACTTGATGTCCCAATTAATACGTCCCCTAATTCTATTTCCTGCCCTTGCGGGCTTGCAGCCGCCTCCCTCTAATTTCTGTGGGAGACAGAGACTCGGCTGATGGGGAGGAAGAAACCTGGAAATGGGGCGGCTTCACGGATGACTTGATACACAGGCAATGGGCATATTAGGACAAATTAGGGAATTAAGGAGGAGGAAAAAAAAGAGACGACGACAGTCAGAGGAAATGTCATCTGAAGTAATAGTATTAATGGAGACTGGGGCATTGCTGGAGAGGGTGGCTGGAGAAATTGAGAGCTCAAAACACCAGCCAAATTGTCTTTTATTTCAGGCTGGGAGAGAGTAGCCATTGCCAGACCCTTTCTTCTCTGCTCTAGGATGTTGGGGGAAAAACAGCCATGGTCTGTTCAGCAGGATTAGAGGCAGGCCCCAATCTCAGCCCAAAGTCTGTTGTATCCAGGTGAAGGCTTTATGGAAATAAAATGAAATATAAAGACATCAGCCTGGCAATAGTCAAGTTAGAATAAGTGGTGCGCTCTGGAAGTGTGAAAAGATCTTTGAAATATCTCTTTATAGTCTGGTCAGCCTGAAAGTCCACCATTTGATTGCTCTTTTTCAGATAGGCATTGCCCTCTCTGTATCGTCCCATACAGAGACAGATGCTTGCAGAGGGTAAAACATGGCATCCCTGAGGCAGTGGGATAAAGAGTTTGTCAGGGAAATCAGACACCCCAGAAGAAGTGGTGACCAGAAGACCCTCATCCATTCAGCTGCGATATTTGAGCAATCTCTGATTGATTCCCATCTTCAGTTTCTCCAGCACTCTTTTCTATCCTCTGTCCATCTTGCACACACCTGCCTCATGATCTTTCTAAAATACAAAACCCATCTTATCTTCACCCCACTTAAATATCTGGTGGGGCTCCCCAGTGCCTGTGTGGTCAAGTCTGGCCACTTTAGCTTGGCATTTAAGGCCCGTCATAAACCATATGGGTTTTCTCTGGAGCCTGGCTATCCTCCACTCTCCTCCTGGGCCTCCACCCAATCCCAGGGTCTTCCCAGCCTGCCAAACTCATTCCTTCTCCATAGCCTTACACATGGTGACTTCCTCCAGCTTTATCTTTCTCCCTCTTCTTTGCCCAGGGGGCTCCCTGTTTACCCAACAAGTCTAAGTTCAAATGGCGTCTCCTTACTAAAGCCTTTCCAGGCATCTAAGTCATCTCTCTGTGTTCCTGGGGGCCGCTCTTTGAATTTCTGCACCATCCCATATCCCACTGCATTGAAATAATTTGCTTTCGTTTCTGGTTTCCCCAGGAGATTGAATCTCCTAGAAGACACACAGAGGACAGAACTAATGGTACACGTTTCTGTATATGTGCAGTGTTTGACATAACATCAGAGCTCAATAAATGGAGAGAGAAAGAAGGGAGAAAGAAACAGAGGGACACAGCAAGAGATAGAAGAAAGGAAGTGCAGAAAGAGCAGGAAACATCTAGAACTGCATTGCATTGTCCACGGCATAATTTTATGATTATTTAACCCAGCCACTCACTTAGATGTAAGATTTGGCTGAATTCATTTTAACACTCCTTCAGTTTAAGCAAATTGGCCAGGCTACACAATGCAACCAATGTTTAAGAGCCTATGCTTTGGAAATTTGGATGCAAATTCCCCACTGGGGAAGTCACTTCCCCTCTCTGAGCCTTAGCTCTCTTATCAGTAAAATGGGAACAAGGTGACCTTGAGGAGCAAACAAGGTGAAATACTTAAAGTGCCTTGCCCAGTGCCTAATACGTAGTAAGTGATCGATAAAATCTAATATATATGAGAGTCTTAGCTTGGGAATTCTGCTGTTTTCTCAGGCCATCTGAGGTTCTTTCTCCCTCCTATTACTGGCCTCTGCTGCCCGGGCTCTGCCCTATAATCTGAATTGTTTGCTCTTCCTGCTGCCAGGATAGACAACCCAGGGAGTAGTCCTTGCATCCATGCCAACAGTTACTGGCATTTTGGTTACTGGGAATGATGTCACTCCTGTGTCTTGGCTCCTTAAAGGATCTGATGCATGCCACACACATATGCAAATAAAAGAAAGTTTCCTGGTTATATCCTCTACTTGGGAGCAGAAGTGGTGGCAAAAATTTGCAGGTCTGAGATCATATGTCTGAGTTCCTCTGCTGTGGTTTTCCAGACAGTGAAGAACCTGGAGGAACTGCTGAGGCCACACAGTCGGGCTTTTCCATTAACATAAACCTCTGCACAACTTGAATTCTTTTTCTCACGTCCCTAGGACCTTGTGTTCTTGTTTGGAGCAGAAGTCACCACTCCCTGGCCAGACAGTGCCTGTTCATGTAAACATGGATGCAGTGGTCAAAGAATTCCGTGTTGGAATTTCTCCTTAGGAAATCACTGCAGACAAGAGAATGTTCTTAAGGTCCACAGAAGATGGCTTCAAGGTTGGCTAGGGCATCACCCGAGTCTTTCTCCAAGGGGATGAACTGGGTGCTAGTGGTATTGAGAACTTACCTGAGGCCTTTCTATTGGAATAGTCTGTGGATGTGTTTGAGTCAAATACATTCTACTATTGACAAACTTTGGTCAGGAACCAGAGAGTCTCCCTCTTCTTGACAACTCACGGTATTGGCAGAGTTCTTCCTTCTTCTCATCCTCCTTTTCCAAATACTTCCAGATCCATGATTTACTGGAGATCCTTCTTTGGGGTTTGAGACTTTTTAAAGTCTCCATTTGATCAACTTGAAAAAGATGGCACTGAAAGGTTAACATTAAGTGTCATAATTGCATGATGTGCTACCCAGATCCATTTCAGGACTGAAGGATTTATTCTCCCCAGCTTCTAGGGGTGTTGCCAGCTGAATGCTTTTAGCTCCCAGCCCTCTGTAGGTATTGACCTCAGCTGGAAAGATCCCTCTCACTCAATATTCCATCTTCCTCCAAGGTCAGCCCACATCCAAAGATTGGTGGGGCAAGAGAATTAAGGCGTATCACCCTGTCCCCAGCTGAAGGGTCATCCCATTTTCAGAACCCCCATGGGGTCGGTTGAGGCCCTTGCTGAGACTGCATCACAGCTCAACTTCTCCTTCCACCCAATCCTGATTTTTTTCCCCTCCCTTCTAGCTCCAATATATGTCCTGCACATTAATCTTTACCCCAGAATGTTTCCTAGAGAATCTGCAACCTCAAGGTCAGACAAGGTGAAACGGGCCAATGTGAGTCTGGAGTACAAACATCAAGACTTCTGCTCAAGACATCCATGGCCAGTTCCTGAGTGCTTACTAGGTACCAGGCACTGAACCAGGAGCTGTAGATGAGGTGATGAACAAAGCTCATGGGACCTGCTCTCATGGGACCATATTTAGAAGGCAACAGACACTGAATTTACAATTATTTACAGGGGTGATGAGTATTAAGAAGAGAAGGTATAGGATGCTAGAGAAGTAAATAACGGGTATCACACCAATCTGGGGGATAATATAAGGCTTCCTGGAGGCAGTGACGGTTGGATTAGGACCAAAAGATTATGAGGACAAGTTAGCCAGGCAAAGATAAGGGAGGGAAAGACAGTAGCTAAGAAGAAGTAGAGTTTGGAGGATGTATGCCGTGACAATATAATTCACAGGACTCTGGGAGAGGTGGGGAGCATGGTATAAAAGGAGTCTGGGTGCATGAGGCAGTGGCTTGGACCACTTGGATAATCCGGAAAGCTCTGGGTCACATTTACTGCTTCACTCAAAGATAGGTAGAATCTATTTCTCTTCACTCTTAATCTAGCTGGGCTTGTGACTTCCTTGACCAATAGGCTATAGCAGAAGTGATGCTATGCCAGTTCTTGGCCTAGGCTCTAACAGGCCTGGTGATAGCAACCTTCACTTCGGAAGCCTGCCATCAAGTTGTAAAGAAGCTCACATTACTACTGAATAATGAAACATCCCACGGAGGACAAAAGACCACATGGAGAAATACTGAGCTTCCCTGCATCTGAGGAAGCCCACGTGGACCTTCCAGCTCAGTCCAGCAAACAGCTAAATGCAGTAAGTGAACCCAAACAATGCCCCTAAACTGGGGCAAAAAACCACCCAGCTATGCCTAGCCTGGATTCTTGACCCACAGGATTGTGAAAAATGATAAATCATTTTTTGTTTTGAACCTTGAAGTTTTGAGGTGGTTTGTTACACAGCAATAGCTAACTGAAACATTCTCCCTCAGGAAAAGAAAATCCCTCATACACATCTATCTTTAACAGCTCATAATTACTGAGTGCCAACAATGTACCAGACTTTGTGCTATGGGAGTTTTATATTTTATTTCATTGAAATCTCACCAAAAACCTGATGAAGTAGGCATTTATGTCCACTTTAGATGAGAAAAAAAAAAGAGGTTCAGAATAAATGTGACTTGCTCAAGTCACTCAGCTAGTGAAGTGGTGAAATATGGATTTGAACCCAGAACCCAGGTGGTGTTTTTTTGTTTCATTTTTTGTTGTTGTTGTGGTTTTTGTTTGTTTGTTTGTTTTTGAGACAGTGTCTCTCTCTGTCACCCAGGCTGGAGTGCAGTGGCACGGTCTCGGCTCACTTCAACCTTCAAGCGATTCTCCTGCCTCCTGAATAGCTGGGACTGCAGATGAGCACCACCATACCCGGCTAATTTATGTATTTTTAGTACAGATGGGGTTTTGTCATGTTGGCCAGGCTGGTCTTGAACTCCTGACCTCAGATGATCTGCCCGCCTCAGCCTCCCAAAGTGCTGGGATTACAGGCATGAACCTACTGACTTTTCTTGAATGGGCTTGGGGAGAAAGGTCAAGGAGACCTGGGACAAACACTGGATCTGTGGGAAGATTAGTCTGTGGATGGCAGATACCACTGAGCTAAGGCTTGTACTTTTCGGACAGTAATTCCTGCATCTCAGGTATTGCCATGGCTATCCAATGCCTCCTAGGATGCCTGGTTCCTCAGTCAGTAAGATTTGTCACACAGAGGTCAGGGCAGGGGGAGACCAAACCCAAACCGCAGTTCGTAGAGCTGGTTGTTAGCCCCAGTTTTGCCTCTAACTTGCCAGACTTGGGTCATGTCTTCCCTACCCTGTACTCCTATTTCTCCATCTGCAAAATGAGAGCAGTGTTTTCCTGGCATTTCCGGATTCTTCCTATCAGCAAACCACCAAATCTATTACACACTCAGTTTGTTCATCGTCTTACATTTGTAGACTTGTCCAAAGATAAAAAATTTATTACCTTGGGGATTTAAACATTCTGGTGGTAGATTTTTTTTGGATGCACCTGAAAACGAATTTTAAAAATGCCTGTCTGTTACCACCTGCAATCACCCCATGTGCTGCTGTGATGTGGATACTACCTTGGTAGACCTGGACCCAGGTGGTCTAGGTGAGCCTGTTGTTCTGGTAGAGGGCCTAAGTCTTGGGCAGAAAAATGGGTTTCAAGCCTGGGTCCCACTAACCTGGCCAAATGACACCTCTTAAACCAGACTTTGAGGAAATGAGACACAAACCACCCAGCAGCCTTGTTCTTCAACTACAGTTACCCCATTAACAGCAAAACTATCTCATTCTGGATTTTCTCCATCTCTGAGCAGCCAAGCTTCAGACAAGGGGCTCACATTGGCCCCTTTCACTTTATCTGTCTTGGCAGTTGCAGACTCTCTAGAGACCAGGTTCTTCTAGGGACCAGGTTCTTGAGTGAGGATTAATATGTTGGGCGTATATTGGAGCTAGAAGGGAAGGAAAAGAATGAGGATTGGGTGGAAAGAGAAGTTCAGCTTGATGTAGTCTCAGCAAAGGTTCAACTGACCCCATTGGGGTTCTGAAAATGGGATGACCCTTCAGCTGGGGACAGGGTGATATGCCTTAATTCTCTTGCCACACCAATCTTTGGATGTGGGCTGTCCTTGGAGGAAGATGTAATAGTGAGTGAGGGGGGATCTTTTCAGCTGAGGGCAATACCTACAGAGGGCTGGGAGCTAAAAGCATTCAGCTGGCAACACCCCTAGAAGCTGGGGAGAATAAGTCCTTGAACCAAGGCACTTTTCAGGCTCTTTGCAACCAACCCAGCCTCGCCTTTTTCTCCAGGTGGGCAGGGGAAACTGGAGGCTTCTCATGCCACACAGCAGCCCCTCATTACAGAATGAGAGCTTCCACAAGTCAAGCCCCTCATTACAGAATGAGAGCCTCCACAAGTCAGGCTCAGGAGAAAGACACTAGGCAGGGAGGAAAAACCAAGCTGAGAAAAGGGAGTTCAGTTCCTCAGTACTGGGTGGTGAGAACTTCCTCCTCATCTTTCCTTCTAGAGAAATTTGGTATTTTAAGAGCCCCTTGTCTGAGGCTTGGCTGCCAGGAGATGGAGAAGATCCAGAATGAGATTGTTCTGCTGTTAATGGAGTAACTGCAGCTGAAGAACGAGGCTGCTGGGTGGTTTGTGTTTCATTTCCTCAAACTCTGGCTGGGTCACTGGCATGTTACATTAAGTTTCAGAGCTAGCTGTGTAGAGTAGAAAGAGTACTGGATGGAGAGAGAATAATAGTGCATAACAACAACACCTGTCACCATCACCACCACCACCATCATCATCATCATCAGTAACATTCACTGAATGTCTATATTCTTGATATGGCTTAACTTACCTGATTGAAACTCTCAACAACCCCTTATGAGATAGGTTCACTCTTCCCCCATTTTACAGATAAATAAAGGGGTTTAAAGAGGTTAAGTCAGTTGATCAAGATTTTATACCTGTTAAATGCAGGGATGAGATATAGCTGCAAGATGCAACACTGAACTTGTTCCTTCCTTCTCTCTAGGCCTTGGGGATCCACTCTGTAAAATGAGGGTTTGAGCAGATGGATGGTGGCTTAACAATTTTATTTTTAAAAAATCATGGGCCATTTCTTCAAATGAAGCTGATCAGAAAGTGTAAGATATAAACAAGAACCAAGTGAGATTGCCCTGTTGATGTAAAGTGAAGGTATTTAGAATTCATTTACAAACCGGAGGGAAAAGAGCTTCTCTTAAGGTGCCTTCTAACTTTGTTGTTTCATGTTTCTGAAAATCAAATTTGTGGAAAGCTCAGAGTCTCTGTGGATGGGTTAAGGTGTAGTTCTTGATGCTGCAGTTCAAGGTAGCAAAGGTCCTCGATTGGAGACTTTCCACCATTCATCCCCCTCACATGTCAGGCTCTTATCGAACTGAGTACCTAGCCTGATGCAGAGCAGAGGGATAAAAGGAAGAAGAGATGTTCTTTCTTCCTTTTAGATTTTTGTAACTTTTGGGGAAAAGGGAATGGAGAGGGAGAGACAAGTTCATGGGTCATTACAATGTTGAGTGATAAGTATTTTAACATAAATAAGTACAGAGCACTGAGAGAAGGGACTTTTAATTCATACTCAGGATAGGAAGGCTTTCTGGCATGAAAAATGGGTAATAGAAAGAGCAAAAGGGAGTGGGGGACATGGGGCGAGGAAAACATTTCAGGGAGTGGGAGACGCGTGTGCAAAGCCACAGAAGAGCGAGTCATTGAGAAACTGTAAGCTGTGTAGTGTTACTGGGATGCAGTCATGGCCAAAAGCATTAGCAATTGACGGCTATCTATTTTATGGCCTTCTCCCTCTGCTCCCACCATCCTATCCTCTTCTCAATGCTCTATTCTGCCTCAGCACAATGAGGAGTACAAGGGGCAAAAGGTTGATATTTGGCAAGTACTTGGTTCTTGGTTAAATCCATCATAAGAACCCACACATACTTAGGTTTTCCAAGAAACTCAGCTCTTGCCTTCTTAATACAAACAGGAAACAGAAAACTGCTACCCATACTCAGTGGTAACCTGGACATTTCCAGATTGAGTAAATAAGATGACATCATGGGAGGAGAAGACATAAGAAAGCGTGGTGTGTTTCACTGCAATGAAAAGCAGCCTTCTAGGGGGAAGCTGGTCCGCACCCCTCAAACCCGTTCTCCCCCATTTCTCTCCCTAGTGTCTGATTCTTTCTGTTGCCTCTGTGACTCACTATTTCACAAGGTGGTTTACTTGTATTCCCTCTCCGGTGATGCATCATTACCAGAAAATAGGTCTCATAGCGCAGGGTGGGAAACCAAAAGGCAAGGGGTAAGAGAGAGTGGTTGCCTAATGTGTGTCTCATGAAAAACTGGTTGTGAAATCTGAGTTCACAACCCCACCTGCAATGCCCTGGATGTCTGATCATAGAGGCCTGGCCCTGTGTGCCAAGAGTGAGAGCCCATAGTTTGATGTCACAGAAAGCTGGGTTACCACAAACTTTATTTTGTCTGATATTCATATTACAAAACCAGCTTCCTTTTGATTCGTATTTATTTAGAATCTTTTTTTAATCTTTAATTTTCAACTTTCTATTAATTTATGTATGCCTCAGGAAAAGCACATGGTTGATTTAAAAAAAAACCATTCCCAATTCTCTGTCTTTTAACTGAAGAGTTTAATCCCATTATGATTAATGTGATTCCAGACTAGTGTGGATTTATTTCTACCTTCTGATTATGAGGTTTCAACTTACATTTATTTTTTAAGACTGTATTTATTTTTAAAGCAGTTTTAGGTTCCCAGGAAAATTGAGGAAAAGGCAGAGAAATATCCCATACACCCTCTGCCCCGACGTGCGCAGCCTCCTCCATCATCAACACCCCCTCCCACTGCCAGAGTGCTACCTTTGCTGCCACTGGTGAACCCACATTGACACGTCATTATCTTCCAACTCCAAAACCTACAGAATGTACAACACCAAGAGTGAACATCAGAGTTCACTGTAGGTTTCAATAAATGTATAATGACATGTACCCACCATTACAGTATAACACAGAATAGTTTCATTGCCCTAAAAATCCTCTGTGCTCTGCCTCTTCATTCCTCCCTCCTCTTTAATTCTTTACAAGCACTGATCTTTTTACTGTTGCCATAGTTTTGCCTTTTTGAGAATGTCATATAGTTGGAACCATATAGTGTGAGCCTTTTCCATTGGCTTCTTTCACTTAATAATATGCATTTGAATTTCCTCCATGTCTTTTCAAGGCTTGATAGCTCATTTCCTTGCAGTGCTGAATAACCCTGTATTCCATTGTCTGGATGTACGATGCTTTATTTATTCATTCACCTACTGAGGAACATCTTGGTTGCTTTCAACTTCCGGCATTTATGAATAAAGCTGCTGTAAACATCTGTGTGCAGGTTTTTGTGTGCACATAAGATTTCAACTCCTTTAGGTAAATACCAAGGAGTGTGGTCGCTGAATCATATGGTAAGAGTATGTTTAGTTTTGTAATAAACTGCCAAACTGTCTTCCAAAATGGCTGTGCCATTTTGCATTTTCATTAGCAATTTCTACTTAATCACATTTTCATCTTTTTTCTTTTTGTCTTTGCTTTTTTCTTCCTCCTTTTCTATTTTGTATTAGGTGGAGAGAATTTTTTTTTTACCTTTTCCTTCCCACCCACCTTTTCTTCTCTCCTTCTTCAGAAGTTATTGGTTCTATTTCTATTTTCTAAATAGGCACATTTGATTCTTACCATGCTTATGGTTAATCACTGTAATCAATGTAATAATTCATATAGCCCTTCCTGAGCAAAATGAGGTCCTCAGAACACTTAACCTCCAACCTTTCCCCCTTTCTAGCATTTATATTCTTTTTGTCTACCCACACTAGAGCCCCAACTCCAGCCCCTTCCTCTCTGTATTATGTTGTAAGTAATGTCACCTCCCTGATTCTCAGATTCTTCAACTAAAAAAGAGTAGAAGTCATAACATCTTCTTTGGAGGCTACTTGGATGGCCAGAAACAATGTACACGAGGTGAAAATGTTCCAGGCCATCCACGCATTTATTGTAAAATCTGCTAAAAGTTGAAGAAGTCAGAGAATGATTGCAGCAGGACAATAGGGAAGGACTTTTATTCTCCTTTCCTGCCCCTTCCTTATTTTGTCCTATTTGAACATGCTCTTTATTGTATAATCGATGTCTATTAGGACCTCACTTCCTGTCAAGGCGATGAAGTCTTACAAAGATCTATTTGCACTGAACTCTCCACGTGCAGGAAGTTACTGCCTTGCTCTCTGGACCTCCTGTCTCTTTTCTCTGAATCTTTATTCCCTCCTGTTCCTCTGTCTCTGACCCTGTCTCCATGTCTGTCTCTTCCACTGCCTGGCTCCTTCCTCTTCTTCACTTGCTTCTGACAGTCAGGGTTTCTGCCTTGCCCCATCTTTCTCTCTGTCCCTCCACGTCTTTGTTTTTCTCATCTCCGCTTCTCTCTCCCTCCGTGTCCAGGTCTCTTCCTGTCCATCCATCTCTCAGCCTCAGCCTAGCTCGGTCCTCCACTCTGATTCTCTCCCATCCATCTCCCTGGGCCTGACAGAGGCTCTCTGTCGAGTCTCTTCCTCTGTCTGCCCCCATCCGTTGTTTTCTCTGTATGTCGCTGGCTGCGCATGTGCCACTGTTTCTATCATTTTCTCTCCATCTAGCCATTGATCTCTGATTCCCCTGCTCCACTTCTCTGTCTCTCATCCCTGTCACCACCTCCCTCTCTGTCACTTTCTTATTCTCTCCCTGCCTCTTTGCACGCTCTTTGCACATCAGGCCCGACCCCAGCCCAGGGTCTCTGGGTTCCAGGAAGCCAGCCAGGGGCTGTGCAGGCTGCGCTGTAACTCAGGAACTCCGCCAGCAATCATTTCATTAGGCAGGAATGGCGTTCCCATTACCAGATAGCAGACCTGCTTCTTCCCCACCATGGCCCCCTCCCCGCTGCAAAGCCCCCTTGCAACTTCCTGCTCGCAGCAGCCACACAAGGCCTCATTCTAATCCTCCAACTTGTCTGTTTAGTGTCTTTGGAGAGGGGAAAGGAGCAGAAAAGTAGCTTGTCTTTTATTTTTATTTGCCTTCTTTTTTTTCCTTCCTCCAGATATCCCCCTGGGGCACCGGCCTAGAACAGAGCAACAAATATTTACTAATTCCATTAACAGAAGAGAGTTGGAATTTTTTTTTCCCAAGCGAATATCCGAGGCCCCAAGTTCATGGTGAGCCCTCTCCCCCGCATGGCCCCCTCTCCCCCCACCTCCTCCCTACACGCCCAGGACTTATATATAGTTCACTCAGTGCCATTTCCCCAATTTTTTCTGAAGTTCAAGACAAGTTGAAGGGTCAAAAAGGCAAAGGGTGTTTTAGAAGTTTAGCAGACAGCTTTTGGTACAAGGAAAAGAGGGAGAGCTGGAGAGAGGGAAACAGGGTGAAGAGGCAGGAATCTGGCTCGCATTAAGCTGGGAAGCTCCAACCATTGATTCGCTCTGGAATTATGGCTTAAAAACAATGGCAAGACATGGTTTATTCATGAGGGTTCTTTTTTTTTCTTAAGTAGCGACCCAAAGTTACACTTTGGTTCACCAAGACAAAGACTCATCCTTCCTCTCTCTATGGATCTTTCAGGTAGGACTAGGAGTAAAGGGAGGGAGGATGGGAGACGATAGATTTTCAAGACAGTGAGTTCTGAGAACACAGAAGCATCTTCCGACTAGGCCTATTCAATGTCTTTACCTTCCCTGCTTCTTAGGATAAACCAATGACACTTCTTTGCAAGGGGAAGGGAGATCTCTTATGGGAAGGGGGAACTTCTTCTGAAATGGCAACTCCTGACCTCTGGTAAAAGAGGACGTAGAGGAAAAAATACGGGATTAGGCTGATGAATGCTACATTGGAAACAGGTTTAGTGATTGCATTCCTCTCCTAGAGCTGCCCCCAACAAATGACCACCAACAGGTGGCTGAAAATGAGAGAAATGTATTCTTCCACAGTCCTAGAGGCCAGAAGTCTAGAATCAAGGTGTCATCAAAGCCACGCTCCCTCCGAAGGCTCCAGGGAGGAATCCTTCCTTGCTTCTTCCAGCTTCTGATGGCCCCAGGCATTCTTGGCTCATGCCTGCATCACTCCAATCTCTGTTCCCATGTTCACATGGCTTTCTCGATGTGTATCAAATCTCCCTCTCCTTTCTCTGACAGGGACACTTGTCCTTGGGCTTAGGGTCCACCCTAAATTAAGGATGATCTCATCCTAAGATTCTTACATCTGCAAAGACCCTATTTCCAAATAAAGCCACATTCACAGTTATGTGGTGGGGGATGTTAGGACTTGGGCTTAGGTATTTGGGAGACACCATTAAACCTACTACAGTGATCATAGAGTGCTTCTCAACAATGCCACATGTGGAAGCCAATTAAAAGCAACCTGGAGCAACACAGCCGGAGAAACGCTTGGTGCTGAGTTCTTTCTCTTCTCTTTCCATCCTGCTTATTACAAGGAAAAAGCCTTAGCTGGGTGCTACGGTCCTTGAACACTTTCTTACCCCCTTGTGAATCCTCCTTTTTAAGAAAGAGAGATGACATCCCTGGAAGTCAACCTTCAGCAGGTTAAATAAATCCAGTATTTATTATACACTTGATTCACATGACCTTCTATTTATGAAAATAGATACTGGTCTTCCCCTGATGTCATGACATGTAGCTTCCTTTTGGATTAAATTAAATTCGAGCAATTGATAAGCAATTGAGTTGAGAAAAATATTAAGTAGATAAATAATGGAAGTAGTACATAACCATGGCAAGTGTGGGTTTGCTGCACAGATTAAGGAAAATTGGGAAATACTGAAGTGGCATGCTGGTTTTCCACAACAGCCCAACACCTGTGAGGTTTACCAGCACGAGGGGGGTTAAGACAGGTTCAGTCCGCTGGAGTCTGCTGTTTCTCCTTGAACCTGAGCCACTGTTTCTCATGGTTATATGCATTGGGTTTCCCCATGAGATTTTATTTGGGGGTGGGAAAAACCCCCAAAGCTCCATAACTAAAAGAAAGCTTAACACATCAACCTTCTCTGTCATTTCACTTCTGTTTTACAGATGAAGAAATTAAGGCTCAGGAGGGAGGAAAAAAAATTAAAGAATTGTCCAAGGTCACCAAGGCATCTGGACTCCCATATGTTGAGCTACTTCTGCTTGTGGGGCAGCTGCAATACATGAATTCTTCACTACATGAGTTATTGTATTAAGTCCTCAGAGCAGCACTGTGAAATTGCTGGAATTTTACAGGGGAGGAAACTGAGGTGCAGAGAGGTTAGGAGCTCATCTGAAATGACTGAGCCGATAAGGAGAGGAGCTGGGATTCCCACCCATATCTGACTGTCTTTCCATCTGGTGTATTTACTACAGCAGCCTATTGTCTTCTCTCACGGCATACACACACACACACACACACACACACACACACACACACAGAAGGTTTTTGCACCAAAGCATTTGGCTGAGGACATGCTAAGTCCTGGTTGTTTTTGCAGGCTCTGTATTCACACACCTTGTCCACATGACACTTCTCTGTTGGATCTACTTGGAAGTTCTTGCAGGTGACAGCATATTTCTGGCTTATTCTGAAGGGTATTAAGTGTAAGAGAGACTTTCCTTCTTGGAGAAAGAAGAGGCACTGTGTGTAAAGAGAGAGATTTTGAGCCTAAGGGTGTCAAGTTATTGCTTTCTACTCTGGAAATTTCTAGACATTGGAAGATAATGAAATGAAGCCAATTATTTGGCTTTTTTATTTTAAACAACCAGATGTTGAGCCCTGACACCATGATCACAGGAGTGACCTGCCTCTGATGTGTTAGCTGCTGAGAGTCTACACTGATGATGCTGTTGTATTGTAGTTCCCTGGCGCATGCGCTTCCAGAAACTAATGTGAGCCATGAACCTCCTATCCCCATAGCTAAATAGCCACACACAACATTATTCATACAACTCCTTGGATTTTATATACTCTTGGAAGCTCTTCTCTGAGTTCTGGTGTAAGATTCTCTTATTTACTAATCAGCTTGGGGACACTCCTGGATATTCCCATGGGTGACTACTTCAACTCACAGATGGAGAAACTGAGACCTGAGGGCAGAAGAACTCCCCCAAGTCCCAGGGATAGTTAGGACTGGAGGGTTTGGGTGCTATCTATGCCTTCTCACTATACCTACGGCTCACTGCCTCTTCTCACTGCCTTTCTCTGTGAAAGCTTAAGACATTTCTGAGTAGACATAGGCAGTCTGGGAGAACAGGACATTGGGAACCCAAAGGGTAGAGAATAAAGGATTCTGCACCAATCTCGTAGGTTTGAATCCAAGCTTCACCACTTACCTAAAGCCTTGGGCGAGACATTGAACCTTTCTGTTCCACAATTTTCTCGTCAGTAAAATGGGGATTATATTAGCATCTACATCACAGAGTCATGCTGAAGGTTAAAATAGGACCCACATAAAGTTTTGAAAGAGCACCTAGCACACAGTACACATTCAATGAATAGTTATTCCTATTATCATCATTATTAGGATCATGATTAGATGTAGAGGGAAAAACGCCTCTTGTAATGTGGCACAGACTCCATAGACAGGCTCATATGCGCCCTCTCCCACTCCAATTCAGCCAAGAAACATTTCACTCCAGGCGCAAACTGATTTTGGTGTTGGGATAGTAAGATTCAGAGGTGCTCAGAGCCTAACTGGCTTAATCCATAATTTTTAGGCAGAGAAACAAATGTGTAGAGAAATCGAGGGATTTTTCTGAAGCTCCCAGAGCTATCTAGAAGCACAACCAGGTCTCCAGAACTTTCAACCTGGAGCTGGGACTCCATTCAATAGAGCACCCTCTCCTCCCACTACTTCAGGCTCATCTCCCTCAAAATGTAATTCTGAAAAGAAGCCACCGGCTCTGTGACACCGAAGGGGTTAACTCAGAACCCTGCAGCTGGCTGCAGTGAGCTTCCTCAGTTCTGATTTTCATTTGCAAAACAAACAAACAAGAGGCTCTCTAATAACTCCCAGGCCTCCTTCTTTGTGGCTGAGATGCAGATTTTGTAAGAAGCAAGGCTTCCAAAGATCCCTAATTCCTATGCTGTTGTTGACAAAGGACTAAAGGCTGTTTCATGGCTAGTGAAAGCTTCACACGCTCATTCATTCATTCAAATTCATTCATTCACCAAATAATTACTGAAGACCTACCTCATGCTGCAGACATGGATACAGCCACCCTCCCAGCCCTCATAGAATGGGTGGTATTCTTACAGTGTTTTCAGAGCTGCACCGACAGAGAGGCTAGCATGAGATAGGAACATGGAGGTATTCAGCAAATAAATGCCAGTCCAAGAGGAACATGGGATCATTTGGTTCAATGGAAGTCCAGTTCTCCAGGTTGAATTTCTAGTTTCTTGCCTGGTTCAAAATCACATTGGCACCCCAGATTGGCCATTCTTCTCATCCTCTCCTCCTTTTCCTCTTTTTCCTTCTTCCTCTTGTTCATGTTGTCTATCATGAGCTGAAAAATAAATCAAGATGATATATTGGGTACCCCCTTTTTCTAGATGGGCAGTGGAGGACAGAGAAAACAGTCTATGCAGCCAAATCTTCACAGGTAGTAAGTGGGGAAACAGGGTTTGAACCCAAATCTGTAGGCCTCCAGATCCTAGGCTCTTCTCTTCTGGTTTATTTGTGTCATTTCCTTTCATTTGTCAGATCAAATGTAGAATAAGGGAGGTTTAAGGCCCACCATGAGTTTCCACAATAGCTAATATTTGGAGGAATTATAAATTCTGGAATGACAGCCACTTTAAGCTGCAATGTAAATGTTCTTCTTTAGAAACATACCTGAGGGATTGGGAAAAGCAGGTGGGAGAAATGCTAGCTATGTCCTTACATGGTAGAAGGGGTGAGAAAGGTCTCTGGAGCACTGCTGAGAGGGGCACTAATCTCATTCATAAGGGCTCCACCCTCGTGACCTAATCACTTCTCAAGGCCTTCTTTTCAAATAGCATCACATTGGGGATTAAGTTTCAACATAGGAATTTTGGAGGGGGGGACATAAGATTTCAGTCTATAGCATCAATCAAAGCTTTATCTTCTCAAATAGATATTGTCTTATGTAATCAGGTTGAATTTGATTAGTACCTCCCTGTGTCCATTGAGTCCTATGGGAAGCAGATGGTAAAATGGAGTGAGAAATACAAGACATGTCTTAGGGGGTAATGCTTGTGAAAGATAAAGGCAGAGAAAACAGGAGTAGGTAAAAAGAGCCTCAGATCACAATGAAGATCCAACAAAGTCTGAACCAACTTAATGAGGACCTCCTCCAGAGCTGAGATTTCCCATTAGAGGAGTCCTGCAGTGGGCAGAACCGGCCAGGCTCTGGTACTTCTCCCGTGCTCAGCGTTTGGCTGGGGGCTCCCGAAGAAAGATGTGGCTTTGATTTAAAAGCTGAAGTAGATCTCAAAGGTGCTGCAGCTGAGGGCTGTCCACTGACTTCACTCCTTGCAGCTGAATGGCAAGTTATTTCTTGAAAGGAGACCTGAGTGTCACATCTTCATGGCTACCATACCCTTTTATACCTACTATATATGAAACACTGTATTAGGTCCTGGAAAGGGAGAAGGAAGGTAATACTTAATTCCTGACTTAAGAGAACTTACGGGCTGGGCGCGGTGACTCACGCATGTAATCCCAGCACTTTGGGAGGCTGAGGCGGGCAGATCATAAGGTCAAGAGATGGAAACTGTCGTGGCCAAAATGGTGAAACCCCATCTCCACTAAAAATACAAAAATTAGTTGGGCATGGTGGCACGCACCTGTAGTCCCAGCTACTCGGGAGGCTGAGGCAGGAGAATCGCTTGAACCCAGGAGGTGGAGGTTGCAGTGAGCCAAGATCGCACCATTGCACTCCAGCCTGAGCGGCAGAGCCAGACTCCGTCTCAAAAAAAAAAAAAAAAAAAAAAAGGGGGAGAGCTTATAGTACAGTAGGGAAGATAGTCTTCCATGTATCTCAATAGTCTCATTCCTGGATAACAAACAAAATCAAACCTAAAATGTTCTTTTGCAGATAAAATGGCCTAGAAGTAGCCATTAATTCTTATTGCAATTAATGTAAAATCCACAGCGTTTTTTTGTTAATAGAGAAGTAAAGTCAAGCAATAAGCTGGTGACATGTAATATGGGTCATAATTATATGCCACAGATACCTGTGAAATCTATTATTATACTAATAAATTGCAAAAATTCCTGCAAGAACGTGTTGGCAGCTGCCATGCCAATGCTTACCAGCTCATCAGTTGTTTGCAGGCTCTGCGAACGTATGAATATTGGTTAAAAAAACACACTTGATATTTGCTGAAGAATGCTTATTTTCAGATTTGACACTGCATTGCAGTGTGTATACTTTATTTAAGAATATATCAAATAAAGATCTCTACCAAATGGTACCTTGATTAAAAATCTATGGTGATAATAATGAAGATTGGTATTCCAGTTATCTAATGTTGCTTAATAAACCAGTCCAAGCTTAGTGCCCTAAGACAACAACTATTTCATTATGCTTATGGGTGCTGTGGATCAGGATTATGGATTAGGACAGCAGCAGGGTTGTTTTGTCTCTGCTGTATGATGACCAAGTTTCATCTGGGAAGATTCTTAAAGGCTGGGGGCTGGAAACATCTGGAGGTTCCTTCACTTATATGAGTGATGGCTGGGCTTAGCTCAGATATTGGATCAGAGAACTTACATCTGACTCCTCATTGTGGCTTGGGCTTCCCCACAGCATGGTGACCTCATACTCTCTCCAGGAACCAGTGCTCCAGTGTTCTAGTGAACAAGGCAGAATTTGCATGGCCTTTTATGACCTAGCCATGGAAGTCAGACAGCATCACTTCCACCATACTCTTTTGGTGAAAGAAGTCACAAACCCACCCAGAGTTGAGTGGGGAGGATACAGACCCCACCTCTTGATAGGAGGAGGGTCAAAAAAATGTGTGGCTATTTTAAAGAACTGCCACAGTTGTTGATGATAGTTATCACCAGCTATGTGCCAAGCTTGATGCTAAGCTATCATGCATTTATTCTTCACAATATCCTTGGGAATTAGGTACTGCAATCTTCATTTTATAGAGAGCTCAGGTGACTTTCCCAGTCACACAGCTACAAAGTGGCATATCCATGATGAATTCCCAGATCTGTCAGGTTCTATAACCCTTCACACTAGACTCAGTTTCATGCCTGGATGTCACCTCACCCTGACTCCTATTCCTGGGCTGGGGCTGGCATAGGAGGAGAAGGCAATTGAAATAAAAAAATCAAAAATGAATTCAAAGCATTTCCTGGCTCATGAAAATAATGTAAAATAATTTTATGATTGCTTTTAGTCATATGCAAACTCTTAAGTTGAAAATACTATAGCAAAGTGGCCAGTGACAATGTTCCATTCATAACGTTCCATTGCCTCCTGCATTATATACGCTAACCTATGCTACCTAGTCTTTCATGCCCATCTCTAGATGGGTGATAGTGCCTTGAAGGGGTATTAGATGCTCTTCCTTAAGGAGATTGCAGGAGAGAAAATGAGGTTCAGACCCTAACTTGCTCTCTATTGTGCCTGCATGGAATTGGTCATGTGTGTCAGAACACCCTGGGACTCACTGTGACAGAGTCTGGAAGACACCTAAGCCTTGGTGGGAATGGGTCCCCTGCAGGGAAGATGAGAATGTCTCAGAGAAAGGAACCATAGCCTTGGTTTTGGTAGGTGGTCTGTGTCAGCCCAAGAGTTAGAGCGGACAGATCTGGGAGACAGAAGAGACTCACTTAACCCCTCCCACCCCTTCCCTTATCCTGATGTCCACCTAGGCTGCACCTAAACATTTAGCATGGACACTGAAGGTGTTTCACTGTGCGTTTCTGCCACACTTCTGGGGTTTGAAGTGACTTTGGACAGCACAGTTTTCCTTTTCCACGTCCTAAGTTCATGACATCTCCTGAGATCCCAGCTGAGACTCCTCCTTCCCTACCACACTCTTGCATCCTCTGGATCCTCCTATGAGGCACCCGGTACACAGTAGGGGGCCCATTAATATTGAAAGAATTGTACTTGGCATTCCACCACTTTGAAATTGCAGAGAATCTGTCTGCTTCACACATATTTCTGCTTCCTACCTTGGTCTGTGTTGTCCGTCTTGCCTCAGATTTACTCCTCACTCTCTGCCTGACCTTGATCCTTCCCACCCCTCAGGATACTTCAGATTCACTTGGGGCTCATTTCCCTCGAGAAGCTTTCCTTATAGCCAGTCTCCCAAGCCTGGGTTGAAAGCCCCTCCCTCTTCGCCCTCTGTTTACTCACCTGCCAGCATACTGTGATGCACTCATGTGCAGGAGCGTTAAATTTCAATTTCATATGCTGTGATTCAGATGTACCCTGAAGAATTTAAGAAACAAAACATATCTTTCTTCAGTTTTTATATTTAATTTTGCTCTGGAGTGTCCATTTCCATTAATGGCATAAAAAATTAAATTTGCCAACTAGAGGTAACTATCTCTTTAATAAATATTCAGCCAATTCAAACTCCTGGTAAGGACTGTATCTCCTTTTTCAAGGTGTCTCTGCTCTCTGCTTCATCTCCTGGGAGGCTTCTGGGTGTGGAATAGGATGACCCTCCACTGAGTCTTCACTGTGCTCTGCCATGGGAGGCTGGCTTTGCCTACCCACTAGAAGTCATGCTGCATGCCATTTTTGACCCCTGATGTTGGCCAGGGTAGGAAGGTCTCCCACATTGTGATCCCAGAAAACACTGTGTTTCTGGCCTCTTAACACTTCCCACCGGGATGCATGAGAACTTAGATGCTACCACAAACCCTGGGGAACTGAAGGCCTCCTCTCAAGCCATGCTCCCTAGTACCTCTCAGCAATGTACAGCCTCCATCCCAGAGAAATGGGGCCACCACCCAGATGTAGTTAGATTTTCCAAACCTATATAGATGATTCTGCCTCCACTGACTCGTGTAATGGGGTGCAGAGTCTTGCTGGGGGTTGACCAGAGACTCTTCCTTCCCTGACTGCCCAGCTCTGAATGTACTTTCTTCTTTTCCTGCCTGCCTAAGAGTAACTCCCTTTATATCATACCCTCTTTTGCTGTTACTCTACAAGCTCTTTGTTCTAGGTGGAAGCCACCTTTCCATTCTCTAGAGCAATCACTCTGTTGCTTTGACTTAATAGCAAAATCGATGTAGCAGAATGAGAAAGAGAGAGAGAGAAGAGAAAAGTACATCAGTGGATAGTAATACACATGCACACATTTCCTTTGTTACACATTGAACTCCTTTGGAACAGCTTGGTACAAGGAGAGTGCTCAAGAAACATTTCTGGAATGGAATCTTTATTTCCCAGATACTGTTTTTGACTTCTAGAGACTTCAGTACCTGGCCTAGAATGCTCTATACTGACTGTTGGCTCCATGTCCTAGTGGGGAAAATGGAAGGGATATAATAATAAGGCTGGGCACCAGGTTGTGAGCATCTAGTATATATCAGATATAGTACTAGGTGCTTTCATTAACTTATCCATAAGTTCACTCAGCCACGCAGGATAGGCTTGATAATTTTCCTCTTACAGATGCAGCAACTGAAATTTGGAGAGGTTAAATTTGTTGTCTGAACATGCATTGCCAGTAAGTAAAAGGGCAAGGATTTGATCCCATGAATCTGGGACTCCAAAGCCCAGGGCCTTTTCACTTGATCACAGTAGAAGTAAGAGGTCTGCATGGAAACCCTCCTTTAGAACTGAAGAAAGACCTCTGGTCTCAGATGGTTATGGAACTCAATCCTTGTAAACCCCTATCTCCAGGAGGGCAGGCCTTGGAACTGCAGGTTAGAGTCTGGAATTCACTGGTGCCAAATCTCCGTTATATAGGACACACCATATGGAGCCTAGAATTCATCACAGCCTTTGGCAGGCAGCCTGGCCTGGAAATAACCCCAGAAGGCTATGTTTTGATCAGGAAACTTGCAGCTGTTTTTCAAAGTCATCTTTGGAATTTTTAATTTTACTTTATTTTTAGCAAACCTACATGCCCCCTGTTTTTTCATCCAGGGTTCTGATTTCCTTGGTGTTCTGGATTACCACATAGGTACATGGCATGTGTTTGCAGAGATATGGAGAGGTCTGGAGAAGTTAGCACACCTCATCGAGCCAAGCAAGAAACAGGGGCCTCGGGAAAAAAAAAAAAATCCCAAGTAACTTAAGTAAAAAATCCCAAGAAAAGTTAAACACATAAACAGCTGTGGCCTCATCACTGAGCCTTAAGGTTGCAGTGGGGAAAAGGAGGGAGGACAAAGAGGCTCTGAGCACTCCAAAACACGGGCACAGCTTCTCTCCTGAAGGTGAGGCATCTGGGCAACTAGGCAGACAGCTCCATCAGGAAGGAGAGCCCGTCTGCAGAGGCCAGTTTGCCATGGGCCTTAGTGGGATCCGTAGGCTGCCGAGAGCTCTCAATTTTTGATTTTTCCAAGTGTTTCACCAGATCCCCATCATGCTGGGGCCAAATTCTTGAAAGCAAAGCCACATTTGAATTCTCCAAAGTAAAGCCACGTTTTAGGCTTTGGCTGCAGGGGCTTGGAATCAGGCCACTCTGGGACTTGAGAGAACAGCAATTCCATTTTTGAGGTTTGAGGAATCCTAGAGTTCCCCAGCCTGGGAGAAAAACTGATTTCAATCTGGTTTAATTCCTCATTCCCCCACCTCCATTTCCCACCACACTGACCTGGAGTTTTGGACGGCATACATAGCTCAGCATATTCTGATTTGAAGATACTAGGAGGTTAATCAATGAAGGGCCAAGCTTTTTCTCGCTGGGGTAAAACTTCAAGATCTCATGAATACTCCAATGGAAATGATGTATATGTTTTATTCTTGACATCCCCCCACCCCTTCTTCTTTGAGCATGGCAATCTTTCTGCAGTTGTGTCTACATGACTGGTTCAGACAGGGAAAAAAGAGAGAAAAAAAGAAGCCACATGTAAAATTCAGAGTTTTGTTATTTTCTTTTGCCTACACGATACCACACAGATTGTGTGGTTGACTTATTTTTAACTGAGTCTTTGTTGAATGAACCAGGCTGGTCAGTTGCTTGGGCAATATTGAGATCAGAAGCAAGATGATTAAAGGCACCAAAAGCAACCACTAATTTAACCAAAGACATCCCACAATAGCTAGACAAAGACATGTCAGTTTGGACTGTGTATAGACGTGGCTTGCCTCGAAGTCTGGTGACCAGCATTAGAACACCACCAAAATGAACCAAGTACACTTGGTACTTCTGGCCATCAAAATAGCTGAACCCTACCATTCAATATGCCAGTTTAGCTTGTTTGATCCAGTTTTCAAGAAAGCTAGGAGAAAATGCTGTGTGTGTGTGTGTGTGTGTGTGTGTGTGTGTGTGTGTGTAGGGAGTTTGGGGGGCATGTAAAAGGAAAATGGTTGGAAGTATAATTATGACTGTTGACTTTAATGATCAATTAAGTTGACCATGCAAAAATCCAACTACTTGTTAGTTGATTGATTACAAAGTGGCCAGAACAGCCAGTTGTATAATTTTTTGATCCTCATTTCTTTGAAGCTGAGAAATCTCTTGTCATACCTCCATTCATGTATGGCTTGAATAGGTTATGGGTTGAATTGTGTCTCTCAAAAAGATACATTGGAGTCTCAATCTCTGGGACTTCAGAATATGATCTTATTTGGAAATGGGGCCATTGTAGATGTTATCATGAGATCATGCTAGAGTAGGGTGGGCCCCTCATCAAAGATGATTGGTGTCTTTATAAGAAAAGGAGAAGAGACAGAGAGACAGATATACCAAAGAAAATATCATGTGGTGATAGAGGCAGAAATAGGAGTGAAGCAGCTATAAACCAAGGAATTCCAAGGCTTGAGGGCTACCACCAGCAGCTAAGAGAGAGGCATTGAACAGATCTCCCCTATGAGTTTCAGAGGTTTCAAAGTGCAGTGATACTGATTTCAGACTTTCAGCCTCCAGAACTGTGAGACACTATATTTCTGGTTTTTTTTTTTAAGCTACCTAGTTTGTGATTCCTTGTTATAGCAATCCTAGGAAACATATGATATGTCGGTAAAATAAAGGAAAAGTCAAGAAATAAAACATTCAAAATTATAAAATATTAGAGCTAGATGAGGCTTCAAAATTCACCTCAGCCACATTTTTTCACATGGATTCTGCACTACTCTAATCCTTCAAGATAGTACATAAGATGCAGATTCCATGTTTGTCATGCAAATTTGGAAAATTCTCCATATCATCACCTTAGAAACAGTAAATGACTTCAGTAAGTCAAAGCCACTGACAAGTCCTACAGCTGGGAAACTTCTTTCACTCTGAACAAGGCAGTTTTTCCAAATATCTTTGACGATGAGACACTTCTAGACAAGATGCTTATCTACTTCCCATGAAACTAGTCTTTCATGGATAATACTTTGGAACATCCAACTTTTTCTTTTTATAGATAAAGAACTTGAGAACTAGAGACAAAAGAAACTTGTTTAAAGTTATACAGTGTCATAGCCTGAATTCTAATTGTCCTATAGCAAAGACTGCAGTCATCTACCGTGGGCCTCCTGGCTGAATGAAGAATCCCTCATTCAAACAGCCAACTCTGCCCTTATGTGACTTTATGATCTTCAGAGAGTCTTGCCTTCTGCCAGGGTTCCATTTCTCCACTTGGAAAGTCAAGAGCCTGGACTAGTTCATTGTTATGGACTACATATTTGTGTCTCTGACAAAACAAATATGTGGAAACCCTCATCCCCAGTGAGATGGTTTTGGAGGTGGGGCCTCTGGGAGGTAATTAAGTTTAAAAGAGGTCAGGGGGGTGAAGGTCCCATGATAGGATTAGCATCTGATATGGTTTGGCTGTGTTTTCACCCAAATCTCATCTTGAATTGTAGCTCCCATAATTCCCATGTGTTGTGGGAGGTACTCAGTTGGAGATGATTGAATCATGGGGGCGGTTCCCCTGTATTGTTCTCATGATAGTGAATAAGTCTCATGAGATCTGATGGTTTTATAACCATCAGATAACTTTCACTTAGCTCTCATTCTCTTCTTTTGTCTGCCGCCATGTAAGACATGCCTTTCACCTTCCACCATGATTGTGACGCCTCCCCAGCCATGTGAAACTATGAGTCGATTAAACCTCCTTCTTTTGTAAATTGCTCAGTCTTGGGTATGTCTTTATCAGCAGCATGAAAACAGACTAATACAGTACCCTTATAAGAAGAGAAAAGGACCAGAACTCTCTCTCCATCATGTGAAGATACAGCAAAAAGTCAACTATTCACAAGTCAGGAAGAGGTCCCTTCCGTGAACCTAACTAACCATGCTGGCACCATGATTTTGGAAATCCTGAATCCAGAGCTACGAGACATAAATTTGTGGTGTTGCTGTTGTTGTTTTGCTTCCTTTATTTATTTATCTGGTTACATATACATCAGGAAAATTTGTGTTGTTTAAATCATCTAGTCTGTGGTACTTTGTTGTGGCAGCTCAGGCTGACTAAGACAGTCATTTCTAAGATCCCTTACGGTATGAAGATTCTGTGACTATTGATCTCGCCTATATGTGCCTAAAAGGTATAATTTATCCTTGGATGAAAATCTCTATCTAAAGGGCCAAATTATTATTTTGGTCAATGATGTATTACACTTCCAGTGTCCATTTCTTGTCTTGGCCCTGTCAGCAAATTCAGGGCTGATGAGTTAATGTATGTGAAAGTGCTTTGTAAACGGTCAGGCCTTGTCCAAATAAAAGGACTGATTTTTGTGTTATTAGGTTGAGAGCATTGCAGCCAAGCTGAAGGTGAAGTGTACCCACTATCCTGTTGGCATGGGTGTACAATATTTGGGTATGTGCATGATGAGTGTAGTGAACATGTCCACGTGCCCATGTATGTTTCAGTTTAACTGAAAATTTAAGAAGGAGCTGAGCATTTTTTTTTTTTTTTTAGACAGAGTCTCACTCTGTCACCCAGGCTGGAGTGCAGTGGCGCGATCTTGGCTCACTGCAAGCTCCGCCCTCCGGGTTCACGCCATTCTCCTGCCTCAGCCTCCTGAGTAGCTGGGACTACAGGTGCCCGCCGCCACGCCCAGCTAATTTTTTGTATTTTTAGTAGAGATGGGGTTTCACCATGTTAGCCAGGACGGTCTCGATCTCCTGATCTTGTGATCCGCCTGCCTCAGCCTCCCAAAGTGCTGGGATTATAGGCATGAGCCACCGCACCCAGCCGCAGCTGAGCAATAGTTTTACAAATAGGTGTTCTTGGAGTAGACTGCTCAAAGCCACAACCAGACTGTAATACTTAACACCTGTGTGGGCTTGAGTGAGTAATTTATCCTCTCTGTGACTTTGTCTCTTCTTCTGGGAAATGAATATAATATTAATTCTTAATTTCCTGGGTTCATGGGAGGATGAAATGATGTCATGCATCTGAAGCCCCCAGCCACATACGCTGGCTATGTAGATGCATATCCATTGCATGTGCATTTTATGTATGGAGCATGTACAAATGTCATGTGCCCATTTGTGTTTCCTTTTATATTTTGCAAATTGCTTTATTCCCCATTGTTTAGCTTATGTTCCCAGAGGAAGCCATCAGAAACAAGAATAGAAGATGGCATCTTGAAAGCACAGCATTGAGCACTTGGGCTTTGGAAGACACTTGAAGGGTTATCTTTCCCAGACTTCCAAGGGCTGCATTCCCTCGTCAACATCTTAGGATCATACATTTGTGACCACTGCTTAGGACTTTAAAGTATGATTCACAATGGCCTGCATTGTGAATTTCAGCCAATGACCCAAAAGAACAGCTTTGCCTTAAGTAGGATTAAACCTTCCTCCGTACTAGGGAAAAATTAAGAATGTGAGGAAACAGTTGCATTTCAGGCCACTCTAACCTTTCTGTCTCAGGCTCTGTCCTTGGCACGCTGCTGATGAGTTTGCTAAGAAGAGAAACGTTTGAGTCCATTATTTTAAAATCAGCAGAAAATAGACTCTGGAAAAAAAAATTGTGCATTGGCCACAGAAATTTAATGGCCCATTTTGATCTCTGCCTCCTGCCTGGCTGAGGGTGTCAGGAGCCATGCTCTCAGCTTGCAAAAAAAATGTCATAATGAAGTGTTCAAGTAATGGAGAGTTAATGGAACTGGGAGCCTGAGTTATAACAAAAGGGCCTTAAAAGAGAGGTGGGGTATAATTTATTAACAGCAATATATGAAGCAGGGAGCCTGCAACATTTATGAGAAAAGAAAATGGGACCTTTTACAAGATCCAGGGTTTCTGCTCTTCATGGGATGGGGAGACACTCAATGGAATGATCCAGGCACCTCCCTTTTCTCTGTTAATGCCCCAAGCCCTCTTCCTCAGGGAAGACTGGCATTTCTGCTAAGTATTGAGGATCCAAGTTACCTGCTCTGCTTCTCCCTGGGATGGAGAAATTTCTTTATGATAAGGATGTTGACATCTCCATCAATGGAACATGGTTCTAGTAACTTCCAGTGCTTGTGGGCATTTCTTTCCTAATCTGGTACATTAGTCAGGATTCTGTTGGCTGTAAGATGTAGAAGCACAATTTTCAGTGACCTAAGACTGACAAAAATGGTATGTGAGGTTTTTTTTTGATTCCCCACGAAGCAGAGCCTGAGACAAGGAGGTAAGTGTAATTTGTTTGGGAGATGATCCCAGGAGGTCATGGCAAGGGAGTGGAAAATGAGGCAGGAAAGAGAAGAAAGTCAAGAAAGGGCATCGTTATTAAGCCAGTCATAGTGAGGGCAACTGGAGCATTACCCCCTGGGAAATGCTGGCTGACAGCGAGTTATCTCAGTTGAGGGCCAAGGGAACTGGAGAAGTTATTTATTCAATTCCTGGAATAATTAGTTGAGGGCTGTTGCTGTCTTTCTTGTTTTTTAACTGTTACATAGTGTTTGTGCACATTTATGTGGTACCTGTGATATTTTGTTGCATGCATGGCTGTGTCATGATCAGGTCAGGGTATTTAGGGCATCCATCATCACCTTGTGCATTTGTCATTTCCATGCACTGAGAACATTTCAAGTCCTCTTTACTAGCTATTTTGAAATATACAATACACTGTTGTTAACTATGTCACCTTACTCTGCTATCAAACACTAGCACTTATTCTTTCTATCTAAGTATGCATTTGTTCTCATTAACCAACCTCTCTTTATCCCTTACCCCTATGTACACACCCTTCCCAGCCTCTGGTATCTGTCATTCTATGCTCTACCTCCATGAGTTCCACTATTTTGGCTCCCACATATGAATGGGAACATGCAATATGTGTCTTTCTGTGCTTAGCTTTTTAAGTCTCTGGTACATCTGGCTTTTTCCACATGATGAAGAGAATATTTCTATGTCCAGGGGCTGCAGAAGGGACCCTCAGACAAAATTACAGGCATTAGTACAGCCACAGAGTTCATAAAGGACTTTCAGCATGTAAATTGACTGCCAAAGAGACAGTAGATCAATCACAGCATGTAGCAAGGAGAGGTAGGTATTAATTGCCTTAAGTGGTTGAAAGTTTAAGTTTGGGCTGGCTTCAGGCATAGTTAGATCCAGGGGCTAAAGAAGCAATAGCAGGACTTGGTCTGTAGCACTCTATCTTTGGTTCTTCTTTCTTTGGCTTTGGCTCTATTCTCAGGCAGGACTGCCCTTGTGACGGTGTGTTGACTGCCAGTAGCTCCCAGCTTATATCCGATTCGGCAACCCCAGTGAAAACAGAATATTTCCCCACCTCAAACAATTTCAGTAGAAGACCTGGGATTTGTTCTTATTGGTTAGTTAACAGTAAGGCATTTAACAATTAACTTAATCTGTCTGGGATCCACAGGTCTTCATCTGTACAAGGACACTGCAACACTGCCTTCAGCTGGAATCATTTGGTTAAAGGTGAACTCCATTCTACCTTCTTCAAGGATCTTTCCATATTTCATGGCACATTTGTGCAAACATTATTTCAAATGTTATCCTTTGACTAGTTTGGTTCCTCTGTCTATATGAGATCAACCTAAATAATGCTCCCATTCCTTGCTCAGCTTTTTCTTTGGCACAGATGCCCTTTCACAGGCACCTCTATGCTCCAACTCAGATGTGGCCTCTTGGATGAAACTATTACATTGGCAAGAACTGTTTTGATAACAAGTGGCAGAAAATTTGATTAAAGTTGTGTTAATATACACATGCATTTACCTACCTGTATATATACATGTGTATATGTACATATGTATATTAACATGTATATTAACACAACTTCTACTAAAATTGTTTGAGGTGGGGAAATACTCTGTTTTCACTGGAGTTGCTGAATTGGATGTAAGCTGGGAGCTACTGGCAGTTGATGTACCATCATATGGGCAGTCCTGCCTAAGAGTAGAGCCAAAGTTGAGGAAAGAAGAACCAATGATAAAGTACTACAGACCAAGGCCTGCAAATGCTTCTTTAGTACTTGGATCCAACTATGCCTGAAGTTAGTCCAAACTTGAACTTTCAACCAGTTAAGGCCATTAATACCTACCCCTCCTTGGTACATATGCACTTATCTACCCTATGTACATATGTGTGTGTGTGTGCACGTGCACGTATAGGGGTTTGTGTGTGTGTATTACCTACCATAAAGTTACAGGTATCCATACAGGTAGGTAAGCATATATGTATATAAATATATATATATATATATATATATATATACACACACACACGCACACATATATATTGTAATATACACACATACTCCTATATACCTATATAAATTTACTTACATGCATATGTTCACTCTCACATTAGCCTGTGAGTTCCTTGAGGATACATATGCTCTCACTGTTTTTAATATGCCCAGCATGGCCAGGTGCGATGGCTCATGCCTGTAATCCCAGCACTTTGGGAGGCCGAGGCGGGCAGATCATGAGGTCAGGAGATCGAGACCATCTGGGCTAACATGGTGAAACCCCGTCTGTACTAAAAATACAAAAAATTAGCCGGGCGTGGTGGCGGGCGCCTGTAATCCCAGCTACTCAGGAGGCTGAGGCAGGAGAATGGTGTGAACCTGGGAGTTGGAGCTTGTAGTGAGCCGAGATCGCGCCACTGCACTCCAGCCTCGGCGACAGAGCAAGACTCCGTCTCAAAAAAAAAAAAAAAAAATGCCCAGCATATATTGCACACAGCCTAGCATACATTGGCTGTACAAGAAATCTTTGAGAGACAAAGGAGGAGAGAAACAAAGAATA
The DNA here is from genome assembly GCF_029281585.2 of Gorilla gorilla gorilla. Lineage (NCBI taxonomy): Eukaryota > Metazoa > Chordata > Mammalia > Primates > Hominidae > Gorilla > Gorilla gorilla. Next base: position 130,429,832 of record NC_073234.2, read on the forward strand.
AAGGACTCAATATTAAGTTCTATACTTCCTTCCAAGCTGACAGTTTGGAACTGGATATTGTACTGTCACCATGCAACATATTAATGTTGCACTTTCAACTCAATATGTTCCAAACTGAACTTACCATCTTATTTTCCAGACCTTACCTAGCTCACCACATTCCCCACCTTGCTGTCATTGACTTCATGACATATTTGTATCTTGGCAACTTACCAGAGGTCTAATCTGGTGGTCCTAGACCCCGTGTGTCAGAAGGTCCATGAACTTCTAAAAATCACATAACATTTTTAAATGCACATGTTCCTGTGAATTGACTTGAGGAATTGGGTCCATGGATTTCATCAGACTGACCTAAGAGTGAGTCCTATTTCTCTTTCTGAACTATTATGGATGGAATTGTGTCCCTGAAAAATTCCTAGGTCAGCGTCCTAATCCTCCAGCACCTCAGAATGTGACCTTATTTGGTAATCAAGTTAAAATGAGGTCACGAGGGAGGGCCTGAATCCAGTATGACCTGTGTCATTATAAGAAGGAGAAATTTGGAGATGGACACACACATAGGACAACATCATGGGAAGATGAAGGCAGAGATTGGGGCAATACTTCTATTAGGTTGGTGCAGAAGTCATCGCAGTTTTTGCTCTGAAAAGTAATGGCAAAAATCACAATTATTTTCATTACCTTTACACCAACTTAATATAAGCTAAGGAATGCAAAAGATTGCGATCAAATGACCAGAAGCTAGAGGGGAGGCATGGAACAGATCTTCTCTCACAGCCTCAGAAGGAACTAGCCCTACTGACACCTCGATCTCAGACTTCTAGACTCCAGACTGGTGAGACAACATATTTCTGTTGTTTAAGACACCCAGTTTGTGGGAATTTGTTACGGCAGACCAGCAAATGAATACAGGATCTCCACAAAATACACTCACCTTTCAGGCAGGCCAAGAGGATTGTTTACTGTCAGAGCTCCAAGCCCGGAACTTACTCACACACCAAAAAAGGGGCATGGAAGTGGGAGCGAGGATGGGGTCACGATCCCAAAGTCCCGGAGCATCTTCTCCACACATTCATGACAGTCAGGCACAGGTTTTTATCTCATGCCCACATTCAGGGGGCCATCATCCTGAGCCTGCACCCCCAGAGAAAGTGAGGCCCAGGAATTTGTGAGTTTGTTGTTGCTTGTGTTACCGAATATCCATGAACTGCAAAATGGCACCATGACTTAATGAAATATTAACCCTGCCTCATCACTGCACATCAACCATGAAAGCAGGCTCTTCTTGGCCAGGGCTGTTTCAAGGAGATTTAGGAATATATTTGAGGCTTCTGAAGGATAGTTGGAAATTAGGGGATCTGCAAATGGACCTCCAAGAACTCAGGACGGGGGACATGGACCAGAAGCACCCCCGATCTGCCTGGGGTCTCCAACATACTGTTCTTCCCTCCCACCCCTTTCAAGGGCTATCCAACGTTGGAAAGAATAAAAACTCAGAGTCAATAGATCTGGATTTACATCACAGCTTTACTCATGAGACATGAGACAAATGACTTAGTCCTTCTGAGCCTCAGTTTTCTCCTCTGTAAAATGGAAATAATCATTGTAGATGCTTCACAGAGTTGTGAAAACATAATGGGATTCTATCTATCTATCTATCTATCTATCTATCTATCTATCTATCTATCTATCTGGAATGAGAATGCACCTGGCTCATAGTAGACACTTGTTAACTCGAAGCTGCTTTATTTTTGTTGTTGATTTCTTATTGTGATTTTTTGTGACATTAAAAGGCAAAGTTTACTTTCAGAGCTCCAAGCCCGAACTAACTCACACACCAAAAAAGGGGCACGGAGGTGGGAGGGAGGATGGGGGTAAAACTAATAGTTGTCAGCCTGATCCCGTTGATCTCTTCGCTCTTCAAAAAGTGGGAAAGTAGGAGTAGGTAATTCAAATAATCACCATTTATTGCCTGCTCTGGGTTAAACATGTTATATGTATCATCCCAATATTTCTAGCAACAGCCCCCTGGAGTAGGTACTATTGGCCTTATTGAGGAAACAGAGGGTCAGAGAAGGTAAAAACCTTGCTTGTGTTCCACAGTTGCTGGGAAGTGGCAAATCCAGGATTTGAGCCTTGTTCACAGGACACCAAATGCCATGTTTTTTCCATGACACCACACCCAGAACCCCTGTTTCCCATGCACCTTAGTCTTGTATAATTTCTGGGGGTGAAAGGTCAGGGGTCCTGGTGCCCTAATCCAGTTCTTGGTCTGTTTTTCCCATGAGGTCTTTTGATCCCCTTGTGTGTCCACCCAGTCCCAGCTCCAGTTGCTGGGAGGTCAGCGTCCCCCCACTACCTGCGGACTCCAGAGGCCAGGAGCTGTGTGGGCTGTGCCTGTAAAGCAGTTTGATGATGTGCTAAGTGTCACTGCTTAATGAGCTGCAGGACCAAACACTCAAGGTAGGGGCCAGGGAGGCCGGCGCAGCCCCCAGACACATGCTCCTGCCCAAGTTCAATCGTAAACATCACAACCAAGGGTGGGTCTGGAGCCACAGGCTCCAAGATCCCCAACTTCCGTTGCCCCATTGGCCTTGGACTAATCCACTCTCCACTCAACAGCTCACCCCGATTTCCTCCTCCACCCTCCCACCCTCCAACCCATCCTCGGGGCCATCGCCATGGGAGGTCTCCTCTCACAACAGGGCAAAGCAATTAAGGCCAGACGGGGCGAATTAAACCAGAAAGAATGAGTTTCCTCCAGTGCCAGAGAGATATTTGGGGCCTTACTTCCAAGGAGGTACTAGTAGGAGAGATGGATGGCAGTTGAGTGGTGAAGATGAAGACTGATGGAACAGCATCAAGGAACAGGAAAGAGAAAAGAGATGTGGGTATCCAAGAAGTGCATGGCTTCCTCAGGGCTGCCTCTGGACAAAGGTTAAAGTGGAAAGAGCAAAGAAAGGGAGAATGGCAGAACCAATCTTTGGTTCATTCACTTATATGTCAAACATTGACCTGGGTGTTTGGAATACGAAAGAAAACTGGAGATCACGGTGGATTGATTAGGAGCCAGGGCTTTGAACTGGCTGTTTCCATCATTCATTAGTGGGGTAAACCTGGGCAAGGGACACAACTTCCCTGAATCTCAGTTTCCTCATCTGTAAAATGGGAATTAAATGCATGTGTTGTGCCAGGGCTCTGGGGGAAGATTAATATAATTTCCATAAAATGAACATTGCTTTGCACAGATGTTCCAGAAAATTAATACATCATATATAGGCTCCTCTATATGCGTCTGCTGAATGAATAATTATAGTTTGTGATTATTAGCATTTTATGCATATTAACTTCCTCAAATATTTGAGGAAGTCATTGTTACTATCTCCCTTTCTTTTGAAACGAGAAACTGAGGCAACTAGGAGTTAAGTTACCCTCCAAATTCACACAGCTATTAAGTGCTCCAGGTGGGACTTGAACTCAGGGCGTTTAGCTCCAGAAACTGTGTACCTAAAGGCCAAACTACACTGTCTTCTGGTAATGCAGGGAAAGAAAAAAAGAAAGTAATTATATGTTTAATAAGTGGGGATTGGGTCAGAAAGTCCTTGGAGATCTCTTAAAAGAATTCAACTCAGTAGCTTTCCCTGCCCTTGGCTGGGAATGGACACACACACTCAAGCACACAAACACACCCTTGTGTGTGCATGTATTGGCCTCTGCTGACCTCCAGCTGCTACCCTCTGTGTGCCCTGCAGCAGTGGCTGCTTCCTGGGAAGGGGTGGATGGAGTTGCTATGTGGATGCCTAAGGCCAAGTCGGCTGACCCTGTAACCCCACCTCCATCCCACACTGCCCTCCTCCTCCCTACTTCCCCCCTTTCTTCCCTCCCTCCAGGGCTCAGTACAAACATGGTATCCAATTTGTTACCTACACAGGAAGGTCAGGGCCCTGCTGACTTCTGCTCTTTTCTCAGCGTGGGTCACTTGGCTATAACTTGCTTGTTTTCCTCTCTGTTCTTTGGAAGAGTGAATGGGAAATGGGGAGGGAACTGGGAACAGACGGTGACCTCTGACTATAAGAAATTTTGTTGGGGGAAGATGCTTTTCTGGAGTCCTAAATAGATCTGAAAATTGTCTAGACAGGGCTATGGTGGGAATACTTTGATGGAGAACTTGAGGTTCACCATAGACTGCAGGACAGACAAATTGCATCTTCTATGATAATGGAGTTTGATAGACAAAGCACTATGTGATATTGTGTATGTGTATGTGTATGTGTATGTGTTCAAACATGTGTGTGCTTATATGAGCACTTTTCTGCCCATAGATGTCATCAGAATTTCAAGTGGATTCGAGTTCCCATAGGATTAAGATCCACTGGCCTAAAATCAGGGGGAATTGATGGGAGAATTTCTGTATTGACCTGCGAAACTGAGCACCAAAGAAACAATGCCGTGGACTCACAGAGTCTGGCTATCACACCATTTGGTCCAGGAAACCCAATTCAAATGTCTACAGTGACAAAAGGTGAATTTCAATGAGTGAGTTCAGCCAAGTGTAAGAAAAATCTTAGTGTTCAGGAGACAATATGGAGTAAGTGAGAATGTAGTAGGTCAGATAGTGGAGAGCAATGCATATCCCAGATAAGGATCCATAGCTCAGCTGCATCCATTGTTGCCATAGTGGAATCTTGACCCAACTTTGCTGATTCTTTCAGGATTTTTGAGTAAAGTCAGTATATTGTTTTGTTCTTACACAGCTCTAATGAAATACCTGAAACTGGGTAATTTATAAAGAAAAGAGGTTTAACTGGATCACAGTTCCACACGCTGTACAGGAACCATGGCTGGGGAGGTCTCAGGAAACTTACAATCATGGCAGAAGGTTAAGGGGGAAGCAGGCACGTCTTCACATGGCCAGAGCAGGAGAAAGAGAGAGCAAAGGGGTAGGTGCTACACACTTTTAAACAACCAGATCTTGTGAGAACTCACTCACTATCATGAGAACAGCAAGGAGGAAATCCACCCCCGTGATCTGATAACTTCCCACCAGGCCATTTCTCCAACACTGGGGATTACAATTCGACATGAGATTTGGGTAGGGACAGAAATCCAAACCATATCAGTCAGAAATCCAGATTTCTATCTGAAACATTCTGACTTTTAAATGTTGGCTCAATTAAAACTAGAATACTGGGCAAGCCAAACAAAACAACTACATAGGCCAGATCTAGTCTGCGGGCCTCTAGTTTTTGGCCTCTGAAAGTTTGTCTCTATCATTTTCTAGTTAGAGAAATTCCAAACCAGAAAAGGAAAGTGGTCTCTCTCCTTAAGGTCACATAGAGAAAGTGTATGACAGAACCAGGACTCAAAATTCAGGTCTTCTAAGGCACAATGCTTCTGTCTCCTACCCTACTGGGCTGCTTAGGGAATAGCTCCTCACTTTCACACTCTGCTGTTTCACCTCTCCAAGGAAGACCAGCAGTTATTCAGGCCTAGGTTATAGACATAGCTACTTCTTACTTATCCATCATGGGATCTATGGGAGGTTTATTGCCATGATGTCCCCAACTCTTCTCCCATTTAGAGCAAAGGCTTTTTTTTTTTTGAGATGAAATCTCATTCTGTTGCCAAAGTTGGAGTATAGTGGCACGATCTCGGCTCACTGCAACCTTCGCCTCCTAGGTTCAAGCAATTCTCTTGCCTCAGTCTCTGAGTAGCTGGGATTACAGGCACCCGCTACCACGCCTGGCTAATTTTTGTGTTTTTAGTCGAGACAGGGTTTCACCATGTTGGCCAGGCTGGTCTTGAACTCCTGACTTAAGGTGATCCACCAACCTCGGCCTTCCAAAGTGCTGGGATTATAGGCATGAGCCACCACACCCACCCAGGGCAAAGGATTTTTTACCCCACACTTTGATTCTGAGTTTGGCCATGTAACTTGCTTGGCCCTTGGAGGGGTGATACAAACCAGGGCTTAAAAAGCACCAACAGATTTCCGCTTACTCTGCTCACTCTTGAATCCCTGCCATCCACTCATGAACTAACATAGGCCAGCCTCTGCAAAGCAAGTGAGAAACTCATGTCTCAACCAAGTCCATTCTAAATCAGCCAATCCCCAGCTAACTCCCCCAGCTGACCATAGGCACAAAAATAAGCCCCGCCTCAATCAACTGAGCTCAGCCAAGATAAACACAACCATCCAGCCTTCTCCTAGACTCATGAGACATTATTAGGTTGATGCAAAAGCAAATGAGGTTTTTGCAATTACTTTTAATAATACATGTTTATCACTTTAAGTCACTAAGTTTTGGGGTTGTATGTTACATAGCAACAGCTAAGTGATACCAGTAGAAGGAGCGAGGATTATTCACTTCATGAATAAATGATTTGGAATATTGAATCCACCCTTCCTCGTCCTCAGTCTTTGATTTAAGTCTCCTACCTTTACTTAATAAACCTCAAATAATGAACACTTATTTGAACATGGTCGGATTATCTTCTGTGTCTCAGGCACTGTACTTGTTGTTCTCCTGACTGTTATGTTAGTACATAAAAAATGCAATTACGTGATACTTTTAAGAGGCAGGACAAAAACAAATAGAAAAGAAAATGTGTAGCCATCCAGGTAGGCAGGCTTCTTATAAAGAGCCCTCGAGTTATGCGAATCTGGTTTGGAATTCTATTCCCATTGCTTCTTTGATTTGTGATCTTAAAGAAATGACCTACCTCACTAACTAACCTCAGTTTCCTTACTTAAAAAGTGAGAATGATAATGCCTATATTATTATGAGGAATAAATCAGGAAACGGTATCTGATGGGAATTCATTCATTTGCAAGAAAAAGTTAATTGGACAGTGACTAACGCCATTAAGACATTCAATTATCTCACACAACAAGGAATCTGGAGGCCAACACCTGCTGGGATGGGTTTATGGCAGAATGATATCAGAGGAAAGTCTCTAAGATACTCTTAGCCTTTACCTCATGGTTGTAAAGTACCTGCTTCAGCTCCAGAAATGATGTCCACCTTCCAGGTATAGGAAAGGAGAAATGTCAGATTTTTTTTTTTTTTTTAGGAAAATAAAGTCTTTCCTGGAAGCTCTCAGTAGCTTTCACTGATGTCTCATTGGCCATGATGTGGCTCAGGTCACATCATGACAATTCATGATAACTTATGGCTGCAAGAGAAGCTGATAAAGGAGGAATTTGACATTGCACCCTCTAGAATTGCAGGCATGGGTAAGAGGAGAGGTAGGGAATGGGTGCTGTGTTAGCCAAACACTGGCACTCTCTGCAGAGTGTCAAGGGGTACTTAGCTTGGAATAGGTGCTCAGCAGCTAATAATTCCTCCTCATAATGCACTTTTTTTGTTGTTGTTTTTGAGACAGAGTCTCCCTCTGTCACCCATGCTGGAGCGCAGTGGTGCAATATCGGCTCACTGCAACCCCTGCCTCCTGGGTTCAAGCGATTCTCCTGCCTGAGCCTCTCGAGTAGCTGGCATAACAGGTGCGTACCACCATGCCCTGCTAATTTTTGTATTTTTAGTAGAGATGGGGTTTCACCATGTTGGCCAAGCTGGCCTCAAACTCCTGACCTCAGGTGATCCGCACACCTTGGTCTCCCAAAGTGCTGGAATTATAGGTGTGAGCCACCGTGCCCTGCCCACTTTTTAGAAGTTGAAACTTGCTAATGGCTTTAAAGGAGAGGAAGATTTGTTTTTTTCTGCTTTATGTCTTCAGGTAGATTAGGTTTCAGAGTATTTTCCCAATTATAGGAGAACCAGACTGGAGCACTCTCTGGGTTCACAATTTCTTTCCATGGCTGTGTATACGCTTCATGCATCCCTTCTCCTGACTCCCAACTTTGGGGACTCTGTGTCTCCTTCACCCTCACCCTGTAACCCTGTAAGCCTAGTGGGGCTGCCCATGTTGTCACTCCACCACTCCTGCCAGGCTTTTCATGGTCCTTTACTAGATTAGGTATGCAACTTTGGTTATGGATCACTTGATAAACATGGTAAGATGCAGATTCCCAGGCCAAACCACTAAAAATTCTGAATCAGTATGGTGAAGTTGGAGAGGAGCTGGAATATACGCACATGTAATTCACATCCAAGATGGTCTTTGAGACACACTTTGGGAAACCTGGTCCTAGGATCTTGAAGCTAATGGTGCATGAGCCTAGAGCACCTATGGCCACTCGGCCACTTTCTCATTGCCTGGAGAAAGTCAGAGTTCAGGAAGACACAAGAAGGCAGCATGCAGAGAGAAGCAGAGTGAAGAAGTAAAGGAGAAAAGAGAATAGGATTTGAGTTCCTAGACACAGAGGTCTGTGAGGACAGCTCCACCCCTTTTCTTCCTGAGGCTTTAGTTGTATAAATCAGAGTGTTCTTTATTTCTTTCTAAATCTTGAACTTCTGTGACTTAAGAGGGCTACTCCGTAGATATGGGGAAGTACTGGTATACCGGCAGGTATAACTGGTTTATTTGCAACATAAATCTTTCTGAAATATAATCCATAATATTCTGTAAGTAGACCAAGTATACTTAATAATACCAAGTATATCATCAAGTATATATTAAGTATATAACTTAGTAATACCAAGTATATCAGGCACAGTGGCTGGGTTATGTTGCAGTAAGAACCACCCTCCAAATCTCCGTGGCTTAACATGAGTTTCTTTCTTTCTCCTTTCTCATACTACATACACTATGCATATAGGCTGGAGGATTTCTGCTCCATGAAGTCTCTCAGAGATCCAGGCTGATACAGAGTTCATCTTAACAAGTGCTTTTGTAGTCACCACAGCAGTGGGAAATGAACATGGAAATCATTGATCATGGCTCTTAAAGTTTCTGTTCCAAAGTGACACAGGTACCTTCTGTTCATATTTCACTGGCCAAAGCAAAGCACACGGGTATGCCTATCCTCAAAAGAGGACAAGAAGTACAATTCTTCTAGGTGCCTGAAAAGAAAAGAATTAGAAATATTAGGTTAGTGCCACTATTGGCTACTGCACCAGAGGAACTCAGTGATTTAAGCTAGTTTTAACAAAGGATGAATAAAAATATGAGCTAGAATATATGACAGCCTGGGGTGGACCAGGCATTTTGCCTACATTATGTTACTTAATAGGTACCCAGCAAGACAGATATGGCTGCCCCCAATTCACAGAGGGGAAAACTGAGGATTAGAAAGGTTAGACAAGTGACCAAGTATACTCAGCCAATAAGCGATGGCTTTAGCTTTGAATCTGGCTTACTCTTTCCCCCAAACCCATACTCTTAACCACCATGATTTTATCATTTATTCAACACTTTATTTCGGAAAACCCACATATTTTCAAAACACCAGCATTAAGGAAGACATAAAGGTGACTCTTGAGGAGTTCACTCTCTGGCCACTGAAATATTCATGATCTGTCTTACATGGGGTGAGAATTAAAGCAGGGGAATCAGCAATAAAATCAGAGAGCCAGTATTAACACAATACATGATTTAGCTTTCTCAGAGATTAAATCTGGTGCTCAGCAGCTTATCAACTTTCTCTAGTGAGAGCCTGGTATAATCTCACTGTGAAAAAAAGGCTTCTGCTATCCAAACCTTCCCTGAAATGTTTTTTGATAATTTTAAAAGCCATGTTTTAAATAATACATATTATTATATAGCAAATATTCACTCCCTCCCTTTGCTAATGTGGGCAGAGATTTTCTGCATGCTGCTAAGTTTGGGCTTGGTCATATGACTTGCTTTGGTCAGTGCAATGTTAGAGGGCATGATGTATGCATGAGTTCTTAAACATGCTTGCATGTTTTGGTTCAGGTTTTGAGCTTTCTTAATCCATGATGAGAAAGACATGACTTAGGTAGTCACTGCCCTTTTATCTAGGACTCCAGAATAAACACACGTGCAGCATATGTGGAGTCATGGAGCCAAGCCAGGCCCACGTCAGCTGAGCCGCAGTTGATTGCAGACCCATGAATGTGAGAATAAATGCTTGTAGCTATTAGTCACTGCATTTGTGGGATGGTTTGTTATGCAGCATTACTACAATAGCCGACTAATACACCATTTATCTTGCACGCTGCTGGGAGATGAAAGTTGAACCCAAGGACATTTCATGGGTCATTATTTAGGACTGTTTAATCTGGAGAGGTGGAGCGGATCTCCAGATACTTCAAGGGGCCTGATGGTCTCTTGGCATAAGGAAGGGCACAAGACTGGAAATTAGGAACACTTGAATTCTAATCTCAATTTTGACTCACACACGCTGTTTGAAGATGGATATAAGTTATTCGCCTTTCTTGTTTTTATTGTTTTATTTTCTGTATAAGGGCTGGTCTAGATTGTAATGGCAAATAGGTCTAAATGACCACCAAGATTAATTCGTGATGGTTGTCTGAAGTCCTCACAAATTTGGAGGATGGATCTAGGCAAGGGATAAAAGTTCTGGAATTGATTATTGATGTCTGCCACGGGCACAGATTTTATTTTATTTTTTCATTTCCTGCCCACTCTATACATCTGGGACCATAAGAGTATAAGAAACCAGCCAGTTGACCTTGCGCCCTGACAAAGATTGAGTCAGAGAGAAATTGGATCTCCTGTGAAAGAACAGGAAAGAACAGGAGGGACTGGAGTTCACAGACTATGTGAGGTTAGGGTGACTCTTTTGTAAAATTCTTTGCATTTCCACAGCAGAGTGTCTGTGGAGAGTTGCAGCTGTGAGAGTGAAGTTGGCAGGCTGCTTGGAGTACACACCCCTTTGCCCATCAAATTGTGGGGAATCTAAGCTGACAAATTCTAGGGCTTTAAGTATTAAAGCTGATAAGGAGCGTTCAAAGGGGCTGAGGGGAGCTGGCAGCTTTGGCTCCTTTGAGGGCAGGTGCAAGTCCTCATGAGGGGGTGATGGGTACCATTTGGTCAATGAAACAAAATGGCCAAACCTGTGGCCAATCAGAGTTGAGTAAGAATCAAAGTGGAGGCATCCAGCCTTCCATTTGTCCACGCATTTTTCATTGAGGAATTTAATTGGCTGGCCCCAGGTGCTAGTTTTGAAAGTATGCCCTCTTCTTTAAAAATATGCTTACACCTGGCGTCAGGGCTCTTTCTACAGGCTTTGGATTAACCACTGAACATCATATTTTAAAGCAGCTTAGAGAACATAGATTCAAAGATTAGTCTGCACACAGGGCGGCTGTTGGAAAAAGCAAGGGCATCTTCTTGCATGGGTGAAAAAAGAAAATCAGCCAGAAATTTGCACAAAGAAAAAATGTGTTGGTTTTATTCCCTCAGGGTCCAGTTCAGCCACCCGTTTGTTCACTGTCCTTGCTTGTCTGGCCACAGTGAGGTCGGCCAGGTCAGAGGCCTATCACCAGGCAGGGATCCAGTCTGCTTTGTTTTCTCTTGCTTGTCTGGATCCTAGCATGATGTCTGGCACATGGAAGGACATCCATAATCATTTTCTGATGGAATGAATGCCTGCCAGGACAGATGTGTCCACGATTCAAGCATGCGTGGGAATAGCGTTAAGCAGAGGGGGAGAAATGAAAAGTCCATTTTATGCAAACTTTGGGGTTGAGACTTGGCTGTCAGTTTGATAAGCATTACAGTTAAAGTTTTCTAAGCACTTATTGTGCATCAGACACTGTTCTAAACCCTCCACATGGATGATCTCCTTTAATGCTCATGTCAAAGCATGGGAGTTAGATACTATTGTGATCTACCCTTAGATATCCATACCTAGCAACGTGCTGAGACACTAGAAGTTAAGTAGCATGCCCAAGATCACATAGCTCATAAGTGATCGGGCCAGAATCTGAACCAAGGAAATCAGATTTTATAACCCCCATTCATAGGCCCTGTATTATGTATTTAGAGCAGTGGTTCCCAGTCACCTGGAGGGCCAATTAGAACACAGATTGCTGGTCCCTCCCACCCCTCCAGAGTTTCTGACTTTGTTCTTCTGAAGTGGGAGAATTTGCATTTCTTACAAGCTCCCTGGTGATGTTGATGCTGCCGTTTCAGGGATCACAATTTAGGAAATATCATTTAGGGGTAATACCAAATGTTGGTGACTTAACACCATTTCAGTTTACTTGTCGCTCACATAAAAAATGTGAACGTTTCTAGTTGGTGAGTAGTTTTCCTTCATGTAGTGATTTTAGAATCCAGATTTCCCCTATAGTGTGGTTTCACCTTTCCCTAGGTTCTGATAATCACCGGCATTCAGCTGGCATGAAGTGAAACCATAGCAAGATGAAGGCTTCTTAAAAAATTTGGTCTGAAAGTGTCATACAGGGCATCTGCTCACATTTCATTGGCAAGAATTAGTCCCATGACTGTACCACTAAGAAAGGGTAGCTGGGAAATGTAGTCCTGGTGTGGATAGTGGCTTCTGAATCCCAACTTTAAACTATCATAGAGGGAGCAGGAATTCTGGTACATAGCAAGCGAACTCTGCCAGAGACGATAAGGCATAGTGCCTCTATGCCAAAACATGTAGGCACCAGCTATTGAGAGTTCAGACAATTGTTTTTTCCAAGTCAGAGAAGTGGTGTGCTTTGACAATTTGTTCTAAGACAATATGGAAGTGAATATTTCTTACTTCTGCTTTTGCTACCAGGATGTCACAGCCAAAGATAGGACTTAGATGAGTGTCTAAAGCAGAGATTCAATAAAATATAAGCAATGCGTGTAAGCCCTGTGTGCCTGTATACATATATATATATATATATATATATATATATATATATATAATTTTTTTTTTCTGGAGAGTCCATAGAATCCATCAGATTTTTAAAGAGAATGGAGACCCAATAAACATAGAGAACTATAGTTCTAAGAGAACATGCGTTTTTCCTGACCACTCAGTCTCATTATCTCATTATCTCATCACTGTGAACTGCATCCTTCTTTTTATTTTATTCCTGAAAATTATCAGTAACTGATCATTTATTTTCTTGCGCTGAGAGTGATGGCTCATGCTTGTAATCCCAGCACTTCGGGAGGCCGAGGTGGGTGGATCACTTGAGGTCAGGAGTTCGAGACCAGCCTGGCCAACATGGTGAAACCCTGTCTCTACTAACAATACAAAAATTAGCCAGGCGTGGTGGTGCATGCCTGTAGTCCCAGAGGCTCGGGAGGCAGAGGTAGGAGAATCACTTGAATCCAGGAGGTGGAGGTTGCAGTGAGCTAAGATCGTGCCACTGCACTCCAGCCTGGGCGACAAGTGAAACTCCGCAACAAAAAAATACATATATATATTATTCATGTTTTCTTATTTGTTTCCCATCTGCTTCTCTGATTTGAATGTAGGCTGTGTGAGGGAAGGGATTTTGGTTTGAGAATACTTTCCTCACTGTAGTATTCTCAGTACCCAGTGCAGTATCTAGTTCATGGTAAGTGTTCAATAAGCAATTGATGCATAGATGCTTGGAGTAACAAATATGAATTAAAATATCCTAGTATTATGTTTTGGAGTGCTTGTACTCAAGATTAGTTTTTAAAAAGGAGGGCTTCTACTTTGATTACAGCCACAAGTGGGGAACTGCAATTAACTTACAATCACCAGTTCTATCAATATTAACCATATTTTTCAATGAAAATAATAGCTAGCATTTACTGAGTGCTTATAACTTTCCAGGCACTGTGCTAATCTTGGTTAGGAGCTTCTGTTTAAACAATTTATCTGCAAAGCAGCAAGCTCAATAGAAACACCTCGACTTTTTCTTCCTACAGTAAGATCACTAAAAAATTTTAATCCTTATAGATTAGGCAGACATGGCCTGTGCAACCTTAAACCATAGCCCTGTCCCTCTTGTTTTAAGTAGCATCTAGCAGAACTTTTATAGAAATGTGTGTTGGGTTTGTTGTATATCTTTAATGCTCAGCATAACACTTTTTTTAGGTCCACATCTGTCTACAATCACCCTACGACCCTGTCCAGTGACTGGTGGTGGTGGAGTGTAGAGGATTGTTGGATACTAAGAATGACGATGGGGAATTATGATACTGTGGAGTATGAATGCTAGATCTTTCCATCATGCAGTGCACACATAACATGCCTGTTTATTTATTTCAAAAAAATTGTCACTGATGGGTAAACTCAGGTAGATTATTATCGTTGTGGAAGTAATTCAGCAAAAGAAGAAACTCTAGATCTAGCAAACAATGGGGTGTTACCCACCTCTGTTTCCAATTCATTTTATTAAGTAGAAGAACAATAGCAAAGAACAATCACTAATCAACAAATATTAATTGAATGCCTATTATTTACCAGACACTGTTTTAGCCTAAGATTCTAGAAGTAATTAATTCTAATTTAATATAGACCTCTGATCTGAAGAGGTCTATATTCCTTAGTGGAAAACAATACAAATCATTTATTGACATTTATTTTGGACATAGGCATTGTACCAAACACTTTATTAATATTAACTGATATCAGTTAACTGACGTTAACTGGTTTAATCTTAATAACAATTCTAGAAAGTAGGTACTGATATTCTTCCCATTTAAAGGCCATAAAACTGAGGTTCACAGAGATTAAGCAATATGCCTAAGGTCATTCAAACTTAGGTCCAGATAGCTCCCAAGACTCTTTTATTAACCACTATGTTGTATTGCCACCATTTGTTTGTTATTAAATGAAGGACTAAATTTCTCATTAAATTACCAAGAGTAGATCTGTTAGCTATTGCTGCATAACCATCACCAAATCCCAGTGCCATATAACAATAAGCATTTATTCCTCCCATATCTGCAGGTTCCTTGGGGACAACTCTACTGATCTCAGCTGGGTTTGCTCATATGTGTCTGCAGATTGCCTGGAAGTAGGTTGATCTAGGCTGGGCTTAACTGAATAGCTTTTGCATCAAGTTTTAAGTCCTCAATCCAGTTGGCTAGCTCTGCTCTGTGCATCTACAGTCCTTTTGGGACCAATGATCTATCTAGGACGTGCACTTCTCGTAAAGATTGTGGAGGTGGAAGAAGACAAGCCATGTGGTGCAAGCACATTTCAAGTCCTTGTTTATGTCACATCTGTTAACATCCCATTGGCTGAAATAAGTCACATGGCTGAACCTCAAGTCAATGGATGAGGAAGTGCACTTAGTGTGTACACTTAACTGCAAAGTTAGATGGCAAGGGGCACAGATAGAGGAACACAGTTAAAATCTAAGCTAATAATTCAATCAACTACAGGGTAGAAGATAGTTTTTATTATAGAGGTGCTGCAGGAATTTGAAACACGGGTATTGAAGTCTTAAATTCTTTTTCTAGAATTTAAATATAAGAACTCAATCAGCAAAGTGACTTAGAACATACAGATGTCTGTCATAGCTTTATTCACACCAGCAAACAATTGCAAAATACCTGTCTGTCAAAAATTAACAATGATTAACTTAATTACATCTCATTTATAGACTGGAATATTTTGTAGTTATTAAAAGTTTTGTGTT
Source organism: Gorilla gorilla gorilla (assembly GCF_029281585.2). Lineage (NCBI taxonomy): Eukaryota > Metazoa > Chordata > Mammalia > Primates > Hominidae > Gorilla > Gorilla gorilla. The sequence goes on from NC_073234.2 coordinate 130,445,290, forward strand.
TTGGAAAAGCATTTAAAAGAATAAATTGCGTATGATATAAAGTTGAGTGGGAAAAATGCTGGATATAAAACTGCAAAGGTAATATGATCTTAACTGGTGAACACTCAACACATAAACACACACACAAACAACATATACACACAACATATACACACATACAGACCAAAATAAAATTGACAAAAATAACAGTGGCTATCTCTAAGAGATGCGATTAAGGTTGACTTTAATTTTTTTCTTTAGTCTCTTTTTTAATGCCAAATTTTTTTATAATGAACAAACTCTATGAACAAACCACACAAGATGTGCTACTTTAAAATAATCTGTCAAAGACACTAATTTTGAGTGGTCCGAAAAGTATCTTCTATAGAGAAAAGTCAAGTCACCAGCAAAGATTATGAAATAGAGAAAAAAATGACAATGAATGGTGATATAAATTGGGCATTCAACATAATCAAATATATTGTGGCATATGTAAATACTTCCAATTTATAATTTTATAGACGTCTCAACATACTACACACATAAACAATTTTGATTGCACGGGACAATTATACACGCAGATTTGGAAGTCTAAAGTTGATCAATATTATCTGGATGGACAATAAGCTCATAATGTAGCATAATGGATTTTTAAAATGCAGCATAAATCTGCTTTAAAAAGTATCTAGGCAGCCAATATTAAGACACAGCCACCAGTTTCTAGACTGTGACTTCATGTTAGCACCTCACAGAATCAGCAAGTGCAGGAACTTACACAATGAGTACCTTGCTATGGGGCAGAAAATAAGTTCCTAGGATCTTGTTAAAGTACCCTTCTATTCAAACTGACAGATCAGGATGGTTGTTTTTCTTTTTAAAACAGGAAAGAAGATGGAAATGTTCAACCAGGCTCCTTCTCCCAAAATGTAGAACTAGCTTGTGGAAAAATACAAAAAGTATGAGTTAAGGAAGGTGCCTTTATAAGCAAAAGCAGACAGATGGAGTGGCTGACGTACAGACAGACTTTGGATACATCAATTAACGAGAGCCATTCATTCTAGCAGCTCTAAGCCTTTGTCCTTGTGGAAAGTGGGACTGCTTTCTGAGGCTAAAGCAAATAAATTGGATGGATTAATCCCTGAATTGGAGGCCCAGGAAATAAAGAAGTCAATAAAGGAGAGCTTAGGGTACATTACTATTTAGTACCCCCTCACACACTTTTTAAAAGCCAACTTGGAATTTTGTTGAGTTATTCATCCCTACTGCTCTTCTGCTTCTGACATCTTAAAATTAATAAGTAATAAAAACAGATACAGAAGCTAAAATAATTTCACATTATTCACACATGTATTTATTCCTGCCTTCACTGAATATAATTGCCACACACCTATTGTGTTTCTGGCCCAGATGGAAGAAACTGAAATTATGCTTTACATGCTGTGTCATTTTAACATTCTCAAAATCTCACTAAAAATGGGATCCGTTAGATCAATTCAAGAATAGATAAAACCAAAACAGAGCAAAAATACCAGCAGAACCAAAGGTAACTCAAAGATGCTGCACCAGTGTAGTTAGCACACTCAATTCAGTTCAATTCAATTTATAAAAACAAAGTTAGAAGGGTTCTTAAATAACTTTAACCTTAAATAACAACATTCAGTCTTTAATCCAGTTTGAGTGTTTGTCGAGGAATCCTGCCATAAAAATGTTTGACTCTCTGTAATTGGTGGTTGGGAAGATTAGAAAGAGAGTGAATCTTTGGTACCTATTTTCTGAATTGGGTGAATGAATGAAAGAATAACTGAAAAGATAAATATTGTTAATAAAGCTGGATTTTCTTCACAAAGGGTCCAGACACATGATAACCCATGATGTGGAAACGATCTAATAATAGCAAACAATGACAAGCATTTAATGAGTTCTTATGTCCTAAGCATCATTCTAAGTTACTCCACATAAGCTAAGTTGTTTCATTCTCACATAATAACTCTATGGGGTAATAGTACTATTATCCCAACCACATTTTATTATTGAAGAAACTGACACACAGAAGGAGAAAGGTCACAAAGTTAAGTGTGGCAATCAGAATGGACGTGCATTGTCACCCAGCCTTACTATTATCCTCTGTTTCCTCTCATTATTTCAGGCAATTCCTTCAATAATTATGTAAAGTATAATTTAATCAAAGAGAAAACTAAGCTCAGAGAAGTGACCAAGGTAGGATTTGAACTCAGGACTAAAGTCTTAACATTTCTCTTCAGTAAGGTTATCTTCACACTCAAAGTCATTATCCCTTATGGAACTTTTGGTAGTCAATCTAAAATTGTTCCTTTAGAACTTTGTACAAGAGATCATTGTCATCCTGGGTGTTCTTTGTATTCTTCATACTAGAAATCCATAACACGCCAAATGCCCTTAGAACCATGGACAGCACCCAGGTTTTACAAATGTCTTCTCCAGGCTTCAGAAGGAAGGTGGTGGACATTCTTTCCATCATGACACAAACCAACAATTACATACCAGGCTTTGTTGGTGAGAAAACAAGGTGGCCCACCTGGAGATTTATGCCGAAACAACCACTTTACATCACAACCCACGGAGTCCTTGACGTTGGCTTGGTTTGTCAATCCCACCACCTCATACCATTTAGAAACTTATCAGCTATTTCTAGATAACTGGGTGTTTTAGTTTCCTGTAGATAAAACTGAAGGCTAAATTGAATATATGACTAAGTTATTTACTATGAGGAATATTAGTCCAGGAAAACCTCTCAAAATACACAAATGTCTGAGAGATGTAATATATTTAATTAATCCCTTACTCCTTTTATTTTTATTTTTTATTTTTTCAGAGACAAGGTCTTGCTTTGACACCCAGGCTGGAGTGCAGAAGTGCAATCAGAGGTCATTACAGCCTCCTACTCCTGGGCTTAAGTGATCCTCCTGCCTCATCCTCCCAAGCAGCTGGAGCTACAAGTGTGCACCATCATGCCTGGCCCCTTTATTCCTAAACGTTTCTTCATGAAGGAAGATACAAATTTACATGAGCCCATGCTCTTCACATGGGTAAGGGGAAAACAGAGAGAACTCACAGGGCACCCACATATTGTGCTTTATCATTTGACCTAGGAACAGTCTTGAATAGGCAGCTTGGGTTTCTACTCCCAGAAAATACTTTGACATACATTAATTTATTCACTTAAAACTCATTATTTCCTGGGTTTCCATGCAGTGTCTCTGAAACTCACTCTTCCCCCTTTATTCTCACAATATTGTAAATATCCTTAATATAATCTATCCTGCAATTTCTTATTGCTGCATGCCCTCCTTCCTTCTTGGAGTGTGAGCTCTTTGGTGACAGGGACTACATATGCTTTCTCATCCTTCCAGCACCTGTAGCTGTTTCTGGCATACGTAGAGTAATCGATAAAAATCTTTAAGATCTGTTAATGAATCAAGTTATCGGTGATTGTGCCTGGTATCTTTCATTTATTTATACATTTATCTGTGTGTGTATTTGTACATCCACCCATGAATTTATCAAAGCATCATCCATTCATTCACCCACCTACCCATTTTTCTCCATGATCTCACCCCATTAACAATTTGTAGAAAACAGTCTGACAAATTCACCCAAAAAGGCAGTAAAGGAAAAGGATTTTCCATCTATTATCCATTCTTTTTTTCTGCCTTAATTTTCCTTTCTACCATCTCTCCTGCATATCTCTTCTTCTGTCTCTGGAGAGTTACAGGAGTGAAAACGAGATGGGTCCTGAGAGTTGGTAAGGGGAGTAAATTGCTTGGTGACAGCTTGGTTCCAGGGACGGATGAAAACCTTAGCCTTAAGCAAAGTTCAGGGAAGCCCAAGGAGAGAGCTGATGGACAGTCTGACTTGTTGAGGGTGAAATCAATTAAAGTACATCAAATCCAGAATTCATGCTTTCTCAGAGTGACAAATCTATGCTGGAAACTGAGAAAGACGAAAGGAGAAAATTGCCTTTGACCTTTTGAAGACCGGCTGTTCCTTCTGTCAGGGGAGCCAGGCCTGGAGTGAGATGCGTTCATGATGAATTATAACAGCCAGCCACCTTAAAAAAGAACGGGGTGAAAAGGTTACCAAACAGAACCAAAATGTGAGGAATTCAACCAAACATCAAGATAAATCAACTCAGGGCCAGGAGTATTTGTGCCGTGCCTGCTCAGAGCCGCTATGGACAAGCTCAGTTTGTTAGTTCAGCTCTTTGAAGCATGATATGTAGACACACTTGCATGTTCACACACATTGTTTGCTAAACTGTGGAAGGTAATCAGAAGAGAAGAGCCACGAGGTTGTCAATCTAGCATCAGAAATTTGGTGGCATATTATTTCTCTACAACGCTGTCCACTAAAACTTTTTGTAATGATGAAGATATCTTATAGCCAAGCTGACCGATACGATGGACATTAGTCATATGTGACTGTCGAGCACTTGAAATATGGGTAGTGAAATTGAGGAACTGCATTTTTATTTTTAGATTTTAATTATTTTAAATTTAAGTAGCTGCAGATGGCTAAAAGCTACTGTATCGAATGGTGAACTTCCAGGACAAAGGATGTTTTTGCCTTCAACAATATCGGAAAAGCAGGGGTGAGTGGAATGTCAGATTGCAATGCAATTGCTTGTGTTTCTGCGGAGTTCGTGGAAGAAACTCATTATACTCATTTGTAATGCTTGATGGTAAATTTGATTTTCTCTTTAGAATGTAGAGATTAAATCTTGGTTTGAAACTGCCTCTCTGTGAGCAGTTTCTCCATCAGTGAAACGGGTATAATTTCAACTCGTTGAGAGTGCTCAGTTATGCAATATATGCAATGTTTCTTATCTGTGTCTGAAAACAGTTAATAAAAGGTTGCTGTGCTTGACGCTATTACTATTATTAGTATTGTGATTTAAAAACAAAGGAGGTTGTTGGTGAGAAAACAAGTTGTTCCACCTGGAGATTTATGCTGAAATAACCACTTTACATCACAGCCCACGGAGTCCTTGATGTTAGCTTGGTTTGTCAATCCCACCACCAGATACCATTTAGAAAATTGTCATGTGTTCCTGGATAACTGGTGTTTTCGTTTCCTAGAGATCAAACTGAAGATTGAAGAAGAGAAATCATTTGTTGACAATTGTCCTAGTTTCTTACTGGTTCCTCACTGAGGGGAATTTTCCAAATAACTATGATTTGCATTCTTCAGCGTCCAGATTAATATTACCTTTGCCAAATTTGAGTCATTTTGCCTGAAAAGCATTCTTACCAAGTTTTGCCAAGTTTTAATATTTCCTGTCTTTAGAAAAAAAATACACAAGACTTAACCTTTTTAAATTTTTTTCTGAAACACACACACACACATCCATATGCACACAAGCACACACACGCACACTTACCCAGAGGCATAAAATTTACATAATATAAAATTAACTTTTGGTTGCTTCCACCTTTTGGTTAATGTGGATAGTGCTGTTATGATACAATAATCTGTTCAATAATTCGTTTCAGTACCTGTTTTCAATTCTTTTCGGTATATACCTATGAGTAGAATTGCTGGATTGTATGTTAATTCTATGTTTAACATTTTGAGGAATTGCAAAACTGTTTTCTATAATGACTGCATCATTTTACACTCCTACCAGCAATGTAATGCTCACTAACACTTGTTATTCTCCTTTTAAAAAAATTATAACTATCCTAGTGGGGGTGAAGTGGTATCTCATTGTGTTTTTTTATTTGCATTTCCCTAACAAGTAATGATATTGAGCATCTTTTCATGTGCTTATTGGCTGTTTGTATATCTTATTCAGAGAAATGTCTATTCAAGTTATTTACTTATTTTATTGCCTAATTGCTCTGGCTAGAATTTCTCGTGCAACATTAAATGGCAGTGATGAAAGTGGACACCCTTGCCTTATTCTTGATTTTAGGAAGAAAGTTTTCAGTCTTTCATAATTCTCTGTGATGCTTACTGTGGGGTTTTCATAAGCGTTCTTTCTCAATTTAAGGAAATTCCCTTCCATTCCTAATTTTATCAGTATTTTAAAAAATTATCAAAGGTATTGGATTTTGTCAAATGCTTTTTCTGGGTTGAATGAGATTACATATTTTTTCTTTGCTCTATCAAAATGTTGCATTACATTGGTTTTCTTTTTCTTTTCTGTTTTTTTTTTTTTTTGAGACGGAGTCTTGCTCTTGGACTCCTTGAACCACCCTTGGACTCCTGGGGTAAATACCACTTGGTCATGGTGCATAAACCTTTTAATAAGCTGTTGAATTTTGTCTGCTGGTATTTTGTTAAGGATTTTTGCATCTGCATTAATTGGTGTGTAATGGCATCTTTGTCTAGTTTTGATATCAGGGCAATATTACATTCATAGAATAAGTCAGCATGCATTTCCTTCTCTTCTCTTTTTTTTGGAAAAGATTGAAAAAACTTGATGTTATTTCTTCTTTAAACATTTGGTAGAATTCACAGGTGGAGACATAATCTTTTTTTTTTTAATTCAGTCTCTTTACTTGTTGTGTTATAGGTTTGTTCAGATTTTCTATTTCCTCTTGAGTCAGTTTTCGTAATTTGTGTGTTTCTAGGGATTATTATACTTCATGTAGGTTATATAATTTGTTGGCATACTATTTGTTGGCATATTGTTCATAGTATTCTCTAAAAAGCCTTTTTATTTCTGTAAGGTGGATAGTAATGTCTCCACTTTTATTTCTGATTTTAGTTATTTGCATCTTTTATTATTTTCTTTTCTGGTTTTTTTTTTTTTTTTTTTGTCAGTGCAGCTAAAGGCTTGTCAATATTCTCAATCTTTCCAAAGAACCAATTTTTGGTTTTGTTAATTCTCTTCATTGTTTTCCTGGTCTCTTTTGTTTATCTCTTCTTTTGTTTTCTTCCTGTCATTATCTCTCTTCTTCATCTAATTTTTAGTAAAGTTTGTTCTTATTTTTCTAGTTCCTTAAGATGTAAAGTTTGGTTATTAATTAGAGGATTTTTCTTTTTCCCCTCCCCGAGACGGATTCTCACTCTGTTACCCAGGCTGGAGTGCAGTGGTGTGATCTCTGCTCATGGCAACCCCCGCCTCCTGGGTTCAAGTGATTCTCCTGCCTCAGCCTCCCGAGTAGCTGGGACTACAGGCAGCTAATTTTTGTGTTTTTAGTGGAGGAGGAGTTTGCCATGTTGGCCAGGCTGATCTCGAACTCCTGACCTCAAGTGATCCACCCACCTTGACGTCACTCCCAAACTGCTGGGATTACAGTCGTGAGTCACCGCACTCAGCCTAATTAGAGATTTGTTTTAAAGAAGGTGTTTATAGCTATAAAATTCTCTCTGAGCACGGCTTTCACTGCATCCCATAAGTTTTGGTATTTTGTGTTTTTGTTTTCATTCGTTTCAAAATATTTCACAATTTTCTTGGGATTTATTCTTTGAGTGTGTTGTTTAATTTTCACATATTTGTGAATTTTCCAGTTTTCCTTCTGTTATTGATTTATAGTTTCAAGTCATTGTGGTGAGAGAAGATGCTTTGTATGATTTCAGAAGTTTTAAATTTATTGAGAATTCTGTGTGGCCCAATAGATGGTCTATCCTGGAGAATGTTCCATGTGTACTCCTGATCCTGTTGAGTGGAATGTTCTATATATGTGTGTTAGGTATATTTGATTTATGGTGTTAAATCATCCATTTCTTACTGATCTTCTATTGAAGGTTCTATTCATCATCAGAAGCGAGGTATTGAAGTGTCCAACTAGTACTGTAAAACTGTCTATTTCTCTCTCAATTCTTTCACTGTTTTTCTTATATATTTTGGGGCTTTTGTTATTTTGTGTGTATATATTTATAATTGTTACATCTTCTTGATGAATTTACTCTATTCTCAATATATAATGACATTCTTTTCTTTGGGGGTGGGGGCCTGCTTCTGAGAGTAGATAAGTCTGGTCTCTTGGCCCAGCCTGTCTCCCTGGGGTATGGTGGGGAAGGGGTGTCACATTTCCTCTTTGCTCTCTTTCTTTACTCTTGAAAGATACCATTTTTATATTTAGCTTCCTCAATGAGTTTTTGGGTTTGGGGACATTTTTTTCAGATGTGATAATCTTCTACACTAACTGTGGGTCTCTTGTTCCTATAAGTTTAAACACTTAATTCAATATTCTCTCTCTCTCTCTCTTTCTCTTTCTGTCTCTCTTTTTCTTATTGCTTTTAACCAGATATCACTAGCAATATCATTAGTAAGAGTCACATGTGAGCCTAATTATTTGCTTCTCCAAATATATACAATAAATTTGAAATGGTCTTAATCCAATAAATCTATTTTTCATGTCAGACTTAATTTTAAGTTTTATTTTAATTTTAATTTACACATAATGCTTGCACATATATAAGGAGTACAATGTGATGCTTTGGTACATATATATATTGGTACATATGTACATATATGGTACATTTGGTACGTATTTACACTGTTTATATATATATATATATAAAACAATGGGTAATTAATTTATTCATCACCTCAAACATTTATCATTTCCTTTAGTTGAGGACATTCAAAATCCTCTTTTCTAGTTATTTTTAAATATGCAATACAATACAATATTTTTATCTATAGTCACCCTACTGTGCAATAGACCACCAGAACTTATCCTCCTACCTATCTGTAATTTTGTTCCTGCTGACTAATCTCTCCTCATCCCCTACCCTCCCCAGACTTTATTAACCACTATTCTATTCTGTACTTCTATGGGATCAGATTTTTAAAATTCTTCAAGTGAGTGAGATCATGGAGGTATTTATCTTTTTGTTTCTGGCTTATTTCACTTAACATAATGTCCTCTAGATGCATCCATGTTGCCATAAATGACAGAGTTTCAGTTTTTTTTAAATAACTGAATAGTATTGCATTGTGTGCATGTACAACACATTTTTCTTATCCATTCACCCATTGATGGCACTTTGATTGAATCACTCGGCTTTTGTGGACAGTGCTGTAATAAACATGGGAGTGTAGATATCTCTTTGACAGACTGATTGCATATCCTTTAGATAAATACTCAGTAAGGGGATTGCTGGGATCATATGGTGGTCCTGTTTTTAACTTTTTGAGGAACCGCCATACTGTTTTCCATCATGGCTGTACTAATTTACAGTCTCACCAACAGCATGTAAGAATTCCCATTCCTCCACGTATAATGACCTTTATCTCTTGTAGGAAGTTTTGTCTCTTTCATCTGATACTAGAATAGCCACCCCCACTCTTTTTTGGTTACCACTTACATGGACTATATTTTTTCCAACTTTTCACTCTTAGTCTATTTGCATATTTAGATATAAAGTGAATCTGTTGTAGACAATATATAGTAGAGTCATTTAAAAAAAGCAATTTGCCAATGTCTGTCTTTTGACTGAAGATTTTAATCCATTACATTTAAAGTAATTACTCATAAGGAAAAACTTACTTCTACCATTGTTATATATATTTTTTATATAGTTTATATCTTTTTTGTTCCTATGTTCCTCCTTATTGCCTTCTTATGGTTTAATTGATATTTTGCAGTGAACCGTTTTGATACCCTTCTCATTTTCTTTTCTGTATTTTTAAAGATATTTTCTTAGTATTTACTAGGAGCATTACATTAACATCCTAAATTTATAAAAATTTAGTTTGAATTTATATCAATTTAGCTTTAATACCATACAAAAACTGTTTCTATACAGCACTTCTGTCTATGTTATTATTGTCACAATGTATTGTCTTAATACATTGTGCACCATCAATACAGATTTATACTTACTGCTTTCTTTGTTTACTTAAAAAATTCTGTAGCATTGAGTCTCTTTGTATGACTTTGAGTTACTATCTAGTGTCTTCATTTTAGCCTGAAATACTCTCTTAAGCAGATTCGTAGGACAATCTACTAATGAAAAACTTCCTCAGCTTTTGTTTATCTCAAAATATCTTAATTTTTTTCTTATTTTTGAAGGATAGTTTGCCAGATATAAAATTATTGGCTAACAATCTTTCCCACCTCACCCTTTTTTTCAGCACTTTAAATATGCCATCTTGTTGTCTTATGGCCTCCTTGGTTTCTAATGAGAAACTGGGTGTTTCTGTTATTTGAGAATCTCTCATAGTTATTTCTCTCCTCTCTTTGTCTTTGTCTTTTGATGGTTTGATTACAATGGGTCTTGGATTCCTTAGCATATATCCTTATCGTTCATTGGGTTTCTCTCAATGAAACATTTGTCTTGTGTAAACCCTTGTCTTTTATCAAATTTGGGAAGTCTTTAGCCATTATTATTCAAATATCCTTTGTTTCTCTTTCTTTCTTCCCTCTCTTTTGGGACTCCCACTGCACATATGACATTTTAAGGTGTTCCACAGGTCTCCCTGGCTCTGTTCATCCTTCTATATCCTTTTTTACTTCCTGCAACTCAGACTGGATAATGTCAATTGACTTATTTTCAAGTTAATTGATTCTTTCTTCTGCCTGCTCAAATCTGCTATTGAAATCTTGTCATAAAATTTTCATTTTATTTATTTTACTTTTAAACTCTAGAATTTCTCCCTGGTTCCACTTTATATTTCCTCTTTACTGACATTCTTTATTTGTTAAGACATCCTTCTCTTGGTATCCTTTGGCTCTTTTTCCATGTCTTAAAAAAAATCTGTTTATATTTAAGACAGTTGGTTTAAAGTTTTTATCTGGTTTGACATGGACTGAAGTACAATGCCTGTGCTTCCTCAGGGGCAGTTTCTGTGGCTTTCTCCCATTCGTGGTCCATACTTTCTTCTTTCCTGCAGGCTTAATCATTTTGTTGTTGTTGAAAACTGGACATTTTGAATATTAAAATGTAGTGATTCTGGGCATCAGATTCCTCCCCCTCCTCAGAATTTGTTTTTGTTGCTTGCTGTGGATTGTAGCTGTTGATTTGTTTAGTGCCTTTTCTAAACTATTTGTGTACATTCTGTAGTCTTTGTAATGTGTTGCCTCTGAAGTCTCTTTCTTCACCTTGTGTTTGGCTAGTATTTTGAAAGAAATTTCCTTAAGCCTTAGGCACTCCCTCCCTCAAAGAAGAAAGAAAGAAGGAAAAAAGAAAGAAAAGAAAAGTACACAAATTATCCCCATCTTTTCAGATTGGCTCTGTATTGGAACATACTTTTAAGGTGTAGTCAGGCCCTTTACAAATTAGCCTTAACGTTCACTTCCTGTTTGTTCCAAGCCTAAATATTAGCCAGAGTTAAAAACTTATGAAGACCATAAATTAACAACTTATAGTCTTTTCTGATCATGCATCCTAACCTGGGAATGCACGTGGACTAAATTCCCAAGTATATGTGATGGCTTTTGAATGCCCTAATTTCCCAAAGAAACTCTCTCCTTAGCTTGTCCTCTCAGGCTTCCTACACATTTACCATTTGCCTCAACTGTATCTTTCATCCTAGCCAACAGTCAGTTGTTCATTTGCTTTATAATATTTTGAAGAAATGTACTCTGAGTAGCTACTTTTCTGCCCAGTTCCAATTTGGGCGTAATAAAGACAAGCACCCTGGTCATTCCTTCGGGTAGCCCCCAGACAAGTTAAAACAGACAAACATAATTCTTTGACAATAAGGTCTACTCTGCATCCCTTAAAACCAGAACCATGGTCCCACCCTTGGAAGGCAGCTGTCATTTTCAAGACCACCACGAAGCAGAGAAAGAGGGTGGGGCAGGGCAAGGAAACGGTCACAAAGCTTTCCTACCATTTTAAAGTTGCTTTTACAAAATTTCGCATTTGATTAATTGTTATAAACCTTTGACTATTTCCCAGAGTTCTGAAAATGTTGAGTGTGCCCATTTTTGCTTGATCTTTCAAAGCTGCTGTAGGGAGACAGGTCCTTGGAATTACCTGCTTCATCATTTTCACTGATATTCACCCCCAAAGAACTAATATTTATTGTATGCTCAGGGGTCCTTCTCTACCTCAGTTACTGTGTGGTGCTGAAACAAACTCAAGGATGCCTACAAGTTCAGATACAGAAGGCTACTTCTCTTACACCAAATGGCCCTATATACTTAAGATTTATGTGTGTTTGTGAGTGACTTTTGGAGTTCATTATCTTTTTTCTGTGTTAACATCCATCTTTACAGCAGTACGTAATGGGCTTCTCTAAAAGCTCTTTTGTTCTCCTACTAGGATGACCAGCTGTTCCTGTTTGCTGGCATCCATGGGGTTTCCTGGGATGCAGGACTTTCAGTACTAAAATCAGAATCTTAGGCTAACCAGGATGGTGGTCACATTAGTTCCCACCTGACCATACACACACACACACACACACATACACACACACACACACTACTATAATGTGTTGCTTTTGATGTAAGTAGTTCATCAAGCTGATTAGAAGTTCAGCCAATTTCAGGCTCTTGGCTGTGTTTCAGATGTACGTGTGCGTTAGCTAAGTGACCTTCAACATTACTTTCATGTAAAGGATAGAATACTGCAAATAATAATTTGCATATGCCTTCTATAGAAATGCAGACCCTTAATTATTTTAAATTTCCTATTAGAGTTTAATTTTGTTTACTTTCCCTGAAGGCCATCCGTTCATCTACCCTCACTTTCATCCCAACATTACTGGCTCTAGAACACTCTACAATAATGAATTCTGACTCTAGAACAGAGGTTCTCAATGGGAGGTGGGCAGGGAATCTTTGGCACTCTTGGTTGTCACAGCTTGGGGGAAAGCGCTACTGGCATCTAGTGGGTGGAGGCCAAGGATGCTGCTTGACATCCTACAATGCACAGAACAGCCCCCACCATGATCATCCAGCCTCAAATTCCGTAGTGCCGAGGGTGAGAAATTCTGCCTTAGAAGAGTACATGATGATATAAGTAAGGTCAGCAAGACAGTTACAATAGACTTTAAAAAACCGGCCAGGCACTGTGGCTCATGCCTGTGATCCCAGCACTATGGTATCACAGGAGCTGGGGCAGGCAGATTACTTGAGGACAGGAGTTCGAGACCAGCCTGGCCAACATGGTAAAACCCTGTCTCTACTAAAAATAAAAAAAATTAGCCAGGCGTGGTGGCACCTGCCTGTAATTCCATATATTTGGGAGGCTGAGGCAGGAGAATTGCTGGACTTCGGAAGCAGAGGTTGCAGTGAGCCATGATTGCGCCACTGCACTCCAGCCTGGGCAACAGAGCCGCCATCTCAAAAAAAAATAATAATAAATAAAGCTCTATGGAAATGTTTTCCCTTATGTTTTAGCTTGTTCCATGTGAAGCAACCTTTCTGCTCAGATATTCCCTAGCCTGCAATAGAAGCTCCAGTTTGGGCATTGGAAACTCAAGTCTCAGGTACATTGAGGTCCAAATCACTTGCCACTTCTTTCGTTTACCAGAACCTTTTGTTGCAACAAAAGAGTAGGAGGCATACACCATGTGTTTTTCATTCATTTATGCTGAAATCATTGTAACGTTTCATTTTTTATGAGCCATTTGATGTCCAAAAAGCCTTTTGAATCACATTTATAACCCTATAAAAAACTCATTCCTCTTCGAAACAGGAAGCCACTTTGTGAGCAGAGTAAACACATTCAAACCCTGGAAGGTGGGAGTTGAGAGGCAGCAAATGCCTCTGGGAGCCTCTGCCAGGGGTGAAATGCCTTGACTGCCCCTGAGGGAACCTCCTTGTGGCCCTGGCAGGTCAGAGGGGCCTTCTCAGCTAAGTCAGAAAGCAGAGGCCTGAGTGGGCTCTCCAGGGTGGCCTTTGTAAAGGTCTTTTGCCAATAGGCAACTCTCCTTGGACCAACACTTGTGGTTGGTGACCCTCTTTGCAGGAGAAAGTGTGCTTGGCTGATTCTGGGCCCTCTCTCTGCATTTCCTCGAGATGCTCATCTTCTACAGGCCTCTGTACCCTCATGTATACAGTGAAAAGCTTGGACCAGGTGATCTCCAGTGGCCTTTCCAGCTCTTGTGAGCTAGGCCTCTCTTTAGATCTCAGAGGATTGCTTCAGACACAGAAAATTCATGGCACGCTCAGTACCACTCTCCCATTCAGCATCCATGACAGACATCACTAGTTGATAACAATAACCTTTTCCACTGCCCTCAGGTATGAATTCGAAAATCTCTTTTGACAGAGTTCTTCAGGGAGGCTCTTACAATTGTGTAGCATTGGCAGCACACACAAGAAAATGGACCAATCTACCAACCACAGACCAGGTAATAATAAAGAGTGTGATATCAGTTTCTCTAGAGCAGAGGATTTAGCCAAGACCCGAGTGCATAAACTTAGGAAATAAAATGCAAAGTAGGCCGGGCGTGGTGGCTCACGCCTGTAATCCCAGCACTTTGGGAGGCAGAGGCAGGTGGATCACAAGGTCAGGAGATCGAGACCCTCCTGGCTAACACGGTGAAACCCCATCTCTACTAAAAATACAAAAAATTAGCCGGGCGTGGTGGCGGGAACCTGTATTCCCAGCTACTTGGGAGGCTGAGGCAGGAGAATGGTGTGAACCTGGGAGGCAGAGCTTGCAGTGAGCCGAGGTAGTGCCACTGCATTCCAGCCTGGGTGACAGAGCAAGACTCCATCTCAAAAAAAAAAAAAGAAAGAAAAGAAAATGCAAAGTAAAATCAAATCAAGTGAAAGAAAAGAAAAGCAAATAAAAACTAAAGCTGAGAATCACTTGCTGCGTGACCTACAGTAGGTGATTGACTTCTCCCGGTCTTGGTTTTATGACCTATCAAAGGGTATATAATAAAGCCCACCTTCTTATCTTAGTTTCTTTCTTTGCCTTCCTTGTTTATTCTGTGTTTTTTAATAGTTGACAAAGTGTATTCACATTCATCACGGTAATGACAATGTCCTATATCTTTAACGCTAAGACACACTGCTTTTCATATTCTCTTGTTTCTGAAACCAAGATGAGTCTTACAATCATTGTGCACAGTTAAGGCACCCAAGTTTCCTATTTTCCTCCATAAAACAAAAGTAATTTTTAAATCCATGACATTTTAGAACCAAACAAAGAGAGTGGGAATAGTTTCCATTTATTTAACACATGGTATATTTCTAACAGCAATCCGAGTACGTCACAATAGCCTATAAAGTAAGTGTTATTCACATTATACATATCAACATCTTAACATTCTCCTTCTAGAGATGCAGAAACTGAGACTCTAAAAGGTTCTCTTGCTCAAGGTCAGAAGGCAGATAAAGGACAGAGTTGGGATTCGAACTGTGCGCTTTCTGATACCAAGCTTGCTCTCCTTACCAACTTTCTCAGTTTGACCTCACATAACCTTGTGATGGGGCAAGTGGCACCTGCTCTTTTTCAGGTGCAACCATGGAGACCAGGACCATAAAGTGCCTTTGTCTTGGGGTCACTTCGAGAAAACATTGTAGATCCAGGGGCTCTGAGCTGAAGAGGAAAAACAATCATAGTGTTCTGTAAGTTATGGATGTTAATCTCCCATTGATTGTTGGCTCCTATGCTGAGGACTGCTGCATCCTCCCGAAGTTTTAAGAGGCCCAAGGGAGCCGGGGAGGAAAGAAGCTTCAACTCGTTAGAAAGTTTAAAAAGATGTATTTTCCCAGGGAGACTTCAGCAGATGGTCTGTGACATTTGTTCATTCATTCAAGAGGCAGCTATTGAAAGCCTAGTCAGGTTCAAGACACTTGGGTGAGTACTGAGCTCAGAGGGGTGGGGGTGGCAGGTAGACGGCACATGAACTTATGAAGTAGCAGTGAAACAAGTTGAAAGGGTACCAGCTTGGGAATCAGTCTCAACTTGAGTTGAAGGCTAGTTTTGCTACTCTCTAGCTGTGTGACTATGGGTACGTGACTTCACTTCTCTGTGCCTGGATTTTTTTATTTGTAAAATGGGGATGGTGATAGAAGGCTACTCATGGGCTGGTCGTGTGGCTTACTTAAAAACATGTGTGTAAGATGCTGAGCTTATTGTCTTGCACATAATAAGCACTCCATAAATATAGGCTGAGACCATTTATTTATTCAACAAATTTACTGAGCTCCCACTGCACACCAGGCACTGTTCTTAGCACTAGATAATAATACTGATATAGCCTGGATGTTTGTCCCCTCCAAATCTCATGTTGAAATAGGATCCCCAGTGTTGGGGATGGGGCCTGGTTGGAAGTGTTAGGGTCATGGGGCCGGATCTCCCATGAATGGCTTGGGGCTCGCAGTAATAAGTGAGGTCTACGGGTTCACGTGTGAGAGCCATTTGCTTAAAGGAGCCTGGCACCTCCTCCTCTGTCTTGCACCCTTCTATCTGGCTCCCTCTCTCACCATGTGACATATCTGCTTCCCCTTTGCCTTCTGCCATGACTAAAAACTTCCTGAGACCTCACTAGAAGCTGAGCAGATGCTGGTGCCATGCTTGTACAGCCTGCAGATCCATAAGCCAAATAAACCTCTTTTCTTTATCAATTACCCAGTTTCAGGTGTTCCTTTATAGCAACACAAAGTGGACTAAAACAAACATCAATGATTATTATTGTCTCAGGGCAACCTACAGATCTAATCTCCTCAGACTTCACTGAGGTATCGTGCAAACTGGGTTGGTTCTCAGTCCAGGAGGTGTGTGTGATGGAGTTACCAAGCAGAGGCACCTGAGGATCTTGAATTCCCCAGCTGGAGAAGGTGGCCCCACTGCTGAGTGGAGGAGTGGGTTTGTGGATTCCTAGAGAGGAAAAAGGGGATGAGGCATATCACACCCTATTTCAAGGGCTGTTCAAATCACTTGTTCCTCTCAGTTTTCAATACTTAGAGTCTTTTTTTGATTGACATACAAAGAAGGGATGGTGGACTGTGCGGGATAAGGCCACAGCCTGGGGCAGGAGATCCTTCAATCCACTTCTAGCTCTGGTTTTGCATCCTCAGTCTTCCACATCTGCATCTGGTCCCATCTTGATGAAGTGTGTTCTTATTTTGAATTTGGACTTTCTCCCTCCTGACCCGTGGTGATGATCATCACATTGATGTTGCAGATAATGATGAGGACATTGATGTTGTAATAGATGATAAAGATGATGTTGTTATAGATGATGATGATGATGATGATGATGAAGATGATGCTGATGGTGATCAATTGCCATGGACCAGATGCATATCAACGCAATTTTACATATGTTCTTCCTAACCCTTGTAACAACTCTGCAAATTAGGCCTTACTATTGCATGCGGTAAAGCAGAAATATGAAGCTAAGAAAGGAGATGTGACTGTTCCAAGGCCACGTCACTAGGAATAGACATAGCTACTTGCATACCTAAGACTCTCACTCCAAACCACTCATTGGACCACTAAAATTCTAATATTGTATAGTGTTTGCTACACAATCTTTTCAGAGCTTTCCATGTTTTATCTCATTTAAACCCTACTAACCCTTTGAGTTAGGTACTGATACCATTTCTATTTCAAAGCTGCAGAAAAAGAGGCAGAAATGCATGTAAATTGGCCATGGTGAGATAGCTGGTCAGTGGTGGATGGTAGATGTCTACCTAAGCAATCTGACTACAGAGTCTGCACTTTTCATATTTTTATTTTAAAATTACTGTGTTTTTAAACCATGTGCAGTACTATGTTTTTAAACCATGTGCAGTGGCTTATGACTGTAATCTCAGCACTTTAGGAGGCTGAGGTGAGAGGATCATTTGAGCCCAGGAGTTCGAGACCAGCCTGGGCAACGTGGCGAAATCCCATCTCTACCAAATAAATAAATGAATAAATAAACAAATAAATAAATAAACAAACAAATAAATAAATAAATAAATAAAACAATTAGCCTGTAATCCCAACAACTTGGTAGGCTGAAGTGGGAGGCTTGCTTGAGCCTGGGAGGTTGAGGCTGCAGTGAACCCAGTCATACCACTGCACTCCAGCCTGGGAAACAGAGCAAGACCCTGTCTCAAATAAATAAGTAATATGCAAATAAAATAATTACGTCTTTATTTTTATGGATGTCTAATGTATATACAGCAAAGTGCACACATGTTATGAGTCATGGTTAATTTCATGCATGTGTGCATCTGCTCTAAACAAGTCAGCTTTTAACCCACTAAGCCATGCTGACCTAATCCCCAGAGTTCAGTGTTGTCTTGGGATTGTCGGACACAATTTAACACACCCAGATTTATCTTCTACACATATTCGTTATGTTAATATGCAGTCATATGACACTTACTATGTTTCAGACAATGCTCCAAGCAACTTACATATATGAACTCATGTTAGCGCTATAAGGTTGGTACTATTCCTATAATCATTCTCATTCTCTAGGTGTGAAAACTGAGCTATGGAAAAGTTAAGTGACTTACCTAAGATTACACAACTGTTGAGTCTAATTCACACAACTGTGAATTAAACCTGGAAAGTCTGGCTCAAAGTCCTTCAAATGCTTCCTTAAATACACACATAATTTCTACCAAGAAAGTGCTGTTATCAATCCTACTTTATAGACCCAACAAGGTTAAAATAACTTCCACAAATACCTCTGCTAATAAGTCACAAACCTCTACTGAGATCTTTACTGATTTCCAAGTGTGTGCACTCCACTACCGTGGTGAAAAAAGTCTGAACATCTTTGCTGTGGATGGGAATTATTGATGTACTTTTTTATCCCCTTCTGGGAATCCCAAGTTTATGCAGAGTAGGAGTCCACCTTATTGGGTCTTTGCCATCTGCAGTTACTGGTCCTGCACCACACACTCTAGTGAAGCCTGGGAGAGGAAGAAAGGCTCTAGAAGAAACGTGCTTGCTGTTCAGGGAAGCAGACCCCTGGCACCACTTTGCTGAGGCCATGACCAAATAAATGCTTGTCTGTCTCCCCACCTCACTTCTATACACCCCCCAAGCGCCTGGGTCTGCCTTTCCCTAGCGTTTCCTGGGGGGATAGTAAATCATGAGTTTCCCATTTTCCTCCATCTCGAAAGGATATGAATTCTGTAAATCTTGGCCTGAGTGACCATCAGGATGTATAAAATATGACAGGAAAGAGGCCAGGGAGGCAGCGTTTGTGTAGAGCACAGCGTCCAGCAGTGGGGATGGGCAGACTGGGGGTCCTTGGGGACCCCTTGGGCTGGAGTTTTGCTGCAGAGAGAAGCCTCAGCAAAGCAACCTCTGTCTGTAATAGATGGTTATGGCCACTTCCATGCCAAGGTTTCAGGGGCATTGCCACAATATGGGACAGAAGTGACAAACTGCAGAAAATCGAAGTGGCCCCTGCCCTGCCCCTCACTCTTGGCCCTTGATTCCCAAGAGTGAAGGGAGGGAAGGGAGACCCATTCATTAGGGCTGACAGGGCAGCAGGAAGGACTTAGCTGTGATGAGAGGAAGAACTTCCTGCAAGGAAAGGTTATTAAGCCCTGGAATGAGTTATTGAGAGAGGTGGTGGAAGTAACTTCCTGATTTTGTGATCAAGATGGATAGTTATTGGTCTCGGGGAATCCAGCTCAGCCTCCCGGCATGGATTCCTGACCCCTTTAGGGAGATCACGCATCAGCAGCATCTGCCTCCAAAGTCATTTGCAAATGCTCAGCGATGATAAAACCCCCCTTTGACAACCCCCCTTTGCTTTTACTTCTTTTATTTATTTATTTTTTTCTATAAAATTATTACACATTCACTGCAAATAAAGAAATCCAAATGCTCTAGGCAAGAAAAAAAGTGAAAAAGAAGATTTCTCTTTTACTTCTCTCAGCAAATCCCACGGTGCTTTCGATAGACAACTACTGTTAAGATTTTGGGGTCAATCTTAATAGACTTCTTTTCTGAATGCATATTCACACAAACACGTGTACACAGTGATCTTTGTACAATTTTTATGTTTAAGCATAGATGGGTACATACTACATGCATTGTTCTGATATTTCCATTTTCTTCTGTTAATATCATGGGCATCTTTCCATGTCAGTACATATATTTCATTCTCATTTTTTAGACAGTTACTTCATATTTCATAATATGGATATGCCATAATTCATTTAAGCATTTCTCCATTGATTTACTTACAGATTGCTTTCCAAATTTTGTGAATGCAAAAATGCTGCAATACACTGCTATTACTTGGATCGCTGTACATATAATGACACTTCTTTAGAAGAGAGTTCTCGAAATGAAACTGCCAGGGCAGAAAGGATTTTCAATGCTGTCAGATAGAATGTAACTGCTCTTTAGAATGAGGTAAAGAGCTTATTCCTATTTTTAGTGAGGGTGTAGGGAAAATGATTCAACCTTCACCAACAATGGTTATAGCACCTTAAAATGTCTGCCTATGGCTTATCCCATGTGTATGCATCTCTTGTTTCTAACGTGGTTGACCGTCACTGTATATCTTTACTGACTACTCATATCTTTTACCCAGTTATTTCTACCAGTTTTGTGTCTTTTTTTTTTTTTTTTTTTTTTGAGACGCAGTATCACTCTGTCGTCCAGACTGGAGTGCAGTGGTGCGATCTCGGCTCACTGCAACCTCCGCCTCCCAGGTTCACGCCATTCTCCTGCCTCAGCCTCCCGAGTAGCTGGGACTACAGGCGTGTGCCACCATGCCCGGCTAATTTTTGGTATTTTAGTAGAGTCATGGTTTCATCATGTTGCCCAGGCTGGTGGCGAACTCCTGAGCTCAGTCAATCTGTCCACCTCAGCCTCCCAAAGTGTTGGGATTACAGGCGTGAGCCACATCGCCCTGCCTTAGCTCCCACTTCTAAGTGAGAACATGTGGTATTTGGCTTTCTGTTCCTGCATTAGTTTGCTAAGGAGAATGGCCTCCAGCTCTACCCAGGCCCCTGCAAAGGACATGACCTTGTTCTTAGTTGTGGCTGTGTAGTATTCCATGGTATGTCTTTCAGACTATCTTACATGTTGGAAAGATTTTCTTCCACCCTATGCTTTCTTTTGTTTTCTGTCTTTTCTTTTCTCTTTTATTCCTTTTTGAGACAGGGTCTCACTCTCTCACCCAGGCTGAAGTACAGTGGCACTATCATAACTCACTGTAACCTTGACCTCCTGGGCTCAAGAGATCCTCCCACCTCAGCCCCTTAAGTAGCTGGGACTACAGGTGTGCACCACCATGTCTGGTTAATTAAAAAAAAATTTGTAGATACAGGGTCTCAGTATGTTGCCCAGGCTGGCCTTGAACTCCTGGGCTCAAATGATCCTCCCACCTCAGCCTCCCAAAGTTTGGGATTATAGGCGTGAGCCTCCATGCACTGCCCTATGCTTTATTTTCTTTGTATTCCTTTTATTAGTTAATTCTTCTGCATAAAAACTATATTAAAATATGTTTTGCTATAACCTGTTAAGTAAAACAATTTGTGTTTATTGTAGAAAATGTAAAAAATAAATAAAATGGACAAAAGACACAATATAAATACACAACACTATTGAACTGTATGCTTAAAATAGTTAAGATAGTCAATTTAACGTTATGTGTATATTATCACAATTTGAAAAATAGGACAAAAGAAAAAAAATCATAATTTTACTTCCTAGGAAAAACAGTTCTTTCTCCTGGAGAAAGAACTTTCTTTCTCTGCATTGATAATGATGAATTGACTAGTTTCTAACCTTTTAACCTTTTACTACTTGCTGTGTCATGCCTATGTTATAACATAAAAAAGCCAATATGATTGTTGATGGCTATGTGGTATTATGTGGTACTAATAAAACTAATATGATAGTTTTTATTGAGTGGGTACTGTCAGACACTGAGCTAGACCCTTTTCAGGTATGCTCTCATTTAATCCTAACAATACAAAATACAAGACGGTTGCTATTATTACAGCACTTTCTCAGATGAGAAAACTGGTGCTTACAGAGGTCAAGTCATTCACAGCTGGCAGACAAGAGGTGAACTTGAATGCAGCCCCCAAATGCTCATGATATTCTTTCTAGTGTCAGGGGCTATGTGGTGCCTAACCCATCCTCAATTCTTGAAAATTTGGCTGCTCCCAGTGTCCCGTTCATCCTACCAATTGTAAATCATCCTGTAATTCATTCCTTCATTCCTTTTTTTTTCTTAGACGCAGGGTCTTATGCTGTTGGACTGGCTGGAATGCCTGGACTGAAGCAATCCTCCAGCCTCAACCTCCTGAGTAGCTGGGACTATAGGCATGCACCACCATACCTGGATAATTTTTCAATTTTTGTGTGTGTAGATACAGGATCTAGCTATGCTGCCCAGCCTGGTATCAAACTTCCGGCCTCAAGCGATCCTCCCACCTTGGCTTACCAAAGTGATGAGATTACAGGCATGAGCCACTCTATGCCCGGACCCCATTCCTTCTTACTATCATCTTATCCATTTTATGTTCTTGACTGTCCCTCCTTTTCCTGCCTTCTCAACACTCATAAACCCATGTGGGGAAGCATAGTACAGTTAAGAGCATAGAATCCTTACATCTGAGGCCTGGCTCCATGCTTTTCTACCTGTGCAGCCTATAGCTAGATATCTAAAATCTCTTCATCTTAATATCCCCACCTGCACAGTGGAAGTGATATTAACAGTCTCTATTATAAGGTGGTTGTGGGAGCCAGATGTGGCTCACGCCTGTAATCTTAGCACTTTGTGAGGTAGAGGCAGGCAGATCCCTTGAGGCCAGGAGTTTGCAACCAGCCTGGCCAACATGGCAAAACCCCATCTCTACTAAAAATACCAAAATTCACCAGATGTGGTGGCTCACACCTGTAATCTTAGCACTTTGTGAGGTAGAGGCAGGCAGATCCCTTGAGGCCAGGAGTTTGCAACCAGCCTGGCCAACATGGCAAAACCCCATCTCTACGAAAAATACAAAAACTCGCCAGGTGTGGTGGCGCATGCCTGTAATCCCAGCTACTTAGGAGGCTGAGGCAGGAGAATCGCTTGAACCCAGGAAGCAGAAGTTGCAGTGAGCTGAGATCGCACCACTGCACTCCAGCCTGAGTGACAGCGAGACTCAATAATAATAATAACAATAATAATAATAATAATAATAATGTGGTGTGGAAAATACACACACATGCTCTCTCTCCCTTTCTCTCTCTCCCTCTCTCTCTCTCACCCACACACACACTCATACATTGACACACATCCATACATATATACATACCTATTGTATTAGTTTCCTTTTGCTGCTGTAACAAATTGCTACATACTTAGTGACTTAAAACAATAAAAATTTATTTTCCAGGGTTCTGGAGGCCAGATGTCCAAAATGAATCATATAGGACTAAAATCAAGGTGTTGGTAGGGCTGGTTCCTGATTCAGCAAAAAATCAGCCCTTTGCCTCTTCTAGTTTCTAGTGACTGTGGCATCCCTGACTCAGGACTGTGTCACTACAGTCTCTGTTTCTGCATCATATCACCGTCTTCTCTCCTATAGTCACATTTCTTTCCTGCTTCTCTCTTTAAGGACACTCTTGATTGCATTTAGGGCTCACCAAACTAATCCAGGATAATCCCCCCACCTCCAGCTCCTTAATTTAATCATGTTTGCAAAGACCCTTTTGGCACACAAAGTCGCATATTCACTGGCTCCAGGGATTAGGACCTGTTTATTTCTGGGGTCTTTATTCAGCCTAGTATATACATATCTTTTTAAAGTAACTCCTGCTATTGGGGGGCAGATATTTCTGATTCTTCCAACAGACCTTGGTATCTGTGATAGGAAAGGCAATGCACTTCTCTTTATACATTTTAACCAAAAAAGTAATTGTTTTGGAAAATATGGGTTCCTTAATTCTGTAAAGTTCTTTCAAAATAACTTTTTTTTTTTTTTTTGAGACGGAGTCTTGCTCTGTCACCCAGGCTGGAGTGCAATGGCACGATCTTGGCTCACTGCAACCTCTGCCTCCCAGGTTCAAGCAATTCTCCTGTCTCAGCATCCCAAGTAGCTGGGATTACAGGCATGCACCACCATGCTGGGCTAATTTTGTATTTTTAGGAGAGATGGGGTTTCACCATGCTCGTCAGGCTGGTGTCAAACTCCCGACCTCAGGTGATCCGCCCACCTCTGCCTCCTAAAGTGATGGGCTTACAGACATGAGCCACCATGCCCAGCTTCAAAATAACCTTTTAGAGCACTAAAACATAAGGTTACCCATCGGTAAAAATTGATGATGATTTCCTTTATACACTCAAAAGATTGCCCCTTGTGGTCACCTCCCACCCCTGCTCTGCTGAGCCTTAATCCTCCATCACCTCCTTCTGCTCCAAGATCCTTCTTACCTTTTGGTTTGCTCTCAGAGGTCATCTTGCAGCCTGCTTCAGGGAGAACATGGAAACCACGACTTCTTGGCTCAACTTCTTCCTTTTCTACTCCAATCCTACTATGAACCATAACTAAAATTTCAAAATTTCGCCTCTTCTTTCTCCCAAAACAAAAGGGAAGTCCCTCTCCAGTCCAAGATGACTCCCTTTATTTGAATATCAACCCAACTCACCACTTTTAGGGACCTCTCAACAACTTCTACATGACTTTTTAAAAATTGTGTTCTGTAAAATACAAGGACCCTGTAATATGTCAACAGAGGCTCGGAAGGGGAAACATGTCTGTGTATGTATGTGTGTTTGTATGTAAGTATGTATCTATCCATCTATGTGTCTAACTATCATCTATCTGCCTGTTCACTCACCCGTCCATTCATCCATTCATCCACCCATGCATCCCATTATCTATCTGCCTACCTACCTACCTATCATCTGTCTTTCTATTATCTTCTGTGATCAAACATGTTGGAAGCTCACCTCTTCCCCATTCTTCACACACACCCTTATATATCCTTCAGCCTGACCACCTGGAAAATCCACAGGATATATTAGCATGATAAAGACCCCAAGAAAAACTGCAGCACAAACAAAACTAACAAGAGCCTATTTGTTTTTGTCTCTTTCAAAATTTCCCAAACTGAATTGAAGAAAGACCTTCTTTTGTGTGTGTTTTCCTGAGTGTGTGTTTTCTGAGTCCGGTGTCCCTTGGATCACCTTTTGGGAAGCACTCAGTTGTGTACTTCTTGGATGGAATTCCTCATAAGGCCAGTACTTTTTCCTGTATTGCCTTGCCGAGCTCTTAGATCTTCAATTGCTACCACAAACTGAGCACATATGTTGTGCACCAGTTATGTGGTGCTCACGAGTAGTCTACATCTAACAACTTTATGCAATAATGTATCATTATACTCATCATACAGATGAATAAAGAGAGGCTGAGAATATCAGGAGTTTGCTCCAAATCAACCGTAAGTAGCAGAGTCGGAGTTCGGACCCATCAGGGTGCAAAGTTTTCATGCACCCGGAGTCTGTGATCTAACCGCTCATTTCCACTCCTAGAAGCTGAAAAGCCAAAAGCTACACTTTTATCTTTTACAACACGAAGGCTGTCACTAAAGAAATCTCATCTCTCAGTTAATTTCTTCAGAGGATGCCAGTTTCCTAAAATCCTACCTGTCTCAGTTCATGAGGAGCTGAAACTGTGTTTTAAATCCAGAGGGAATGGCCAACAGCCCCTCTTCTTTGGTGGCGCATTTATAAACAGATGCAAGACAGGAAATAGGTATCCCACACCCCTGCCCCAGGGTGTCTGTGGACAGAACAAAGAGCAGGGTTCTGTGCCTAGCCAGCGTGCAGAGCCTATAACGTGATTGCTGCCTGATGGTGCGAAATGGATTCAAGGCTCGGGTCCATCTGGTTTGTGTATCGTGAACGAGCTGTTAAAGTGTCAGGACTTAACTTCTCTGGATTTGAGGAAGTCTCATGAGGTTTTATGGAGCAGTTAAGATGGGTGTAAACCTCACTGGCGGGACCAGCTTCTCCTATGTGATCTGAGACGTGCATAGTTCATAGGATCAAGAAGCGTGAGTTAGAAATAAGAGGATGGACCCCGAGAAAATTAGGGAGCTGAGATGTAGAATCCAGACTGCATTGAGTATCTGCCATCACAAGCAGATACTGTTTCTGAGCCTTAGTATCTTCTCTGTGACATGTGGACAATATTACCTTGTCCAATCCACAAGGCTGTTTGGATATGAAAGATAATGAGAGTTGTAAAGTTTCTTACTAATGGGAAGTGTGGTTACTAGCTTCTTTTCATTTCCTCCCTTGGAAATAGCTAGAAAAGGTTACAGGGACCTTGTCTCCTGTTCCTGTTCTCCCTCTCTCCTCTTCAGAATTAGGCAGTATCATCTTACTAAAAGATATTCAAGAATAACTTGCAGTTGCTGTGGGTTCTAGCCTTGGAAAGAATATAAGAACATGGCCCCAGGCTGAGTAAGGGGAAACAGGAGATGGAGTGGTTATAAAACATGTCTGCAAATCCCTTGATACACTTCTCATAAAAAAATGGCACTGAAATCTTCTCTCCTTGACTATGTACCAGGCTAACAAATAGAATATGGTAGAAGTTATGGTCTATGACTTTTGAGGCTAAGTTGATGATAGTCGCTGTAGCCCCTGCTCTGGTTCTCCTGCTTCGGACACTCACCCTTGGATTTCTAGGACTTGATACATCTCTTTTTCTCTCCCTTTCATCCACGTCTTGGTTTTCTTGCTCTCTTGTATAAGACCTCATTTTCTTCTTCTGAAAATGGGTCTTCTGTGTGTGGCTGGGGTTGGAGATGTGTCTACAGAGAGTCCTATAACTACATTCTTACCATTTCTCCTCTCCCGGTTTCCTGATGTAAATTTCAAGGAAAGAACTCCAGTTGGCTCTGTTTGGATCATGTGCCCATTCATGACCCAATCAATCACTGCAACCAAAGGGATGAAACACCATTATTGGCCAATATAGGTCACATGTCTAGCCCTTGGGCTTTAGTGGGGTAGGGGTGTCAGGAACCAGATGTAATGAGTAGAATTACTAATGGAGTAAGGGACATGGAGAAGGGACAGTTCCCCCCCAAAAGTGGATGACTTGTGCTCAAAAAGTGGGGACAGATGTGCAGCAATGACAAAGAGAAGACATTCATGTCAGCAGATATCACATATATAATTTTCTAGCTGTCTTTCCTACTCAACTGTAAGCTCCATGGGTCACAGGGTTGTATTCTCAGGGCCTAGCATAGTGGCTGGTACATAGTAGGTCCTCAGGATGACCCTCAATGCTTTTTCTACCATGTTAAGCTGGGATTGGCATGAGCCCTACACAAACAGGTGAGGATTTTCTTGGTGGAATTAGCAACGATATTGCACGTATAGGATTAGAAACCACTCACTGGGTGCAAGACCTTAGCCTGTTACTTATTTTCTCTGAGCTTCAGTTTTGTTGTCTGTAAAATGGGCTCAATAATAAAACTTACCTCAAAGGGATACAGAATGGACTCGGGGGAAAGTATATGAATGAGCTAGAATGCTAATACCAAATAATGTATTACTATCTCCAAGAGGTTTCTGGGTGAATTTTTCGCCCTCTCCCTGGAGCCCAGCTAAAGGACTGGACCTTGATGATTCAATGCCACCCAGTTACACTTGCCGAAATTCACTCTGTTTTTCTCAATGTTCACATCTGTCAAATGGGAATACTGATTCCTTCCCCTTCTTACACCAGGCCATAATTCAAGGCGGAATGCCTTCCAGATGGAGAGTGCTGATTGGAGTCACTTCCTCCTCTCTGCTGTTATGATTCATTATCTTGCAGTGTGGCTCTTTGGTTCAGCATCAGCAGGCCCTCTGGGAAATAGGTTTGGAGGGGGGAAGAACATGGGAGAATAATGTGCTTTTTATTTCTAATGGCATTTCCCCAACCACTGCTTCCTCCTGCACTCCGAAGCATTAGGGAATCCAACTTATATGGTGAAGCTAGCAGCTTGCTCAGTGACAGAGGAACTGGCAGGGGTGGGAAGGCCAGGTTCAGGAGTCTACATGGCAGTTGTGGGAGGCAGGGAGCTCTAACTCTGTTCTAGGAGGTTCATAATTTGCTCTAAATTTTTTGGAGTAAAATCTAGGCTTCAATGATGACTCTTCCACTTACCAGCTGAGGGGCTTCTCTGAGCCTGTTTCCTCACCTATAAAATGGGACTAATAGTCCCTGCTCCATCCGTATCAATGAGACCATGAGAGGGAGAGCATCAGGAACCAACTCCCTCCTCTCTCTCCCTCAAATGTCTCAAGACAGGATGCTCCTAATTTCTCCAGCTCTTTTCCTTCAAATTCCTTTTGTTAAAGTCTCAAACTTTTATAAGACACATGGCAAAATACTCCAGAACCTATTTCAATGTCTGAGGGTTTTATTGAGCACCTACTAGAGCCAGGCACTGAATTAAGCATTAGGGGTACAGCACTATGGCCCGCAATAATAGTCCCTTTCCCCATGGGATCTTAAGTTGGAGAGACAAAGGTTAAATAAATAAATGATCACTCAAACAGATATATGATAGCTGCTGACATGGATGTGCATTCTTTTTTGTTGTTCAACATCTTCCCCCCACTTTTGAGCCTAGACATTCCACTTTCTTCGAGGAAATTTCTCCTTCTCCATACCATGTGGTTAGCTGGGCCTGTTGATAATACCTAGCTGCATCCATGTTCTCAAGGGTCCACATGTGACCCATGCTGGCCAATCACAGTCCCTTATTCTGGCTGCTGTGACTGGTTCAAAGGTGAACACATGACCCAGACAGAGCCAACTGGAGTCCCTTCCTGTACGTGTGTATGGGAGGAAGGAAATGGAAAGGATGTTAGTATGGAGCTGTCTGTTTGCAGACATTCCTTATTTACCTCCAGCCACATGGAGAAGAATGGTTTTTCAGGAGAAAAAAAAATAATGAGTCAACATACAAGAGAGCAGCAGAACCAAGATTTGGGCAGGGAGGGAGAGCTGTACTTTAAATCTCCAAAGTCTGTGGGTAGCGCCATCCCTACATTTAGCTGTCACATGCAACAATAAAGCATCTTTTAAAATTAGTCTAGCTTGATTTGGGTGCCTGTGACTTACAATGTAAAAGGGTTTGGATCTAAGCAAGTGCTTTGCAGGAAGCACATAGAACTATACAAGGGTATAAGAGGAAGAATGTGTGTGTGTGTGTGTATGTACATATACGTGTGTGTGTGTGTATATATATATATATGTAAGTCCTATAGTTATAGGATTTTACTGTTACAGGCTTATTGTAGCCTGAAACAAGAAACAACTTCAAGTTCAATAGTCAGCATGCTTGTTTCTGGACATTTATCAATCACATGCCACCCCAGGAAATTTCTCACTAACTCCGTCTTTCTATTTTCTCTTGCCTCCACTTACATTCTCAAATCTCCTTCTTTCCAGACCCTTCTCTCTTCTTACCACTTCAATCTATCCTTGAGATCTTACCTCCCATCTCCGATCTGCCTGCAGAAGCTAAAAGCCCATTCAGGTATCATACAGAGCAGGGGTTTTCAAACTTGAACATGCATCAGAATTGGAATCACCTGGAGGGCTTGTGGAAACACAGAGTACCTGGTCCCAACCCTGGAGTTCTTGACTCAGCCGGTCTGGGGTTGGACCTGAGAATCTGCATTTCTAACAATTTCCCAGGTGATGCTGATGGTGCCAGTCTGGGGGCCACACTTTGGGAACAATTGCTGTAGAACAATTTGTTTTTCTCAGCCCCATTTCCACCATCCAGCCCCCACACGATAACCTCTTCTTTCTCCACTAAAGGGCTATTCCACATTGCACTCCATCCCAAACAAAAGAACCATCTCTTTGCCTCGGTTTACTGATCTGCAAAGTGCAGATAATAATGGTACCCACCTGATAGGATAGTTTCACATAATGTGGTTAGAAGAGTTATTGGTGGATAGAACACAATACTTCAGTGTTAGCTATGATTTTTAGGCACTTTGCATTTCCCAAAGATGGTCAACATCTCCCATCCCGTATGTTTGTCTCATAGTGTAACCTTGATGCTCCTCCCATTGAGTGTGAGAACTATGTCTCCTTGAACCTGGGGGGGACCTTTGTGATTGCCTTGACTAATAGACTAGAAGAAGTGATGCTATGTGACTGCTGAGGCTAGTTCATAAAAATGCCATGCACTCCCTCCTTGTTCTCTTAGAGGACTCATTCTTGGAGCCCAGTCTCCATACTGTGAGGAAGCCCAACAGGCACACACTAACAGAACACATGGAAAAGCTTCAGCCTCGTGTAGATGTTCTGGTCAACATCCCAGTTGATGTCACAGCCAACAGCCTGCATCAAGTGCCTGACACGTGAGTGACGACACTTCCAGATGATTCCAGCCCCTAGCCATTGGATCACCCCCAGCTGTCAAATCTTCCAGCTGAGGACCCAGACATTGTGGGGCAGAGACAAACTGTTCCCATTGTGCCCCATCCAAATTCCTGACCCACAGAATGAACGAGCGTAAATAAAATGGTTGTCTTATGCCATTAAGTCTTGTAGTGGTTTATTATATAGCAGTAGTAACTAGAACACTTATTATTAATTGATAATATATATTACTTATCCCAATAGACAAATCATCAAACATTACCATTCCCCAAGAAAGTAGGGAGTAGGGGAGTCCCCAGATTTTCTTTTTGCTGCCTCACTGTGGTGAAATGACAGGGACAGAGTGCATAGTGCTCTCTTCGCTTATGTCTCCCTCTCTCCCTCTCACCTGTTGCCAGGGCCCAGGCCTTACCCTCTCCTCACTGCCTGTCTCCTATTTCTTTGGCCCTTCTCTAGATTCCTATCCTGAATGTCCTTGGTGGGTGTGGCAGTGGATGGTGACTGCCTACTGCAGGATGGTGAAACCCAAACCAAATTTTCTCTTCCCAGACAATGGGACCTGCTATTCTGAGTCTGTGAACAGCCAGCTTAAAAAACTCTCCAGTGGCTCCCAGTTGCTTTTAGGACAAAGGCCGAGATGCTTCCCAGAACCTACAAAGTCCTGGGGGTCCTACCTACCCCTCTTCCCTCAAAGTGTGCTTTGGGCTTCTGTACTTTCAGTACTCCAGCTGCACTGAGTGCCTTTTGATTCCTTGAATGCTGCATCAGGCCTCAGACACCAGGCCTTTGTCCATGCTGTTCCTTCCGCCTGGGTTGCTTTTCCCTTCCCAAGTTGACTCCTACACCGTTTTCAGATCTCGGTGCCAGTCTCCCTTCTGCAAGAACCTTTCTGGGCTCCTGCTATTGCATGTGCCTGGAGTACTGCATCCTTTGCCTCTTGCAAATTTACAACCATACCTTCAGCATTGGTTTGATGTCTGTTTGCACCATAGATTTTAAGCCTTTTAAACCTTAAACTTGCTTGTTTTTCCCCCTCGTATTGCTCCACTAAATGTAGCGTGGTGCTTGGCACATTGTAGGTGCTGAATAAATATTTGCAGAATAAATGATTAAACCAACACACATAATAACCTTTGTTCTGTGCTTGATCTTCTGGTCAAATTTTTGCAAGCAGTAGAGCCCTTCCAGAAATGACAGAGAAGAAATGCAGTTGTGATGTGAAGTTAGGGCATGCAGAATTCTACCTATTGTACTTTGCATTCTCAACAGGAGCCTTGGAAGAGGCGGCAAGGGTGGCAGTTCAGGGACAGACTGCCTGGGCTGGCGTTCTGATTTGCCGAAGGTAGTAAGCAACTATCTCTGTGACCTTGGACAAAGTACTGAACTGCATCTCTGTAAAATGGGGAGAATAATCATTCTACTTCATAGGATTGTTATACGCTATAAGCATTAACATATATACAACCCTGAGACCTGAGCCTAGCTCACAATAAGGGCTCTGAGTTTGCTATTGTTATTGTTGTTGTTGATTATTATGGTTGTTGTTGTTTTTATTGTTATTAGAAAGACTCCACTTTGTCAGGCTGCTCTCTCTCCATCCTATTGCCCTCTCCAGGTGCCTATACAGAGTCAGCCCTTGTGCTGCTCATTTACAAATAGCTGCCTGGTGTCTCCCCTCATCTCCACTCCTCTGGATTCCAGAACTTCCTACACAGGAGCCCAGCCCTGGACAGTGACGGTGACCCATGGAGAATGCATCATGCCTGTCAGGGTCCTGTTGGTTCAGCGGCTGGGGAGGCAGTGCCCTGCTGGGAACGATCACTTCCCATGAAGACGGATGGCTTTCTCCGTCCCAGCGACACTCTAACTGCGAGAGATGGGGGAACCTGCTGCAGGAGGGAAGGGGAAGTTTGTATTAAGTGGCCACTGAGCCCAGTGGGGAAGTATGAGGGGGGCATGGAGGCTTATTTCACTGTTTCAATAACACCAGCCTTGCAGACTGACAAGACTTCTCCCCCCGGAGAGCTAACTGCTCAGCTGTCCACGTGTTTCTTTGCACACTGGTAAAGCCCAGGGGTTACTTACCGGCATGCATTTTGGAATCAGCTGGCTTGTGAATAAGTCCTTGCTTTGCCGTTTCCTTGGCTGCTAAATTTGGACCCACTATTTAATTTCCCTTTGGTCTCTGTTTCTTAATGAAATAATAGTATCCACCTTGTTAAGTTACGCTGTGAAGTCTGAGAGACCTGCATGTGAAGCCCTAAGAGAGGCTGGAGAGCAGGGGTGCCAAACGTGTTCAGTAATGGATCAGCAGATCAATCTTTTGGGCTCTGTGGTCCGTAAGATCTCTGTTGCAGATACTCAACTCTGCCGGTGTAGCCCCAAAGCAGCCATAGATAATAGATACATAATCAGGCATGTTTGTGTTCTAATAAAACTTTACATAAAAAGCAGGCGACGGTGAGATTTTGCCTATGGGTTGTAGTTTGTAAGCCCTGGACTAAAGCCTAGTCCTCAAGAGCGGGGGCCATGGATCCTGGCTGCACCTGGATTTAGATCCCAGCTCTGACACTCACAAGCTGTGTGAGCTTTCTTCACCTGCTGGCAGTTGTAAGAATTTTGTGAGTCACACATTGATAGGCCAGGGACTTGCAATGGTGTCTAGGAAACGTTAAACACAACTTAAGTGTTTGCTCTCATTTTCGTTATTACGGAGTGAATATAAAACAGGTTCCAGGCCAGGCGCGGTGGCTCATGCCTGTAATCCCAGCACTTTGGGAGGCCAAGGCAGGCAGATCACAAGGTCAGGAGATCGAGACCGTCCTGGCTAACACGGTGAAACCCCGTCTCTACTAAAAATACAAAAAATTAGCTGGGTGTGGTGGCGGGCATCTGTAATCCCAGCTACTCAGGTGGCTGAGGCAGGAGAATGGTGTGAACCTGGGAGGTGGAGCTTGCAGTGAGCCGAGATCGTGCCACTGCACTCCAGCCTGGGCGACAGAGTGAGATTCCATCTCAGGAAAAAACAAAAACAAAAACAAAAACAAAAACAAAAAAAAAACACATGGTCCCTGCCCCGTATACCTCTTAGTGTTTTTCCAAAAGGGCTTCTTCTGCAGGTTTATGATCTGACATACTTCTATTTGGCTAAAAATAAAAAATGAGGAGATGAGAGAGGTGGCTTGTGCCCAGCTACCCAGGAAGGAGGCTGAGATGGGGGTGTTGCTTGAGCCCAGGAGTTCGAGGCTGCAGTGAGCTATGATCACCCCACTGCACCCCAGCTTGGGTGACAGAGTGAGATGCCATTGCTAAAAAAAGAAGTGCTCAGGAAATATGTGTGGAATGAATGTATGATGCTTAAAGAATTGGCACACAAAGAGAGTCAGATAGCTTAATGGTTAAGAGAGGTGCTCTGCAGCCAGCCAACCTGGGGTTGAATCCTAGCACTGTTCTTTTCTATCAGGTTGGTGCAAAAGTAATTGTGGTTTTCGCCATTAAAAGTAATGGCAAATAGCTGTGAAATTTCCCTTGCCTAGCTTCTTTGAACATCTGTTTTCTTCACAATTTCATAGATTATTGGGAGGATTATGTGGGATAATGTCTTAAAGTGATGATGAACTCATCTTCATCAATCATTGATGATGATGGTGATGGTGGTGATGAAGAAAGAGGACACCTTGCCCTTGGTAAAATTTATTCTTAGTCACCCGTCATTGGCTGCCAGAATACTGGGAACTGTGTTGAAGCATCATTTTTGGCACAGCCATCCCTGCTAAGACATGGGAGGAACTTCCCTGGAACATCCAGATGGAGGCGGGGGACCACACTCAAGGAGAACAGGCCTGTGAATGAGAAGATCTGGCTTCTCATTTTAGGCACAACAAACCCATTCCTCTGTGTCTCTGGGCAAGTCAATCCCTGCCCCTTGTCAGAGTCTGCACTTTCCTCTTCCTAAGCCAAGTGGGTGGACACAAGGGAAGGGAACTCAGATTCAATGAATCCTACATATGGAGTTTGTTAACGTACGACTCCCTAAAGACACCATGACTATACTTTTCTTCCTTCAAATCACCCTTTCAAGAACTTTCAAGTTTGTTAAGCCTTGACTTTTACCACTGGTGCCTAATACTGCACCCAGTACATCGAAGGCAATTGAGTATATTTTCCCCCAAATAAATCATAAAATAACAGGTAACAATGAATTAGGACTTAGTTTAAGGGATTTTGTCAAGAGTCAGATTCTCCTCTCTGAGACGAAGATGAACATACATGAGGTTTGGGGAAGATGTGCAGAATCAGTAGCAGGGGAAGTGAAAGAAAGGAAGCAGGAGTGGGAAAAGGGAGAAGCCAGGTTTACAGTCTGAACAAGGGCCTCAGTCAACCCCACGGGGAGCTCTAAAGCCAGACAAATTTCAGAGTTTCCCCCAGTTAGGGTAAGGGACGCAGTTGTCCTGGGAAGATGGGGGATACTTGGATGACGTAGCTCTCTTTGCGGCTATGGCAATTTCCAAAGAAGACTGACAGCAGAGGAGTAGCAGGTGGCAGCACCCCTAGGATGTGAGCGAATAGGTCCCTCACTCCCAAAGGGAGAGCTCGGTAGCATATTACAGTATCCACTACAACTATGTTATCCCTGTTTGCAAATGAGGAAATTGAGGTGCAGAGACATAATATAAATTGCTCAAGAGCTCAGCATTAGTAAGAAGAGTGCTAAAATTCCAATCCAAGTCTGTTGGGCTCCAAATCAACTTGATTCTTGTTATACTCAGAAGTTGCCAAAAGATACACTGAAGGGGGCATATTTGCCCAACTCTTCTGGTCAATGAGGGCAGCAGCAGAGTGGGTTGGCACAGAGAGCAATGGAGAGGAGAGGAAACAGATCAAGAAACACATCAGACCAGAGCAGATATTTTAGTGAGTAAGAATTGCTCCTGCCATTAAAATAATTAGCTGGTTAGAAAAGGTCAACCCTCAGAGGAATGAGAATGCCATCATTTACCTCTTCTTCCAAGACAGCCATCTTTGCTTCCTTCAAAGAGTAAATTCAGAGTGAGTCCTGGTTAAGAATCTTGGTTCTGGGGTTCAGGATATCTGGCTGTGAAGTTTCATGTCTCCCTTTTCTAGCTATATGGGCAGATTATTGACTGTGATTTTCTACCTCCTTATCAATTAAACGAAGGTATTAACAGTATTTACCTATGGCTGTTGTTGGAGCTAAGTGAGATAAATTCTTTTTTTTCTTTTCTTTTCTTTTTTCTTTTTTTTTTTGACAGTGTCTTGCTCTGTAGCCCAGGCTGGAGTGCAGTGGCATGATCTCGGCTCACTGCAACGTCTGCCTCCCGGGTTCAAGTGATTCTCCTGCCTCAGCCTCCTGAGTAGCTGTGATTACAGGTGTGCACCACCATGCCCAGCTAATTTTTGTATTTTGTATGTTTTGCCATGTTGGTCATGCTGGTTCTTGAACTCCTGAGCTTAACTGATCTGCCTGCCTTGGCCTCCCACAGTGTGGGGATTACAGTCTTGAGCCACCAGGCCCGTCCATGAGGTAAAATCTTTAAAGTGCCTGTCATCTTAGTAGGTGCTAAATACAGGTTACTACTAGACTTCATAACTTCAAATTCTGTACTTGGATCTGTTCTTTTGTCTCTTCTGAGTACAGTCTCCTGAAGATTGTTCTGACCAAGCCTTTCTATGGGGAAAACAGAGCTGTTATTGCTTTAAGTGATTTGTAGGGTGTTTTGGTTTCAATAAAATGTATATGGAGAGGTGGCATTGTCCTAGGGATCAAAAAGATTAAACAGCAAACCTGTTATTTTTCTGTGTACACTTTCAGGAAAATCATTTCAATTTATGTTTTAAAAGACGCTAAGTGACAGCGATGCCTCATTTGAAATCAGAAAGAACGAACTTTCATTCAACACAACCATATGCTTTCTTTGATGGCTTGAATGGTTAGGGAATATGTGACATTAAATTCAGCAGTTTCCCACTCATCAAGCATGGTTTTTTCATAATTCTCGATTGGCATGTGGCGTCTGAGCTTAGCTTAGACCCCAACTCTGGGAAGTGTAGATGCCTGCTGAAGAGGAGCTTCAAATACTAACTGATCAATCATTAAAATTACAGTGAGTTCATTTCAGTTCCCTTTAGATCAACCAGCACTCACTGAAGACCTCTATGTATGAAGGAAGGGGAAGAGAGAGGGAGGGAATGAGGAAAGAAGAAATAGGACTGGAGAGAAGGAAAAAAAAAGAAAGAAAAAGGCAGGAGAAAGCTGAGTCCATGTTTCATGGATAGACAAGGTTTCATCTGGAGTCATCTTTTCTTAGCTATGGGATCCTAAACACATTACTTAATTCTTTCAAACCTCGGTTCCCCTCATCTATAAAAAATGAAAACAAAATACCTATTTTAGAAAATTTTAAAGTCATAAATGTATGAGATATGTGATACCAAGTGTGATATTCAATACAGAGCAGGTGCTCAACAATTTTTCCACCTTCTTCAGAATCATTAAAAAAAAAAAAAAACATTAGCACTGCTTTTTTAAAACAGATGACCACTCAAGGACAGTCTCTTTGTAGAGGACTATCTGCATCATTTGCAGGACCTGGTGCCAAATGAAAATGTGGGTCCCTTGTTCTAGAAAACTCAGTTCAGGTATTGCACATGTTAAATGCAGATGCAGGACACGAAATGGTGGAGGAGATGCCGATGATATGTCTCCTCTGCTCGTTGTCCCGTCAGACTTCACATGCAACAAAAAGATACAATTATTAAGTATTTTAGGGTGGTGACAGGGGAGCATCAGACCAAAGGAGGAGAAGCCCCTCGGCGTGTAGGCTCTGGGTGACTGCGCAGGTTGCAGGCTATGAAGCTGGCCCTGTCTCCATAACACAATTGAGGTGAAAAGCCTCCTGAATAGGCTGGCCTGGGAAAGTTTATCCCTGATTTCCTAGTGCTTTCTTGCTGCTTTGGAAACCAACCTTTGATTTCTGCAATCCAGGAGATGATGCCATCTTTGATCTCCAATGTCCTGCAGGCACCTGTAGTCATTCTACCCTCACGAACTCCCTAGGAAGTGGTCACAATTATTAGCCCCGACCCACAGAGGGAGAAAATGAGGCAGAAAGCAGTGGCACGACTTGCCCCAAATCAAATGGTTATTGGGCACTTGAGTTGAGATTCGAACCTAGATCTCTTTGGTACCAACCTCTGGGTAGCTGCCTCTATTTCACTGGAGCACAGATGCTCCCAAACCCCCACACACCTGCATTCATGTGGACATGTCCAGTCCCCATGTCTCCACCAGACCTCTTCTAATCTAGCTCTGAACTTTTCAAAGACAATAAGTCTGAAGAGTGATACATTCAGTCAACTCCAAAAATAAAACGGATGCCGGTGGATACATCTATGAATGATACAACGTATTGGCTGGTTTCACTGTTAATTAATGCAGAGAAGAATCATTAAATCAGATCAAATTCATTTAAAAACAGTTCAGCTCTGCTCTGCTCGCCTCTCCTCCCCGTTGTGAGGGCCGTATGGATGGCTGGGGGGAGGAAGGGAAAAGGGAACAGATACAGCGATTTAATTTTTCAAGTAACACTGTTCAAATAAAAATACATTTGTTCGAATGAGATTGCCCTGAAACAGCGTTTGCATTGATGGCTCTGAGAGTAATTCTATTAAGCCGGAGCGTATTTTTCATCAGGAGGCAGGAAAAGAGGGCGAGAGAGTAGGGGAGAGAAAAAAGGACTGGAAGCCGAATGTAACCTTACAGAGCTGCAAAAATCAAACACTTTAACCCATTTTATCTCAAGGTTCTCCACTAAAGTTATTAACCATTCTATTTCCTGCCATGGCATTCAGAAGGTTTTGCCTTATCTCAGACATGCTAGGCCTCTGGGGTTCAGCCAGGCAGGCTGCCACATCTGGGAATATACACCCAGTATCTGCTGGAGCCAGGAAAGTTGAGAATCATACAGGCTGTAAAGACTTTTTGTCTTCATTGCTCCTGGAGAGAAAAACAGCTCGAGAAATGACTGAGTGTGTGTGTGTAGATGCATGCACACACACACGCATACACACATGCACATACACATATACAGTATGCACACACGTGCACACCACATAGATATAGTATATATACACGTAAATACATATATACATGTACATACACATGATCATATATGCACATAGTTTGCATATATTAAAAATTACCTTTGCATGAGTATATATGCATACCTACCCCATTCATATGCACATAGATATACATATGTATAAACATATACATATAAAATACGTATGTACATATGCATGCAAGGTGCATATACACACGTGCATACATTGTCATAATCACCTTTGGATGAAACTCGGCATGTACATGCATGCGCACATACACATATATGTATACAACATACATACACATATGCATATTATGCAATACACATTTACACATGCATATATAATATATATTCACTTTTGGATGACTTTGTATGTATATATACGCACGCATATACACATTCTAACATGTACGTTTGTCGGAAGTTTGAAATCATCAATGAGTCTGAAAAATAAATTCAACTGTGATTTCCGGAGTGTCACCAT
The DNA here is from genome assembly GCF_029281585.2 of Gorilla gorilla gorilla. Taxonomy (NCBI): domain Eukaryota; kingdom Metazoa; phylum Chordata; class Mammalia; order Primates; family Hominidae; genus Gorilla; species Gorilla gorilla. The sequence goes on from NC_073234.2 coordinate 130,484,097, forward strand.
ATTCAGGACGCTGTGCTGAATGCCTTACAAACATGAGCTCACTGGGTCCTCACACTAACCATCAGACACTGTTATTTCCATTTTACAGATGAAGAAGCTGAGACTCACACAGAGGAAATGATTTTCCTAAAGTAAGTGACGGAGCAGGGGCTCTAACCCAGGCCTGTTTCAAATCTAAAACTCGGGTTCTTAATCGATTTTACGTTTCTAAATCCGTTTACAAATTCCCAGGAAATCTTGGATGAAATCACAGTTTGCCCGTTTTCTCAGCTTTTCCATCTATTCAATAGAATGAATGATTCCTGACCCATCCTGGAGTCAAGAAGTCTGAGAATGAGCTTGGCAGCCAGCAACAACCAACCTTTGATTTCTGCAGTGCAGGACATGACACCATCTTAAATGCATAGAGTGAAAACGAAACTTACTGAGGTCCTAGCGCAATGATATTATAGCAATTCATCCAGGCCGTATATGCATGGCCTTCTCTGTAGACTTGGGTGGGATGCTGATTTCTCCTCTCAGGAACGAAGAGTGCCCTTTCCTTTTGATGCCAGAGAATCCTTTAAACGTTCCCACCATTCTTTTCCCAGAGCCCTTATCACCTTCTAACATATATTTTTTTTCCTTCTTTTTCTTTTTTTTTTTTTTCGAGACGGAGTCTGGCTGTGTTGCCCAGGCTGGAGTGCAGTGGCGCGATCTCGGCTCACTGCAACCTCCGCCTCCCAGGTTCATGCCATTCTCCTGCCTCAGCCTCCCGAGCAGCTGGGACTACAGGCACCCGCCACCACACCCAGCTAATTTTTTGTATTTTTAGTAGAGACGGGGTTTCACCATGTTAGCCAGGATGATCTCGATCTCCTGACCTCGGGGATCCACCCGCCTCGGCCTCCCCAAGTGCTGGGATTACAGGCGTGAGCCACTGTGCCCGGCCCCTTATTTTTCTTAGAAAATCTCTGTCTCCCTGCTAAAATATAACCACCTGGGATCCCCTTCTAACATATTATATGTTTTATCTATTTATTTTTCGTTAATTAATCTCCTTAAGGATTCATTAAGGACATCATTAATGAGTCATTAATGAATTTCCTTAAGGAATCTCTCCCTGATAGAATATAACCGCCTGGAGGGCAAGGAAATTTGTCCGTTTTGTTCACTAATGTGTCTCAAGATCTTAGGCCAGTACGAGCAGACAGGAGACCCATAGTAAATATTGGCTGATCTGTAATAATATTGTCTCTCTATGCATCTGCCTCCTCAACAAGAACATAAAGTTGGCAAATCTGGGGTCTCTGTCTTCTTCCTCTTTCTACCTCTTAGTTCTCCATATTGACTGGCCTACAGGAGGCATCCAGTAGAAATGTGTTGAATAATAGCAATAATCATCTCTTCCTTTATGGAGATCTAATTATGTAGCAGGCCTTATTTTTTTTTTTTAAAATTTTACTTTAAGTTCTGGGATACGTGTGCAGAACGTGCAGGCTTGTTACATAGGTATACATGTGCCATGGTGGTTTGCTGCACCTATCAACCCGTCATCTATGTTTTAAGCCCCTCATGCATTAGGTATTTGTCCTAATGCTCTCCTTCCCCTTGCCTCCTACCCCTTGACCTGTCCCAGTGTGTGATGTTCTCCTCCCTGTGTCCATATGTTCTCATTGTTCAACTCCCACTTATGAGTGAGAACATGCAGTGTTTGGTTTTCTGTTCCTGTGTTAGTTTGCTGAGGATGATGGTTTCCAGCTTCATCCATGTCCCTGCAAAGGATATGAACTCATTCTTTTTTATGGCTGCTTAGTATTCCATGGTGTATATGGTGGCAGACCTTATTTTAACTACTTCATGTGCAGTATATCATTTGGTCCTCAAACAACACTACGTGGGAGATATCATTAATATGTCCATTTTACAGATGAAGAAAATGAGGTACAGAGAGGCAAAATGTCCCACCCAAGTCTACAGAGAAGGCCATGTGCATAGGGCCTGGATAAATTACTATAATATCATTGTGCTAGCACCTCAATACATTTTTATTTTCACTCTTTTAAAAATTCTCTGAGATTAGATACATAAAATGTGAAGTCAACACCTTTCTCGGTGGTGGACTGTCTGTGCGACACTTGTTTGCAGATATGTCACTGCCATGTTTTCCATTCTGGTCCAATATAGATTTTTTCTCAAGTTGGCCACCTAATACACGGAGATGTGATTCAGGTTCCCTCAGCAGGGCTGTAGTGACGTTGTGACATTTGAACTAGCAATTGGAGGCAATTGATGCCATATATCAGACTCAATGCCAGTAGCTTCTTGGGGATATGTCAACAAAGGTCCTGAGAGATGATAACACAGAATTATAGAAAAGGCCTGGGTGGAACAGTCTTCAGGGAAGAAAGAGAAACTGGATCCTATTCATAACTGAGCAGTAGAGGTCCTCAAGATAAAAGCAATGTTTGGGGACAGCTGCTTAATGTCAACTCTCATATACTTCCCTTAAAGCAAGTCCAAGTGAAGTTTAGAGACAGCAGGTGCCAGGGAGAAGATTAGTCTTCACAAAGTCCCTACTATGTGCCAGTCCCGGTGTGAGCTCAGCGATCATTTTATATCATTCAATCTGGTGATTTTTAGCCCTGTCTGCATGTAAGACTCATCCAAAGAGATTTTTTTAAAGATAGAAGACACCCAAGACCCAGCCCCAGAGATTCTGAATCCACTGGCCTTAGGGAGCCTGGACAAAGCTGTGTTCCAGAACACTTAAAATGATTTCCATGTAGGGCTGGGGTTAAGAATCACTGGTTTAATCTTTGCAACAATTCTCCAATATTGACCTTACTCTCATCTGCCTTTTAGAGATGATGAAACCAAGGCTGAGTGGCTAAGGAACTAAGCCAAGGCCGTCCAGCTAGCATGTGACAGAGCTTGGGTTCATACCCAGGGCGTCTGACTACAAATTTGTTACTCTTTCTACTGCCAAAGTGGCCAGGGTGAACGGGCCCTGTGAACACCTTCAATCCCACTCCTTGGTCATGTAGACCTGGTAAAGATCAATGCCACCAGAATCCAGGTGGTCTCTATTCAAACACTCCTCCCAGAGGAATGAGCTTTGGGGACTCTAGTTTGCACACTCATATTGAACTCCTAAAAATGGAAATAATGGTGGAGGTGGGGCTGGGTCAAGAGCGGGATAGGAACCCAGTGTCTGGAACTTACCTTCATCTTTTTTCTGATCCGAGGGCTTGCTGGGACATTCCCCAATATCCTCTCCATCTTGAACTGCACTTCCGGGGAAGAAGGAAACATGCAGGTTCCTACAAGGGATCTTAGGCTCCTGAGGAAGAAAGGGGCCATTTAGCCTTCCTGACTCTTTATTGCTTTAATTAGCTGTTTGGTGACCTGACAGTCTCTTTGATGCACGTCCAGCGTCGGCCTGTGAAATATGGGGAATGTCAGCTTGTCGAACAAGGGTCAGCTAGACTATCAATACTGTTGTCCATCAGGCAGATCCAGGCTGGGTGTTGACCTGCAATGATTAAGCCATCTCTCCCCTCCCCCTGGCCAAAGTGTCGGTGGCGTGTGGAGCATGGCCCGTGGCTGGAGGCGAGGTGATGGTGTCGAGGCCACTGGCCGGCTGACTTCAAACCAGAGGCCCAGGGCAGCAAACTGCAGGGAGAAAGCACAGTCCAAGGTAAACAAACTACAGCAAACCCAAAAAAGGTGGCCAGTCAACAAGTCAGGACAAGAGGAGGGTCTCTGGGACACCCAGTGGGGTGCTCAGTCTTCAGGTTAACTCTGTCTGCACTGCTGGCTTCTGGGAGCACAGAAATTTGTCCTAAATCATTACAATGGTAAGTAACACAGACCAAGAAACAAAAACTGTAATGTTTGAGGCAACTAAAACATCAGTGTATATTCATAGTGTGACATGGCTAACAAATACATCGAAGGGATCTATAAATGCACTAATAAAGGTATACTGACTGCATTAAAGGAGGGGATTCATTCGTTTCCCAAGTATTAACTGAGCATGTATTATGTGCCATGGTTTAATCTAGTTGCTGTGGATATTACAGTAAACAAAATAGACATAAATCCTTGCTCTCATGGAACTTTCAAGGCAATAGAAACAGGTTTTAAAAGAATAATAATTAATTATAAGGCATGGTAACATGTGCAATAAAGAAACAAAAGTGGCTGGGCATGGTGGCTCAGGCCTCTAATCCCAGCACTTTGGGAGGCTGAGGTGGGTGGGTCACTTTGAGGCCAGGAGTTGGAAACCAGCCTGGCCAACATGGTGAAACTCTGTCTCTACTGAAAATACAAAAAATTATTGTATTTTCAGTAGAATGAAAATACTACTGAATGGTCGCACACACCTGTAGTCCCAGCCACTCGGTAGGACTGAGGCAGAAAAATCACTTGAACCCTGGAGGCAGAGGTTGCAGTGAGCCAAGAACGTGCCACTGCACTTTAGCCTGGGAGACAGAGCAAGACTCCATCTCCAAAAAAAAAAAAAAAAAAAAAAAAAAAAAAAAAAAAAAAGCAAACAAACAAAAAAGGCTGAGCGCGGTGGCTCATGCCTGTAATCCCAGCACTTTGGGGAGGCCAATGCGGGCAAATCACGAGGTCAGGAGATCAAGACCATCCTGGCCAACATGGTGAAACCCCATCTCTACTAAAATACAAAAAATTAGCCAGGCATGGTGGCGGGTGCCTATAATCCCAGCTACTCAGGAGGCTGAGGCAGGGGAATCGCTTTAACCCAGGGGATAGAGGTTGCAGTGAGCTGAGATCACGCCACTGCACTCCAGCCTGGTGACAGAGTGAGACTCCGTCTCAAAAAAAAAAAAAAGTTAAAAGTTTAGGAATGGTTTGCCATTGTAAACGTGGTTATAACAGAAAATGTCTATGAGAGGGCAACATTTAAGTAGTCTTGAAGGGGGTTGAGAAAAAAGAGAGAGAGAGAGAGAATGTCACACAGAGATCTGTGGGAAGGGTCTTCCAGGAAGCGGGAACAGCCAGTGCAAAGGTCCCGAGGTGGAATTGTGCCTGGAATGCTTGAGGAATTGCAGGAAGCCTATTAAAAGTGGAGTGGTGTGAAATGAGTGAGAAGCCAGTGAGAGATGAAGTTGGAGAAATAATTTAGGCCGGATTTTGAAGGGCTTTGTGGACTATTGAAGGGATTTTAGCTTCTACTCTGAGTGAGACAGACAGTGTGGGAAAGTTTTGACCAGAAGAGTGACATGATCTGACTTAGGTTGTAATAAAATCCCTCTGGTTGCTTTTTGGAGACTACAGAAGGGCAAAGACAGAAGCTGGGAGACCAGTGACGAGGTTTCTAGGTGGCCTTCCCTGAACCAAGGTGGTGTGCAATCTATATCTATAACTACATCTATTTCTGTGTCTATATCTATACTTTTGTATATGCAAACACCATATATATAAACATTTATATATATAATGCTTATATGTTGAAAGAAGTATCTATATAGTGTTTACTTGAGGATATATATTTATATAAAACTGTTTACTTGGCTGATTTGTACAAAAAGAAAGAAACAGGAATTCTAACTTACGAAGGTATAAAGAAAAAGGATCTCTGGGGAAGCATTTTTGGGGAAAGGTGATATGGTTTGGCTGTGTCCCCACCCAAATTTCATCTCATGTTGTCATCTGAATTGTAATCCCCACACGTTGCAGGAGGGACATGGTGGGAGGTGACTGGATCACGGGGGTGGTTTCCCCATGCTGTTCTCATGATAGTGAGTGAGTTCTCATGAGATCTGATGGTTTTATAAGGGGCTCTTCCCAACTGCTCAGCACTTCTCCTTCCTGCTGCCTTGTGAAGAAGGTGCTTTCTTCCCCTTCACCTTCAGCCGTGATTGTTAAGTTTCCTGAGACCTCCCCAGCCATGCTGAACTATGAGTCAATTAAACCTCTTTCCTTTATGAATTACCCAGTCTCCAGCAGTTCTTTTCTTTTTTCTTTTTCTTTTTTTAGACGGAGTCTCCCTCTGTCACCAGGCCGGAGTGCAGTGGCGCAATCTCAGCTCACTGCAACCTCTACCTCCCCTGGGTTCAAGGGATTCTTCTGCCTTAGCCTCCCTAGTAGCTGGGACTACAGGCACGCGCCACCACGCCCAGCTAATTTTTTTGTATTTTTAGTACAGACAGAGTTTCACTATGTTGGCCAGGATGGTCTCGATCTCTTGACCTCGTGATCCACCCTCCTGCCTCCCAAAGTGCTGGGATAACAGATGTGAACCACTGCGTCTGGCCTCAGGCAGTTCTTTATAGCAGTATGAAAATGGACTAAGCAGAGATTGGACCAGAAACACTCTTGGATTGCACATTAAGCAGTGTGGATTTGATCTGTGAGCACGGAGGAGCCATGGCAGGTGCTAGGGCAGGGAAGAATCATCATCAGATTGACTTTGGAATGATCCCTCTGGCTGTACAGCAGGAGAGGTGTTGGTGGGACCATTGAGATGACTTTGGCAGTCATCAGGGTGGGAGTTCTTGATGGTCTTGTCCAGAAGGTGATGGTAGCATTAGAGAGAAGTGAGCAGATTTGAGTTATGATCAGAATGTAAAATAGAGGGGAGTTGAGTTGATGGGGTCTGAAATTATCCCTGCAGCAATTCATGCTGTAACCACACTGTGCTCTCTGCAGGGTCAGTACCCACCAGACCCTTCCCACCTTCATCCTGGCCCCCCTGTCTACTCAAGTACTTTTCTTTACCTGAGAATGTCTTCCCTATCCCCTGTCCCATCCCATTTATCTCCCTCGTCCTCTATTCCCCTCTGAAGACTCAGCTCTCATTTCCTACTTCATGAAGTCTCACTTGACACCTCTACCCTGGATTCCTCCCTAATGTGACTTTGCCCTTCTCGATCCCACTTGCACACTGTAGTGACTGCTCTCAGGACTGCCATATAAAGTTGTGCAGGTTGGGCACTGTGCAAATGGTCTGGCCAAAGTGGCCAATGGGGGATGAGATCCATTGATTCACCAAGTCCTGACTGCTCCAAGGGAATACCTTTTTCACCTTTTTCTAATTCACACAAACCATGGGGTGGATTAGCCCTGATTGATTTCCAATATCTGCAGCACTGAATTGCAATTACCCATTCACTTGTCACCTGCCCAGATAGACTTAGCTCATTTCTCCATCCCTAACACCTAGGACAGTGTCTGAATGTTTTTTGAAGATAAATAGATGAGTAGATGGATATACACATGGGTGGATAGAAGAAAGGATGTTATTCTTCCCAGTTGTATAATACACCAACACAGAAAAATAGTAATTAGCTTATGTCAAATGTCTCATTAGCATCCCCATGGGGCATCTTGTCAAGATACCACCATTTCTCCACATGAGGAGACAAACTTTTCCTGAAGGATGAAATAGTAAACATTTCAGCTTTGTGGTCCATAAAGTCCCTGTTGCAACCACCCAGCTCTGCCGCCGTGTGTGAAGGCAGCCACAGACAATGCATAAATGAATGGGCATGGCTGTGTTCCAATAAAACTTTATTTACAGAATCAGGTGGGGGATGGTTTGCCTACCCTTGGTCTACATCTCTATCTCACCAAGAAATTCTCTTTTTCATTTGTTTCTTTCCAATGACTCCATTTCTCTATGTCCAGTCTGTAATGATTTATGATGCTAATAATATTTATAGCTAACACTTGATCTGTGTTTGTTCTGTGTCAGGCTCCAGCCTAAGCCCAGTTTGTATATTATCTCAATTAATTCCCGCAACCACCCTACAAGATACTAATGCTATTCCATATCGCAATGAAAAGACCGAGACACAAAAACTTAAAGTGGCCCAAGGGTATATAGTTTTAACTGGTGAAGTGGGCTCTCTGACTACTGAGTCTGGGATATTAGCAACTTTATATATCAACATAATAATGTTAGTAATAAGAACAATAATAGCATCATTTTCTGAAGGCTTACTCTGTTCAAAGAGCATATCAGTGCTTTACAGAGATCCCTCTGATTTTTCCTAGCCACACAGGAAGGACAACATCTTACCCAGGGTCACACAGTTACAAAGCTGCATTTACATAAACTGTCCATACTATACCCCAGATGCTGGGAACTTTCTAGAAAATAGACTATTTGACTTGGTGGTCTTACTCCCCTGATGCCACTCAGTGCCGAATTTCTTCCTCCTTGCATGAGGTGTGCCATAGGCTCTGTAGGTGCTTTTTATCTTATCTGGCCCTTTCCCCACTCACTTTGTGAGTTGTCACGTTTGTCATTGTAGGATAAACTTTCAGCCGGTGCAGCACGTACTTTGGGGTCATTGCCCTGTGTTACCCCAAGGATTGTTCAAATATTTGTGATCTTGTCAAGCTCCCTCTTACTGGACGTGTGTCATGGCAGTGTGGGAGGGGCATTTTATTCGGGGGGGATAAATGTGAGCCAGTGTGTAGCAACCAGCCCTTCAAGGGAGGCCATGGAAGGCAGGTAGTAAATACACTACTTCTTGGCCCAAGGTCATATGCAGGTGACCTTCAAGAAGAAAGAGGGAGGTTAGCATTTATTGAGTATTTCCCATGTGCCGGGCACTTTCACACACATGGGTACAGGTGTTGTTCACAAATGCACTGAAAGGATTCTAAGAACCATTTCACTGATAAGAAAACCGAGGCTGAAAGTTTATCGGCTGTTCTACAGGGATTCTGATATTGCGTGTGCATGTGTGTGTGTGTGTGTGTGTATACACACCATAGACTTTTGGCAGTCTACTGAAGCCTCGGGATCCCTTCTCAGAATAGTGTTTTAAAATCCGTAAAATAAGATAGATAAATAAGATTACTAAAGAAATCAACTGTATTGAAGTACAGTTATCAAATAGGAAAGAAATTGTAATATGGTGATATTTGTGCTTCTTTTTCAACTCGTGAAATATCAAGTCCCAGCAGCAGATCTAATAACAACCACGATGGCAGAGGTGTCATGAGGTTAAAGTACATCAAGTTATCTGTGACATATGTGATGTGATATGCCAATATCAGTGATTTTTATTGGTGACAAAGTCACAAAGATTCCCAATCCTGCTACATATATGTTGCCTATATTCAGAATTAACAGAAAGAAATACTTAATTTCAGTTTGAGGCTGGTCAACAAAGATATGATGTATTTTCTTTCTGTCCAGGTTCACGAGTGCCCTGAATTCCATCCACAGAGCTATTGGATGTTTGGAGCCCAGGTGAAGATCCCAGAGCTGGGGAATGAAAGGTTGGAAAAGCCCAGCCAGCTGTGCCAGCCTCCAGAGACACTCTCTTGACTGCGGTGAGGTGCCTGCCACAAAACCCCTAGCTCCCTGCTCTTCAACCTCTGGCTTTGGTGGCAGGTGAACCAGTTAGCCATGCCAGGAGGCAGAAAGGGCAGAACCCAGAGCCTGCCTTTTGAAGCCTTTTGCTTCCTTTGATGTGCAGATTTTATCAAGGTCCTTTCTGGAGTTAGGCAAATCCCAGTTGCCTTCTTCAAATCCTCCTTTTGTGAGTATTTCCAGAGAATCCCCAAACCGCTCTCCTATGGTTTATTTTAGGCTGCTTACTTGCTTGCATTCATTTATTTACTTATTTATTTATTTTGCAGAGGAAAGTGATAACCTGCTGGGCTGGACCTGGACTTTGAGACAGAACTTTCGAATCCGAAGAAGAGAAGATTTTCAGATAGTCCTCCTTCCAGGTCAGGTTTAAGAAAAATAGTGAAGGGAAATATTAATAAACATGATCAAAATATTCATGTGTAATAATTAAGCAATTCAGCGCCTTGAACTTAACAGGTTGAAGTTGAAATTCCTTAGTGGATACGTGATTTTACAGAAGTGGATTAAACTTTCTAAACTTCTCTTTACATATAAGGGAACCGAGGCAGGCTCAGAGAAGCTAAGTAGCTCTTTTGAGTCCACACAGCTAGTAAGGGGATGCTGAGAGTAGAATGCAGGTCCATCTGACTATATGACTATCTGGCTGAGGAAGGAAGAGAGGCTGCTGCTCTGCAGTACCCTACCAACAAGGACAATAATAACCAGAGCAACAGTAGCTACCCCTAAAGAAACATGGACTCCATGCTAGGCACTATAGCAGGCATTTCAATGAGTTTTCTTTCATCCTCCCAGTGGCCCTGCGAGGTAGGGATGATTCCCCACTTTCCACTAATGAGAATCCTGAGATCAGAGAGGTGAGATGATTTTTCCAAAGTCACACAGCCATGGATGGCAAAACCCAGGTCTGGCTGAGCCAGGAACCTTTCCTCAACCATGTCCAGAAGTAAAGTTCCTGAGGCCTCTCTTGGAGATAGGGAATTATGATTTCCAAAGCAGAACTCCAAACAGTTCCACTCTGAATGAGTTGACAGTGGCAATTGGTCCCTTGAGATAAAAGTCAACAATGGCTATGCTGAAGCTATAGCATTGAGGGAAGGGATCTTGAACTTTGGAATAGGTCGAAGAAGGAGGAGGCAAGGGAGGACCTGAAATCCGCTGGAAGAAGGCATTCAGCAACCTCATAGCTTTCCAGGGCTTGCTAGGGCTGCAGGAATGACACGAGGCTGTGGCTTCTTTCCAAGCTGACCTGAAGGCTGCAAGATGTGGTGGCTGTTGCCGGAGATGTTCTTTGACACAGCTACCAGCATTGCAGAAGCATGACAATATCTCCAGCGTCACCTTCCTGAGTCCAAAACTCTGTAAATTTGAACTCAGAGAGAGACACAAGATTCCAGCATGGTGCTCCTATGGTACTGTGGGACCTGGATTGGGACTTAGAATCCCATGTAAGGGTATGAGTCTTGTCCATTCTCCCGGCCTCCCTTGCAGCCCAGAGCTCACATCTGCAGCCCATCTGGCTAGGCTTAGGAGTGCAGTCCACGGTCAGGGAAAAGGAAGTCTCTCTGTGTGTATTTCAGGCCTGGCCTGGACAGCCTAACACTCCTCCCAGGCCAAGATCAGCGGATAAACTCAGTCCAATGAGCTGCTTGTCAGAGAAGCGTCTGGCCTTGACTTTCAGATTCCTGAGTCATCTCTCCTTGGGCCTATCCTCTGTTGGACTTCCTTGCAGGGGCCTTTGATGAACAGATGAGATAATAGATACGCTTTGAAAAAGATAAAATGCTGAACAAAGTGTTTTGCTGGCCACTGCAATGAGTGCCATGGATTGGTTAAACCTTGAATCTCCTTCCTGTCCAAGGGCAAAGACTTCTCCCAACCTCTGCATCTCTAAGACAGCCAGTTTGTGTGGTGACGAGCACACTGCACCCCCCAACCACTCAGGGTAATAAACTCAGCAGCCATTAGTAACAACAGTTAGAAGATGGGCTTATATGTTAGGCACATTTCATCCACCAACCAATGGAATCATCAAAACAAGCATGAAATAGGGGTATGGATTTTCCCACTCTGTGGACAAAAAACCCTGATGCGTGGGGAAGTCAAAAAACATGCCCAAGATCTTAGAGCTACTTGGTACAGATTTAGGATTTGGACCCAAGCCTACTCATTCCAATCTCCAACAAAACATGAGGGATTTAGCTATGATGTCCTCAGCTAGAATAAAATATAACACAATTGGAACAAGAAACATGTGGTTTGACAAACATGTCCTTGATAGCTCTTCCAAATTTGCAGAAAAGATGACTTTTCCTCGTCACTGCAGCTGGAGATGTTGGCGTGAGTTATATCAAGTGGAGGTTCCGCTGCAGGGAGATGCGAGATCATAGCATTATTCTGCTGGCTGAGACCTTGATGGTTGTTTAGGGCCAGCAAACCCTTCACAATAGTCATGCCAAGAGCTGTCCAGCCAATGCTTGGACACTTGCAGAGATGAGGAACTTATTCCTGCAAGGTGGCTTAGTCTAGTCCCAGATATCTCATCATTATTTATCACTCCTTTGGGCAAATTGACAGGATATATTAAAATTGAAAACGTGCTCTTCCTACTGTCCAGCAAGTACACCCTTACAGAGATGTGGGAGGAGGGTAAAGAGGGTTTCACAGCTACACTGTATTAGCAAAAAAATTGGAACCAACCTGTATATCTCCCAATAAAGCAGTGATGCAAAAAAAGTAAAATAGTCCTTCAATGGAACATTATATAGTCATAAAAAAGAACATACTAAGTCTATAATGTATCCATATGGAGAAATCTCAGAGAAACAATGATGAATAAAAAGAGCATGCTGCTGAAAATTTAGTACAGTGTAGTAAGACTATTCATGCTTAGAGCAACAAAAAACCAAGCTATATATTTTCTATGCTAAAGACATGGGTGCAAAGGTGTTTGAAAAGTTCTACAAAGGTAATTAACAAATCGACACTAGATACTTCTGGGGGAGCAGGGAGAGAAGAAGTCTCCAAACTTATTTGTAGCATTAAATGATATTTTAAAGGAAGATAAGTTACTATATGTTTAGGTAATTAAAATTTATCCGAAAGTCTTTAATGAGAATTTCTTTGTATTATATTGTGCTGAAATCTGCTGTATCTTTAGCGTCTTTAATTTGCTCTATTTTCTCCCCCAGAGAATATGTGAAGGTGGGGTTTGAAACTTTTCTGAACCAAAAACCTCTGTTTCCACAACTATTACTAATCTGCCTCAGTTTCCCAGTTCCTTACTTCCCAAATTCTCTATGTTATACAAACTCTTATTGCTCTCTCCTCTCCTTTCCTTTCCTTTCCTCCCTCCCTCCTTTCCTTCCTTCCTGCCTTCCTGCCTGCCTTCCTGCCTTCCTGCCTTCCTGACTGCCTTCCTGCCTTCCTTCCTCCCTCCCTTCTTTCTTTCCTTCCTTTCTTTTTTCCTTTCTTCTTTCCTTCTTCCCCATTTCCTCCCTCACTATGTCCCTCCTACCCTCTCTGAGATTAAAACATTCAAAAAAGATTGGGCACAGTGGCTCACGCCTGTAATTCCAGCACTTTGGGAGACCGAGGCAGGTGGATCATGAGGTCAAGAGATTGAGACCATCCTGGCTAACATGGTGAAACCCTGTCTCTACTAAAAATACAAAAAATTAGCCAGGTGTGGTGGCAAGTGCCCGTAGTCCCAGCTACTTGGGAGGCTGAGGCAGGAGAATAGCTTGAACCCGAGAGGTGGAGGTGGCAGTGAGCCGAGATCGTGCCACTGCACTCCAGCCTGGGCAACAGAGCGAGACTCTGTCTCAAAAAAAAAAAAAAGGAACATATCTCAAAATAATAAGAGCTATTTATGACAAACCCACAGCCAATATCATACTAAATGGGCAAAAACTGAGAGCATTCCCTTTGAAAACTGGCAGAAGACAAGGATGCCCTCTCTCACCACTCCTATTCAACATAGTATTGGACATTCTGGCCAGGGCAATCAGGCAAGAGAAAGAAATAAAGGGTATTTAAATAGGAAGAGAGGAAGTCAAATTGTCTCTATTTGCAGATGACATGATTGTATATTTAGAAAACCCCATCGTCTCAGCCCCAAATCTCCTTAAGCTGATAGGCAACTTCAGCAAAGTCTCAGGATAGAAAATCAATGTGCAAAACTCACAAGCATTCCTATACACCAGTAACAGAGAGCCAAATCATGATTGAACTCCCATTCACAATTGCTACAAAGAGAATAAAATACCTTGGAATACAACTTACAAGTGATGTGAAGGACCTCTTCAAGGAGAACTACAAACCACTGCTCAAGGAAATAAGAGAGGACACAAACAAATGGGAAAACATTCCATGCTCATGGATAGGAAGAATCAATATTGTGAAAATGGCCATACTGCCCAAAGTAATTTATAGATTCAGTGCTATCCCCATCAAACTAACATTGATTTTCTTCACAGAATTAGAAAAAACTACTTTGATTTCATATGGAACCAAAAAAGAGCCCATATAGCCAAGAAAATCCTAAGCCAAAAGAACAAAGCTGGAGGCATCACGCTACCTGACTTCAAACTATATTACAAGGCTACAGTAACCAAAACAGCATGGGACTGGTACCAAAACAGATATATAGACCAATGAAACAGAACACAGGCCTCAGAAAGAACACCACACATCTACAACCATCTGATCTTTGACAAACCTGAAAAAAACAAGCAATGGGGAAAGGATTCCCTATTTAATAAATGATGTTGGGAAAACTGGCTAGCCATATGCAGAAAACTGACACTGGACCCCTTCCTTACACCTTATACAAAAATTACCTCAAGATAGATTAAAGACTTAAACATAAGACCTAACACCATAAAAACCCTAGAAGAAAACCTGGGCAATACCATTCAGGACATAGGCATGGGCAAAGACTTCATAACTAAAACACCAAAAGCAATGTCAACAAAAGCCAAAATTGACAAATGGGATCTAATTAAACTAAAGAGCTTCTGCACAGCAAAAGAAACTATCATCAGAGTGAACAGGCAACCTACAGAATGGGAGAAAATTTTTGCAATCTATCCATCTGACAAAGGGCCAATATCCAGAATCTACAAAGAAACAAATTTACAAGAAAAAAACAAACAACCCCATCAAAATGTGGGCAAAGGATATGAACAGACAGTTCTCAAAAGAAGACATTTATGTGGCCAAGAAACATGAAAAAAAGCTCATCATCACTGGTCATTAGGGAAATGCAAATCAAAACTATAATGAGATACCATCTCACGCCAGTTAGAATGGTGATCATTAAAAAGTCAGGAAACAACAGATGCTGGAGTGGATGTGGAGAAATAGGAACGCTTTTACTGTTGGTGGGAATGTAAATTAGTTCAACCATTGTGGAAGACAGTGTAGAGATTCCTCAAGGATCTAGAACTAGAAATATCATTTGACCCAACAATCCCATTACTGGGTATATACCCAAAGTATTATAAATCATTCTACTATGAAGACACATGCACTCGTATGTTTATATTGGCACTGTTCACAATAGAAAAGACTTGGAACCAACCCAAATGCCCATCAGTGATAGACTGGATAAAGAAAATGTGGCACATATACACCATGGAATACTATGCAGCCATAAAAAAGGATGAGTTCATGTCCTTTGCGGGGACATGGATGAAGCTAGAAACCATCATTCTGAGCAAACTAACACAATAACAGAAAACCAAACACCACATGTTCTCACTCATGACTGGGAGTTGAACAATGAGAGCACATGGACACAGGGAGGGGAATATCACACACTGGGGCCTGTCGGGGGGTCGGGGGCTAGGGGAGGGATAGCATTAGGAGAAACACCTAATGTTGATGACGGGTTGGTAGGTGCAGCAAACCACCATGGCACATGTATACCTAGGTAACAAACCTGCACATTCTGCACATGTACCTCAGAACTTAAAGCATAAAAAAAAATTCAAAAAAAAAAGAAGAAAACAAGACCCACCCATATTTCTATCATCTGGAATAAACCATTATGAACACGTCGGCATATTTTGTAACTGTCTCTCTTTTATGTTTACACTTTTCAAAATTACTCAATGAATACACGAATGCACAGCTTTTAAATACCATTGGAACATCACAGTAAAGCTAAACTCCTCTCTATGCATACTCCTGGTTCCAATTCTATGCTCTCAACAAGGCTATCCACACAAACACAATATACTATTATGAACTCAGAGCATATACTCTCATTTTAATATAATTTTCCATACTTATACATGAACCCTTAAAAATATAGAGGTCCTCTTGGGTGTTTTAAATGTCATAGATGGGATATGAATCACTTTGCAAACAGAATTTTCTCTCCATATTCTCAGAAATCTCCCTGTTGACACATATAACTCTGGTTTGTCTACTTTGATTGCAGTATTGAAACATGTGCATGCATAACACTGCACGTATCCAGTCCCCTGTTGATGGACATCTCAATTGATGCCAATTTCTTCTATCATAAATTATTCTGTAATGGACATACTTGTATATGTCTCCTTGTGCAAAAATATAAGAGTTTCTCCAGGAGAGACCTCCAGAAGTGACATGCACCTCTTTCCCTTAATAAGCAAGAGTATCTAGAATTGAATCCACTCATCTGAATGTGGTCTCATCAGACCCTTCCACAAATATTTCATGGGGAAGCCACTATGTGTGATTATACTAGGCAGACAGAATATAAGACAAGCACAGTCCCTTCTTTCTTAGATCTTATAACCTCATGAAGGAGACCAGCAGTAAGCAAATATTTCAGATTGTTGGGTAAATACAGACATGCAATGTGCTGTGAAGATGGAGAAGGACGAGGGCACCATGACAGGTCACCCAGCCTAGCCCATGGTTAGTGAAGGCTTACTGGAGGAGCTAACTTGCCTACTTGAAAAAATAGGTCAGTTGAAAAATGGATGGTAGAGGATCATTTCAGCAGAGGAAGCTTGAGGCGATTGAGAAGAAACTGAGCAGGCTGTAAAATAGGGCTAAAAATACTCCCCAGCACTTTGAGTTACAGAGAGGATAAAACGAGAAAATTCACGTAAAGCATTCAGCATAGGGCCCTGAACATGGGCACATTCAATCAATGGTAGCAAAAATCACAGTAGTAATAATAATAATGTGTGACTGCTTCTTTAAAGAGCAAAAGGGAGCAGATACTCCCCCCGGGAATAAGAAAGGCAAATGTCCATGTGAGAGCTCCAGACTGTCCCCAGAGGCAAGGTGGTCAGTTTCTGACTGACCGATGACCTTGAGCCTCACCACTTTTCCTGGAAGCCTTTAGTCTTGAATCCAAGGGTGTCTCTCCAGATGGACCGTGGGTGTGGAGCTGAGCAACTACTCTGTCATTGATCATCTCCTGTGGTCCAGATGCTTCCCCAGAGGGTTGATTAGTGGGTGAGTGAGAGGTGCCCTCAGGGGTCTTATCAGCTGTGTCTGCAGAAGAGGCCAGGAGAGGAGGGTGAGGGTGGGATACAGCTCAGCCGTACTCTTTTGAGGCTTCTGGCCTCTGTTGTCAGGCATGGACTCTTCTTTATAATCCCTGTCAGATGTAGACAGGGAGGGCTGCTATAGTAGAACCTCTAAATCAAGAATAACAAAAGTCGACTGTCTATTGCACTTTTTCTAAATACAAATGCGCTGTGCTAACCATATGCTACCTTGCTAAAGCCTTTCTGCAACTCCGTGATGTGGGTTCTATCTTATACTCACTTTCTGCACTGGGTAAGCTAAGGCTCAGAGAGGTCAAGTCACTTTCCCAAAGCCAGTTTTGTCAGCTGCAAACTCAGACTTTTATCCATTAGGCCGTTAATACAATCCTCTTTCCTTCCAACTCTGCCATTTGGGAGATGTGATCTTAGACAAGGGACGTAACCCCTGCATGTCTTGGTTTATCGGACTGTATTATGAAATGAAGAAAATACTTCTTAGGGTTGTCAAAAGGACTAACATGAATTAATGTATGTCCAAGGTTCATGGCAATACCTGGCTTGCCACAGTAATGCAGTTGTGAGTTATTTGAATTATGATTATAGTTTTTTCTTTGGTGTGTGTTGGTGGCTTGTATTTTTCCATTTTGCAAATGACCTTTTCATAGATTTTCTTCACTAGATTTGCGTTTTGCTAAGGGGTCTTTTTTGAAGACTGGACAAACTATGTGTTTTCCCTAACGGGAAAAAAAGGGACATGGTTGTACTCACCACTATGCCCCCACATGCATGTGGGATGGAAATTGACCACAAGGTCTGCAACCAATGTGACCTTTAACTTTCTGTAGCCTTCAACGTCAAGGTAGAACTTCAGGGTGGTGCCCTTCAGAGAATATCAGTGTGGTGGCCTCCAAGCTGGGAGACCAGCAGAAAGACACCAGGGAGAACACCAAACCAAGAGCTCACGCAAGAGTTAAATGGAGTCCCCTTCCAAAGAGACCACCCAGAAACACATCGGCTTCACCGAAGAGATCCAAGGTCTTCCAAGAGAAGATCCATCTCCCTTTTGCAACTGAAGAGACCTGAACTCCTTAGGGGCCTCTTCCCTGGCTGACTTCCTGCTTGGGACTTCTCCAAACCTTCTCTCCTTAAACCCTGGCTGACTAGCTCCCTCTTTTCAATATCCGTTCCCTCCATACCCCCCTGCCCTTGGCCCTGCCCCAGATCCTGGCAACATCCTGTTCTTCCCCTGAACTAAACTCCCCCTCCAGCTTCCCAGTGTGATAGGAATCTTAAATAAATGCTTCCTGTCTCTTGACCACCTTATCTCCCATTCCTCCCGAATGGCTGACGTTCAAGAACCACAAGCAGTGTTGCACTCCCTTCTAATTTTAAACCTGCCCTCTGAGGCTCTCTCTTCTTCCTTCTTAAGGTTCCGGGAAAGGCCAGGCGGGTGTCAGAGGTCTTTGTCAACCCGCTGAGTCAGCAGAGGCAGAAGGCATTCTTCTTAAGTTCCCAGGGACAGACTGGAGCTAAAGATCCTGGGTGACGCCACGTTGCAGTGCCTGCCCCAGAGAGAACTGCACGGACCAGGTACTTGGTGCAACTTTCTTATATTCATGAAGGACCATGAGAATGATTAAGGTGGGAATAAACCCAAACATGTCTATGAAGTAATAAGCTAGGAAAATTTGTACATGCACACACACAGACACACGTGTTGTCCTTTGTAAAGTGTACATGTCCAATATTCAGTCTTTTATTAACAAAATGTTGATTTCTACATTCACAGTCCTTGGAAGATTGGGTTCCAGGGATGTCATGTGACCCCCTCAGGCCCAGCCAATCAGAGTGTTGCTGGCCAGTGATTGGATCTGAATGAGCATGTGTCTCAAGTCTGACCAATTGGAGTCAACAGAGACTCAACACTGAGTTTTTTCTTTGAGCCCTTGAGAGGGGGGTTATGTGCTATCAGGTGGTTGCCGCTAAGAGCATAAGAAGTCAGCTGACTTGATGGTGGTGAGGATTTCCTGGGTGTATGCTTATCCCAAACTGTGTCTATTTAAAATATACACAGGTTTTTATTATGTCGATCATGCTTCAATAAGGTGGTTTTTTAAAAAAGTCTGCTGAAAGCTGGAAGCGGCCACTTCAACATCACCCTCAGAATGGAGCATACTCAAGGGGAAGCCAAGCTGGAGTACAGAACAATGAAAAGACTTGGTCTCATCTGAATCCATGAACGCAGCTCTGTCTGAAAGTGATTCTTCTGGAATTTTCAATGACTGGAGTCTGTAAAGTCCCTTCGTCTTAGTTTTTTGATCATTCATAATCACACACAAACACACACACACCCCACCCACACTCATACAAACATACACAATGAGTTGTGGATAAAATGAATAATCTATACTTGTACTGAAAATATATTACTACATGCCTGGCACGGTGGCTCATGCCTGTAATCCCAGCACTTTGGGAGGCCGAGGGGGGCAGATCACGACGTCAGGAGATCGAGACCATCCTGGCTAACACAGTAAAACCCCGTCTCTACTAAAAATACAAAAAATTAGCCAGGCGTGGTGGCGGGCGCCTGTAGTCCCAGCTACTCGGAAGACTGAGGCAGGAGAATGGCGTGAACCCAGGAGGCGGAGCTTGCAGTGAGCAGAGATCGCGCCACTGCACTCCAGCCTGGGCAACAGTTCGAGACTCTGTCTCAGAAAAAGAAAAAAAAAAAAGAAAGAAAGAAAGAAAGAAAATGTATCACTACCAAGATGTATTTTTAAAATGACTCTCAGAGTAAAACATTATTAGTTCCATTTCATGGGCTACTGAATAATAATACTGAAGCTCAGAGAATTGAAGATGTTTGCCCAAGATCACTCAGCTAGGAAGTTACAGAGCCCAGATTTAAATTCAGGGCTGCCCACGCCAAGGCCCTTGTTCTTTGCAAAACACGGAGCCATCTTTAAAGGCAGCTGAAGGAGGTCTTCTACTCTAGATTACAGGATGTGACTTTGGCCACCATAATTAACTACAAGGACCCTGAGGTCTCATATATGCCACCCTCCTTTGCAGCCGCTTTGCCGTCTTCCTTCACACATTTGTCTTTCTCCTTTTATCCCTCCCCTTCCTGGTTATGTCTGATCCCATCCACAGCCCTCTTCACCTTCTTAATAACTACATCATTCCATGAAACAGTTGAATTTGACCTTTTTTTTTTTTTTTTTTGAGACGGAGTTTTGCTCTTGTTGCCCAGGTGTGAGTGCAATGGCACAATCTCAGCTGACCACAACCTCCGCCGCCCCGGTTAAAGCGATTCTCCTGCCTTAGCCTCCCGAGTAGCTGGGATTTCAGGCACTTGCCACCACGCCGGGCTAATTTTGTATTTTTAGTAGAGACGGGGCTTCTCCATGTTGGTCGAGCTGGTCTCGAACTCCCGACCTCAGGTGATCTGCCCACCTCAGCCTCCCAAAGTGCTGGGATTACAGGCGTGAGCCACCGCGCCTGACTCGACCTTTATGTTTCTTCTTAGACTTTTCCACTCACTCCTCTTCCTCAGTTCACTTCTTCAGCAAGAGTATGTCCCAGGGTTCACCCTTAGTTCACTCCTCGGCTTTTAACTTGTCTCTTGCTTAAGCCTCAGACCCATAAACACCCACGTGTGTCTCCTCACATCTGCTCCTGGATGTCCCCCAGGCACCTCAAGCTTGGGCTGTCCAAAAGAGAGCTTAACACCTTCCCCCTAACCTGCTGTTGCACTTCTGTTCCCCAGTGCATCCGTGGCATGCTTAGCCTTCCACTCAATCAAACTGGAAGAATCTTGGAGTCTTGTTCAACTTCATCTCGTTCCACGCTTGTCCCACCTAATCAATCATCCATTCCTGTGACTTTTACTTCCCGTATAATCCCCAGGCTCACCCTCACTCTCCATTCCAATGACCACTGTGCATGTGATGGGATGAGTGAATAACTGACGGTGTGCATCAGGCTTTGGGAAACCACTCCTGGGTTTGTACACCGTTTCTTTGTCAGTGTGCAAAATGAGACCCCAACATGCAAGAGTGTGTGTGTTATATTTCTCTGGGTTGCTGTCTTCTATATCTAGTGATAGCTTATAATCGAAATTATTACAGGTTTAAGGATTTTACACTTTATTAAATGTGAGTCAACTCTTTCTCGACCATGCAGTATGTGTTTGTATGTCTGCACACGTGTCTGTGAATATGTGTGTTTTTAGGTTTCCCTGCCACCCTTACTCGCATAGTGCCCCATATACACATGTCACAAAATGTGGACAATTCCACAGATGTTCCTTTCTCCAAATCCCAAACTTGCTTCCTTAACTAGGTCATGGTTAGTGCCATTTTCACACTCCATCCCTTGTTTGCTATAACACTAGTTACCTCATCTGAAAGTTGAACACAGCATAGATATTTACCAGAGAGGGCTGCTGAGTGGATTAAACAGGGATATGCCTGCAAAGTACTTAATTTGTACCTGGTACATAGAAGCATCTAGTACATTATAGTACTATTGCTATGATTTTTAATATTATTATTATAAGGGAAAGAGAGATTTTTAAATTCTCATGTTCTTTCTGGGTCATGTCCTTAAAATTTCACTTCTTGATAAATTATTACAGACAGCTAAGACAGAGCAGTTCCCTTTTCATCCTGAAAATGAGCAGCACCTCCTTAATTGGTAGCCACTGGCAGAATCAGAGTGCCTGTCCTCTCACTGTTTATATTAGCAGATTTCATTAATCACACATAAGATAGTAGACATTACTATCTCACCACACTATGTGTTAAAAAAAAATACTTAATTGTGTCTGAATAGATGTTTGTACCCTCAGAGAAAATATCAGAATGGAAACTCTTTAAACATGATTTTCTTTATATGCCCTTTTAGTTTCAATGAACAATAGCTCATTGAAAAATTTGAAGAGATGAGAACTAACTTCAATTGTGTTCCCATTATAAAACAGTGACTTGACTAATGTTAGCAGTCATAGCAGCTCTCTTTTGCCTTAGTTTCACCAGTGTGGAAACTGAGGCTCTGAGAATCTAAGCGACCTGACCAAGTTGACAGGGCTGGTCGTTCTCCATGCAAAGCAGTACGTGCAGTAATTAAGAGTATGGGCTCTGGAGAGAGGTTGCTTAGGTTCAAATCCTAGTCCTGCCACTTGCTAACTTTTTGATCTTTACACAGGTCATTAAACATCTCTGTGTCTCAGTTTTTCTACTTATAAAATGGGGATAATATTACCTGTCTGAGGGGGTTGTTGTGCTAATTAAATAAGAGAGTATATGTTAAGTATTTATCCAGTGCATGGCATGTGTGAAGCACTAAGCAAATGTTAGCTTTTATTATATTCCAGCTACACGAGCAGTATTTCTTTCTGGACTAGATACAAACCTTGTTCTTGCCTCAGGGCCCTTGCCTTGCTTTTCCCTCTGCCTGGAATGCTTTTCCTCCAGATCTTCACAGGAAAGGCTCCTTCTCATTCCCTTAGCTTTGCTCTGACCACCATGTTGAATGTTGCCCCAAACTATTGCACAATGTCACATTAAACTTTTTGTTGTCCTTGGAGTATTAATTCTGACATAAAATTATCACATTCATATATCTGCTGGTTTACCTATTATACATCTCCCCAGTTCTAGTGTCTGTCTCACTCCCAACTGTATTCTTAGCAGCATGTACAGGCGCTAAGTAGTAGGCACATAGTAGGTAATCAATAAATGTGCATTGAAAAAAATGATGAATGGGTCATTAAGGGTATAAAGTAATGTCTGTTGGACTCCAAATCCTTTCTGTGCCAAGCTACTTTCAAAGCTAACAACTTCTGGCAGGAATGAAGGAGCCAAAGTCCTCTTTTTTTCTTTTTTTTTTTTTACCTTGAGACAGATCTTTCAATGTCTCTGTGCTCTAAAGAGACACTCAGAGGGCCAACCATTTCACAGCTCAATGAGGATAGGAAGCCCAGACCTATAAGCCCTCAAAGATAGCTGGGTTCTTTAGGCTGCTCCAATTTCTGTTGACATTAACCTCTTGATAAAAGAACAATCTCAGGGCTGCTCAGCATGTATCAGTCAGGATGAATGAAGTGTTGCAGTAACAAACAACTCCTGAAAGCTTAGTGGCTTAACCAATACATCCTTCAAGGGTCAGCCAAGTGTGATTGTCATCCTCATTCTCAGTCGCAGGCTGGCAGAGCAGTCGCTGTATCAGAAGTCAATAAGAATGTGATAAAACACAGCGGCTCTTAAAGCTTTTGCCCAGTAATAAATATATCACTTTTGCTCATATATCATTGGCTAAAGCAAGTCTCATGGCCATGCCAAAATTCAATGGGATAGAAAAGTTATTCTGTCAGATGGAATCGTGAATATTGATGGGTGATGTTATAGTCCTCTACACAAAGTCAAGATGATGTCCTATTGCCCTTTTCTCTATATCTCATCAAGAATCAAGACTGGGGAGAAAACTTTTTCTCAAAGGGCCAGTAGTCAATATTTTAGTCTTTTTTTTTTTGTCTCTGCTACAACTTATTCTTTCATGTGTCTCTGTTACAACTACTCCACTTTGACATTGCAGAATGAAAACAGCTATAGACGATATGTAGCCAAATGGGCATGGCGGTGTCCCAGTAAAGATTTATTTACAGAAACAAGTGATGGGCCAAATGTGGTCTATGATCTGCAGTTTACCAGCCATTGGTATAGGTCATTTTCTGACTTGTGGTGGCTCCTCAAGCACCTTCTCCCTGCAACCTTATTTAATTGCTAACATCTTCGGAGTCCTTGCTATAATAACACGAATCATGTTTGCCAGTAATATCTCATCTAACCCTCAGGATTCTGGGAGAGAGGATTTATCCACATTTTACAAGAAAACCAAGATGAGGAGAGATGAAGTGGTTATGGGACTTGCCCAAGGTCTCGTAGCTGGGAAGAGGCAGAGCTGGGATTAACACTCAGAGGTGACTCTAGCCCATTCAGCAACCACTACTCTCTGCTACTGTTTCTTCAGGTCTCTTGTCCACTCCCACAGCCTGGGTCCCCAGATCAGCCTCACCAATACCTTGTTATGTTTATCCATAAAAGGGAGTCAGTGATAGCATACATCTTATGGTAAAAGTTCAAGGAGATCATGCTCATAATGTTCTTAGCATAGTGCTTGGCCTCTGGCAAGCACCTAATGAAAGATACCTGTGAGTGTGGTGAGGATGACTGTTAAGACAAAGATATTAAAGGTCATGCAAAGGCCCGGACGTAGTGGCTCATGCCTGTAATCCCAGCACTTTGAGAAGCCAAGGTGGGTGAATCACTTGAGGTCAGGAGTGCAAGACCAGCCTGGCCAACATGCTGAAACCCCGTCTCTACTGCAAATACAAAAATTAGCCAGGCATGGTGGCCGGTGCCTGTGATCCCAGCTACATGGGAGGCCAAGGCATGAGAATCACTTGAGCCTGGGAGGCAGAGGTTGCAATGAGCCAAGATCATGCCACTGCACTCCAGCCTGGGTGACAATGCGAGACTCTGTCTCAAAAAAAAAAAAAAAAAAAGTCATGCAAAGCTGGGGCTTTATTCATGATGGAGTTTCCATGTGGCACTATGGTTTTGGCTTTGGCTTCAAATCAGGGCTCTGCCAGTCCGCACTCTGTGGTCAGAAACTGGTTCCGAAACTTCTCTAAGTGTCAGTTTCCTCATCTGTAAAATGGGAATAAGAGTGCCTACATGTATAGGGTTGTATATGAAGGTAAAATAAAATAACATAGTACTTAAAATAGAGTAAGTCATATAAGAAGCACTATGCGTGTGCTAGTTATATTATTCTGCAAATTAAAACAATTGTGGACATTTTCACAAGTCTTTTTTTTTTTTAATAGCTATATAGTATTCTAAGGTGGAGGTCAACAAACTACCACTTACTGGCCAAATTCTGCCTCTTGCCTACTTTTGTAAGTAAAGTTTTACTGGAACAAAGCCATGTGCATTCATTTACACATTGTGACTGCTTTGACACTGTAATGGCAATGTTTGAGTAGTTGCAGTTGCTAAAGACAGGAGCTGTATGTTCCAAAAAGCCTAAAATATTTACCACTTGGCCCCTGACAAGTATTTTGATGGCCTTGTTCTAAAGGATTATAGCACCTATTGATAGACATTCAATTGAGTCCATATTTTTTTTGCTATCACATCCATACACATGTATTTTTGTACATTCATGCTGAAAGATCTGTAGGATAAATTCTTAGGTGCTGAATTGCTGGGACAGCTAGAAAGTGAGTTTCTGAGAGCAAAGGGTGGTAGCTATTTTAAGTGTTGAGCTTCTTGATAGAATAGACACCAGGCCTTTTTTGTTTAAGAGAAGAACAAGCTGTGAGTCAGCTTAAAGTTACTTATAATTTTGCACAGATTTGGAACGTTTTATAATTCTTCACTTATAACTCCAATGGCTCAAACATAAAATCAGAGCAACTTAGAATCTAACTACATTTTCATCAGAGTTTTATGCAGCAATTGGCACTTTTCATGTCTCTGGCCCAAGTACTGTACAAGGCAATAGAGATATAAAATCTTGAAGAATTTCATCTTTAGTGCAGTGGATTTTAAACATGTTTGAACCTTGAAGTTCTTTGGGAACTCAGCCTAAGGAGCTTCTATTCCCCAAGTTGCACATTTCCATACAATTTTTCAGATAGTTTCAAGGGGTTGACAGCTTCCTTTGAAACCTATTCATTGACTCTCTGTAAGTTCTTGGAATAAAAACCCTTCTTCTAAAGGGAGAGACCTGTACACAACCAAATAGCATAAAGTATCATGAATGGTGTATTTGAGGTGCATACAAACCATAGTGTGTGCACAGGCGTGGGATAGTCAACACTGCTTTGTCAGAGAGCATGGAGTTGACAAAATCAAGGAAGGCATCTCATAAAAACTGGAACTCGAAGGATACATCTGAGTTCTCCGAATGGTCTATAAAGCGGGTAGGCAATTTCATCAATGATACTCAGTTTGGGTATGGTGAATTCTGAGAAGATACTAATGTGGATGCTTGTAAGTCTGGACTATTTCTTGTTTTTACTGACTTTAGAAAATGAGAGCAAATGTTTTAAACTCAGTAGTTCCTTCCATCTCTCCAATCCCCCACAATGGCAACATCAAATGAGAACCAGAACGACACTCACTCTCTCCCTCTTTAAAGTTGTCTGGAATCCAGAGATAAAAGGCTTCATGTTAATAAAATAACAATCTGAATGTTAAAAAAGATCCAAGTCTCTGGTTTCGCATTTCAAGACTGAAGTTTTTGTTTGCTTGTTTGCTTATTTTTCCCACAGCCTGCTTGATCAGATTTGCAGTGGCAATTTGGATTTTTTTTTTAATTTTGGTATTTTCTTGAGAGTTAGTAATCATAAAAGGAAAATAGATGAGAAAGCTTCGTGGTCATTTAACCTCAGTGAAGTATCCATATGTATGTCTTCCTATGTGTGCACGTGTGTATGAATATGTGCATTTTTTTCTGAAAACTAAAGTACTCTGAGTCATTGAATTTATGAACATGAAGAAATTGAGCAAATTCATTGAGAAGTAAAAAGCTAGTTTTAAATGTGTGACTTAGAGGTTACTGATGTCACCTGCATCCAAATTGTATCTCAGCCACTGTATTAGTGTCCTACACAGCCATAGAGATTGTCAAATTTGGATGGATTAAAACGACCAAAGTCCTTTCACGGTTCTGGAGATCAGAAGTTTGAATTCAAGTTATCAGTAGGGTTGGTGCCTTCTGGAGTCCTTGAGGGAGAATCCATTCCATGCCTCTCTCCGAGCTGCGGATTGTAGCCAGCAATCCTTAGCCCGCCTTGGCCTGGAGACACATCACTCTAGCACCTGCCTCTGTCTTCAGATGGCCTTCCCCCTGTGTGTCTGTGTCTCCAATCTCCTTCTGCCTTTTCTTTATAAGGACACCTGTCATAGGATTTAGAGTTCCCCCTAAATCCAGGACCATCCCATCTCAAGATTTTAAATTAGTCATACTTGCAAAGACCCTATTTCCAAATAAGGTCACATTCCATTTCTGGAGGATATATCTTTTTGGGACAGCTATTCAACCCACTATAGTCACATACTATGTGAGTGTCCTTGGTCATATTTCTTACCCACTGGTGAGCCTTAATAGCACTCTCTTATGGAAAGCAGGGTTACTAATAGAACTTTACAGGGTAAGATAATGCATTTAAAGCCCTCTGCACAATTTATAGGGAACTTAAACAATTTTATGAGAAACAATTTTATGAGAAAAGAACACACAACTCCATCAAAAAGTGGGCAAAGGACATGAACAGACACTTCTCAAAAAAAAAGACTTTTATGCAGCCAACAAAACATATTTCAAAAGCTCAACGTCACTGATCATTAGAGAAATGCAAATTAAAACCACAATGAGATACCATCTCACGCCAGTCAGAATGGCAATTATTAAAGTCAAGAAACAACAGATGCTGGCAAGGCTGTGGAGAAATAAGAATGCTTTTACACTGTTTGTGGGACTGTAAATTAGTTCAACATTGTGGACAACAGTGTGGCAACAGTGTGGCCTCAAGGATCTAGAACCAGAAATACTATTTGACCCAGCAATCCCATTACTGGGTATATAACCAAAGAAATATAAATCATTCTATTTTAAGATACATGCATGCATATGTTCATTGCAGCAATATTCACAATAGCAAAGATATGGAATCAACCCAAATGCCCATCAATGATAGACTGGATAAAGAAAATGTGGTACATATACACCATGGAATACTATGCAGCCACAAAAAGAAATGAGATTATGTCCTTCGCAGGGACATGGATGGAGCTGGAAGCCATTATCCTCAGCAAACTAACACAGGAACGGAAAACCAAATACTGCATGTTTTCACTAGTAAGTGGGAGCTGAACAATGAAAACACATGGACACAAGGAGGAAAACAACACACACCCGGGCCTGTCATGGGGGAGTGGGGTAAACAGCTAATGCATGCAGGGCTTAATACCTAGGTGATGAGTTGATAGGTGCAGCAAACCACCATGGCACACGTTTACCTATGTAACAAACATGCATGTCCTGCACATTTATTCCAGAACTTAAATTTTAAAAAAACCCTCTGCACAAAGCCCAGAACACCCAATGCACACAAAGGAAAGGGCAGTGCTGTTATTATTAATGAAAATAATATCAGTCCCACTGTTTGTCAGGCAGGAGCTCTGGCACACAGAGAATGGGGCAGCACAGTCTCAAACATCTGAAGAACAAGACCACAGTGCTTTCTAACTCTGGGTGTGTGACATTCTGTAGACACCAGAAGATGACAGAATGTCAAGATGATTGACTCCCCTCTCCCTCTTCCCCCAGACACTGTTTGGCAGGTTGACTGAACCTAAATGTCATGAACTTTTGCCACTAAAGAAGCCCGTGCTTCTTTTTCCAAAGTCAGTTGCCAATGATTCCCATGGACTGCAGGATTAGGTGGCTTCCCCAGATTGGTACACACATAGCCTAGAGGCCCATCAAGGTCTATTGTCATGTTAAGCATCACACAGAACTATTGGGTTCAAATCCCAGCATTGCTCTGTGGGAGCTCAGGACATGAGCAAATTATTTCAACTTTTTGACACTTGCTTTCTTCATCCTTAAACTGGAACCGTGTGTGCCTCTCCCAAGGTTATTCTGAGGGTTAATGAAAGCTAATTATATAATTCCCTTAATACAGGGTCTAGCATACTGTAAGAACTCAATAATGTTTGCCCGTTAGTGTTGATATCCTAATTCATAATAATATACAATGTATTTATTCAGATGACTTCTATAGAATGGTAATCAATCTCAATATCACCCCAATTATGTGGTGTTTTGCTTGGCAAGTGATTTCACAGTTTCAAAGTACATGTTGCTGGGTGGTGGGCTCAAATCCTGATTCCCTTTGTCCCCAGTTTTGTCACTTTAGGCCTTTGAGCTTCTGTTGCTGTCTCTATAAAACAGAGGTAAGAAAACTAGCTCTTCGTATGAAACAGGGACATTCTGGGACTCAAACAAAAGTCTGTGTACTTGTTTGTTCACTCAACAATTATAGTCATGTTCAGCATAACTATTATTAAGTCAATCATGGACCACATATATGATAGCAGTCCCCCAAAATTATAATCCTGTATTTTTACTGTACCTTTTCAGTGTTTAGCTGTAGTTAGATACACAAATCCTTACCATTGTGTCACTATTGCCTACAGCATTCAGTACAGTAGCATGCTCTACAGGTTTGTAGCCTAGGAGCAATGGGCTATACCATATAGCCTAGGTGTATAGTAGGCTATATCATCTAGGTTTGTATAGATACATTCTATGAGGGTCACACAACAAAATCACCTAATGACACAGTTCTCAGAAGGTATCCCTGTTGTTAAAAGATACATGAATGCATTTATTGGGTCCCTGCATGTCTCAGGCCTCTCACAGGCACTGGAGAGATGGTAACCAGCAAGACAAAATTCATTCTTGCCCTCAGAGAGCTTAGGGTTTAGAAGGAAAGTGCATTGTAAGCTACAAAGAGCTTTTTATTCTCATTCATCATTATTATACCTTTCTCTCATAGCTAAATGCATGTTGGTGGAATAAATTTTATACAGCTTTTCAAATTGTGGCAGTGGGCCAATGTCCCATTGGAAATGAGTGAGCAGTGGGCCAATGCCCTATTGGATATGAGTGGACAGTGGGCCAATGTCCCATTGGATATGAGTGAACAGGGGGCCAATGTCCCATTGGATAGAAGTGAGCAGTAGGCTAATCCTCTATTGGATAGAAGTGAACAGTGGGCCAATGCTGTCTTCTACATTCCCCATTCTCCTTGCTCATGCCTCTCCCATCCAATCAGCAATAGTCACAGTTCCAGGAGCATTTTACAAATGCTGAACAATAGCTTTTGAATTCAGACCATTTGCTTTATAGAAATCTAGGTTTCTGGGCTTCAAAAATCTAAGCCTTCTGAATTGTACCCTTAAGCTTTATGTTGTATATATTATATTAAATTATATGTTATCTATATTTTACCAGATTTTTTTTTAAGTTAAAAAAAACTAAGCCCTGTAATAATCCAGACATAATATCATTGCCATAAACAGAAGACTGGAAGAATGAGTGGTTATGGAAGGCAAATTTCTTCTTGTGCCAAAGGAGAAAGTGTCTTGCTGGAGAATGTAAGTGTGGAAGCAGAAGCAAGAGCATTAGACAACGGCTTGAGTCCCTGACATGGACCTTGGGCCTGCCCTGTCCTTGCTGGATGGAAATCAAACCTGTAGCAGGGTTTAGAGATCTGTGAGATAGGAGGTCCTGTGCCTCCCTTCAGAGCCACGACTAAGATAAGGAAATGAAGCAGCTAGGGTGAAAGTTGAAGGAGGCTTTCATTCTCAGCTGCAGAACCTCCACTTCTATGCCTCTGAGAATGATTTCTTCTTTCAATTTTATGCCCTAGTAACTTCACTATTTTTAAAAATATTTATGTATTGTAGTAAAATAAACATAACATAAAATTAGTCATTTTCAGCATTTTAAGTGACATTAATTATATTCATGATGTGTGCAACTGATATGGTTCTGCTGTCTCCCCACCCAAATCTCATCTTGAATTGTAGTTCCCATAATCCCCATGTCTCATGGGAAGAACCCAGTGGGAGGTAATTAAATCATGAGGGCAGTTACCCTTATGCTAGTATAGTGATAGTGAATGAGTTATCATGAGATCTGGTGGTTTTATAAGGGGCTTCCCCACCCTTCACTCTCATTCTTCTCCTTCCTGCCATCATGTGAAGAAGGACGTGTTTGCTTCCCCTTCTGCCATGATGGCTTCCCAAGCCATCCTGAACTGTGAGTTAATTAAACCTGTTCCCTTTATAAATTACCCAGTCTCAAATATGTCTTTATTAACAGCATGAGAATGAACTAATACAGCAACCATCACCTTTATTTTCAAATCTTTATCACCCTAACCAGAAAAATATGAAGTCATAACTCCCATTCCCTCCATCCCTCAGCCCCTGGTAACCTCTAGTCTACTTTGTGTCTCTATAAATTTGCCTATTCTCGATATTTCAAATAACTGGAATCATACAATATTTGTCCTTTGGTGTCTGGCTTATTTCATTTAACATAACGTTTTCCAAGTTCACCCATATTGTAGCATATATCAGAATTTCATTCCTTTTCATAGCTAAATGATATTCTATTGCATGGCTATACCACACTTTTTTTTTTTCAGTTAATTTAAGAATTTTATTTTGCCAAGGTTGAGGACGCATCCGTGACAGAGCCTCAGGAAGTCCTGACGACACGTGCCCAGGGTGGTCAGGGCACAGCTTGGTTTTATATTTTTAGGAAGACATAAGACATCAATCAATATATGTAAGAAGTACATTGGTTTGGTCTGGAAAGGCAGGACAACTGGAAGCAAAGGCAGGAAGACTCAAAGCTTCCAGGTCACAGATAGGTGATACACAAAGGGTTACATTCTTTTGAGTTTCCAATTAGCCTTTCCAAAGGAGGCAAATCAGATGTGCATCTATCTCAGTGAACAGAGGAGTGACTTTGAATAGAATGGAAGGCAGGTTTGCCCTCAGCAGTTCCCGGCTTGAGTTTTCCTTACTTTGGGGGCCCGAGATATTTTCCTTTCACTTCCCGCCCCCGCCCGGCCCCCACACTTTTCTTTGTTAAAATCTTTCGGAGAAAGCATTTTACAAGAAAATGAGTCTCTGGTCTCAGGCTTCATCTTATCCTTCATGGCTAGGATGCTTTATTCCTAGATGGGTAGGTCCCAAAAGCTCATTTTAGCAGATTGTGAAGTCTCATGTCCTGTGAAGAGAAAATAACAGGGAGGAAGGGAGAAAAAACGACAAACGAAAGAACAATCCGGGAAAAATCGACATAGGCCACCTTACTCTGAAGTCCATACATTAGTAGGCAGATATGAAAGTGGTTTATGTATAGGTTGTATACCACACTTTTTTTATCTGTTCATTTTCTGATGAACATTTAGGGTGTCCCCACCTTTTGGCAATTGTGGCTAACACTGCCATGACCATATGTGTGCAGATATCTAAGTTCCTATTTTCAATTCTTTTGAGTATATACCTAGGAGTGGAATTGCTGGGTTATATGGTAATCTTATATTTAGCCTTTTGAGAAACTTCCAAGCTGTTTTCTATAGTGGATGCACCATTTTGAATTTCTACCCGCAATTTACAAGGGTTTCAATTTCTCCACATCCTTACCAACACTTATTTTCCATCTTTAAAAATAAATATAGTAATTTTAGTAGGTGTGAAGTGATATCCCATTGTTTTTGTTTGAATTTCCCTAATAACTAATGATATTGAGTATTTTATTGAATGTGTTTCTATCTTTTTCTTGGAGAAATATCTATTTAGGTTCTTATCCCATTTTATAATTGGGTAGTTTGTCCTTTTTTTTTTTTTTTTTTTACCAAGCATTAGGAACTCTTTATATAATCTAAATATCAAACCCTTATCAGAAATACTTTGTGCAAATATTTTTCCCCATTTTGTAGGCTATTGTTTTACTTTCTTGATGTCCTTGGATGCAGAAAAGTTTTTTTTTTTTATTTTGCGGAAGTCTGGTTTATTTATTTTTCTGTCTTACTCATGCTTTTGATGTCTTATCTTAGAAGCCATTGCCAAATCCAAGGTTATGATTATTAACTCCTATGCTTTGTGCGTTAGTCCATTCTCAAGCTGCTAATAAAGACATACCTGAGACTGGGTAATTTATAAAGGAAAGAGGTTTAACTGACTCACAGTTCAGCATGACTGAGGAGGCCTCAGAAAACTTACAATCATGGCAGAAACGGAAGCAAACACGTCCTTCTTCACATGGTGGCAGGAAGAAGTACTGAGCAAAAGTGGGGAAAACCCACCTTTAAACCACATGAAACCATCAGATCTAGTGAGAACTCACTCACTATCACATGAACAGCAGATAGGGGTAACTGCTCCCATGATTAAATTACCTCCTACTGGGTCCTTCCCATGACACATGGGGATTATAGGAACTACAATTCAAGATGAGATTTGGGTGAGGACACAGCCAAACAATATCACTTTCCTTTAAGAGTTGTATGGTTTCAGCTCTGGGGTGGTTGATCCTTTTTCCTAGGCACCTCACTCCTAACAAGGCACTCACTCTCAAGATCACACAGTGAGGATTGATATCTGAGGGCAAAAGCCTCCTTCAATAGTCACCCTACTTGCCTCTCCCCAGTGCCAGCCTGCCTCCCTTCCTCAGTGGAACCCAGAAACATGGCAAGCCTCTCACAGTTTACCTGAACCAGGCACAGTGAGGGAGTGGAAGGGGAGACGACGCTATTGTCAGAGACAATAAACACATGAAGTAGAAATGGGATGTGCCAGACCCCTACCATAGACTCAAGGGTGGCATGGGGGTCACTGAAGGAGATAGGAGCTCCTGATAAGGCCGGATAAAGGGCTGATGCTCAAGTGATCCTTTTGAGCCAACTAGGAAGACATGACAGGCACCAAGAACAGCTCAGCCTGTGCTGGGATGGATGAAAGAGAGTGGCCGAGGAGCTAATGCACCCTACAGCCAGGCCTCTAGATCTAGACCCCAGCCATGAAGAAATGTGGAGGTGAGGAGCTCCAGGTAGATGAAGAAACCAGAATTGGGTGTGACTGGCCTCACTTAAGAGAGATGAAGCCTTTGTGACCCAGTGAAATTGAAGCTCCAAATAGGAATTAAGTTCCATCATAGGACAAATAAAGAAGGAACCATTGTGGTGTGAGATTCACACCATTCCTAAAGATGATCTCCATATGTGAACAGAACACATGAAAGTAACACGTTTTCTCTCAATTTTATTTCACATTCTACATCATTCATTTCACTTAGGAAGAATAGCTGTTTTCTAGCCCATATTTTAGTTTCAGGGGAAACGTAAAAGCAAGACTTTTATTAAGATGAAGCAATTTCTTCAGCAGTGATTTTCACCTGTGGGTGACATGGCCTTCCAGGGGAGATTTGGTGACATCTGAAGACATTTTTGGCTGTCAGAACTGTGGCGGAGGTGCTTACTGGCATTTAGTAAGTAGGTAGAGGCTGGGGATGCACAGGACAGCCCCCTGTGAAAAAGTCCACCCCAAAATGTCAATGATGCCACAGTTGAGAAGTCCTAGCGTACAGTGATGTATGTAGTGATCTCTGTGCAGACGGAATATCACACATCATTATGCTTGGATTCAGCACATCATTATGGTGTAGAAAGACCATCAGACTACAAGACATGAGGCTCAGGTGCCCCTGACTAGCTAAAAGTCTTGGACAGACTACTCAAACATCAAGAAAGACTCATTCCCCGCATTATAAAATGGACCTCATGAGTCCTGCCCTGCCTTCCTCTCAATGACTGAAATGAAAACTACAAATGATGAAATTCCAAAAAGCATCTTTATAATAGTTATCAAGAGTGGAAAGAACAAGATCATGTCTGTTGTGGGAACATGGATGGAACTGGAGGTCATTAATCCTTAGCAAACTAATGCAGGAACAGAAAACCAAATACTCCATGTTCTCACTTAATAGGTGTGAAGTGATATCCCATTGTGTTTTTGTTTGAATTTCCCTAATAACTAATGATATTGAGCATTTTATTAAATGTGTTTGTACCTTTTTATTGGAGAAATATCGATTTAGGTTCTTATCCCATTTTATAATTGGGTTATATATGAGAATTAATGGACACAAAGAGGGAAACCACAGACACTGAAGTCTACTTGAGGGTGCGGGGAGGGGGGAAGAGGGAGAGAATCACTAAAAGTAACTACTGGGCCCTAGACTTAGTAAAAGGGGGACAAAATAATCAGTACACCGAACCCCTGTGACATGAGTTAACCTATATAACACATGTACCCCTGAACCCAAAATAAAAGTTAAAAAAAGTGAGAAATTCTCCAAATTATTCCAAACACTCTAGCAGGAGCCCAATTTCCCAGCCCAGACTGACTTTCTTCTAGATGTCTGTGTTATTCACATTGAGTAACAATAACTACTGTAACAAACAGCACCAACAATAATGGTTTAGCACCATAATAGTTTATAGCTTGCTGAAGCAACAATCAAACTTGGTTGGGTGGCTCTCCTAGATGACATTTTTAGTGAGTAATAACTTGGAGACCATGACTCCTCCCTCCCTCTTTTCCTTCCTCACTCCCTTCCTTCCTCCTTTTCCTCCTTTCTTCCTTCTTTTTCCTCTTCCATCCCCAGAGCCTGGGAATTTTTTGATTCCAGATTCATAGATGGGGGAAAGAGTGTGGAGGCTCATAAAGGAGGTTTTTACGGGGGGCAGAGCCAGAGGGGACCTCGGTGCATTTTCTTGCTTTTCATTGGCTGACCTCAGTCGCATGGCCCTGCCTGACTGCAAG
Source organism: Gorilla gorilla gorilla (assembly GCF_029281585.2). NCBI lineage: Eukaryota > Metazoa > Chordata > Mammalia > Primates > Hominidae > Gorilla > Gorilla gorilla. The sequence goes on from NC_073234.2 coordinate 130,519,424, forward strand.
AGAGGCTGGGAAATGCAGTAAAACTATGAGCTGAGGACAACAGGAAAATGGGTTTGGTGAGCACGTAGTGGCTTCTTCTACAGCATCCTCTTCACCACATGCAGATTTGGGCTGTATGGGATTCTGAGTGATGGAGATTTGGGAGTTTACCTTCCATAAGAAACACATACTTTTCTTGAGGCCATTATACCTCCCCCAGGTCAGATAAAATGCATCAACCCCAGAGCTTGTCTTCCAGAGTGCAATTCTCTTCTTTCATTCAGCAAGGATTTATGCAGTGCCTGTTATATAGCACCAGGAACTGTGCTAGATGCTGGGGATACAGCAGTAAACCAGCAACTGTCCCTGTACTTTTAGCACTTGCAATCTAGTTGAGATAGGCTGTGAATAAACACATTATAAACAAACAAGCCAACATATCCTTAAAGGCAATCAGCAGTACAGGTAATAACTTCTCTTTACTTTAACAGAGTTTGGACCAAGTGTCAGAGGTTAACTGACCTGGGTTAATCAGGTTTTTATCTTCTGGGAATTTGAAGTGGAGACTTAGAACCACTAGTCTGCCACTATTGGCACTGAACTGAGACCTTGCTGGAAGCTGGGGCTGGCGTGTTTTGTGCTTGTGCAGAGATGCCGAGAAAGTTCTTCCCTAGAGGGGAGAATAAAGCAAATGAGAAGCAATCAGGTTAAGAGAGAAAGAGAATATGAGAGAAACTGCTTTGCTTCTGAGGATTTCATTTATTCTCAACCACGGTTAGCTTTTTTCTCTTTGCATTCTGTGAGAACACTTACTTCCTTCCACTAACTTCCCATTTTTGCTTGAGTACGTTCAACCAATATTTGTTCCTCTCAGTTGAAAAATCTCTGCTTATTTTTTCCTTCTCCTGGGTGGTTCATCATCTATTTATTTTGTAGCCAAATGACTGATTATCTCCTTTGGGACACAAAGATGAACAAGACTTGGTTGCTGCCCTCAAGGAATTAGCATTAGAGCCTTGTGTCAATTGCAGGAGGAGAATTTCAGGCAATAACTATTTCCGGTGGCTTACGCATGTATGAGGCCTCCAGTCACATCATCTGCTAACTTGGTAAAGGTCTCTCCAGAAACAGTGTCTCCCCCGACTCAGGAACAGTTAACAAGACACCAGCCAGGTCTACAGCTTGGTCACCGAATGAAGACCACATAAACAATTTGAAAAGGTGCAATTTTTCAAAGGGGAAAAAATTCAAATTGATGAATCTTGCTAGGCCTAACATTTACCCTAGCATGCATTATTACTTATGTTAGGACACCAGTCTAGATATAGAATCACAGATCTCAAACTGACAACAGATACATGATGAAATATTAAATTTCACCAGTAATAAGATAAAAACAACGTAACAATAACTTATCATGTTTCACCTAGCAAATTAGCAATTTTTATTTCTTTGTTTTTAACAAAGTAACATGTTCAGTTTGGGTGCGGGGTTTGAAAAAATAGATGAGACCAAAAACTGCGATGAAATCAGAATACTGTTGAGAATTTATCTACCAAAAGAATCAATCGTTTGAAAAGGCTTCAGTGCGGCAAATCCATTGCAAGCCATTTTTTTTAGGGAGATCACAGGAGAGCTCAAAATTTTAACTACAAGCTGTTCATTGCAATGATATTTGCAATGGTAAAAATGGAAAAAGCCAAATGTCTAACAATGAGGAATTACTGAATCAATTATGACACCTTCAGAAAATGGACTGTTCAATGATTATAGACTGATGCTATAAAAGCTCGATGACATGGAAAGATGCTTATGATGCATTTGTGAGTGAGAAAATGAGAGCATAATGTACCATGGAATATATGATGCTCTGTTTGAAAAAATAGTTATCGGAAAAGCACACAAAGAATGAACATTAAAATACACATAATGGTTACCTCCAGGTGGTAGGCATAAGATTGGTTTTCAGTTTGCTCTTTCTAAAAAATTTAAATGAGAGTGTATTATGCTTAGCATTCTGCCGGATATAGGTAAATCACTAAATGGATGATTCCTTTTGATATTATTATTCAGTTCTACAATTGAATGGAATAAATAGCTTCTCAGGTTTGTTATTAAAAGAAAACACAATCATAAAGCACCTGGTATACAGTAGGTTTTCAATAAATCATATAGATGATGCTCCTCTTCCTTTTTTATTTTTATTTTTTTGCAGGGGAGAGGATTATGTACCACAGAGGTTAAGAATGGGAATTTCTCAGTCAAAAGGTATTTAGATTCAAATACTGCTACTTAGCCATTTGCACACTGATCAAGAATGTATGCAAGTTAATAATGCTTTGAACTTTTTTTCATCTGAAGATGGAGAAGGCAATAGCTAAACGATGATTATTGTGAACATATAAGGCTCTGTATATAAATCACTTACCACATGGGGGGTTAAGGAATAGTCTATGTTCTTTCACCATATCATGTGAAAGGAATATGTATTAGATTTATAATACAAACAAGGTGCAACTTTAAGCATAAGATATGCATAGATCTTAAAAGTATTCAAAGTCCTTCCTTCATCTCGCTGCTACTCAGTAGAGTAGAAATGCATGTGGCATAGAGCTAGGCTACCACCAGTTTCAGCAAAAAAAGAAAAAGAAGAGTCTAGAATGAGCTTGCAACCATCAGAAGTTGACAGAGGGAGAGAGAGAAAGGAAAGAAAATCCTTTTCAATGAAAGGAATACAGCTTAAAGCTTCTTCTTCAGCAAGGCTCCAACCTAGGACAGGAAAGGTGTTGGAACCATGAGTCTTACCAAGTTGACTAGAATTTGCTTTTGCTATTTCCCAAATCCCCCAAGAATCTCAAGAACAAAGCCAGCTCAAATAGCAAGCTGCCATCATTTCAATGGGTAAAGAGGTTACTTGCAAGTAAAATGTGTCATTAGATATATTGTTAAAATGGGCATTATATATGATGGATACACACACATAGATTTCCAAGCTACCATTATTTCTTGCCTGAGTTACTGAAATGCCTCCTCATAGTCTCACAGTTTCTGCCCTTGCCCGGATACAGTTTGTACTGAATACAGAGAAATTCTGTTTAAAAAATTTAAATTGTTTCATTCCTCTTCTCAAAACCCTCTAATTACTTCCATTTTCCTCAAAGTAAAAGCTGCAATCAGGCAACATCTTGATCTTTCCTCACTTTTCATGGTCAAAAAAGCTACCATTTGTTGAGGGTTGCTGTGTGAGAAACACTGTACATGTGTTTCTGTACATGATTATGAATGCTCATAATCAATATATTCTCATGATCATCCCCATTTTTCAGAGGAGGAAATTGAGTTTAGATTAGTCAAGTCACTTGCTCAAGGTTAAGAAGTGGGCCGGGCATGGTGGCTCACGCCTGTAATCCCAGCACTTTGGGAGGCCGAGGTGGGCAGATCACAAGGTCAGGAGTTCGAGACCAGCCTGACCAACATGGTGAAACCCCGTCTCTACTAAAAATACAAAAATTAGCTGGGCGTGGTGGCTCTTGCCTGTAATCCCAGCTACTCAAGAGGCTGAGGCAGGAGAGTAGCTTGAACGCGGGAGGCGGAGGTTGCAGTGAGCCAAGACTGTGCCACTACACCCCAGCCTGGGCGACGGAGCGAGACCTGGTCTCAAAAAAAAAAAAAAAAAAAAAAAAAAAAGAAGTGGCAGCAGCAAGACTCAAGCATATAATTGTCTGGCTCCAAAATCTGAGTTTTAGTCAGTTACAGTCAGCCTTCCATATCCATGAGTTCTGCATGTATGGATTCAACAACACCTAGATAGAAAATACATGAAAAAATATTGCATCCGTACTGAACATGTACATTTTCCCCTTTGTCATTATTCCCTAAACTATATAGTATAACAACTATTTATATTACATTTACATTATTTTAGACATTATAAGTAGTCTAGAGATGATTTAAAGTATACAAGAGGATGTGCATATATTTGCATATATGCAAATACTATGGCCATTTTATATCAGGAATTGAGAATACTCAGATTTCGCTATCTGAGAGAGGTTCTGGAACCAATCCCCCACAGATATAGAAGGACAACTGTAATTCATCAACAGTTCCTCAAACTAGGTCGTTAGAGTGGATGCAAACTTTAAAAATCTATTGCATTTATAACCGCCACCACAGGACATCTGATTTAGTAGGTATAAATGGAGTAAATATTCTAGATCTTTATAAAGCTCCCTAAGTGAGTCTGAAACACAGCCATATTTGGGAACCCTTTATGTATTACTTACTTCTATCTCCATGACAGCCATGTCAAAATGATGTTATCATTCACTTCCTGCAGATGAAGACATTAAAGCTCAGAGGATCACTGTGCTAGTAATCTTCGATTTCCCTCACCCAACCTTTCTAGCTTGAGCCATTCTTTACCCATCTCAACTCTGCTGTGAGCCACAGGAGGCTGACCTATAAGGACTGCATCAATGGACTCATTTGCTCTCTTATTTCTGGTTGCATTTGACCAGTGGGAGACACTTGCAGGACATCAGAGGACAGGAAGAGAGAGAAGCCAGGTGTTTTGTCTCCCTGGTCCCTGTCCATCTTATTGCAGTTTGGCAGTGACTGTATTTCTCCATAGCCACAGCTCCTGCTGGGTGGTTGTTCCTCCATAATTCCAACTCTGGTCGGTCTGCTAATGCTGTCCCCTCCCCTTTTCCCGTCAGATTTTGTGTTGGTGATGGTTGTCCACTGTTGTCATCTCCTGGGTAGGTCACCATCTCTTATGGGTTCTCTTAACCATGTGCACACTCTGTAGAAGTCCCTGCATTAACCTCTCTTGAGCTAAGTCTGAGCTATCTGTCTATTTCCTGCTGGGACTCTGATAAAGTCACGTACCCAGGAAGGGAGAGGGATGAATCTGAACCTGGGTCTGTCAGTCAAACCTCATACTCCCTCTTCAGGTACTAGATGATCTTTGTATCAGTCCCTTTTATGTTGCTTATGTTACTTATAACAGAATGCCTGAAACTGGGTAATTTATAAAGAAAAATATTTTGTATCTCACAGTTCAGGAGACTGAGAAGTTTAAAGTTGAGGGGCTGGATCTGGTGAGAGCCTTCTTGCTGTGGGGGACTCTGTCTGCAGAGTCCTGAAGTGGCTCTGGGAATCACATGGTGAGGGGGCTAAGCATGCTTTAGTGCTATCTCAGGTCTTTCTTCCTCTGCTAATAAAGCCACCAGCTCCTCTCTCTTGATAATCCATTCATTCTTTAACCCATTAATCCATGAGGAGGCCTCATGATCCAATTACCTGTTAAAGGCCTCGGCTCCCAATACTGTCACATTGGGGGTTAAGTTTCAACATGAGTTTTGGAGGGGATATTCAAACCAGAGCAATCTCTAAGGACAATTCTAGGTCTGGTTGTTTATAAATCTTGCTGTCACATTCCTCTAGAATTCCGTGTTCAAAATTCACATTGGATCTTTGCAAGTTTTTACTTAGGATCCTTTACATGAAGTCTCTTTTTATTTTAGCCTGATGAGAAAACTTAGGGAACGACAGTTTGGAGAAAACTCCTGGATCATGCCTCCAAGTCTCAGAGAAGTCCGAGGACCTGCTAGATCCAGACTTGACCATAGGTGTCTCGCCTGCCAACTGTAACTTCTGCACTTTCTCTCAGTCCTGGGGAGGGGGTACAGGACAGACCCAAGGCAACTGAGTTTGATTCAGACAAGTCCAGGAGAGCTGCCAGAAGTGGACAGACTTCCCAAAATGAGGGCATTTATTATTTAAACATTGATTACTCTGTTTAAATCATACAGATGGAAAAGGTTTTCCATTTGTAAAAAGTCATTTTTTAATGGCAGATCAAAGGTGGCCGACATTTTGCTGGACCACAAGTTCTCATGGATGCCAAAGAGGTCTGAGTCCAGCCTACCAGAGTAGAACAGAAAAGAACCTGTTTAGGACAGTGCTGAACCCTACCTTTCCCATAAGGCAAATGGATTTAACAAGCTTCATTAGCTCCCTGTATCAGTCAGTGTCCTACCAGGAAAATAGAAATCATTCTATATCTTTCACAGAAAAGGAATTTACTATAAAGAATGGATTACCCAGGTGATGGAAGAGTATAGAAGACATTTAACGGTGAGGCAACCGAGAGATTAGCAACAGCAGTTAAGATAGTAATGCCCTTAGGCTGGAGGAACAAGGAGGGGAGTTAAGAGTTAACTGGCAGGAATTAAATCCATGGCAAAGGCTGTTTTGCAAGAATTGGAACCAAGAAGAGAAAGTCTTCATCGAAGTATGTCACAGGACAGCTCAGATTCCAGGGAAGAAGAAATAGACCCTGTGTCTTGAAGTGTGGCATAATATCCACAGATAAGGAAGAAAGGAATTGATGGTAGCTATCTTGGGAGACTCAACCATAATATATATTTAGAATTATGACGTTGTCTTAATGAATTGATGTTTTTGACCCTTTTATCATTATAGTATGCTCCTATTCCTCTCTAATAACACTGCATGTTTTGAATTCTACCTCATCTGACATTAATATAGCCGCCTTAGCTTTTCTGTGGTTAGTACTTGTATATCTTTTCCATCTTTCAAATTTATGGCCCATCTCTTGTAAAAGCAATATAGTTGGGTCTTGCTTTTTCATTTGGTCCAACAATCTCTGTCTTACAATTTCAGTGCTTAGTTCATATTATTCATTATAATTATTAATATGCCTGGGTTTAAGTCTACCATCTTGTTATTTGTTTTCTATTTATCCTAGCTGTTTTTCTCACTCTTTTCCCCATTCCCTTCCTGTCTTCTTTCTTACTATTTTTGGTACACCATTTTAATTTTCTCTATTGTATGTTTAGTGCTTGTCTTGAGAATGATAATATGCACCCTTAGTTTATAGTGTAATCAGAATTACTATTTGACTTATCACCCAGAATTAATTTTAACATACTGCTTCTCATCTAATGTAAGAACCTTATAACAGTACACTTGTATTTACTTCTCATGTCCTTTGTGCCATTGTTAGCATTTATCTTACTTTTATGATCCCACAACATATTGTTATTATGTTTGCTGGAAACAATTGTTTTTTTAAAGAAATTAAGAAAAAATGTTAAAAGCCATCTCTATTTATTCATATGTTTGCCATTTCTGGCATTCTTCATCTTTTTGTGTAGATCTAATTTTCTGTCTAAAGAACTTCCTTTGGCAATTCTGATAGATGGAATGGCTGGTGATTATTTTGTTATTTTTACATTTGTTTTATCTTTGTCTTAATTTTTGAAGGATATTTTCAATGGATATGGCATTTTAAGTTAACTCTTAATTCTAACGCAGTTCCCTGTATGTAATGTGTTCTTTTCCTTATTTTCGGTTTTCAACAATTTAACTATCACGTAACTAGCTGTATGTGTGTGTGTGTGTGTGTGTGTGTGTGTGCATGTGTTCCTCTTTCTTTGGGTTTGTTGAGATTCTTAGACCAGTGGATTAATATTTTTAATCAAATTTAGAATAATTGAAGAATATTTCTTCAAATATTGTCTCTACCTAAATTTCTTTGTTTCCTTCTTTTAGTATGTCAAGCACATATATTTAGACTGTGATATTGTCTTTAGGCATCCAAGAATCTGTTAATGTTTTTCAATTTTTTTCTTTTTGTGCGCTTTAGTTTGAATAGCTGGTATTGATCCATCTTCAAGTTCTGTAATCTTTTCTTTTGCAGTGTCCAATCAGATATCAAACCCATTTGGTGAAATCTGTTTAAACTTTCGATACTATATTTTTCCATTCTTGTCATTTCCTTTTGATTCTTTTCAATCGTTTCCATTCTTCTGTTGAAATTCCTCATCTCTTCACTCATTTTTTATCTTTTGTTATTTCCTTGAACATATTTATAATAGATGTTTTAAAATCTTATGTACTAATTTCAACATCTATGTCCCCTGATTATAGTTCTATTGTCTTTTTCATCTTGGTTAAAGGTCACACATCCTGTCTTTTCTGTGTCTTGTAATTTTTTATTGCATTTTGGAAACTGCTGAGTCTATTTTGCTAAAAATCTGAATGATTTTTTGCTTCTTTTAAAGAGAATTTGGTTTTCCTTTGCAGGCAGTTAATTTACTAGATGCTGAGGCTGATCTTAGTGGTCTCTTTAGGCTTTATTGTGATAGGTGAGAAGTAGCCCTTCCTCTAAGGCTAGACTAGTTCTACTCCTAAAGCAATAACTTCCTGAGGGTGTCAAATGATGTCTGGGTTATTCAACACACTGTCTTCCCTCTTCCTTGTGAGAACTCCAATGTCTCCTAGCCACCCGTAACCTCTGAGATCTCTCACTCACAGCACCTCCCACTTCTTTCGCCCCAGCCAGTGGCTGTTCAGGCTAAGTTTCAGAGCCCTACCTCACACATGCACAGTTGAGCATTTGGCCAAAACTGAAGGGGATCCCCATGCAAATTTCTGCTGTTTCTTATCAGAGCAGCTTCTCCTTTCTGCTGTCCTGTCCCACTAATTCCAGCTGCATCTGCAGCTCCAAACTCCAGTCTCTACTTCTTATACACAGCTACTGTCCATGGTGGTTCCACTTCTCTGTGCTGCAGGTAAAAAGCTGGGGTGAAGGTGGAGCCAGCCTTCTGTGTTCTCTTCTCTCAAAGATCACAGCTCTGTGCTGTCTGCTGTCCAATGTCTGAAAACAGTTGCTTCATATATTTGTTTATGAGAGAGGGTGTGTCTGGTATTAGTTACTCCACGATGGCTGGAACCAAAAGTCTCACAAAGTTTTGAAAATAGAAAGGTATAATGCTTATGAAACCTCATGTATACAATAAATGGTTAATAAATAGTAGTGAATATAACTTTAAATTTAAATATAAATTTTTATTACACATTAAGCTGTCTTACTAAACTATAGATTCTTCAAGTTAAAGACTGTGTGTTAATCATTTTTACATTTCCAATACCTAGAAGAAAAAACCTGGCATGCAATGACTTTCAACAAACATTTTTCTTAATCTAAGTAAACTAAACCAAGAAAAGAGCTGATAAGATACCACTTTGGATGTGAAGACAGAGTTCAGGAAGTCTAATTGTCAATCAGTTCTTGGTACTCATTTGGAACCCATTTTGGTGTTAAATCCAAAGTAGTTCAGTATTCCAGGAACCGTTGTTCACATATTTCTTCATTTCGAGTGTATTTCAGTAATTTGCAGGCTTCTCCTCATTGTCAAGACCTTTGCCAGGGTTGGGACAGACAGGTGAAATAACATGTAAATTTCAGTGATCCTAATCTTCTCAATACTTGTATCAGAGATGCTGCAAATACATGAAAAATACTTTGATAAAAATCCAGTGCGGATGAGTCTCTTGAGTGACAAAAAGACCTCAGGAATTCCGAAAATGGGAAACAATGGATATATTGGGAAGCGTAAAGGGATGGATAAAGAGGTAAGTTGCTGGCTGCATCAGGTTGTATAGAGCTTTGCATTTCACATCAAGGAGTTCAGGCACTTTTGGGAAGGGGTATAACAAGCCTTTGAAAAATTTTTGTACATCAAAGAGATTGAGTTTAATGTCATATATATTCATTTTCACCTGAATGTACTACCTCAAGAGTGTAAAGGGGACAGCAAGAAAGCTGGAGAAAGAGAACCCAGAAGAGACAAGTGGAAAGTTCAGGTTGCACAAATGCCTACTGAAGAATCCATTTGAACTGGAGATGGGCATCCACTTATTTTTTTTTATTTTATTTCCATAGGTTATTGGGGAACAGTGGTGCTTGGTTACATGAGTGAGTTCTTTAGTGGTAATTTATGAGATTTTGGTTCATCCATCACCTGAGCACTATCCACTGCACCCAATTTGTAGTCTTTTATCCCACACCTCCTTCCCACCCTTTCCCCTGAGTCCCCAAAGTCCACTGTGTCATTCTCATGCCTTTGCATCCTCATGGCTTAGCTCCCACTTGTGAGAAGATGTGATGTTTGGTTTTCCATTCCTGAGTTACTTCACTTAGAATCATAGTCTCCAATCTCATCCAGCTTGCTGTAAGTGGATAGCCATCCATTTCTGATCCTCTGTTCCTGGGATTCCGACTTACACTCCTTCCTTCCTGGGCATCTATCTCAAAGCAGGACCATGACATTCAACAGGACAAGTTTGTCATTTGGAGTAATCAGAGGCCACCACCTCGTTTCTGATTTGGCCCTTTTTGTGGTCACATTTGGCCTCTCGATGTATAACATCAAGAGAGAGGGTCTCTTTAATTTCTCATGCTCTTAATCCTGAACAATTTTCTTTGACTCTGCTTAAACATCAAGCCTTGAATTTCTATTAACTTCTAGGACTTCTAATCTGCTACTTGCTTCCTTGTCTTGACCTCATCTGAAACGGTTCTTCTTGGGTCCCCATCCTTATACCAATTCAGTCTTCCTGCCTTTCACTGGATCTCCCTCTGCACCCCTTCCTTTTGGCACAGCTTTGACCTAGGTATTCTAGTCATAGCATAAACTTTTAGAGAATAGGTGCTTCACTCCTTTCTACCCCCTCACCAATTTATCTCATCTCTGTAAGTAGGATCCCATTGACTAACCCCAGTAAAGCAAGACAACTCTTGGGTTAAAATCATGGGTTTCAGAATTAGGCCTGGGTTCAAATCTTAGCTCTGAAAATGTTTTACTTGAGTGATGTTGTCCAGAACGTTTCAGTGTTTTTAGCTTCAATTTCTATATCTGAAAAGTGGGAGAAAATAAGGTCTTCTGTGGGATTAAGTGAGATATTAAATATAAAGCATCTAATTCAGTGCTAAGTCAATATTGTTCTTCAAAAACTCCTCCTTCCTTTTGCATCTTGGGTAAGAAAATAACAGCTTTAGCTGCGTGTCTTTCTTTGCTAGGTTTTGGAGAGTTTTAATTAATGTTTAGAAAATCTAGACATGCTGTCTATGTTGGTCTATCTATTGTCCAAATAAATGACTTACTGCTTAACTTCTCTCGGTTAAGGTTCCTAAAACCTCATTCCCTCCCCTCAGGCCTTTGTCTCCAGCTGGTAGAAGTCAAAACAAACCACAAAAACAATGGAATTTTTTTCTAGGATTGCTCAATGCCATCCAATTGTGCCTGAGGCCCCAGGCAGTGCTGTTGATGCCACAGCAGACATGCAACATATCTCCATCCAGAGGACGATCATTCACAGGTACTCTCTGGAATCTTCCTGGTTTCTTTGATGAAATGGTTTCCTAATCCACTGTCCTCTAGATGTACTGTCAATATTTCCATAACTATCTCCTATAATTATCCATATGGCAGGGAGTCAACATTCATTGAGGATCTATTATTTGCCAGACATTGGACTCAGCCCTTAGGTAGACTGATAGATTATGTCTTTGATTCTTCACTCCAGTCCTATGGGATTTTCCTTAGTCCCATTTACAGATAGGAAAACTGAAGCTCAGAAAACATCAGTTGTTCCCCCAAAATCAATTGCTGGAAAGTGGTGGATGCAGATTGAAACCAAGTTCTGTCTGCTTTAATCAGCCTCTGCCATTTCCTTGCAAAGACCTTGAACTTCCAAAGTGTCCATTGTACTGGGAACTAATCAACCATGTTATAATATTTTTATTATTTTTTAAAGCAGTTAGTTTCCATAGCCTCCTTTCCCTCTCTCCCCCTGTATTCATTCTTTTATAGAACATTCGATACATGCAGGCTTTGAAAGGAAAAATGAACCTAAAAGCTCCAGTAAAGTGAAAATGCTAAGGCTTCTTCGAAACTTAAGTAGCATTAGAAGCAATTACATTTGTGCAAATGCAGAAAGGCTTGTTGCTATTTCTGATTCCCCCACACCCCAGGGCAGTAAACTGGGAGGAAGGCTGTTAACTATTCCAGAGCACAGAGCTCCAGGCAGCAAGACCTAAGCTTTTTTTTTGCCCTCACCTTCTATTGTCAATGTAAGATGGCACCCCTCTTTTCAAAAGGAAACCAGTGTATGCTAATTAAAATAAATTAGTGTTTTTATCTCAAAAGATGCTTTTATGGGAACACAGTTACATGGCAATTCTAGTGCAGACTTACACTATTCATCCATTAAACACATGCTCACACATAAAATATAACCTCAAATCTTTGCATTTAGTTACAGCTTTTTTTTCTTTTTATTTCATAGGGGCATCTGTTAACGTAAACCCAGTATTGTTTTTACAAACACATACAAGTACATAGCTAAAAGGTGGGGATGAAAGGCTGATGAAAAAACGAGGCAGCATGAGATGCATTTTAAAATGTATGAAGATGTAAATGATATCATTCCATTAGAAAAGCAAAACTTGCTAAAAAAATATGCAAGGTCTAAGGGAAAGAAAAACTTTTTGCCCAACTAACTTTTTTTTCAGTTATCTTTTTACTGCATTGCAAACTACCCCCAAATATAAGAGCTTAAAATGACAATTTAAATATTCAGCAATAAAAGAGAATAAAATCATTGTCATTTGAGGCAACACGGATGGAACTAGAGGATGTTATGTTAAGTGAAACAAGCCAGGAACAGAAAAATTAAACATTGTGTGTTCTTACTCATATGTGGAAGCTAAAAAAGTTGATCTCATAGAAGTAAAAGTAGACTACAGGATACTAGGGGCTGGTAAAAGTAGGAAGAAAGGAGGGATATTGGAGAGATTTGTTAAAGGGTACAAAATCACAGCTAGATAGGAAGAAGTTCTAATGCTCTAAAGCACGGTAAGGATGACTATAGTTAGTAACAGTATTAGATAATTTCAAATAGCTAGAAAAGAGGATATTGAATGTTCCCAACTCAAATAAATTATAAATGTTTGAGATGAGGATGAATATGTACAATTATTGTCAATCAAAAAAATTTTGATCAGAAAATTGATCAAATAATTTTCTGTTGAAACAGAAAGGAGGGGTTGGATTTATCGCCCTGCCTATAATCTCAAGTTCACTCAGAGGAATAATAGCTATTGATTTTTGAATTGGTGATATGTCCCAGGCTTTTACCAGATGCTTTAATACATTATTGTACATAATCTAGAGAAAAATCTGAGAAGTAGGTATTATGTCCATTTTCCAGAAAAAGAAAATTTGTCAATCAGAAAAAGATGAGAAATATGCTATGTACCCCATGAATATGTACAATTATTATTTGTCAATCAAAAAAACATTAATGACAACTTATTCTTTCTCACAGTTCTGCAAGCTGGGCTGGGCTCAGATGGGCAGTTCTTCTGTTCAGCATGGCAACTGCTGAGGCTGGAATGTCCAAAGTGTATGTGGAAACTCTCATGACCAGTGCTGCGGGTGGGAAGGCTGGAACAGCAGGGGCCTACTTGAGCATTGCTCTCTCTCCCCACATGGCCTTTCTCATAGATACCCTGAGCTTTATATCACAGAATGGTGAGCTTGAGGTCACTGAACTTCTTAAATGATGCTGTCTTCAAAGAGGCAGAAACTGCTAATTATATTAAGCCCCGGACCCAGAAATCTTAGAAGGTCATTTTCTCACATTGTGTAGGCCAAGGTAAGTCACCAGGCCATGCTGGGGTCAAGGAGAGGAGGGCAGAGTCCACCACTTGCAGTGGGACAGCACGTATGTACAGATGGGGAGGAATGCATGGTGACCATCTTCGAAGGCTCTGCACCACACAGGAGTTAGCAGGCTGCTTTATAACTGTTTCAAAGACACAGTTCTGAGTAGTGGACTATTCTCCAGCAATGAAAATGAATGAACTACAGCTACATGTGAGAGCATTGATCAATCTTTCAAACATCACAATGATTAAAAAAGACAGAAATAATACACACTGTATGATTCATTTTATGAAGTTTAAATCTATGCAACAGTACACTACATTGTTAATTGGTACATAGATAGGTGGCAAAATTTATTAGGAAAGGCTGGAAGATAATTATCATAAAAGTCATAGTAGGGGTCATCTCTAGGTTGAATGTAGGTGGATGTAATTGGGAAGTGACATGGAAGGCTTCTGGGTGCTGGTAATATTTTTTTTCCTCGACCTAGGTGATAGTTGCATGCACACTTGATTTAATCATTAAATTGACCATTTACACATATTTTCTATTTGTAGGTTCTATTTCTGAATTTTAAAAAATGTTAAAAGTACCATTTGGCTAAATTTGTTTGGCATATGCATACTTAATGTGTGCAGTTCAAAACTCTAACTTCCTTGAAACAAAAAAGAGGGGTTGGATCTACTGCCCTGCCTATAATCTCAACTTCACACACAGGAATAACAGCTATTGATTTTTGAATTGGTGATATGGCCCAGGTTTCTACCAGATGCTTAAATACATTATTGTACATAATCTAGAGAAAAATCTGAGAAGTAGATATTATGTCCATTTTTCAAAAAAGAAAACAATGTCTTGGTAAGGGCAGCTGCAAGGTCACACAACACTCAAACCCAGTCTGTCTGACTCTACACTTCCTCCTTAAAAAAGCCCTTGGCACAGGGGTCCTGAACATGAGCAAATTTCACCCATCTCCTGTGCTCTAGCCGGTCTAATCCAGATCAGGCAGCACCCAGGTCACCATCAGCACAAAAGCCCAATTGTTCAGGTTCTGTTCTCACTAAGGATGTGGCCCATTGCAGCCAATGGGGGACTTGGCCAAGCGTCAGGCACTGATGGAAGACTCCTCTCTTGGCTGCTGGCTGTTGACAAGCTAAGTGGCTGCCTCGGTCACGCCAGGATGTAATAAAGCCGCCCGGCACCCAGGATCTGCCGACGAAGAGAGTGCAAGGGCAGTGGAAAGAGACAGCCTCCAAATTCCAGGAATCACATGGTGTTTATTCTGAGGCCGGCCTCCCATCACCCACTCCACTGGAAGCTGCTGTTGCCTGGAAGGGCTCAGGCTGGAGAGAATCCAGATTAAATAATAGTGTAATAAGGAGCACGTCTCTGTTTTGGTTTTTATAGACTGTGCCATTTCAAAGGGACAAGAGCAAAGTCTTCAAGGGCACTTATTGGGGTCCGCTGAACCATGACCTAATTAAATCCACTGGAGAAAAATATCTTGTTTTAAAAAAGGGAGGTCTGCATTGTTTTTTGGAGAAATTAGTTAGTCTTAAGATGGCACTTATTTTTATGGGTACTAGAAAAACACAGACTGAATACTATATTGTTATTAGCAATTTCAAGAGGATGGGGCACAGAGAGGGACATTCTCAGTAACGACAATGCTCACATTGACAAAACTCTTTGAAATTCATTATTGTGTTCTGCTCTCCCAACTGCTCCATAACATGAGGGGTCAGTTATCATTAGCTTCATTTTAAAGATGGAATCAAGAATCAAAGAGGATCTTTTCTAAAACTTATGCTTAGAAATCGAATTATTTTCTCATTTCTTCACATTCAAAATTAAGGAAGAGATTTTGAGAAATGAAAGTTATGCTAATAGTAATACAAATACCATTGATAATATTAAGATGAAGAAGAAGGAGCAAGGGAAGGAGGAGGAGGAAGAAGAAAAGGAGGAGGAAGGGTATGGTGAGGAGAAAAAAAAAGAATGAAGGAGTCGTAAAATGAAGAAGAGGAAAACGTAAGAATAAATAGTAATGTTTATTGAGCACCTACTATGTGTAATGAATTGTGTGAGGTTCTTTCTTACCTAATCTTCCCTTGGAAAATGTGTCCCTCTGCAGTCCCAGAGGGGGCTGCCATACCTTTCCTCTGTGACCACATGTTGGATTCCTGGCCCAGGCTAAGCCAATTCAATTTCTTTGCCCTGGGAATTTGGAATGGGAGATTCTGAGATAATGACTGGGCACTGCTAAGGTTTGAACCACCTAATGCTGAGACTAGCACTGCCAAGTCTGGGGAGATTTTTAATAGGGCAAATAATACTCATCTACAAAGAAAGAAAAGAAAACAGGAGACACTGAAAAAAAAACAAAAAAAGTGGATAGGAGACTCCCAGAACACCCAAAAGAAAAGATCAAGGGAATGCCAGGCCCTTGTAAGGCTCAAATATATTTCCTCCTTCGAGCGATTTGAGAGCTTCCTAGACCTTTGCAATAAATGCCTTCTTACTTGAGTTAGAGTGGGTTTCTATCTCTCAGAACCAAATGATTAAGGCATCATCTCTGAGCCATTCATCAACTTACCCAGGTTTTACTATTTGACAGAAAAAGCAACTGAAGCACAGTGTGAGTAAGCTATTTGCCCAGAGTCGCATCGTCAGCACCGCAGAACTGGGACAAGAATCAAGGTCTCTTGGCGCCTAAAATCTCTCTTCCCTGCTAAAGGTGGTGGCTGAGGAAATATACAGCAGTTTGTACTCACATTCCTACTATTTGGCCACTTATTCTTTGGTTGCCAACAAAAAAACAAATTCCTATTCAAAGTCATGTAAACATTTTTTGAAGGAGTTTATTTCTCATGTAAACTTAAGAAGAATATTGGAGAAATATAATTAGCTTTAGTCATGACTGCACTCAGGCACTTAAACCATATTGTCAGAACCTATAGTTATCCTTCCATCAGCTCTATTTCCTCTTAGTTGGCTTCATTCTGAAACTGGCCAAGATGGCTGCATATAAGCTGCAGGTTTATATCTTTCTAGGTTATCAGTCTTGACTGGACAAAGAAAGTCACTTTACTCATAATTCTCCCAGACCTCTGAGAAGTGACTCTCATTGTGTGAATTCAAGTCACATGTTCATTCCTGAGCCAATCACTAGCCAGAAAAAAATGGCATGCTCTGATTGGTCAGAATTGTCATGTGCCCATTCTCAGTGCCAAAGGCCATGATCAGCTGACATTTCCCATATGGCTTGAGAATAGGGGAAGGGTGATAGTTCAAAGGGAACACTGCGGGATTTTACCCAAAGAAAGGAAAGTGGATTCGAGAGGATGAAAGCAATAGCCATCCAATACATGCTTGTTCAATCAGCTCCTATCATTGTAAAACATTTTCTAGAATTCTCATTTGGCTCAGTGGGATGGGTCGGGGATTTTAGAAATTACACAATTGTAGACTTTTTGAAATCAATGAGCTCATATTCCTCATTTTGCAGTTAAGAATTTAAATGACTTGCCTCAGGCACACATCTGTTGAGAAACCGAGCGGGGCTTGCTCTTGATACCCAAGGCTGGGACACCAGGCTGGCCGTGCACCTTAGAGTCTTCCTTCCCCGGACTCCTTTGACTTATCCAGCAACCGAGCATCTGGCAAGGTCAGAATTTCTTACCATTTCCCAACAAGATTTCTGGCATTGCTTTAACCAAAGGGGATATTCTAGACACTGTAACAAGATGATATCAGAAATCTAAACGCAAAACAGGCTTTCCCACATCCCCATTCGTCAATTATGACTATACACCACAAATCATTTTTTCACGTTTATAGACTTTTCAATATTACAAACTGGTCCTTTTAAAAAATTACATGTAAATAAGGAAAGGGACAGCCATGGTACTGACGCAATTGCTCTTTTGGATGTGCAATGAAGAGAGATCACCCAAATGAGTTATCAAGTGAGATCTTGAACTGTTTTCTTCTTTTTTTTTTTTTTTTTTTGAGACGGAGTCTCGCACTTGTCGCCCAGGCTGGAGTGCAGTGGCGCGATCTCGGCTAACTGCAAGCTCCGCCTCCTGGGCTCACGTCATTCTCCTGCCTCAGCCTTCGGAGTACCTGGGACTACAGGCGCCCGCCGCCACGCCCGGCTAATTTTTTTGTATTTTTAGTAGAGACGGGGTTTCACCCTGTTAGCAAGGATGGTCTTGATCTCCTGACCTTGTGATCCGCCCGCCTCGGCCTCCCAAAGTGCTGGGATTACAGGCGTGAGCCACCGCGCCCGGCCGATTTTGAACTGTTTTCTAAAAGACTTCAAACATTCATTAATCACTATTTGCTTTTAATGGTTGTTTGCAGGCTGATGTAGAGAGTGATCTACTTAGAACAAAGGTCATAAAGGGCCAGATTCAGCTCATCATCTTTTTTTTTTGTAACTAAAGTTTTATTGGAACATAGCACACCCATGTGTAAAGCGTTGTCTGTGGCTGCTTTTGCACTGCCAGGATTGAGCTGAGTAGTTGCAACAGAGACCTTATGGCCTGCAAAATCTAAACTATTTACTATCTGTTCCCTTAACAGAAAAAGTTTGCTGACTCCTGATTTAGAATACTAGATTTCCAGAGCTAAAAGCATTCTTAGAATTTATTTCTTCTAGGGATTTCTAACTAGAGGACCATGGGCAGATTATAACACATAGATGTTAGGCTTTTATAGGCAGATACATTATTTAATTTTCTTTCAGATGAACCAATTTTTAAACATAGATATTGCATAAAACTTTAGATTTCCATCTTCTGTTAGATATTTCAAAGATCTGGGAACGTGAAAGCATAGATACTTAGCAAACATTGGTAGGAGTTGAGAAATGGCTTCTCCTTTTTGATAGGGATGAGTTGATACACTTTTCTGTGGTTTTTATTTCTCTTTCTTGTGTCTTTATCATTGAAGCCAAGTCTCAATTGTTATGTATCATTGCACTTGTAGTCTCAAAGTCCTAAGAAATTAATCTGTGGTGATATTACCATAAAAAGAGGTAAAGTAAAACATTGCCTCTAATTGTTGCATTCTTTATGAAAACTGGTAGAGGGGACCTGCCACCAAAGAAATGAAGAATATTTTTCTGGGCGTAATAGGCAAATATGTGGCCCTTTTCACTCCCTATATTTGAGGAATTGAAGTTTATCACCCAGTGTTCAAGTGTGATGTTCTCATGGTTGAGATGAGAAAACTGAGACTCAGGGAAGCAATGAGACTTGCTCAAGATCACACAATAAGTGGTAGACACAAACGAGAACCCAGGCTTACTAACTTTTGGTTCCATGTTACTTTATTGTTTGGCACCAAAGGCTTTCATTCAAGAGTCCTGTTTCATATCAGAATTAATGCTTCCTTCTTGTATCACATGTTTTGTAACCTCCCTTTACTATGCTGAAATGAAAATCATAGATAATAAGGCCTATACATATAATTTATACACACACATACACACACACACACACACCCGTAATTGCAGTTCAAGTGAGAAACGAGGCAAAGAGGAGGCATAGCAAATAATCCCATGTTGCACCTTTATGTAGGGCTGCTGTGAATACAGCACCCAATGGATATGGGTGTGCTATGCTGGCAACACAAATTGTATTAATGGCATTGTCATGAGTGACATATTTTTCCATCTTGTCCTGAATATAGTCAAGTTGAACTTTCCCTTGGGTTACATGTGTGGAAAATCTGGGATACATTGCAACCGAGGAAAAAGGACTTGTGTTAATGAATAAAACAGGGTTGGGTTATGGGCTCAGATAATTAACAGTGTTTTCACCTACATGAAAGTCTTGCAGGATACAGGGCAATTTTTCACAGTATGAGATTGTCCTGTTTAATTATAAGATATCTGGCATCCCTGGCCCTTGCCTGCAAAATGCTAGTAGTGCCACCCCTGCATCACTGGGACAATTAAAGTATGCTCCATACAAGCTTCTGACACTCCTTTTAGGGGATGATACTACTACCATGGAAACCGCCTGTTCTCAATTTTTCTTAGCTCCCTTCTGAGCTGTCTGGATGAATCTGTATAGCTGGAGAGATACCCCAAAGGACCATGGGATATTTTGAGCACTAGAAGCTACGCCTAATGACCCCAATTCCAGGGGATTTGCCCAGCCTGCTAATAAGGAGCATCCTGCAGTGATTACTTAGGAGTAGATTAAGGAGGAAATTCTGCAAAGACCTGGAAACAATACTGCAAATGCTCATGTGTGTACTCTCAAGCATAAGCAAGTCTCTCAGCGGAAACCAGTAAGAGTGGGGTCTAGAGAGCCAGTCCCCAAAGCTTTCAGCATGCAGGGAAATGATGACCCCTGGGGGTATATCAACGGCCCAGGCATTAGGCAAAGCAGATCAGACAAGGCACTGCCCCGGGCAACAAGAGGGAGAAAGCTGGGCCTGTGGTCACTGTTAAGCAAATGAGATGCACAAAAGTCCCCCAAATTCTGGGCGCTCCCTTGAACAGTGGCTTAGGAGAGTCCTCCAAGATGTTTTTACCACATGTGCAAGAAATTAAAATTAGGCTTAAGCTCATCTGAAGAGTCACTTTGACATGGCCATGTGGTAGGAGCAAAGCTGCTTTTTGGATTTAGCAAACATCTTAAACTATTTTCCAAATGATTTAGGTTCAGCAAGACCCAAAATGTTTTTTTTTTTTTCCTTCAAGTACCTTTTCCCTCTCATTTTAAACCCTAGGGTATTTTGAAGAGAATTCAAGACACATGTTTCTGATTCATTTACACTTAACTCATCAACATGTTGTTTTGCAAGAGTCATTTGATGTCCAAGAAGACTTTTTGAAATATATATTAAATGTATGTACACAGGCACATTTATGTTTACATGGATATATATGTATACATAAATATGTGTGTATGTGTGTGTGAACAGTGCCAGCTTTTCAATAGGTGAAAACAAAGAGTTTAGAACCATGCTTTTGTGAACATCTGTCTTTTTCATGCTGATAAATTACTTTGAAAACTCTCTCTTTGGAGAAATGTCTATTCAGCTCCATTGCCCATTTTGTAAACTGGTTTATTTGTAGTTTTTTGCTGTTGAGTTGTAGGAGGTTTTTAAAATATATTTTGGATATCAATGGTTTGTAAATATTTTCTCCCATTTAAAATGTTAATATGTATCAAACATAAAATTAGACATTGGGAAAATGGGGCTGTTGCAATGAGCACAAAAACACGAAATCAGGTATTATCTGTGATATCTAGAGTCTGGTATAACTTCATCCAACATCTTATTGTATAGTCTTCAATTGTCACAATATCAGGACACTGTAGATTAAGGGACATTTAGTAACTTCAAATGGTAACACTTTATAAAGAGGACGCTTTAGAATCTCAGGATACTCTCCAACCAACTTTATCTAAATGCTTGAAACAATAACAAGAAATTTATATTTTAGACTTGCATTCCTAAAATATCCAGTAACTATCAGAGTGATAACCACCAATACTAAAATGTTATCTCAACATAATATAGTCAATATTCAATTTTTATTGTAGCCCAATATTTTGGAGCAAGTACTACCACAGAAGTATCTTTACCCCTAAGATAAAACAAAGGTAATACAGCTGAACTAATACTATGACTTTTATCTACCAAGATGCATTTGATAAAAGTAGCATAAAGCTTGACCAATCATGGCATAAACAATGCAAATAGTTGATTATCTCACCTGCTATTATTATGAACAAAAAAATAAACATAACATGACTCTTGTCCTTATGTCTGCTTTCTGCAGAGTGAGTGAGCTTACATGAAATATTCCACCAAAGTGTGGATGGATTTGATTTGACAAGACGGTGTCCAGGTGTTAAGATGGAGAGACAGAAAGGCAAGAAAATATCATAACTTCTAAGGTGTCATGGATCTGGCATTTCCAGTTGAAATCTCCCTCTCTTCCCCTGCTTCTCCTGTCATCTGATTTACAACTTCACTATATGGACCTAACACAACAGAGAGTCCAAATGCACCCACTTAGCTAAAAGCCTTTGCCCAAGCTGTTCTGTCTGTTGAGGTCCTGTTGCAGATGCTGACGTTATGCCCATCATTTTCTCTACAAAGAGTCAGCCCAAATGCCTCAACCCCTTGAAGTTTTCTACAATCTTCCATATCAGTTAATTGCTCTTTGAATCTTTCTTCAGTAACATGATTGCAATGGACTGAATGTTTATGACTCCCAAAATTCATATGTTGAAATTCTAATCTCCAGTGGGATGGTATGGCGAGGAGGGGCCTTTGGAAGGTGATTAGGTTATGAGGGTGGAACACTCATGAATGAGATTAATGTCCTTATAAGAAGGGCCCCAGAGAGCTCCCCAGCCCCTTCTGCTGTGTGAGGTTACATTGAGAATTCAGACATCTGTGAAGAAGCAGGATCTCCCCAGACATGGAATGTGCTGGTGCTTTGATCTTAGACTTTCCATTCTCCAGAACTATAAGAAATAAATTTCTGTTATTTATAAGCAATTCAGTTGATGTTATTGTGCTATAGCATCCCAAAGAGATTGAGACAACTACCATAACTACTACTATTAAACTTATTAATCATTATCTTGGATGATTTGGTAACCTTGTATCAAATCGTGTGCTGAGCACTTTATACACATTATCTCATTTAATCCCCACAACCATTTATTGAGACTGTTACCATCATCATTATCTTTACCATCACTACTATCATCATCATCCACACCATTGTCTTCCCTTTTTCTTCTTTCTCCTCCTCTTCTTCTCTTCCTCCTCCTGTTCTTCTTCCCCCTTCTCCTCCTTCTCCTTTTTCTTTTTCTTCCTCACCATTATTATTCTCACATTGTATGCAAGAAAACTGAGTCTGGAGAGGCCTAATAACTTACTCAAGCTCACAACTGAAGGAAGTGAATGAACTAGGACTTGACTCCCAGTCTTTCGACTTGAACTTCTGTCTGCCAACTTCTCTGTCAGCCACTCTGCCCTAGCAGCCTCCCTGCACACTGCTTCCCTGCACTGTGCTGCATGGCTAATGGTGCACCTGCTGCCTCCCTTGCCAGCCTATCAGATATTTACAGTGATTTTGTATTATTCACACCTAACCCTCATTTTGGGCCCTGAGCCAGGCACACAGTAGGCCTATGCTAAATATTAACACATTTTTAAAATTATTATTTGTGGTACATATACACCATGGAATACTATGCAGCCATAAAAAGGAAGGAGATCATCTTCTTTGCAGGGACATGGATGAAGCTGGAAGCCATCATCCTCAGCAAACTAACACAGGAACAGAAAACCAAACACTGCATGTTCTCACTCACAAGTCGGAGTTGAACACTGAGACCACATGGACACAGAGAGGGGAACAACACACACCATGGCCTGTTAGGGGGTGGGGGGTGAGGGAAGGAAACCTAGAGGACAGGTCAATAGGTGCAGCAAACCACCATGGCACACTTATACCTATGTAACAAACCTGTACGTTCTGCACATATATCCAGTTTTTTCTTTTAGAAGAAATAAAGAAAAAAATTACTTTTACATCATTCAGCCTTAAAAAAAGAAGGAAATCCTGTCATTTGTAATGACATGGATGAACGTGGGAGACATTGTGCTAACTGAAATAAGCCAGTCTCAGAAAGAAAAATACTGCATAATCTCACTGACATGTGAGATCTAAAAAAAGTTGAACTCCTGGAAGTAGAGAGTAGAATGGTGGTTACCAGAGGCTGGGGTTAGGGAAGGGAAGGGGGAGCTGTTGGTCAAAGGGTAGAAAGTTTGTTTTAAGCAAGATGATTAAGTTCAGGTGATCTATTGTGCAACATGGTGATTGTAGTTAATAACAATGTGTTGTATTCTTGAAAATTGCTTTAAAGACTTTTTTTGAATGGGCAAAACATTCACGTGGTTCATAAGGCAGAAAGGAGAATACCGATACAAAAAACAAACAAACAAAAACAAAAACAAAAAAACAAAACTCTCAATCCTGGCCCCTAGGCCTCTAACCACCCAGTTCCCATCTTCCTTGAGATAATCAGTTATGTTAGTTTCTTATTTATCCTTCTAGAAATGATTTATGCTCACACAAGGAAATACTTACATGGACTATTTTCCCCTCTTTTTATGTGCATGATAGTGTACTATAAATACTGCTCTGTGCTTTTATGTTAAGTATTACTGGTGCTGTTATTATTAGCTATTATTCAGCTTATTGAAAGGGTGATTTCAAAAAACAAACCTGTTACCTTTCTTTCCACACTCAGCAGAAAAATTTATTGAGGCGTGAGTCAAGTTGGAAGGAAAAGAATAATCTTCTCCTCCCAGCATCTCTATATGTTCATTGTTCTCTCCGTCCAATTAGACAGGAGTCCCTGTAGGACAGGCTTGGAATCTAATTTCCCAGTGCCCTCCACCTCACCCAAAATCCCCAGTGTCTGGCAAATCTGACTTAAATCCCAGAGGCAGGGGCTGAGGATCCAGGCTCTGATATTCTGAACACAGGATGGCTGGCAGCACTAACCCATGCTGTCTTTTACACATCTCAGCAGGTGGGTCAGAGGTCTGGTCAGGGGACAGTGGATTCAGGAGTTTAAAACTATGCAGAGACTTTTGGTCAATACCCAGTGGCTTCTGGATCTCCACATGGAATTCTAGTATTCACTTACTTTGATCTTCTGTAAGCTCTCTCTAGTTTTATCTTTGATCAGCAATCTCACTTCCACTTTCTGTGTTGGTTGTCTGAAAGCCAGAGAGTTTCTGAGAAAATGTCTGAGCTTGTTGTTCCTTCCATCGAATGGGTTGGGAGGAAGGGTACACAAAGTACAATCTTTTTTTGCTTTTGGTGAAAAATTTTCCTCTTTCGTTCTTATGGTAGCTTCCTGTAATCCTTACAATTTAAGGAAGGTGCGGTGGAGAAAGACAAAGTCGACAGGTTCCCCCAAAACAGCCTGCTGTTCCCTTTACATGAAGAAAGGCATTTCCTTTGGCCTGCTCTCCAACTGGGCTTCCCTCCCTTCTCCAAATCTCTTTTCTGTTTCTGTTCCACTTTTTATACCTTATGCCCCTGGTCTACCACCCAAGAGGTCTGGCATGGTACTTGCAGTCTCTGACTCAGAGTACATTTTTTCACACTCCCTCTGCCTCTTGAGTTTAGCGGCTTGCCCACACTAAAAACTGATTTTACCATCAGCCACCTACTCAAGGTTACATTTTCCGGTGCAATTTCCTTTGAATAATCCCTCTCTCCCCTAAGCAATCTTCATGCCTGGAGTTTACACCTCTTCTTTTCCCACCCCTGCCCCCAGATCCCTCTCACCATAATTCCCTATTTCCCTCCTCAACAATGACTCTACTTTTCCAATGAGGATTTCCAATCTGTAATTGTTTGAGAGAGCTGATGTCTAAGCTTGCGGCTTCTGTTGAGTTGGTTTAGTTGGTTTCAGGGATCCAGACATTTGTATATGAATTTAAATTGTAGGGACACTCAGCCATGAAGGATTTTATGTACTGTGGGCATAGACCTACTTGCCAACAAAGCTTCAAGACGTTTATAGGTTTGGTAGAGTTATGTGGCATGTCTTGGAATGGTTTCTCACAGTTATGTAATTATTGCAAGAAAAAGGTTTGTGTGGGGTCTGTGTATATGTGTGTTTGTATGTATTTCCTGCTTCTTTGCTTTTCTTCTTTAAGAAAAAAAATCTTAATACAAAGGAATGTGTGAAAGGCGCAAATGTGAAAGCTCCAGGGCCTTTGGATAACTACTAAGGAGTAAAAGGCCAAAATATGTTTAGCACAATTGTCTCCGTTCAAGCGCTAACAAGATGGAACAAGTCTTCCACACTCCCTGGGGATCCTGGCAGAGCAGTCTGCTGGATCATTCCATCTCCTGAACTTCTTCATAATACTAATCCCAATCAGTATTAGTTGGTAAGTATGTGCTTCATGAATGCCTTTCCTTCAAAAATAAAAGCCTTATGAGGGTAAGGTGCTTACCTTGATACTTAGTCACAATATTCCCAGTCTAGTAGAGAAGCTGACATGCAGTAGGAGCTTGGCAAACATCTGTTAAGGAGTGAATGAATCTGGGTTCATAATTGTATCCTAAGCTTCTAGCATGCTTGATATATAGGAGGAGCCTAACAGATATTTTTGAAATAAATGAATGACTCAAGGCTTCTCTCAGGTCAAACTGCTCATTTGTCTTTGGAGGGGTTTTGGATTATATCCTGAATGTGGTGAGTGTCATGTTCTAGAAACTCCAAAGTCTATTACATTCCCTTGAAGAGAACAGATGGACAGATGTATAGGTAGTCAGGTAGGTAGGTAGATAGATAGATAACATAGATAATAGATAGATAGATAGATAGATAGATAGATAGATAGATAGATAGATAGATAGATAGATGATAGATAGATACATACATACATACATACATACATGCATACATACATACATAGACAGGTCTTTGGTTTTAGCAACTATTTAACTTAGTTGAATTTGGAGTGCAAGTACTCTCTCTCCTTTGGTAGGCAGAAACTCAATTCTCAGTACAGTTCTTTTAGCCTTTGCTAGGCTTCTTGGAGTCCACCCATGTGTGTATGGTTCAGGAGCCAACCAGAGATGTGAGTAGAGTTTACATACACAATCTGGAGGACTCCCTCTCTGGCTCTTTCCTTTCTGGACTGGTGCAGATTGGTGCCTGCTCTCAGACTAGAATAGAGGCAATGAAAATAGGAAGCTCACTCAGTGCAGTTCTTTCCTTCCCAGTATCAACTCTTT
The DNA here is from genome assembly GCF_029281585.2 of Gorilla gorilla gorilla. NCBI lineage: Eukaryota > Metazoa > Chordata > Mammalia > Primates > Hominidae > Gorilla > Gorilla gorilla. The sequence goes on from NC_073234.2 coordinate 130,545,764, forward strand.
TCTAGAATCTTCCTGCTCTCAGTCACTCTCTAGTGCCTTCAGGTGATTATTTTATATTTTGTGCAAAATCTGTCTATCTATCTATCTATCTATCTATCTATCTATCTATCTATCTATCTATCATCTATCTATATATCTATCTATCATCTATCACCTATCTATTATCTACCTATTCATATATATATATTCTACCTATCTGTCATCTAGCTATGTATCATCTATCTAACTACTCTTCTATCTGTTGGTCTAATTAGCGTTCTTGGCTGCAAACTACAAAGCCCAATTTAGCTGGTTTAATTCAAATATATATTTGTTAAAAGATATGGAGTGACTCACAGAATCTCTAGGAGGCCTGTAGAGTCAAGCTTATAGTGTACGGAATCAAGAATAATATCTAAAGCACACACTATGATGACTGCCCCAGTAAAAACTGCCATTCCTTTCTTGGCACCAACATCGCAGCTCATGTGAACATTGCAGTTCTCACCAGTGACACTGGGAACCAGATATAAAGATTGCTCACCATAAAATCTGGACACCTTTATCTCCACCATACCAGATGATAGATAACTATGCAAGCCTATTTTTATGCTGGGAGTGTCTGAATGGTGGAGCCTAGGCTAAATACATAACTGGAAGAGAGGCTGGAAAAATGAATCTAACTTGCCTTTCGGCAAGATAGAGCTCATGTGTGGGAAATTCTCTAAATAGAGGACAATTTTCCAAATGATGCTAAGTGGCCAATACCATGGGAAAGAATCTACTACATTAAATATCCATCTGTCTATATATCATCTTACTATTATCCATCTATCCATCCACATATTTTTTTTCATCTCTTGGGGACAGAAACTATGCCTTATTCATCAACTTATCTCCAGAATTTAATGCAGATCCACATTATACATAGTCAGCACACAACTGAAATTCAGGAAGCACTTGACTCTTCCACCAGCAATTCCTTTCCTTCTAAATCCTACCCTGTGTCTTTTCATTTTTATTTTCTAAAGTTGGCATATAACAATTGTACATATTTATGGGATACAATGTGATGTCATGACACGTGTATACATTGTGCAATGATCAAATCAGGGTAATGAGCATATCCATCCTATCACTTATTATTCCTTTTGTACACGTTAACCAACTTCTCCCTGTCCCCTTTCCCTCTACTTTCCCCAGTCTTAGGTAACCCCTGTTCTATGTACTACTTCTATGAGGTCAACTTTTTTAGATTCCACATATGAGTGAGATCATGTATATTAGCCTTTCTGTGCCTGGCTTATTTCACTTAACAAGATGTCATCCAGGTTCACCCATGTTGTCACGAATGACAGGATTTTATTCTTTTATTCTTTTTTATGGCTGAATAGTATTCCATTGTGTATGTATAACATATTTCCTTTATCCATTCATCCATTGTTGGACATTTAGGTTGATTCCATATCTTGGGTATTGTGTATAGTGCTGCAATAAACATGGTGCCCTAGATCTTAAAACTTCCAAACTGCTGTCTCTTCTAAGAAGCTTCTCCAACTCTGAATTTTCCTACCTCCCATCAGAATTAATCTCTCCCTTTTCTCTACTTCCAATAATTAATGTACATCACCATTCTAGTATCAATTGTGTGCCTTTTAAAATATCTATATGCAAGTATTTTTTTAACTAGATTCTGATTTTATGTCTTAACAACGATAAAAACTCACATTTGCACAGGGATTTATAGCTACAAAGAATTTTCACAAAATCTACATTTTATTTAATTCTGCCAGTGACACCATGGGGTAGGTTCAATTGTCATCTCTTTTGTATGAATCACAGAATGGTTGCCTGGAGAGCTAACGTCAACTGTTAATGGTCGCAAGGATACATAGAGTGCCGAACTAAGCATTAGGCTGTAACTTTCAGCCTTTAGGACCTGAGCTTTTTTGTGTAATTGTTTGGAAAGGCTAAGCTTTGTTGCTGTATCAGGCTAATCTAAAAATCTCTGAGACTTAAGAGAATAAAATTTTATTTCTTGCTCATTTAATTAAACAACTTGCCCTAGTTTTCCTGGTTTTAGCATTGAAAATCCTGAGACCCAGGGACTCCCTCCGTTCTGAACAGGCAAACCAGGATGGTTAGTCACTCTGCTCATTCAGTGATAATGTAAACTTGGCATCCCTTCGCCATTTCGTAGCTATGACTTCTGGAACACAGGGCCTCTGAGATCATAACAGGAGAAGAGAGAATGAGAGAGCCACAAGCAATCTTTTTAGGGGCTAGGTATTTTCATACCTAGCGGAAGTGACGGCTTACGTCACTTCCGCTCACCTTCCATTGGCTCCTACCTAACTGCAAGGGAAGCTGGTAAACATAGACTTCCTGTGTGTACAGGAAGAGGAAATGACATGAACAGACAGCTTTGTAATCGGCTTCACCACTCTGATCTCTCTCATCTTGGTATCTCCTTGTCTTAGTGTGTTCGGGCTTCTCACACAAAAATCCCTTAAACTGAGTGGCTTATAGGCAATGGACATTGATCTCTCACGGTTCTGGAGGTGAGAATGTACAAGATCAACATGACAGCAAACTCAGTGTTTGGTGAGGGCCCACTTCTTGACTCATATATGGCATCTTCTCACTCCGTCCTCAAACAGCAGAAGGGGCAAGGGAGCTCCCTGAGGTCTCCTTATAAAAGCACTAATCCCATTCATGAGTGCTCTGCTTTCATGACCTAATCACCCACAAAGGCCCCACCTCCTCATACCATCACCTTGAGGGTTAGGATTTCAACGTATGAATTCTGGAGGTGGACACAAACCTTCAGTCTATAGCATTCCTGTGGGTTCCAATATGGCCTTTTGTAATCTGGTGGGCAAGAACTGTTCTTATTAAATACAACTTACGTTGTGTTTTGCTTTAATAATTAGCAGTTCACATTCTTTTAAAAAAACCCAGAAAATACAGATAAAGAATGAGAATAAAAATAAAAATTATCCCAAATCCGACCATTACTAATATATGTTAATATTTTTGTGTATTATTTTTGTGGTTTTTCTACATATGTAGCAAGCATTCATTTTTTCCACAGAAGTATCACAGTGTATTTACTATTTTATATCCGGTTTTCCTACCACCTGTAAGATTTTAAGAATAACTTTCCATGGTTATGTATACACTCTTTAATGGTGGAACAGTATTCTATTTTATAGATGTACCTCAATTTGTTAAGGCAATCTCAGTTTGAGGGGCACTCTAGTGTAATGGCTATGAGCACAAGGTTTCATTTGGGTTCGAATGTCAGTTTCAACACCATTCTTAGACCTGGGTAAAAGGAATCCCTGCTTTGGATGGACCCATGCTCCAGTGTTTACTGATTTCCCTTGAGATATCAGGATGCCACTCTGGCCCTCCTCCTGCCCCATCTCTTCCCATGAGGTGAGAAGTCTGTAGGGTGAGGACATGAATTCTTTGTTTTTTTTTTTTCCGGAATCCTACTCTGTCGCCAGGCTGGAGTGCAGTGGCACAATCTCGGCTCACTGCCACCTCCGCCTCCCGGGTTCAAGTGATTTTCCTGTCTCAGCCTCCCAAGTAGCTGGGATTACAAGCGTGTGCTACCACACCCAGCTAATTTTTGGATTTTTAGTGGAGACAGGGTTTCACCATGTTGGCCAGGATGGTCTCGATCTCCTACCCTCGTGATCCACCCACCTCGGGCCTCCCAAAGTGTTGGGATTACAGGCAGGAGGCACCGTGCCCAGCCAGACATGCACCTTTTTTTAAGAACCTATGCCCTCTTCTAAACCACATTCCAGATACCTGGGACACAATAATTTCCTGCTTTTGCAGCCCTAAATCTGCATCTAGGATTGGTCCTGGCTTTTCTCTGGGCTCCCTGAGGATGATGACATTTCCAGTGTATGTACCCTCAGACCTAAGGGGAGGCGAGGAGGCCACTGTTTAGGTGGAGGGGTCTCAATGGAGCTTCAGTGTGCTTGTTGGCATGTCCGCACACATCTGCATGTGTCTTCTGACAGCGTGGGATGAAACTGGGGGTGGGAAAAGAAAGGGGCCAGTTGTTGGCCATGGGCTGGTTCTCTCCACACCCCCACATCCGGGTAGAGCGAGTCGAGGAGTCTGAGGATTCAACATTCAGTCCTGGCCTCTCAAGTCATTACAAAAGCATATTTATTCAGATGAGACAATGGAAAAAATATTATTTGACAGTTAATTATCTTGATTTATGACTTTTTAAATTTTTTTAAAAATTTTTTTCGAGACAGAGTCTTGCTTTGTCACCCAGGCTGGAGTGCAGTGGCGCAATCTTGGCTCACTGCAAGCTCCGCCTCCCAGGTTCACACCATTCTCCTGCCTCAGCCTCCCGAGCAGCTGGGACTACAGGCGCCTGCCACCATGCCCAGCTAATTTTTTGTGTTTTTAGTAGAGACAGGGTTTCACCGTGCTGGCCAGGATAGTCTCAATCTCCTGACCTCGTGATCCACCCTCCTCGGCCTCCCAAAGTGCTGGGATTACAGGCGTCAGCCACCGCGCCCGGCCTGATTTATGACTTTTCAAATGGTCTGAAGACTTTTCATTTGTTCCCTTGTCTTGGCCCTGGCAAAAGTTATGCATGAGCCTGCATGGCTCCATGTGCAAGCTGTGTGTAACTTTGAACAAGTTGCTTAACCTTTCTGTGCTTCAGTTTTGTTAGCTCTAAATTGGTCAAAATAACAGCATCAAACTCATAGGATTATTTTCGGTATGAAATAAGCTAATTGAAGTAAAGTGCTTAAAATAGTGCTTGGTACATGGGAAACACTAAATATTTGACATGATAATTATTTTGGCTCTTATTATTGCCATTATTATTATTATTATTATTTTAAATATTAGATTGTTCCCAGTCTTTGCAAACCTAAACAATAATTCAGTGAACACCATTTTAAATGAATATCTGTACACATTCATAATCATTTCTTTAGAAAAAAATATTTGTTAGACAGGAAATTTTAGGGTCAAAGAGGGTGCACATTTTAAAGTCTTTTGATATGTTAATGAACTGCTTCTAGAATTAAATTGGTTGAACATATTATTCATTAGCTTTAATTCCCTGACCGTTGAGGGTTTGGACACTAAATTATCCAGGTTGTTAGTGACATTTCAAACTTAAACTCTTAGTGGGAGAATGAAAGAAAAGCTGGATTAACCCAAACAAAAACTAATTAATAGCGGTCTGCTTAGTCCAGGAAAGCAAAAAGCATATAATGAAGTCAAATGCAAAGCTCAGAAGTTCTTCAGTTAACTGTTGACTGTGTTCAGTGTAGAAGAGATTCTTTAGATCTTATCCTTTCTTTGGGAAAGGCTGTGGTTGCAAGGTTTTATCCCACCTCCCCCTCCCAGTCCTAGCTTGCCTCATTCACCTTCCAGCACAAGGGTTTTCATCCAGTGCCTGGAGGAGTTCTGCCTTCACTTCACTCATCTTTCCCTTGAGAAATCAATACGCTTCTGTGACTTACTGTCAGCCTTTGGCAGCTGGAGATTCAGAGAGGTGGCTGCATGCAGCAGGTGGAGTTTTGGGGCAGGTGTTATTTCCTTTTGGAAATGAGCTCTGGAAAGGTGACAGAAACCGATGGAGTTGGATATGGGGTTTAGTTACTCCAGAAACCCCAGGAGGACAATATATCTCATGTATTTTCATCTGACTTTTGGGATGTCTAATTTCCACCTGTACCAAGTCTGGGGAAGAGGGACGACATGAATAATGCATTGCTGTTGGCCCAGGCTCACTCTGTGGCCTTCTCCATTCTGCCCTGTGCCCACAAAACTGACCAGCATGGGTTACTTCAATGGGCTCCACTTCTCGCTGGCTTCTGTTTGGGTTTGGCCAATGGAAGGCACCCATTGGAGAGTGGAGAGAGGGAGGAAAGAGGCTGGGGTTCGTTCTTCTCTCCAGGTGGCGGGTTTGCAGTGGCTCCTTTTCTCTAAGGAAGGCAGGTCACATCTTCTGTCTTCACTCTCCTACAGCTTCAGCTCTCACCAGGTTCTGATGATCTTGCAGGCATAAGGGTGGTAGGTAGTGTGTTTCTGATTTTCCAGAAGGTTCTTCATCATTGCTAGCTCCTCTTAACTTTGTCCACGGCATTGTGAATAAACTCTCTCCTTTGGGGTGTGCTGATTATTGCCAGGGCTCTGTTTAAGACAAAAGCTCCATGGATTTGGCTAACTTCCAGAAGGGGTCATGCCTCTGGCTGTCACAGCACAATCAAGGGGCAGTAGAATGTGGCAGTTAAGAGTCTGGGCCTTGGAATCCAAGTGGCTGAAGTCCTGGTTCTGTTACTTCAAAGTTTTGTGACCTTGTATATGTGATTTTGTCTCTCTAACCCTCAGTTTTCTCATCTCTAAAATGCAGTTAATAATAGTACCTATCTCCTTAGGTTGGGTTTTTTTTTTTTTGAAACAGGGTCTTGCTCTGCCACCCAGGCTGGAGTGCAGTGGCACGATCACGGCTGTCTGGGTTTCTTTGATGAAGCAATGAAATGGTACCTTTGAGTACCTGGCACATAGGAAGAACCATTGGGGAAAGGTTTACCATTATTATTATATCACTATCTGTTTCATTTACCTATTGTTGCATAACCAACCACCTTAAAGCTCAGGGCCTGTGAGCCTGCCTGTGGGCCTGTTCTTTGGGCAGTATTTAGTGAGGCTGACTTGTCTCTGCTTCATATATTGTCTGGAATCTCCATGGAGGGGTCTGCCTTGGTGAGGAGTGGCTAGGCCAGCTGGGTGCCAGGTGGGCGTGTCCTCTCAATTGTTCCCTGGGTGGTCTCTCTAGCATGGCAGTTCCAGGGAGGTCAGACTTCATACATAGTGGTGTCCTGCCTCAAAGTGAGTGTTCCAAAGTCTGAGAAGAAGCTCGAGGCTTCTTTTGATCAAGTATCAGACGTCCACATCCCTTTTACCACATTTTGTCAGTCAAACAAATCAATAGGGCCAGCATAGTCTCCAGTGTAGAGGTATGAGACCTCACTTCTCTCGATAAAGGTAGAAGAATCTGTAGCCATTTACATTATTCATTGAAGGGAACAGTGTGGGTTGTTGTGTGCTACAAATTAAAAGGAAAATTTGGGGATTTTAAGCCTACTTTTAAACTTTATTTTTTTCTTTCCTACTTTTATTTTAGGCTCAAGGGTTATATGCACAGGTTTGTTATATGGGTAAACTGTGTGTTACAGGGGTTTGGTGTACAGATAATCTTCTCACCCAGGTAATGAGCAGAGTATCTGATAGGAAGTTTTTCAATCCTCACCCTCCATTCTCAAGTAGGACCTGATGCCTATTGTTTCCTTCTTTGTGTCCATGTGTATTTGATATTTAACTTCCTCTTATAAGAGAGAACAGGAAGTATTTGCCTTTCTGTGCCTACATTAATTCGCTTAGGATTATGGCCTCCAGCTCCATCTATGTTGCTGCAAAAGACATGATTTCATTCTTTATTATGGCTGCATAGTATTCCATGGTGTACATGTACCACATTTTCTTTATCCAGTCCACCGTTGATGGTAAGCTTACTTTTGAACCCAATTCAAATTACTTTTAGCAACAACAACAACAACAAAAAGATAATGGTGACTTATTGTCTCATGTAACTGAATAATACTCCTCTGAAGTGTTATTTGATCTAAGACTCAGGATTGACTAGGCTGTCTTTCTCTTCAACTCTCAAGCACACTCCATCCACATGACAGGCATGGTGGCCAGTGGAGAACCACAGTTCACATCCTCCAGCTGAAAGCCACCATCTTTCCTATAGAAAAGCCCTGGGAAAGTCTGAACAATTTGCTTTCAGTTAAGTGCCCACTAGTGTGATGGAGGCATGAAGGGATTGTTGATCCCAGTCAAATCACATGAAGTGGGTTGCCAGCAGAGAAGGTGGGCTCTGAGACCACCAAAGGAAGGGAAATAAGGAAACTGTGATAAAGACAAAACCAGTGTGGCCACAGTCTACCATAAGCATCTCACACTCTGCTATTCTACACTGAATTCTGATGCTAACCACCAGCTGGTGTTAGCACCAAGTCCACAAGTGAAGGACACACTCCCCAGTAAGACTATACTCACTTCCGATGCTAGCCACAAGCTTGAGGGTGTCCAGGCCACTCACACTTCTGACCAGCTGGCTGAAAATTCAAGAGTGCATGACTCTTGAAAGGGGTTGGATAATTTGCTAGAATGACTCAGAGAATACAGGAAATACCTATACCTAGAGTTATAGTTTTATTACAAAGGATACAAAATCAGGACTAGCCAAAAGGAGAGACACATAAGGCTGAGGTCTGGGAAGGTCCTGAACACAGAGCTTCCGTGCCTCTCCCCACGGAATCGGAGTACATCACCCTCTTGACACATCAGTGTTTTTGGTCATCAGGAAGCTCCATTAGTTTTGATGTCTAGATTTTTTATTGGGGTTACATTGCATAGCAATGATGGATTGAATCATGGACCACATGGTCAAACCTGGTCTTCATCAGCCACCCCTCCCAGTGGTTAGGCTGTCTCGAAGCCTCAAATGTCTAACTGTGTGATTAGTGTTTCTGGTTGACCAGCCCCCATCCTGAGTCACCTCGTCTCTTACCATAAACTCAGGTATGGTCTGAGAGGCTCATGAGTAACAAAGACTCCTATTGCTCAGGAAATTCCAAAGATTTAGAGTTTCCCATTTAGAAACCAGAGACAAAGCCCAGTCAAATTCCTTCCTTTTTTTTTTTTTTTTTTTGAGATGTAAAGACAAGGTCTTGCTCTGTCATCCAGGCTGGAGTGCGATGGTACAATCATAGCTCATTGCAGCCTTGGACTCCTAGGCTCAAGCAATCCTCCTGCCCCAGCCTTCTGAGTACAGGCATGCACCACAATGCCTGGGAAATTTTTTTTTTTTTTTGTAGAGACAGAATCTCACTATGTTGCTCAGGCTGGTCTTGAACTTCTGGCCTGAAGCAATCCTCCTACCTTGGCCTCCCAAAGCACTGGGATTACAGGCACAAGCCACCACACAGCCAGCCTCACACTCTTTACTATGCCACACAGGCATTTCTTCATGTGAAATATAAAATTCCCTTAATAAAGCATCATCGCGCCCACTTAGAAATGAAGACATTGTGGGTATTCTGAGATAATACAAGAATTGAGCCCTTGTTTTCTTGAACCCATGTTTTTATTTAATTTTCTTTTCTTACTGTACCCCAATACTTACCTCTAATGAGAAAGCTACTTCGTTGCAAATAACTGCCTCAGTCACCTCCATCTCTAACTGGCAAGTCCCAATTATTCTGCACTCAAGGAATTATCAACTTTAGTGAGGGAATTCCACTCCTTTTGTCTTGTGGAAGATTCTAGGAGTTAAAAGTTCTGAGTTGCAGTCCCAGGTCTGCACATTAGGTCAGTTGGATGCATCCCCTTACCTCTGGACTCAGTTTCTTCATCTGAAAAGCAGCTAGCCTAGACTGACTGCCACAGAGGATATTGTGAGCTCTGAAAGTTTCAGAACTCACTGCCGCTCAGCTTTGCAATGTGGAAATATCACTTGCCATTGGGATGGCCTGGGAAAATTAAGAATACTTTCCAACAGAGGAAATCTACACCCAGAAATTCCCTCTTTTATTTGTCCTTTCACAAATATATTTTCAATACCTGTATGTGCCAGGCACCACATGAGATGCTGGAGATGTAGCAAAAGAAAGGCATATTTAGAGCCTATCTTTATGAATTTAAAGAATGATGAAATCAGACATTAATCCAATCATTCAAACATGATAGAGGAAGTAGGGTGTATGGGGCATAAGATAGGGAGAACTAGGCTGGGCGCGGAGGCTCATGCCTATAATCCCAGCACTTTGGGAGGCCGAGGCGGCAGATCACGAGGTCAGGAGATCGAGACCATCCTGGCTAACATGGTGAAACCCCGTCTCTACTAAAAATACAAAAAAGTAGCCGGGCATGTTGGCACATGCCTGTGGTCCCAGCTACTTGGGAGGCTGAGGCAGGAGAATTGCTTGAACCCAGGAGGCGGAGGTTGCAGTGAGCCGAGATCATGCCACTGCACTCCAGCCTGGGATACGTAGCAAGACTCCATCTAAAAAAAAAAAAAAGATAGAACTAACTTAATCCAAAATCAGGGAGGGCTTCCTGGAATAAGTGGCATTCAAGCTAAAGGATATTGAAAAAGAAGGGTAGAGCAAGTGTCCAAGGGTGTTGCCGGCAGAGAAAAGAATCCCCATGAACACCACAGCTTGAAACATCCAAACTATCGTATAATAGAGGGAATAAATGTCCAGCCTAATTTAAGCCTTGAAGTTTTTGATTGAATGAGCAACTGGATGGCTGTATATCATTCCTTCTATTAAAATGTAAGCATTTTAGGGACAAGGCCGATGGATGCTTCTAAATCCTGGTACCTAATGTTGGGTACACTCCAGTTTCTCAATAAATTCTCTTTAACAAATAGTTATTGGTAGCTACGGACGCTGGTAGCAGGGGCTTACAAACTAAAACTCACACTTATTAAGCGCTTACTATGTGCCAAGCACTGTTCTAACTGTTACTAGGATAAATTAGTTAATTCTGATAATCAACGTTTATAAAATATCCTCATTTTGCAGATGAGAAAACAAGGGCACAGAGAAGCCAAATAACTTTTCCATCCCGAAGTTTGTACAGGTATTAAGTGGTAAAGCCAGGTTTCAAATGCCAGCAATCTGCTCTCAGCTACTGTATCATGCCTGTGTTGGAAAAGGAAGAAACGCAGGATCTTACCCTTCAACTCAAACCACTTAAAACGGGATAAAAGTAATATTTGTGAAAAGAATGTCACATCATCTGACTTTTTGATTCTAAAGTTCAGTTAGATCAGATATATTAAGTCAGATATTAAATTTTTTTAAATGTTTCTGTGCAACAGATATTGTGGAAAGGAAATAGTGTGCATAATCTCATTTGATTTTCAAATAAACTCTAGATACAGGGGCTATGACTATAATTCCCATTGGAACTGAGATTCAGAGAGGCTAAGTAACTCGCCTCAACTTGCCCAGCCAGAAGGAACAAGGTGTACCCAGTTGATGTGAATGCAGGCCCTGTCCACTCCACTATTCAACTCTAAAGCCAGTTTATCCACAACCCGAGACAGAACACCAAGGTACTGTGGCTCAGCGTTTCATATATTTTAAGGCTTTATGTCCACTGGAGATCTGTGGCCGAGTCCAGACATAGCCTGGAGCCAAGAAGGTGTCTGCCTCAGTTGATAAGTTCCTTCCAGCCCTCGTATAGACAGCCAAATGCCTCACACCCTCCCCTGGCTCCTGGAGGAATGACTTTCACACTAAAGGGAGGTGGAGATGGTTCTTATCTTGACACTTCAAAGAAAGCCTTCCCCCTTGACATCTTCCTGCCCTAAATGGTGCTGATGTGGAAACCTGGTGATGAAGGGTTTGCCTCTTTCCTTTGATCCTTGGGCAAGCTGGGCCATTCCTGCTCTTCCAGGCCTCAGGAATGCTGGCCCCACTCGCTCAGCTTCTTGCTTCCTATAATATTTACAGCTTTAGATGGCTCCTTCACTTTTTCAGTTTTATCCAAAGTCAATTGCCAGGGGGGTAAGAACCAAAAAGAAAAGAACTCTGCGTCTGGCGGCAGAGTATAAACAGTTTAATCAGCTGGATGGTTCTGAGGTTGTCAGATGCTGTTACTACTCATGCTCTAACTCTGGGCCTAAACTTTGGTCCCTCATTTTGGTGTCATGGACCCCCATCATAATCTGTTGATAGCTATAGACATTCTCTCTGTTTTTAAATTGTGCACAAACAGTGAAATCTGTGAATGCAATTTCAAAGAGCTCACAAGCCCTCTGAAGCCAATCCCTGGATTTCTCAGAGGGTTTGTGGATTCAGATTAATAATGCTTGAAGCACAACTACTGCCACTGAGAACAGGACAATAGTTACACATGCTGTTCTGGAGTTAGACAGACCTGAGTTGGAATCCTTGCTATCACTGTTTCTTCGTACCTTAGTCAAATTACTCAACCTTTATGGCCCTCAATTTCTCCTCTGTACAATGAAGATGGCTCTAGCCCACGTCTCATACAGTTGCTGTGAGAATTACATGAGTTAATGGATGTAATATGTTTAGCATATGTATTAGTGGTAGTAATAGCTCTGTTGGCGAGTACCATTTTTGCACATGATTTCCTGCTTCTTCAGATCCTGTCCCAGTAAAGAGATCTTCAGGAGAAGAGCTACTTTATGAACACAGGCCCCAATTTTTTCATCTGACAAACGGGTTTGTCGTAACACCTGTCCTGCCAATGCACAGACTTAATCGGAAAGCACAACCAAGCTAAAAGAAAGGAGAGTGCTCTGTTAATTACAGATGCCATAAATGTGTGGCTCTGAGATCATTATCATTCTGTTTGATGGGAAGTTTTGTGGGTCTTGAGTTGGGTGTCTTCCAGATACTTGATATTTCAGGGAGATGGGACCAAGAGGGCTAGCTTCTTGGTGAATTACTAACCCTAAATTTCTTTCATGATGCTAATTAATATTTTACAAATTCATCAACTCAAACTCATAAAAAGTTATTCTCTGTTGATCTCCTGGAGGGAGGAGATAAGATGGATATAAAGGAATTCATTCAAAGTGCAAAAGAAAGGGGAGAGAGATATTGAGTCAATATGTTTATCTGAGCCCGTGACCCCAACTCAGCCCAGCTAAGCATTTTGACAGAAGGTTACAAAGCAAAAATGCTGGTGAAGAAAGAAGAATGATCCATAAAGGAGGAAATTCTGATCCCTGGAATTCACCCAGCATCTCTCCATTCCTCCTTTTGTATGACAGGCACTCTTGTAGAGCCTGGAGAAATCAGTCTGAACGAGGCTCTGGCTTGGCTCTAAGGAGCGCTGAGATGAATGAGAATAATAGCAGCAATCATAGCAGACATCATGCTGTGCTCTTTCTAGTCACCAATCACTTGCAAATATGTGCAGAACACCTACTATGTATCAGGTAATGAAATCAAGCTCCTTCTCTTTCCTTGGCTTCCTGGAAGCTGATGGAGTCCTTTTATCTTTGTCATGAATGCAGGAGGCAAGATAAAGATGATACCAGACAAAGAGTCATAGAAAAGCCAGCCAGGTGAGGAGGAGAGAGGGAGCTGTCAGCTGACAAAATTTAGAGAGTCCTTGTTCATCCAGTTCAGCAAAGACACAGTTTCACCATCCACATCGTTAGCAGACAGTTGCATGGGGTTGCAGGTTAATTTATGACCCGGAGATTGCTGCCTGTGGCATAATTCACCCAAGGAAGTAAGGCCTAGGTCAATATATGTTTAAGTAAAAAGGTTCTGGAAATCCCCAAGGGGTCAAGCTGAGAAAGCAGCCTCCTATAGCCAAGACAGGAGATGCTAGGAGAAGCAAGAGTGGAACAGACAGTAGGAAGGGAAGGAAGGCGGTGAGAACCATCTAGACTCAGTAAATACAACTATTTTAGTCCAACTGCAGCCCTGTAGCAGGGTAAGAACAGGAGAGGCCAATGGAAGGAACTCACAGTTCATCTGCCTGTTTTCTTTCGTTTAATCTATTTAACGCACTTAATGGAGTCAATGTTGTTTGAACACGTATGGATTTAGCATACTTAATATGTTTATTTATTGTATCAAGGGAACAAATGACAAGATCACATATATATATATATATATATATATATATCTTCATCCACCCATCTCTTTCTCTATCTCTCTGTCATATCTGTTATATCTATCTATCCATACATCTATACCTCTCTCGGTTTTTCTCTTTCTATCATATTCATGTCATCATTAACTATTTACCTATCCATCTCTCTGTCTATCCATCCTCTCTCTCTTTCCATCATATCCATGTCATCATTATCTATCTATCCACTGTCTATCTATCTATCTGTCTAGAAAAAGATAAATAGTGCAGTGATAGAAATAAATAGCTGGTACAATAAAATTTTGATCTGTGCTATTTTGTCAGATTCTTTCATAGTTTTTAGAAAACTCTTAGAAAGGTATAATATTGATCTATTTACACACACACATTAGTTGTTACTAATTAAATCACTTAAGCACTGCACTAAGTTGTATGTGTAGCATCTCATCTGATTGCTAACAGCAATCCTGCAAAGCATATAGAGTTAGTCCCATTCGAAGATGAGAAAACTGAGGCTCAGAGAAGAGGTTTTTCTGCCACTTAAATTCTCTGCCTCATCCTTGCCCCATCTGCATCATGGATATTAAACTGCCTGACTTTAGGCATCCTGGAGCTTCTCTCAGATTCCCAGCTTCATTTTCTCTAAAATGAGAGTTTGCAGGGCAGTAGAGACAGACGGACTTGGATAAGGAGTAAGTGATTTTCCCATGAATTTACATCACTTTGTTCAAGGGCCCCACAATGCAAGAAACCATTTGACTTTGGGGCACTCCTAGAAAATTCTCTGTAAGTGGTTAAGCTGGGTATAACAGAAGCTAAAGGTTACCATGTGTCTACCATGTTCTTGAACCAGAAACCAGTAATTTTAACCACCAGCCTACAGACCTATTTTTTAAAGGTTAATTAGAGAAGTTGGGAGGGCAATAAGAATGAAGTCTGCAGCTATTATTACTCCATGTGACAGAACAATACATTGTCATAGAAAGTTTTCATCATTCTTAATTTCCAAACCAGGACACCTTCCAGATCTAGCCACTTAGCTTCATCCTTCAGAATTTAAACATCTACAGATCTTCTCTTCATCCCTCTTATCAGCATGAATCTGGATGCCCTTATCATTTCTAGGTAGTTCTGGCAGCACATCTTTGAGGCTCCTTATATGGTTTCTCTTGCTAGAAGTTTCTGGAACTAGGGTTTGAACATCATCCTATAAACTAAAACAATTATTTACGATACAAATTTATTTCCTTTCCTTATTCCAATCCACTGGGCAGCTAAAATTTGGGAAATCAAACCATAATGTGACTGAGCTTGGAGAAAGTGTTGCTAGTCCCATTCCCATTACGTGAAGAAAATCGTAGCCAAGATTAAATCCTGCCTGTCTTGACTCTTCAGATGGAACATGGAATATAAGGCAAGCATTTTTCCAGAACCAGAATTTAAGACCCAAGACTGGCTCACTGCTACGGTTTCGAGATTTCATAAATAAAAATAAAAGATGCTGGGTAAGCTTAAATACAAATAAATGGTCATTACCTTGTAAGCGTCAGTGTATCTCATGTAATATTTGGGACTCCATTTATACTCAACACATTAGCTTTTTAATTATCCAAAACTCAAATTTATCTGGGTGTCCTGTATTTTACCTGGCCATCTTAGTTGGATCAAAAGCTTGAACATGGGTGTGGATTTAGAAAAAAATTACGGAAGAATGATCAAGTATAGAAGATTGGGTAGACCCATCCCAAATATTTCAAGTTGGATGGTGTGAGCAGACTGTTCTTGTGGCTATGAAAATAGCTAACGCTGATAAAAGCAGTTCCAGGCATGAAGCTCTATGCTAAGCACCTCATATGGAAGTTCTCTGTGGACTCCTTGAGATGGGCAGTATGAATATCCCATTGTGCAGAAGGAGAAACTGAGATCCAAATATCTTGCAATCAGTAAGTAGATTTTACTAAGGCTGGAGCATTTTAGGGAGCAATGAGCCCTCGACATTTGTTACAGAGGCACAGAGATGAGAGGTGACTTGCCTGGGGTCCCACACTAGTCTTCTACAGAGCCAAGATTCTGACCCTAAGTCTGCCTTTATCACTCCTCTCTAATTCCTTCCAAATCCCTACCAATGTTCTACTAGCTTTGATCCAACTCAGGTTCGACTGAGCCAGCCTTAGAGAAATTGAATTTCCTTAATAGGTTTCCCTAGACAAATCACTTGAGAACTAGGAAAACTCAAAGAGAGAAATAGGTGGAAGCTAGGAGCCCTCGATTCTCCTTCTGGCTGTGATACAAATAGGTTGTATGAACTTGAAAAATCCCTTGCTGTCTCAGACCCTCAGTATGGGGTCTGGAAAAATAAGGGGGACATACTCAGTAGCCCTCCAAGTCGCTTCTGTGGTTGCACTCTGCGATGCTAAGATGCTCTGTCTCCTGCAAACTCCGGCATTGGAGCCTTGCCCTCACACACCAAGCATCTTAGGTTGATACAATAGACAGCAGACAAATCCCATTACAGACCACTCTGTGAGTCTCCACTTTGTCACTGACTGTTATGTGACCTTAAATAGGCATTCTCCACTAATCTCCCTGGGCCTGGCCTCTCCTATTAGCAGCTGGAGACAAGGATATTTACCTGTAATAAAGCTCTTTGAGCTCCTCAGATAAAGAGCTTTGCAGTAACAAAGCTCAAAGTGGATTTTTTTTTTTTTAACGGAGCAGCACACTAGCTTTGTTTTGTGTTTTGCATGTCTCTCCCCGCCCCAACACTCCAGAGAAGTGCAAATTTTGCTTGCCTTCCAGGTTTTCTCTGGGTTAATTCATTTGTTTGCTTCTGAGTTCGAATAGGTCTTTCTTCTAGACTAGAGGTTCCTAGACTTTCTCAGTTTAGGGTGATTTTAGTATCTTAGTATCTTTTTTCATAAAGTCCATAACAATTCTGTTTATGAAGTCATTCACTCCAAAACTTTTTAATATGTAAGTCCTAGCAATTTAGCACTGTTTGAAAAAGAATACCATGCATTGAAAGAAAAAATATTATATCATACTTAAATAAGCTGATTTACAGAGTCATGAGATATGGGGACCTGTTGGATACTATGATTTCTCAAACCTTGGAATCAGATTGGTCACCGTCACTTTAATTTTCTGTTCCACATTGATTTTCATGAGACACTTTTTTTTTTAAAACACAGCCACTTGCAAAAAATCCAGCTTCTCAAGACAAGGAATTATCTAATGGATATAGTGAAAGTAGATGGTGTAGGCCCATTCCATTCTATCTCTCCTGATAAATACAACTAGAATCTCTAACAAAGAAACATAAAGCCACTATCAGAAGACTCTGAAAGGTAGAGAAAAGAAAGTAGATTAGCTAGAAACCTCAGCCTTCTATATGTCTAAACTTGGACACTAGAATATCCTGCAGCCCAGAAACACCAATGGATGCAGACAAAATTAATGGTCCCCCCACCTCCCAAAACACCCTATTCTTCTAGTCAAAGGCCTAGACAAAGGGCAGAACCTTTTTAACTGTACCTGCTCTAATCTAGGTGAACTCCATTAAAGATGTCACATCCTTCTCTCTTCCCACTAAGTGCTGTAGAGATGATGGGGAAGCAGCCTGGTGACCCTCTCTGCCCTACGCAAGAGTGCTTCCATATTTGTATAGGAAGCATTCCTTCCTCTTTCCACCAGGTGATGTGATGACTGGGGTGGAGCCCTGCTGACCTTCCTGCTCTGTGTTAAAGCTAGTAGAGATAATGCCCTTCCCATCCTTACAAAAACAGAGTTTTTGTATAACCATCCCCAAATGATGAAAAAGATATGGTACACCATTCTCCCCCAAATAGAAGGTAAAGAAGGGAGAGGATTACAGAGAGCCTCAAAAGAAAGTCTATTGCTCATATTATAATTCTATATTTGGACTGGAGATGTAGGGGAAAGGAAAATATTGAAGACTTGTGGGTGAAGGAGAATGAAGCAAAATTGTCTTTTATAAAATGGACATAAAATAATTGTACATTTTTATGAGGTACAGTGTGGATATTTTGATTCATGTATATAACGTGTAATGATCGAATCAGGGCAATTAGCATATCCATCACCTAAACGTTTATCATTTCTTTGTGCTGGAAACATTCAAAATTTTCTCTTCTAGCTATTTGAAAATCTACAATAAATTATTGTATGACCCTATAGAGTCATAGAACACCAAGACTTATTCCTCCCAGCTGTGTAATTTTGTATTGGTTAATCAACCTCTCTCTATCTCCCCTGCCACCTTATAACTGTCTTTGAGGATTTGTTTGCTTCCAATCATGATTAGTAGTAATAATAATAACCACTCTTTATGGAGTACGGCCTGAGTGCTCAGCATTTTCAATACATAATCAATTCACCTCCTTTATTATTTTTGCTGGAGTGTATTCTCTACCTAGAATGGTGCCTGGCATATCATGGGCACCCAAGTATTTGCTGAATGGATGAATGAATGAATGAATGAATGGTCACATATTTCAGTTAATTAGGAAACAGCTAGTTCTTCATTAAGGAATACATTTTATTTGCTAGAATATTAACTATGTTTCTATATTTTCTGCATGTCTGAAAGGCACTTTTACCATCACCTACATTTGTATGTAGGCACCACTGCAATCTGGGATGTATTCATTGTCATCAACACATTATATGGATGAAGAAACTGAAACTAAAGAGGATGAATGACTTACTTAAGTCATTCTTAAGTGTAACTTAAGGTTACACAACTTCTAAGGGAGAGAGTCTAGAACTTTTTTCTACCAAAATGAGCTCCTTGTAACAGAAAATATGGCATATTTTAAATGTTTACAACTCAAAAAATATTTACACAAAAATGCAACACAGACCAATCATGCTATATACAAAATAATTAATCCTTATGTATTACAAATGTTTAGAAAAGGCACACCTGTTTAAGGTTTATGGAGTCAGTACATCTATGTAAATCTATGGTGAACCTTATTTTAAGATAATGACAAAAGTTTAAATTTGAGGCTTTATTGAGGTAAAATTACATGCTATAAAATGCATAGATCTTAAGTTTACAGTTCAGTGACTTTTGACCAATGTTACACTCAAGTAACCAACGTCCCAATCAAGATTTAAATCATTGCCATTGCCCTACAAAGTTTCTCCATGTTTTTCCAGCCTGTCCATCCACCCCTGCCTCCCAAAGGCAACCACTATTCTGACTGTTATTCCCATAGACTATTTGCTGACCTTGAATTTCATAGAAATGACTTTTTGCACTCAACACATAGTATTGTATATATAGTACTTATTTCAATGGCTATCCTCTGTTTTAATGTTTATGGATTTCTCTATATTTATCACATTCTTATTTATGGTAAGTCAAAATTTACTTAATTAAAAATAATATTAAGTCAATTATAGTGTAGGTGGTGTGTAGATGAGGATGATAGATTGGTGCTTGAGAAACACTGAATTCTGGCATGGTATTTAAGAGCACAGAGCCCATGCTCACAGTTCCCTGGATCTCGACCACTTACTAGCTAATTGACTGGGTAATACACCAAAGCTTTGGTTTTCTTATCTGTAAAATGAGATCTGACTGATCCTCATAGGATTGCTGTGAGAATAAGATAATCTAACACAATGAAAGTTTTAACTCAATGTGTGACACACACCAGTGGCTCAATATATAGCAGTTCTCATTAGATTAGGATGGTACGTGGTTAAATTATTAGGATTTTTCTTTTTAGCCTTACCGCTAGTATGACAACTACAGACTACTACTTTCTGGACTACCTCCTCCTGCTTCCCTTTGGGATGAGCTCATAGTGCCCTCCACTGGAAAATTAGAGGGGCATTACTGGAAATGACCACTCCAGTGGTCCTTAGGGATACAGAAATTCCTCAAATTATAGGCATTCTTTTTATGCCCAAGTTGTCAATTAAAGGGATATTTGTGTTTAATGTATTTTTTTCAGTGTTTTACTATATAAGTCAAATTTCCCGCTTTGGCTGGAAGCTGGAAATCTGGTGCTTCTCCCTTCCCTTTACACCCGAAATTTCTCTTTGAGCTCCTCTCTTGTGTATGTCCTTATTTCTACTGCTTTGAATCTGAATCTCGCTGCTTGAAATAATGTAAAAGTCTCTCCATCTCTAATCTTAACTTGCTCACTCGTCTTACCCAGTGCAATGGTTTGGACTTTCAAAATGCAACACTCTTTGGGCCCATCCTTGTTTGAGACTTATTTTAGGGCCACGGTATCCAAAGCCTTGGAGGGGCTGTCTCTTGGTTCCCCTCCCATCACTCTGCCCCTAGAACTTCAAACTCCATTCCGTACCTCCACAACATTGAACTACTTGGAGCTTCTTTCACTTTTTGCTTTGTTTCTCTATCCCCTTAAATGTGCCATTCCCTTGACCTAGAAGCTTTTCTTTCTGATTGTTTGGCAAACTTCTTTCTATCTATCACAACTCTGCTTAGCTATAACTTCTGTAAAGATATCCTCACTATCACTCTCTTTCATCCCTTACTACTTCTTACTACTTCTATTGGTTCAGTTATTGCAGAATTTGATGATTATGTGTTTTATGCTGGCAATTAGCACAGATCAGAAACTATTAAAATTTTACTTCATCTATTCCTCACAATATCCCTCTGGTTAAATTGCTGTTATTATTCCCCCATTTTACAGATGAGAGGTATAGAAACATTAAGTCACTTCTCCAAGGCCGCATAACTTTATAGTGAGCTCCATGACTAGATAAATGTATTGAATGTTGGATGCCTACCTACTCTTACTGATAGGCTCAAGATGGTTGGAAGGTTTGGAAGACATTCGATTCTTTTCTTCTTCCTCTTCTGCTCCTTTCCTGGTTTGACTGGAGGAAGGAGAGCTTCAAGTCTGGACAGATCATGGCTGGTGTATAATTCAAATTTCAAATTCAATCTTCCTCAACTCTGTGGCCAAAGAATAAAACTAGAATTCTTGGTGTCAGCTTTTCCATCTATACACAGGTAGGGTTGCCAGATTTAGTGAATAAATAAAGAAGAAAAGGATGCCAAATTACATTTAAATTTTAGACAAACAATGAATAATTTTTTAGTTGAAAAATGTCTTAAATATCTCATGGGGCTTAATTATGCTAAAAGAGTATTTACTGTTTATCTGAAACACAAATGTCACTAGATGTACTCTGTCGTATCTGGCAATCCTACACTTGGGATAATACTACCTCTCTGGCCAGAGAATCCTGGTAGTCACTAAAGAGAGGAAGCTTACTGTATTATGCATCTGTGTTTTGCCAACTATCCAGCATTGTACTTTGCATTCATTAATGCTTGCAATCACCTTGGGTAGTGAGTGGGTATTGGCGGCATTCATTTTATAGATTTATTTTCTAAGTAAGATCTACCATTTATTGGATTCTTACTATGTACAGTGAGACAGACTAAAGATAGGTGTAAGTTCTTTGACATTCCTTCCATTGAGAAGTGTGATCTAGATCCCATCCCCTTGAATCAAGAGAGAAAGGTGATCTGCGATTGCTTTGACCAATAGATTATGGTGGAAATGATGCTTCCACTTCTTGTCTTTGGGGATGCTCACTTTGGTGCAAGCCAAACACCATATAAGGAGTCCAACTACCTGACACTGCCATGCTGTGAGGAAGCACAAGCCACATAGAGAGGCCCTCCAGGGACTCTGGGGGATGAGATGCCAGGTGGAGAAAAAGAAGCTCATGTGAATGAAAAAGACATCTGAGAATTAAATCCCCCAACCCTAACTTAGTGAAGTTAGTGAATCCTCAGCTAAATCCATGTGTATAGTAGGTGAAATTCCCAGCTGTCTTTCTCACATTCTTAACCTACAAAATCATATGTAAGATAAAATGGTTGGTTTAAACCACTAAGTTCTGAGGTTGCTCATCATGCAGTAATAAGCAATTGGACCAAATTCAAGACCATTTAGTGAGTCCTGGCCTCACCATTTATTAGCTCAGTGACCTTGGGTCTCAATATCTCACCTGTAAAATAAGGATAAAACCCCCAATTTTTAAAAAGGGAAAATTCAGGCAGAGAATGAGCTAGTAACTTGTTCAAGTCCACACGGGGAACAAGAAGCAGATCTGGAAAAAGCCCTCATCTGCTTGTTTCTGAAGCCTGGCTAATGTTTCTCCATTTATTCTTCATTCTCACTACCTTCAAAATCTAAGCCTCAGTTTTCCCATCTGTAGAACAGGGATGCTAAGAGTACCTTCCTTATGGGATTATTCTGTGTATAAAACACACACACACACACACACACACACACACAGTGCTTAGCCTAGTGCCTGGCATAGAGTAAGCACCCGATAAACATTCATGATTATTACTATTTTCTTATCTCCCCTGCCGAGGCTGACAGTGAACATCAATCCTGTGCTGCTTCCTTTCTCCAGGTCTCTAACTTGCGGGAAACCTCATCAGGAGGGTATCTTTAACTGAACAACCTAGAGCACTACTTTTTAATATTTGATGAATTCCTGAGGCTCTTGGAGAGCAATGTGAGAAATATCATGTAAAAATCTATTAATGTTAATAAGATACCACCAAACAGGTTGGCCATTACCAGCAATTAAAGTTTTCAAGCAGGTCAAATAACTTTCCAATGATTTGTGTAGCTTCCTTTTCTGCTCACCTTTTTTTTTCATTTTAATGGAAATATGTATTATTTTTCTGTTTAAAGTCCTGGACCTTGGCCTGTCCTCCCTCCCAATTCTAACCAGTGGTTTCAAACACTAACTACGTGTTTATATTCTCTGCTCATCCATCACAGATGTGAGAACTCCAAGCTCCAAATGATAGCTGAGAAATTCAAAGTTGGCTGCCAAAAAGGATAGCCTTTCAAAAGGAGCTCTCCCAGGTTTTCTAGGCTTTTTATGGTCGGGGGAGGTGAGGGGAGAGTGAAGGAAGTTATCTCACCCCATCCTTTCCTGATGGGAGTAGAAAAGAGAATTCACATTGCTGTGGTGGTCACACGCCACGTCCCATGCTACGCACCTTCCCATATGTCTCTTATAATATCTTTACAGTAAAACAGAAGAGCTTTGCAGTCAGATTGAAAAATAGAGGCTCACAGAAGTGAAGCCAGTTCCCAAAGGTCACACAGCTAGCCAGAGGTCAGGATTGGAACCGAGGGTTTTAAGATTCCAAAGCCTCCAATGGTCATTCATTTTGCTTACTCTTCTAGGGAGCTGGTCCCAGAGCAGAAACAATTGGTGATGAGATTTGGACTTCAGACAAGCCTAGATTTGAACCTCACTTCTGCTACATATCAGCCATCTGGCCATCTGACTTCATCTCTCTGAGCCCGTTCCCTCATCTGAAAAACAAACATTGATGCCTAAGGGTGGTTATGAGAATTGAATAAAATAAAGTTTGTAAAGAACTTTGCAAATAGCCCCGTTGCACAGAGAGTGACTAAAACATAGTAGCTATGGCACCCTGCTGACCTGCACACTTTCTTCCAGGTCTTCTCTCTTTCTTGGAAAGGAAGACTATGTTTCTCAACCCCTTTCTGATGTCTATCACCTGGAAAATGCCTGCTTACCTTTCATGGCCAAGCTAAGCCAAGTTATGTCTGGGATCTTGCAGAGCTAGGGGATGAGTCTCTTGGTTTTCCCAAGCCTCCAGCTGTAGTACTAGGCTCACATATGGTTGGCTATGGAATGTACTTTGGTACACTCAAGCACTGACTTCCCTAACATCCACCAAATCCATCCATCCTTAGAACAGCACAGCTAGAGCAGATCTCCTGGCCCATCTACTGTGGAGTCATTGGTTTAAGCAGCAGCAGAAGACAGGCTATGAAATACACAGGAAACTTTAACCATTTTAGCCTGGTAGTGACATATGTCACTTCTGTTAATATTTCTCTGGTTACAACCTGTCACTCAGCTTTTCTTAAATTCAAAGAGGCTGGGAAGTATAGTCTCTCCTATTTGCTTAGGACAAAAAAGATAGCTAGCACTGGTGATAGTAATGTCTGCCACAGTGCCCAATTAATATTTGTTAATAAAAGACTAATAATAGCAGATTTTTTTAAGCTCTTCCTATGCCCCAGGTATTGTGCTAAATGGGTGATTTATTATTATCTCCTTTAATACTCACAGAAACCCTATGTGGTAGGCATGGTTATGATTCTCACTTTAGAGATGAGCAATTGGAGGCCCACAGAAGTTAAGTCAATCACTCAAGTTCACGGTTCGAAGTAGAGGAGCTGGGCTTCAAGCCCAGTCCATTAGATCTCAGATAACACCCTCCCAATAGTGAGCAGCCCATATTTATTGTGAATGCTACTAGGAGGGCACATCAGCTACCCACTATAAAATAAGGCAGAATGTTGCAAGCCAAAACGAGGCCAGAGAAGCAATGGTTAAGCAGAATGGAGTCAGTTTTTCCAAGGGCGGCAGGCGATCACAGGATCATTTGGGGGGAAGATATGGTCTTTGAATTGTATCTTGAAGGATAAGAAAGAAGTTATCAAGCAGATGAATGACGGAAGTACATCTAGCCTGAGAATGTCTGCTCCATGAGGACAGGGCACTGCCTTGTTCACCACTGTATCCTCAGTGCCTAGAATACTATCTGTCATATAGTGTATGCTCATTAAACACCTGCCCAGTGAAAGAACAAATGAAATGAACCATGATATAGCATAAGTTCTTCAGTGATCCCAGCAACAATTGTCAGCAAGAAAAGGGGAGACTGAATTATCTAAGAATGGGGCAAGTGAAGTATTCTTGGAAAGATGCAATTTGCAAGAACGCCTGTCTCGGATTCTGGGTATGCAGGTAGAGGCATTCATATTCTGGGCTGGTATCTTTCAGAGAAACTCGTAAGCTGGAAGAAAGCAAAGCAAGTCAGACAGGCCCTGGTGGCATCCAATTCTGAAGGTGCAGGGTTTGAGGAGCCCCCAGCTGTTTCTGATCACAACCAAGTTGTGTGTCTGCCCCATCAGCATCCTCCTGTTTGGGAGACAGGAACAGATGAACAAAATGTGGAGGATGGACATGAGCAAATGCCACATTTGCCGAGCAATTGCTGGAGGGTCACTGAGACAGGAGACTGGAATTTTATCTCAGTTAAATCCCATTGAGTTTTCCCAGATTAGAAAGAAGGCTTCATTTTCTTTGGAGGATTTGTTTTTTTAAGTTTGCCTTCTCTGTACATGATCTCTGAAATAATAAACAGTAATAAAAGTGGGGTGGTGGTGGTGGTGACTATCTCTCCTCCTCTTTCTTAACAAGGGAACTTTACAACATCCTTTTAAAATATGATCTGGTAGTTGGGTCACTGGTCTTTGAGATTCTTCCCAAGAAAATAAGTTGTTTTCACGTTGGCGTCTCGGTGCACAACCTTCTCTTGGCAGGTCTTTCACGGATGATGTAAAAGATAAGAAATGTGTCCAAAACCCAGGCACACCATCTTTAGAGCTTGAATTTTTAGACTCACAAACCCTTTATATCTGCAGCCTTTGAGTATCTGGTCCTCACTGAATCATGCCTAAGAGCCCGTCAACTGAACACTCACCTTTTGTTTAAGCTATTATCTTTGCCAGAGAGTCTCCATTTCTTCCTCGACATATGCTGCCTGTCCAAATTATTAACAGCGTTTCATGTGTGACTTAGCTGCTATCTCTGCTGTAGTATAGAGCAGAGCACAAAATAGGTGCTCAACTAGGCTTTGGCTGAACTGAGGTTCAGGTGGCAGAACTGAAAACCTTGAAGACTAAGCTCTTTTCATTACTCCATGTTGCAAAGGACTAAAAGGGAGTAGAACAGAAGCTTGACGGGGGTCCTCTGGTGATGTCAGCTAACACTGCTGAGTCCTAAATGCCAGGCACTGTCCCCAGTGCTTTGTATGGATCAGCTTATTTATTATAGCTTAGGGTGACATTCTGGGGTACGTGGGAAAATCCCAGCTTATCCTGCATGTCCCAGACCAATTCTTTACAGAGTTGCCATCCACTTTCAAAATTCTCCTGGTTAACAAAACAAACTACACAGCCTCACTCAGTTTAATTGTCATGACGGCCCTGTGAGATAGGCACTATGATGATCTTTGCTGTACAAGTGAGGAGACTGGGATTCAGAGAAGTGCAGTGACTTGCCTAAAGTCACACAGTAGTAAGAGGTAGAGCTTGGATGTAGACAGATCAGATTCTTATTACTGAAGGTAGAATAAGAGGAAATACTCTTTACTACCCAGAGTTAAAGAAGAGAAGGTAATGTTAAAAAAAAATCTTGGAAACATTTGGGCCATGCAACATGACTTTATAGGTTAGGGTAAGATCTGGTCCACCCATATATTCATATATGTACTTATTGAGTGTTAGTGTGTACCAGGCTTGCAGTTGCTGGTGCAGAATCATGAATTAGACACATGCACACACACACACACACACACACACACACACACACACACACACACACACGTATGCTTTCCGCCCACAGTGAGTATGAAGCCTGGTGGAGAAAACAGATGTGGAATTACACCAAACATTATAACCAGAGCTTTCTCCTATACTACACCCAGTTGACTCTAAAAGACAGGCCCAAACTGGCTGCTTTTTGACAAATCCAAGATATTGTGGAGCCTATGGAGTGATTTGGAAAACATAAAGAAAGAATTTTTGGCAACAGTAAAAATCACCCATATTTCTGATTTATCTTGCAAACAAAAATTGTGGGTGTGACAATATCTGGCCCCTCTTCATCCACGGCAGAAATTAATTCAACGAAGTAGCAATTCCCCTCTTTAAATGAGAAATACACTCGAGAGTTCAGCAGAGGCCCCATCTGGGCTACATTAATCATTCATGTCACCTTGTTGGCTCCTAAAGGCATTTGAGTTTACAATTCTTGCTTTACATATAGTTTCTTCCTTAAGTTTCCTTATGAGCTATTTTAAATTTTTTTTAAGGTTTTAAATATACCTATTTCCTGAGTTTTCTATTTATGTTCAACATGTTGAATTGTAGGAATTCCTTTTAGGAAAAAAACAGCTTTCTGGATGCTACAACTGCCTTAGGTGATATCCAAGGTAGACGTCACTAATCAATCATGACCCTCCTGCCCATTGAAGTGGCCACAATGTCTTCTCCACAGCTGTGGGCAGCCATTACTAATCAATCAGAATTGGCATATATGATGAAACTCATCTGCTTCTCTAAATTTTTATCTATTTAAATGCCTTAAATACTGAGGAGTATATTTTATTCTTCTTTACTTACACCCTATTTCTCAAGGTGGGTCTCCTGGTAAGACTTTCCAAATGTGGTGACTGGAATAAACTTTACCAGGCAGGCCTTATCTGAGCCCATGTGTCTGCCCACAGGGTTTACTGGGCTTCTGGAAAAGGAGCCAAGACTTCTGAAGGGAGGAGAAGGGAAGAACAAAACAGCTCCTGGAAAGAATGTTCCTCTCTGTTTTCTTTTTTTTTCTCTCCATCTTGCAAAAAGGTAAAAAGAACAATACCAGCCAGCCAAAAGCTCATTAATGCACTTGACCTTCCAAAAGAAAATTAATTCCAACTTCACACCTACCGGCTGTGCTGCTCGGCTTTGTCAAAACGTTGGCATCATTAGAGAGGAGATGACATGGCTTGAGGGGACAAAGAGTCTGCCACCTCCCCATGCTAGGCTGAGTTAGCAGGAGCTGGCAGGAAGCACGCAGAGGCGCCCGCCCTGTCAGCTTTTCACTGTGGATTAGGCTTCCTTCTGTTGGCTCTGGAAATTGTTATCACTGTCGAGCTGCCCCGATGATTCTTACCAGGCTCCCTGACAGCACAAGCCTGCAGAGGGGTAGCCTTCCTGGGGGCTTATGCTGGAAGGCTAGCAGACCGTGCGTGTGTGTGTGCATGTGTGTGTGCATCTGCATGTGCTTGTAGGTCTGTGGGCGTGTGGGAGTGTGTGTGTGTGAATTTGGGCATTTGTGACTGGGGTGTGTGTGTGTGTGTGTGTGTGTACTAGTCAGGCTTCTCTAATGAGACAGAACTAATAGGATAGATGTATATATGAAGGGAGGTTTATTAGGAGAATTGACTCACACAATCACAAGGTGAGGTCCCACAATAAGCCATCTGCAAGCTGAGGAGCCAGGAAGCCAGTGTGAGTCCCAAAACCTCAAAAGTAGGGAAGCCGACAGTGCAGCTTCAGTCTGTGGCTGAGGGCCTGAAAGCCCCTGGCTAACCACTGGTGTAAGTCCAAGAGTCCAAAAGCCGAAGAACTTGGAGTCCGATGTTCAAGGTCAGGAAGTATCCAGCACAGGAGAAAGATGGAGGCCAGAAGACTCAGCCATTCTAATCCTTCCACGTTCCTCTGCCTGCTTTTATTCTAGCTCTGCTGGCAGCTTATCAGATGGTACCCATTCAGATTGAGGGCAGGTCTGCCTCTCCCAATCCACCGACTCAACTGTTAATCTTCTTCGGCAACACTCTCACAGACACACCCAGGAACAATACATTGCATCCTTCAATCAAGTTGACACTCAATATTAACCATCACAGCGTGTGTATAGTGTGTCTATGTGTGAATATGAGCATGAGGTATGGTATGTGTGAGGTCTCAGGCTGGGCCAGTGTGCGTATGTGCGTGCTTATGTACAGGTAAATGCTTTTGCACACATACATGTGCGTTTTTGTATGGATACGTGAGTGAGCTTGTATGCATGTATGTGTGTATATACATTTGGGCAGAATGTATATGCCATCGTGTGCATTTATAGGTATGTGTGCTTTGCCAAGTGCATACATGTGTGTAATCTATGTAAGGTAACTCATGTGTATGCATGTTTAGGATGTTTGTGCTCATGTAAGTGTGTAATTGTAAATGTTTTGAGTCTGTGCACACATGAGTGGTGTGAGTGTATGTTGTTATGTGCACATGTCCACATTCATGTATATGAGGTTGTTTACAGTGCTACTTTTGTCCTCCCCACAAAATCTCAGGGCATACTTGGCCACCAGCAAATCATAGACACCAAACTCCCATCCTTTTATTTAATGACCTTGATAGTTGATTATTTATAAATTATGGTAGTTATTATGACAAAATGCAGAACTTTTTGGACTTCTGGACTCTTATTATTTTGATTTTAAATGATTATTTTGAAGTTTATAAGAATTGGAGAGATCATTATCTT
This sequence comes from Gorilla gorilla gorilla, assembly GCF_029281585.2. NCBI lineage: Eukaryota > Metazoa > Chordata > Mammalia > Primates > Hominidae > Gorilla > Gorilla gorilla. The sequence goes on from NC_073234.2 coordinate 130,574,657, forward strand.
TTCATTGTTTGGGCCCTCTAAATATCTTAATCCAGCCTTAATTTACATGTAGGCCATAATACATTGCACATGGAAGTGCATGTGTGTGTGTGTGTGTGTGTGAGAGAGAGAGAGAGAGAGAGAGAGAGAGAGAGCATATTTGTGTATTCAAATGAACAGTAAGTCCCTATATATGAGAGCAAAGGCAAGTAGTTCTCCATACACATTCTTGGCCAGGCTTTAGTTTAATGAAAAAATATACGCAGAGCTTCATCTGGATCAAGTACCATTTTAGGTGCTGGGGAGAGAGATTTGAGAAAGCAGCTCCTGCCCTTGGAGAGGGTTCCTTATTTTTGCCAAATCTAAATATCTGATGCAGGTCTTCATGGCTCTGGGTGGAGATGGATTCTGATAACATGCTCAGGCTCAGGAAAAAGAGGCCACATTTGATTAGTGATGTCTGCCACAGACACAGGATGTGGAGATTGCAGCAAGTATGTCATTTATTTGCCAGAGTCAGAATATCACGCCCCAAATGACTCTTTGTGGTCCTGTATTCAATTTCTTCACTTTATAGCTGGAGAAATTCTTGGTAGAAAAAGAAAGGAAGTTGTTTAAAGGAGGGCTGAGCCTAGAGTGAGGGAAGCAAGGAGCCTAGCATGCAAAATTTAAGGAGGCACTCACATTCAGGCCTGTGAAAATGCCAGCCCTTCACTTACACGGCCCTGAGAATAAGCACCTCCTTAAATTTTGTGCCCTAAGCGTCTCATTTGTCTAATGTTAGTTCTGGCTCTGGTTCAAAGTTATCTTTTCAAAAGTCACCACATACTCTATTAGGAAGAATCACTGCCTCTTTACAGAAAGTTCAGTGCCTTTATTTGCTAACACTCATTTGGTTAAAAGTAATAGAAATCAACTGAAGCTTGAGAAAAATGGGACTGGAATGTCTCATAGAACCACGGAGCAGATGTTAAGGTAGGGAAAAGAAAGGCCTAGAACTGGGACCCTGCGGAAATTTCTCTCTCCATCTCCTGCACTTGCTTCTTTCTTCTTTCTAGGCTGAAGGGCTTCCCTTGCTCCATCAGTTCCGAATTCTGAGTGTTTAGGAAAACTTACTTTTCTTACCTATAAGGTAAAACACTATTTCTCACTTTCTGGCTGTCTTACCTCATAGGGCTTTAAAGAATAATGTATATAAACCCCTCAAGTGGCTGACAGGGAGTAAGTGCTCAATACATCTTGGCTATCCTCACTCTCATCACCATTATCATTATCATCACTACCATCATCATCGTCATCACCACCACTACCATTACCACCATCATGACTATAATAACCATCATCATCGCCATCACCACAATCATCATTATTTCATCATCATTACCATCACCACCATCATCACCATCAGCATCATCACCATCACTACCACCATCGTCATCACCATCTGCATCGTCACTGCCATAACCATCATCATTACCATCAGCATCGTCACTGCCATAACCATCATCATTACTATCAGCATCATTACCACCATAACCATCATCATCACCACCATAACCATCATCACAATCAGCATCCTCACCATCACTATCACCACCATCATCACCATCAGCATCATCACCACCATAACCATCATCATCACCATCAGCATCATCACCACCATATCCATCATCATCACTATCATCACCATTATCACCCATCACCATCACCATCAGCATCACCCTCATCATCGCTACTACCACCATTACTACCACGATCATCACTATCATTATTACCACCATCCCCATCATCATCATTTCACATTCCTTGCTCATGTGGGCTTGGAAATATTGGGGAATACTCCCCAGTACTTCCATTCACCACATGCCATATTTCCAACTTTATGGAAACATTGACTTCCTCCTGCAATGCCCATCCCAAATTCGTTCGAAAGGCACTCTGATTGGCATTAGAAACGGCTAATTATGATCTAATCAACTATGGCCATGTTGGGTACAGGTGTTCAGGGAGGCTATTTCTAATAGAATGGTGCAGTGTAGTAAAGGGATGAACAAGGCAGATACCCCCAAAGTGGCCCAAGTTCTTAAACATTCCTTGGTTTGGTTTTATTGGAACACAACCAAAGAGGGTGGAGAGTTCTTCTGTGCTATTTTGACCTGTTTTCAATTTATCCCCTCACCTGTTGAAGACCCTAAAAATGGTTCAATCTTCTCTACAATTGGGCTTTCCTGGTCCCAGGTTTTGAAGTTCAAGAAAAGCTGCAATTAGTTCACAGTTTGTTCTGATCTAGTAAATGCCACTGAGCCCACTGGACCCAGAATAGGTAGGTTTTGTGGTGCGTGGGTGGCAGGGGTGAGGAGACAGCAGGAACAGGAAAATTCTAAAACTTTGAGTAATTATGAATCATGATGGAGGTAGAGAGAAGAGAGACCTAAAATTCCAAGTAGAATAGGATCCCAGAAAGGGAAGATAGCAGCAGAATATAGAAGGGTGTCTGGAGTATAGCACTATTGTCTACTGGAGGAGGAGGAGGAGGAAGAGGAGAAAGAGGAGGAGGAGGAAAAGAAGGAGGAGAGGAGGAAAGGAGAGCAAGGAGGGGAAGAAGAAGGGCAAGAAGGAAAAGGGAGAAGGGAAGGAGGAGGGGGAGGAAGGGAAGAAGAAAAAGGAGAAGGTGGAGATAAAGAGGCAGTGGTAGTATTGGATGAAAAAGAATGAAAATGGGCCGTGCACAGTGAAATCCCAGCACTTTGGGTGGCTGAGATGGGTGGATCACTTGAGGTCAGGAGTTTGAGACCAGCCTTACCAACATGGTGAAACCCTGTCTCTACTAAAAATACAAAAATTAGCTGGGTGTCATGGTAGGCACCTGTATTCCCAGCTGCTCAGGAGACTGAGGCAGCAGAATCGCTTGAACCTGGGAGGCAGAGGTTGCAGTGAGCCGAGATCGCGCCACTGCACTCCAGCCTGGGTGACAGAGCAAGAACGTGTCTCAAAAAAAAAAAAAAAAAATGAAAATGGTAATGATGATGAAGATGAAAATGTTGTTTCTGAGGGCTGCCGAGCTTCAGGGAAGCCAAGGTCTAGCTCACACATCCTTCTGAAACTCGCCTTCTCTCCCTCATTATGCCCTAACCTACAATGCACACCTGCCCTCTACCCCACCCCCCAGCTTTCCCAGGACAAGAAGCGAAGAAAAGCGATTGGGATCCCCCAACAATAATTCCAGAGTTCTGGTTCAAAGGAGGGTGGTCAGGTTTGGAGAGCTCTGCCCTGAGGTAGAAAGGGGAGGTTGAGAGCAGCTGGTGAATAATTGATCCGTGTGGCTGGGCGGAGGAAATTGCTGATCCCATATCACCAGGCCCTGGAGGTGGGGATGGGGCCCCCATGACACAGGATTGAAAAATACATTAGCAGCTTTGCCTCTAGTACTGACATAAATATATCTGACTTCTCCCTTTATCCATGAAAGTCATGGAGATGATAATTAAACTAACTCCTGTGTATTCAAAAATTACCAAATTTCCAGGTGCTATGCCCAGCTTTTACCCATCTTTTAATTCTCATGTGAACACTATGAGGAAGTTATTTTTATTAAGTAGAATCTTATGAAATAGAAAATATTCAAAGGTTTTTAAAGTATGAAGCAGATAATCATATATAGTACTTATTACTATTAGGAGGAGGAGGAGGACTTGAATCTCAGAGAGATGAAATAACTTACTCAAAGTTACCTTTTTCCAGCATTAGGATAAACTCCTAACCATAATGGGAAGTTCATGTCTTCTGAATATTCATTACCTCCCCAGCCTCATTTTACAGGTACTTTCCTCTCTCATCTTCTCTGAGCCTCAATTTCCTCACTTGTAAACTGAGGATGGTAACCATCCACTGAAGCTGACATTTATCGAGCATTTAGTATACAGCAGACACAGTGCTAAGCATTCAGCCCTTATCACCTAATTTTTTGCTTCTAGCCCCTCTCTGATGTGGGTGTTATTCCAAGCTTCATTCTTCTAGGGTGTGAGGAGGTCTAATTCAGTGGAAACATGCACAGGTCTGAGCTCAGGGTCTGCACATAGCAGAAGTTAATGTTACTCTTATGATTGTAATCCCTCTTGCATGAGCCACAGCCTCTGAACAGCAGGGCAGAGTGTAGCCTGTTACCAGTACTTAGCTCACCTTCCTCCTAGCCCATTGTGAATGCTTGTAAGTCAAGAAGAGGTACCACATTCCCAGGAAATAAAAGGCAGGAAAGGAACTTAAGACTTTCTGATTTCTTATTATGGAACATCAAGACATATGTCTTGCTAATAGAAATGACTCTTTATGGTGAGCGTGATGAGCATGATGATCTGTTATTCCACATCCTCTTCCTGAAGCATGTGAAGGACAGTGAAAGGAGGTGACTAGCTTGATGCAAAAGCTTGTCCTGGCTGGGCGCAATGGCTCGCGCCTGTAATCCCAGCACTGTGGGAGGCAGAGATGGGTGGATCACTTGAGGTCAGGAGTTCAAGACCAGCCTGGCCAAGGTGGAAAAACCCTGTCTCTACTAAAAATACAAAAATTAGCCAGGTGTGGTGGCATACACCAGTAATCCCAGCTACTTGGGAGGCTGAGGCATGAGAATTGCTTGAACCTGGGAGGCGGAGGTTGCAGTAAGCCAAGATCGCACTACTGCAGTGGGCAACAGAGCCAGACTCCATCTCAAAAAAAAAAAAAAAAAAAAAAAAAACTTGTCCTACAGTGTTATTTTGACCACCTTTTTCTATTGTTGGTTCTTTGGCTAAACCATTCATACACTAACCACTTACTGAGTGCCTACCATAGGTCAGTCCGTGTTCTAAGTGTGTATAGTGGACCCTGATCTCACCAAGCTCCTGTTTTGTGCATTCCTAGGTCTTCAATTCATTGAAAACTGCAGCCTGAGACAAGCATCCTAGGAGCTGCTCTTCCACCAGGAGCTAGTCCAGCTCTGATGATTGAATTAGATTAAATTGCACTGAGAAGAATTGCACTGAGTTGCCCTGAGATAGAAATGGGAAATGAAAGTGCAGGTGGGGACTAGGGTACTGTGAAGACATACTCTGACTTCCAGAATCCCGCTAAGCTCACAGCCAGGCACATTGTAGGCATATTGCAAGATGCTCAGAAAATATGTGTCAGATGGAAGGGAATGGGAGCGCAGAAGTTCAGCATGGCCATGCTCATTCACATTTATTCCCAAGTCTGGCTCAGGTTTGGATGGGGGAGAGGTAGAGCCTGTTTTTATTTGCTGTCGGTTTGGTTTGATTTTTCACTGTATCAACTTCCCTGGAAGGGAAGGGGCCCCTCAGGTGAATGGCGAGGAACCCCAGATCAGGCCTGGCTTATATTCTCATAACTTTCTCATATTACCGGCTCTGGATACTGCTGCACAGGCCGCCTCATTGTGTAAAAGTCCCCCAAGAATCCTGGTGCACCCTCCGACCATCCTAACTCCCCACAAGATGACCGCCCTCCCAAGCATAACAGCCAGGAATTCCCTGACGTGAGTGACCCCAAGCACATAAAAGGTGCACAAAGGCAAAAAAATAATAGCTTTCCTTTATTTCACACACCGCCCGCAACACAACGCCATAAAGCATTTGATTTAGGATATTAAATGCCGCTGGTGATGAGAACGTCATGTAAGATTTGCTTTGCGACTTCTTTCTTCTCAAACTGTCATTAAAAATGATTTATAGGTGAACCCAAGTCTGAGAAACAACATGATTAGAATCAAGGGTTTGGGAAGGGGACGGTGTGGGGATCAGATTTCCAGGGCAGCCCCACTATCCAGTCTCAGAGACGGAAAAGGCTGAGTGTCAGACCCAACCGCTAACGATTTCAAAGGTAAGCGCACATGCACGGAAGCAACACGTGTTCCTTGCTGAGATGAAAACAATGAGGCCTTGTCGGACATTTAAACTGCTGGTTTCAAAAGGTGGATTCTGGAGGAGGGCCGGGCTGGAGAACGCTTCTTCTGCAGTAGCTGACTTTGTCCAGTAGCAGTCTGGCTGCTTTCAAACTAGACTGGAAATCAGGGGTGTTGTCGGACTTTACAATAATAAAAACGTCAAGGTTCAGTCCCATGCTTTACCTTTATTATTTGCCTGACACTTGGGACAGCAACCCTAGGTGTCAAATATTTAATATTATTGGTAACATTCCTGTTTTACAGATGAGGAAACTGAGACTCAGAGAAGTACAGTGTTTTGCTCACTGTCATACAACTAGAGCGAGGGGTGGAGCCAGCCAGGATTTGAACCCAGGCAGCTGAGCATCAGCGCCCACAGGTTTAAACCCATTCTTCTCCATTGAGTCCCAGCTTCTGACTAAAAGTCACTCTAATTGCTCCTCTGCTTCATCTTGCCCATATCTGTCCCCTTAAGAAAACTGCCATTCATTAAGAACCCACTGTAGGCCAGATATTCTGCAGAACGCTTGCTATGTTATACTTAATCCTTATCTATTACCCTGCAAGACTGAAGATGTATTTTGCTCACTCAACAGAAAATTGAGGTCTAAGGTCACACTGCCAGTAGGCAGGGAATGGAACCAAGTTGGCCGGGTTCTAAAACAAATCTGCTCATAGTAAAACCATACTATGCAAAACCACACACAAGCACCTTTTTTGGGGTCTGAGAGTAAGCGTGACCCTCTGGATTGGAGGCTCCTGGACTCATAAAAGGATCTAGACTTTAGGGCAGGCTGGAGGTTGCTGGAGACTCTGGGGCCTGACCTAAATGTTTAGGTCTGACCTAAATGTTTAGGTCTGACCTAAATGTAAGACCAGAACCTGTAAAACTAACTAGAAGAGAAAATAGGCAAAAAGCTCCTCAACATTGGTCTTGGGAATGACTTTTTGAATATCACAACAAAAGTTAAGTCTACAAAAGCAAAAATAACTAAATGGGACTACATCAAACTAAAAATCTTGTGCATCACAAACAGAACAAGTCAAAAAAAAAACACAACTGGGAAAAATACTTGCAGTATTTGATAAAGGGTAAATATTCAAAATTTATAAAGAACGCGCTTACAACTCAACAGCAGAAAAACAAATAACCCAATTAAAAAGTTGCCAGAGGACCTAAACAGACATTTCTCCAAAGGAGACATAAAAACGTCCAACAAGTATATGAAAAAGTGCTCGACATCACGAATCGTAAGGGAAATGCAAATGAAAACCACTACGAGATATGACCTCTTCACACTTGTAAGGATAGCTTTAGAGACAAGAGATAACAATTGTTGACGATAGTGTAGAGAAAAATGAACTCAGCACATTGTCAGTGGGAAGGTAGATTGGTAGAGCTATTATGGAAAACAGTGTGGAAGTTCCTAAAGAAATTCAATAGAACTATCATATACCCAGAAAACCCTCTTCTGGGCATATACCCAAAAGAAATGAAATCACCACCTTGTAAAGATATCTGCACTCCCATGTTCATTGCAGAATTATTCACAATAGCCAAGATATGGAAAAGACATACATGGCCATCAATGAACAAATGGATAAAGGAAATGTGATAAACATTTATAGCCAATGAAATACTATTCAGCCTTTAAAAGAAAGGAGATCCTGCCATTTGCCACAACATGGATGAAACTGGAGAAAATTATGTTAAGTGGAAAAAGCCAAGCAGAGAAAGAAAAATATTACATGATCTCACTTATTGTGGGATACAAAAGAAAGAGCTCAAATACAGAGAAAGAATGAAACAATGGTTACTGGGGTGGGGTCAGGAGGAAAGAGGGAGATGTAGGTCAAAAGATTCAAAATAGTAGGCACATAGAATGAATAAGTCTAGAAATCCAATGTACAACATGAGGACAAAGTTAATAAAATTATATTCTGTTCCTGATTTGTGTTCAGTAAGTAGGTTTTAGATGCTCTCATCACAAAAATGTAACTATGTGAGATGGTAGATATGCAAATCTGCTTCACTACTGTAATCATTTCACTATGTATGTGAATCCCCCAATAACATATTACAAATCTCAAATATACAAAACAATAATTGTTTTAAAAAAAGACTAATCTGAATTCACGACAGTCTTCACCCCATGCTTTCTAGTCTTATGTAGTGATGTTTACCTTTCCTTTGAATTGAAAGTGATAGAGAGGCAGGAACGAGTCTGTCTTGCTCCCTGCTGCATCTCCAGAACCCAACATGTAGACATATTGCATGTCCTGGAAAATGTCTGTTGAATGAGCGGAAAAGATACGAATGATGAAAGAAGAAAACGGTAGAAAAAACAGGAAAGAGAAAAAGAGGAGAAAAACGATTCATTTGAGATTGCAAATGGGAGAATCTGGCCATAGACTTGTTTTGTGTGTAGTGTTTTTGTCAGTCACGATAAGCTAGATTATGCTGCAGTAACAAACAGCTCCTGAATTTTAGAAGCATAAATAGAAAACATTTATTTATTGCTCCTGCTACATGTTCATTATGTTCCTGCTGGTGAAGTCAGTGGGGTTACATTGTTTATTTGTTATTATAATAACTCAAGATCCTAGCTGGAGGCCTTATCTCTATATGTGTTTCCATTGTGAATAAGGCAATGGGAATAGTCTGGGTGGATGGTACAATGGTTTTTATAGTTTCCACCTGGAAGTGATGAGTGTCACTTCTGCTGACATCTTACTGACCAAAGCAAGACCCGTGGTCATGCTTAACTTCAAGGGGACAGGGAAAGTGTGATTCTATCTTGCTCCTTGGCAGGGTCAGTTCTGGAATTACTCAGTAAATAGCACCAATGAAAACCACAGCGTTTAAATATTCTTTAATTAGTTGCCAATACTTAATGACTAAATATTCTGTGTAAATATAGATGTCTGGCTTCTCTGCACAGAATCGGGAGCTCTGGCAACATGAACCCATTGGCGCCAAGCACGGGTTGCCTTTCAGAAGAAGCATGCACTCTCAAGTTCACTGCTGGCCCCACCTGGCCCACTTCACTCATTTTGGTTTGGTGCCTGGCTCCTAAGAGCATTTGGTGTGCAGAGTCCTGGTTTAGAAGGATGAAAGGAGCCACTCTGTGTTGGCTCAGGCATTTTGTTCCCAACACCAGATGCACTTGTAATCTATTCCCATCCCAGAGATGAGTAATGCATGCCCTAGAAGTGCCTTGTGCAGACCTGGGATCAGGCGTGCTGGCTGGAGCACTCAGGCTTGTTGGCAACAGTGGGATTGTGTAAGCCCACTTAGGGAGTATTTAAGGGATTCACGGTGTAGGGGAGGGAGTGTGAGTGTGTAGGAGGAATAGCAGAGCCCATGCCCCTGGTGAGGGATGCCCAGGCTGACGGGGGTGAAGGCCGGCAGCTGCATCCCCTGGGAAGTCTCTTATTCCATTTGAACTTGCACTGCCCACACAATTCCTCTGGAATCTCAGCATCTCTGTCTGGAGGAGGCATGGGAACCCGCCTATACCACCAGCAGCTTGAGTTAAGATGATGGTTTGTTCTCAGTTGTGACCTAAGCCCAACAAGGTGTGGAAGGACTATGGTGAGAAGGTGTAAGGTTGTACTCACTAAAACCAAGTGTTTCAGTCAGGTTAGGTTAGATTCTGTCGCAGTAACAAACAATTCCAGAATTTCTGCGACTTTAAACATCTAGAGGTTATTCTCACTCACTGTTTTCACTCACTCTACACACCAATCTTGAGTCAGCAGGGCGACTCTACTCAGATACCAAGGAGAATGGATCAGCCAACGTCTTAAGTAATCAGTCTCCATTCTAGAGCAAGAGAGCTCAGCAGGGTGTCACATTGGTCCTCCAATACTCTCACCCAGAGGTGACACATCCCTTACACTCCAACTCGTTGTGTGAAACTAATCGTATGCAGCTCTTGAGCATCAGGGGGTCAGGAATTTCAGAGAAGCAGAAATATTTGGTCAATAAAATTAGTGAATGACTGGCATATTGAAAGAGGAATCCACTGGTTTTATCAACAGCATTCTATAAATATAAAGATTCTGGCCAGAGGGGGTGGCTGATGCCTGTAATCCCAACACTTTGGGAGGCCAAGGTGGGAGGATAACTGGAGGTCAGGAGTTTGAGACCAGTGTGGCCAACATGATGAAACCCCGTCTCTTCTCAAAATACAAAAATTAGCCAGGCATTGTGGTGCACACCTGTAATCCCAGCTATATAGGAGGCTGAGGCAGGAGAATTGGTTAAATCTGGGAGGCAGAGGTTGCAGTGAATCAAGATTGCACCACTGCACTTCAGCCTGGGCCACAAAGCAAGACTCCATCTCAAAAAAAACTAATAATGATAAAATAAAAAATAAAATAAAATAAATATAAAGATTCTATTAGACATGGACTTCATTGTCATCAGTAATTCAAAGCACCAATCTTCAAGGTTCATGGCCTTGGTACTTGCCATGCCTTTTGACCAGGACACCATTTCTTCTGCTCTCTGGTTTGCTTCTTCTCAGCTCAACTACCATTGCCGTGCACAGGTCTTCCCTGACCACCTGCTCTATCTAATATCATCCTCCCCATTCCCCAGTCATTCTATAATGTGCCATTTTTTAAAATTCTTCTTCCTTTTATCACTGTCTAGAATAATCTTTTATTTTAAAGATTCTATGTGTATGTGCTTGTATTTATTTATTTATTGTCCTTATTCAGCCTCCCACTTCAGAATGCCAACACCATCTGAGCAGGCACCATTGATCACCTGCATAGCTATACTCACACCATCTTGGACAGCGATAGTACATAGTAGGTGTTCAACAGATTTGGATGAAATATACACGAAATAAATATATGCTCAGCAAATATTCATGAATGAACATATCCATGATACAACCGGTTTAATGAGTACTGTGTGCAGCTGGTTCTCCTACTTTTTAACCCTCCTATATCCACTTTACTAGGTAGGCACTAGGATCAGTCCCATTTTGCAGAGGGGAAACCTGAAGCTCAAAGAGGTGAAATGAATTAGCTGAAGCCAGAACTAGGAAATGGCAGAGTCAATATTTAAGTCAGAGTTTGCCAAAGCATATGCCATTTCTGCTGGGGTACACTGGCCCTCAAAGAGCAGCTATTGATGAGGCCTCCTGAGTGCAAGATGTGGGGCCAAGTGCTAAGGGGAGAGGATAAGGGCATATTCATGGTCCTTGTCTTCTCCACAGAATCTCACTTTACTCATTGATACGGTTTGGCTCTGTGTCCCCACCACTCAAATCTCATCTTGAATTGTAATCCCCACATGTTGGAGGAGGGGCCTGGCGGGAGGTGACTGAATCATGGGGGCAGACTTCCCCCTTGCTGTTCTCGTGATAGTGAGTGAGTTCCCATGAGATCTGATGGTTTAAAAATGTGTGGAGCTTCCTTCTTTGCACTCTCTTTCTCTCCTGCTCAGCCATGGTAAGACATGCTTGCTCCCCCTTTGCCTTCTGCCATGATTGTAAGTTTCCTGAGGCCTCCCATCCATGCTTCCTGTTAAGCCTGCAGAACTGTGAGTCCATTAAACCTCTCTTCTTCATAAATTACCCAATCTCAGGTAGCTCTTTATAGCAACGTGAGAACAAACTAATACATTAGCCTAGGATTTCAATGATTCCATTTATTTAATATTTGATTTACAAGTTGAAGTGAGTTGAATGGTGGTTCCTGAAAACAAGATGTGTCTATAGCCTAGCCCTGAGAAAGCATTTGGGAAAAGGGTCTTTGCAGATGTAATTAAGTTAAGGATCTCAAGATGAGATTATCCTGGATACCTCAGGTGGGCCCTAAATCCAATGACAAGTGTCCTTATAAGAGACAGAAGACACAGACAAAAAGGAGAAAAAGACATGACGATGGAGGCAGAAATTAGACTTATGTACCCATAAGCCAAGGAATGCCTGCAGCCATCAGAAGAAAGAAGAGGCAAAAATGACTCTATTTGCTGCAACACCTTGATTTGTAGACTTCTGGCCTCCAGACTCTGAGAGATTACATTTCTGCTGTTTTAAGCCACCAAGTTTATGGCAATTTTTTTACAGAAGCCACAGGAAATTAATTACAGGTTCATATCCAGGGAATTTTTAAAATGTGTATTTTGGACATAGGATTGGGTGCCCCTGCCCCTTGCCCACCTCCTTAGATGTCCCTGTTTCATGCTCACTCAAGTCTGACTTCATATGCCTCCATACAAGACCAGAACCTAATAATGACCTTGGTATCTCCTTACCTCAAAGCCTTTTCTAACCCTCCCTGATGGTTTATACACACTCCCTCCCAAGTGCCTGTGCTGTCTTTGAGGTCTGGCTCTGAGTGGCAGTACAAGATACAAGTGAAGTGCAAGGGGCTTTGTAAATGGAAGTTGCTTTACATCCCAGCTCTGCCACTGAGTCTTGCATTCCTTTTCTGTAGAAATGGCATATTAGCAACTTCATAGGATAGAGATGAGGCTTAAATGGGAAAGTATATTTTAAACTCTAAGTAAAATGCTGGTACTCAATACATGCTAGTAATATTGGCAAAATGGAACCAATTTGAGAAATATAATTATTGAAAAGCTACATTAACTCATCTAGCTCAATTTAGTTTAATAAACTCTGTTGTGATGCTGTGGGAATGCACAGCTGGGTGGGATAGAGTGTGTGCTCTGGAAGAAATGGCTAAGGAGTTCATCATAAAATGCAGTTATGCTGCATCTAAATCCAGTTATGCTGGGTTAACCAGTACTGCCAAATGAAGGGTAAGGGCCTTGCCAAAATACTAAAATGGCCTGTTTTGTGGGAGGGATGAGGTGGGGGAGAATCTGCATTAAAGTCCAGTTCAGTAAAAAAAGAAAGGGCCACATCTTAGACTAAGCCCCATAAGAAGCATATAGAGAGTAAAAGTACTTCCATATTTCCGTTCAACTAATCGGATGGTAAGAAATGTAAAATCAAACCTATCACAAAAAGACAGAAGAAAAACATTTAAATGGCTGTTTTCATCTACGTGCAGCATGACATTGATGAAAATGTGAATTACAGTTGCTAAAAGGAGGATCTTTCACCAAGAGATGTCTTTGGTTACACGGTTCAACATCTTATTTTGGTCCAACACTAAAAGAAAGTCCACGTGACATGTCATCGTCTTGATCAGTCTTTGAAAATTAATGCCTGAACCAAAGCCTGTCAAAAGCCCCTCCTTTTCTTTTGGCCTTTAAAAGAAATATATTAATTTGCACATCACGTCATTTCTCAGCATTCCGGCTGCCATCTACCATTCTCCATTGGAAAAATAATTCTCTAGAATGCCCACAAGTGTGAGCGTCACTGTCATTTCTTGTTGATCTTTTTTTGTCCCCGGCGGTTCATGTCCTGGATGTGTAATATGAATTTAGTGCCTTCTTATTAATAAAACCAGACGTCAACATGTGGCAGCTTCAATTCTAACCATCCTTCTGCACTACTCAAAGATGCCTTCCACTCTCCCGACTGGTTCTCAAGTGACCCTAAACCTAATTAACCTGAATTCCATCTCTCATCTCCCCAGGGAAAGGAGAAGCATGCCAGCCCTTCATCTTCCCCATTCCTCTTCCTCTCCACAAACTGGGACAAACTCTCTAGAGAAATCCTCTTCTTGTCCCAGGCACTGCAATCACCGGTTTTCTCAGAGTTCTGCCTGAAATGATGGGGTGTGTTTTTCATTTGAAAAGAGTCCACATCTGGGACTCACTTAACTTGATTTGGGAAGTCCTGTGTTTCTGATCCAAAAAAACAAAACAAAAAAAATTGCGAAAATAAGCCTGCATTTTTTTTTCTTCCAGTGTGGATTGATTTACTTCCGTTATACTTAGCTTGCAAGGAAAAAAGAAGAAGAGAGAGAGAACAATGAACAGTGAATCGACTTGGCTTCATGACCACCTTCCCTTGTTGGGTAACTAGGCCTTACATATGCGGACTGATTGAATTATTCCACTTCCACAGAGAGAGAGAAAGCAAGGACGAAATCTTCCTCCTGATTGCTGTCCCTTTGGGTTTCCTGCCCAGGAAAAATGGTGCAGGATGAAGGAGCAGCTATTAGAAACCACAAAGAAGCAAAACTAACTCATATATTTGGATTCAATCTTGGCTGGCTTGAATTACTAAGCTAAATAGTTGGAGCTTTATTCTGTAGTACTGGAGGCCCTTAAAGATATTTGAGTATAGAAAATATGCAGTGAATTCTAACCTCCAAACTCTACTGTTTCCTGGGATATCTAAGTGATGGACCCAATATTAGAAAATCCAAGCATAAAAATTGGATATATGTGCATAATCTGGGGTGATGTGTAGAGATGATTATTTATATTATTAAACATTCATTTTTCCACATGAATACGCTATAATTCTTTTTTAAAAATAGCTAAACCCTCCACTTAAAACTTTAACCAATTTACAAAGAAATGAGTAATACATATTTTTATTATAGTTTTTTATAGCTAAACCTTCTACTTAATATTTTCTCTAATTAACAAAAAAGTTATGTATATTCTTTTACTACAGTTTGTAGTAAAGCACTCTACTTAAAATTATATTGAATTTTCCAAAAATGAGTGATATATTTGTTTAATAAAAGTTTTCTAAATAGCTAAACCCTCTACTTAAAATTTCTATTAAATTTAAAAAAAATCAAGTGATGCATCTTTTTTCAAAATAAATTTGCCTAAATGTGGATGCATCTTTGAGTTACAGAAGTTGAATCTAACCTTTAATTAGAATTAGAAAAAAAAAAACCTGGGGAAATACCTTGTGTGTGAGAAAACACACACACACACACTTTTGGATATAATCTGCGTGAATTGTGTATGTCAAAGTCTCTACACCCCAGAAAATCATAGCTTTGGATATGAAGCTTACATATCTCTATTGCACATATATTGCTATTGCACGCAATAATTGTTTACATTTTTTATTATTATACAACAGAGAGGGTGGAGATAGGAGGGCTGGAGATTGCAACATTAGCCAAATCTGAATTCAAAACACATTTTCACCAGTTACTAGCTCTGTCATCTTGGGAAAATTACTTAATATCATACATAATAATAGTGTCTACTTTGTTGGGCCTTTTCCAGGATTAAATGAGTGAAGGTAATACCTGGTGCTTGATACGTTTTATAATTTATTATTTCAGGATCAAGATTATAATTAAATATGAGGAAATAAAATATTATAATGAAATAATGTATTTAAGCATTTAATAAAATTCCTGGAACCCAATGAATATTCAACAACTTTTTAGGGCCCTAGCCAAAGAAACAATCAACCCTGTCATTCTTAAGCACATTGAATGAAAAACAAGGGTTACATCAGCTGAACAAACCTATAATCAGGACAGAAAACAGCAGAGTTTAAGCCCCTTCACCAAGGGAACTGAATTTTACTTTTGTGGCAGAACCTAAATTTCAAACTGAGTTAGATTGGCTTTGGGAAGAAAATCAAGCAGTTGTCTTGACATGAGGATTCTTCAACTGCCTCCAGTAGTGCTTTCAGCTAACACTGTTAAGTGCTCAATGTACGTCAGGCATTGCTCTAAACTCGTGACGTATGTTAATACTTAATGCTCACAAAAGCCCTATGAGGCTGATATTGTTATTAGCCCCATTTTACAGTTGAGAGCTCTGAGTCACAAAACAATTCATGTTGCCTAGTTAGCAGCAAAGCTGGGATAAACCCAGGTGCCTGCTCTTTATCATTACCTTTACTTCCTTTCATGTATCTATCTGCTCTGTGATATATTCTGGCAAAAGAAAGCCCTTTATTCTACAGATAAAAGATGCAGATGCTGTAAAATTTGCATTCTAGGCAATTTATAGGGTGGTAAGAGAGATGAGAATGCAGCCTTGGAAGCCATTATGGTTGGTTGAAAGCACTTTGAAGAGCTGTTGCCCCACACCTGTCTGGGCAACCAATAGGAATGCTCCGTCCAGAATGGTGGCTACAATGCCCAATAGGAGAGATTCATACTGAATGACATCAAACTGGCCCAATAGGAAGGGTTTATATTGAATGGTATCAAATCAGTCCAATAGGAGTGCTGCCTATGAAACCCGGAAAGGCAATCCAATCCAGTTCTCCCTTTTAGAATTTGATTACTGAGGCCAGATGCGGAGGCTCACACCTTTAATCCCAGCACTTTGCCAGGCCAGGATGGGCAGATCACTAGAGGTCGGGAGTTCAAGACCAGCCTGACCAACATGGCGAAAACCCGTTTCTATTAAAAATACAAAAATCAGCCGGCATGGTGGTATGTGCCTGTGTCTTTAACCCAGCTACTCCGGAGGCTGAGATAGGAGAGTCCCAGGAGGCAGAGGTTGCAGTGAGCTGAGATCGCGCCACTGCACCCCAGCCTGAGTGACAGAGTAAGACTCTGTCTCAAAAAAAACCAAAAAAACAAACAAACAAAAAACTACCACTTGATTACTGAATCCTAGATGTGTAAAAGGAAGGGTGCTTACTTGAGCTTAAATCGTTGTTGATAAAGACGCCGAGTTCCTGTTTCACCTCTCAGTTTGATTATTCAAGCTTGATTATTCAATAAATGTTGACTGGGGCCGCTATCTGGCCATTCACAAGGCCGGGGCTAGGCAGAGGGAGGTGGGGATCAGTGAGCAAGACTGGGTTCCCACCCTCAGGGAGTTTGTAGTCTAATGGGAAAGACGTAAATTACAACCTTTTCAATTATGTAATTAGGTTTTGGACAAGTGCATTTGAGGAAGTCATCTTAGGTTGGCATGAAGTAGAAATACTTAGAGGTGATATTCAAGATAGTTAACAATCAGAACAGTCTACCTACCAACAATTAGGACTGATGTGGGGCTTAAACAATTTACACGCTGGTTGAAGGTGAGCTCCTTTTGGGTGGGACCAGGCAGGAGAGGATGGTGATGGTTTTCCTGAGGAATTGAGTTTACTTTTTTTTTAAATTAAACTTTTTATTTTTAGAGAAGTATAAAGTGTTAAACTAAACGTGGCCTGAGGATGCCCCTGTATCTTCAGCAATATACTACAACCTAATTTAGTATGTAAACAAACTGAAGCCTCATTAAAAGTATTTTATTTTTTATTTTTATTTTTGGTAATTGGCTGAGTCTCAGCCAATGGCAGCAGCTAACCTTCAGCCAGTTGTCAGTGGCCAGCGGATCAGACTATATCCAAATAAGGCAACCAGTTAATTATAACCAGTTAAGCTGTTTCTCTGTCTCACTTATGTTGTCTGTTTGTGAATGCTTCCTGTCCATATTGTGGAGGAGAGTCCCATGAACCTCTTCTGGTTCTAAGGCTCGCCAGATTCACGAATGGTTCTGTGTTCAATTAAATGCTGTTAAATTTAATTCATCTGAAGTTTTATTTCTTTTAACAAGAGTCACATATAGTTCTAAGAAATAATATAGAGACATCCCTGTGTACCCATCACCAAGTTTCCCCATAACATCTTGCAAAACTATGGTACTTATCGCGTCCAAAGATTTCAGATATTTTTAAAAATAAAGTTGAAACTAAGTTTTGAATAGGTTATTTATGCACATGAAACAAAAGCTAAAATTTACAAAAGGGGAGACAGGGAAAAAGTGGGTATTCTCCTGTGCCTTCCGGATACCTCGTTGTCCTCCCTGGAGTCAAATGTTGTTACAATTTTCTTGCCTATCTTTTCCCAAATACTTATAAATTTGCAAATATTATAATCCTCTATATGTATATATGTATGTATTTTTTCTCCATACAATGGGCGCATATATCTGCAATTATGAATCTTGCCTGTTTTACTAAATATCTTGAAAAGATTATTTATTTATTTATTTATTTATTTATTTATTTATTTATTGGTAAGAAATGAACCCTGGAGTTGAGTTTGAGAAACCTGAAAAAACAGGGCGGAAGAGCATTCTTGGCAGAAGGAAGAACATGAGCCAAGGTCCAGAAACAGAAAGAACACTGATTTTTCAAGAAAAAGGAAAGAGACTATTATGTCTGGAGGACAAAGAAGGAGGAGGAGAATGGCCGGGTAGATCACTGATTCTCAGGCCACTTTCTGAGGGACCATTGAACTTGCCTACATTCTCCAGGTGGCCTATACCCTGAGGCCCAGAGTCACTGTATGGCTGATGAGGACACTTCCCGCTGCAGGTCAGCTCCTCACTCCGTAGACCTGCCAGACGCAGGGAGGCTGCTTGTTCCTGAGGCCTGGGGAATAGAGCTGGCCAAGAGAATTGCTAGTTTTCCCAAAACCCACTTTCTTTCTTCAGCCCCGCCCTCAAGACTTTTTCCGTGCCCTGCTTGTCTTCTCAGACAGTTAAGGACATGACAAAGAGCAATGATTAAGGACAGCAATTCTTGCCTTTTTGTTTTTTGCTTAATTTGAAAGAGACAGCAAGATGGGAAAAATATGCCTCTGATTATGACCCCTCTGTGCTTCCTAAAAGCTTCTTTCTCAACTTTTAAGTCTCCTCAAGTTTCAAACCCTCCCATTTTCTTTCCCCTGTTCTTTTTTCCTCTATTTAAACTAATCTAAAAAAAGCTATAAAAAGCCTCTGACACTATAAATTCCCCTATAAACCCTGGTTTTATAGGTTTAATTGCCCCTTTTTACAGTGCTGCATGCCTGGGTCCTGAAACACTTTAGTTTTGCAGGACAAGTTCAAATTCATAGTAAGAGTCTGGGCCACCCTATGATGGGGTTTTGAACTCTGGCAGTCCACAAGGCAACTCGTTCTGGACTTGGCTGAACAATTATTTTCTCAGGTAGCCCAGGACCAAAATGAGACATGTCTCTATGTGAGAAAATAGCCACATCCTTAGAGAATGCCACGTTCTCTAAAGTCTCCTGAAGCCCCAGAGTTAGTTCTGGTCAGAGAGAGTGCCCATAAAAGCAACATCAACAATGCCACAATCACTGTTTATCAAGTGCTAGTAACTGTGTAAAATGGATTTTACGTGCAGAATCCTCACTACAACTCTGCAGGCTGGGACCATGGTTATCACCCTTATTACAAGGGAAGACACCTAGGCTCAGATATTGAAGTCATTTGCTTGGGCTCACACAGCAGAGCCAAGACTACCATGAGAAGGGTGAGCCATTCACCTTCGACCCAGCTTTTAAGGGGCACCCAGCACCTCAGTAATCAAGAAAATAACATTTGAATACAATCTTTTAACAAAATCAAACTGATAAACTATGGCCCGCAAACTGGCCACATGGTTTTTATAAATAAAGTTTTATTGAAACCAGGGCTAGGATTAGGGTGAGGCAAGTAAGGCTGAGTTGTACAAATGCAGGGTTGGAGCCTGTCTTTATTGAAATGTTTGATATTTTCTTCATCACACATTTTTAAAATTGATTTTTAATTTTTTAAATTGAGAGAGGGTCTTGCTCTGTTGACCAAGCTGCAGTACAGTGGTGTGATTGCTGCTCACTGCAGCCTCAATTTCCCTGGCTCAAGCAATCCTCCCACCTCAGCTTCCAAAGTAGCTGGGACCACAGGCACGTGCCACCATGCCTGGCTAATTTTTTTATTTTTTGGTAGAGACGAGGTCTATGTTACCCTGGCTGGTCTCGAACTCCTGAGCTCAGGCGATACTCCCGTGCCTCCCATGTGCTGGGATTACAGATGCATAAGCCATGGAGCCTGATCCTTTTCTTTTCTTTTCTTTCCTTTCCCTTTTTTTCTTTTCTTTTCTCTTCTCTTTTCTTTCCTTCCTTCGTTCCTTCCTTCGTTCCTTCCTTCCTTCCCTCCCTCCCTCCTTCTTTCTTTCTCTCTCTCTCTTTCTTTCTTTGTGTCTGTTTATTTGTTTAATTATTTTGAGATGGAGTCTCGCTCTGTCACCCAGGCTAGAGTGCAGTGGCATGATCTCAGCTCACTGCAGCCTCTGTCTCCTGGGTTCAAGTAATTCTCCTGCCTCAGCCTCCTGAGTAGCAGGCATTACAGGCATGCACCACCATGCCCGGCTAATATTTTTGTATTTTTAGTAGAGACGGGGTTTCACCATGTTGGCCAGGCTGGTCTCAAACTCCTGACCTCAGGTGATCCACCTGCCTGCGCCTCCCAAAGTGCTGGGATTACAGACGTGAGCCACCACACCCGGCCTATTTATTTATTTTTTGAGACGGAGTCTCTCTCTGTCTCCTAGGCTGGAGTGCAGTGGTGCGATCTCAGCTCACTGCAATCTCTGCCTCCCAGGATCAAGCAATTCTCCTGTCTCAGCCTCCGAAATAACTGGGACTACAGGCATGCACCACCATTCCCAGCTAATTTTTGTATTTTTTAGTAGAGACAGCGTTTCACCATGTTGGCCGGGCTGATCTCAAACTCCTGACCTCAGGTGATCCGCCCCATCTCAGCCTCCCAAAGTATTTATTTTTAAAACACTGCAGTAGAGTATGTATTATGGAGTCTTTGGGCACCAACTTAAATTTCACCCCCAAGGCAAATGTCTCACTCACCTTAGCCTAGTCTTGGCCCCATCACACAGTAAGAAACACCAATCCCAATGTGATAATCTGTTTCCTAGCTGACCTCCAAGGCGACTAGAGATTGTGTTCAAGAGGCCACTGTTTCTCCCCAATGTATTCACTGCTGCTTTGTGGAGTAGCAGCAAGTTGTAGTGTCTTCCCTGCAGACCTTACCTGTTTAGCCCAGAGAGGGGACCATTTCCTGTGTAAGGTTGCTTCAGGAGTACTCACAGCCTCAAGTACAATAAACCTGATGCTTCCTTGCAACACTGTGTGCTCATGAACACCTTTGCAGCTGTCTCTTTTGGCTCTGGGGGACTCCTCAGACATTACTATCCATTCATTCATTCATTTAACAGATATTTATGAAGGACCTATTATTTTCTTAGACATAACAGTAGGTACTGGACATAACAATAGTGAAAGGAAAAGTAGATAAAAATTACTGTCCTTGGGGAATTGAGTTCAATTTAAGGAGAGAGATGGCAAACATAAAAATGAATATATTACATAGAATATTACAATGTCATGAATGATGTAAAAAAGGTAGAACAGTCCAGGTGTGGTGGCTCATGCCTGTAATCCTAATACTTTGGGAGGCTGAGGCAGGAGGATTGCTTGAGGCCAGGAGTTCGAGACCAGCCTGGCCAACATGGCAAAACCCTGTCTCACAAAAAAATACAAAAATTAGTCGGCCATGGTGGCAGTGGCACCCGCCTGTAGTTCCAGCTACTCTGGAGGCTGAGGCAGAGAATCACTTGAACTGGGGAGGCAGAGGTTGCAGTGAGCCAAGATGGTGCCACTGCACTCCAGCCTAGAGACAGAGTGAGACTCTGTTTCCAAAAAAAAAAAAAAGGTAGGATGACATAAGTCAGACTGAAAATGTTAAGGTGTAGAAGGGGTGACAATTTAAAATTGAGTGCTCAGCACAGGCATTACTGAGAAGGTGACAGTTGAGTAAAAAGCCCTTGAGGGAGTGAGCCCGCTGGATGAGCAGAAGTATATTCTGGTCAGGGGAAACTTACAGTGCAAAGGCCCTGGGGTGCGAGTGTGCCTGGTGTGTTCCAAATATCAGTGACATGAAGCAGAGTGACAGAGAAAGACATGGTGAGAGATGAGGTCAAGAGCTCCTAGGCAGGAGAAGGGGTAGATCATATGGCCACTACTCGTCATGAGTGAGTCATTGAAGAGTTTGAGGACAGAGGTGACACGATCCGCTATACATTTAAACAGGCTCACCCTGGTGTACCCATTCTCTCTGACATTCTATTATGATTCTGTGATACCATCTAGGGCCTAGTTCAGACCACACAGAGAATAAAGTCCAGGGAGGCCAGTGAGAAGGCTCCTGCAGTCCTTTAGGTGTACAAGGTCATGGATTGAACCAAGATGGACAAAATGGAAGAGGGGGGAAGTGGTTCATCTTTTCTCCAACCTCTCCCTTGTATGTGAAAATGTTTATAGTCCCATTGCATGCAAAATGGCCACTGAGTCTCTCCAGGAAGGCCAGCAAATTTGTCTATACAGGCTGCCTCTTTTGGACGTATACTGAGCAGTGAGGTTTCCAGGGACAAGCGACTTCAGAAATTGAATGCCTGACTTTGCATCCTGCCCCTGGCTTGATTAGCAGTAAGACCTACCATGCCAGGGCACTTTCCCTTTCAAAGTCTCTCTGCATGCTCAATCTATAAAATGGAAACACTATCCACCTGTAGAGTATCGCTATGAGAAATAACAACTAGGATACAGAAGGTGCCCAGTATGACTGCAAACAGTCATCTCTTGGTCCGGAAACATGACACTTATTTTTAAAGTGGTAGGCACAAGAGTTTATTGTTGTGCTCTTTCGTTCTACCTCAAAAGTTCTCTCCCTGAAAGTTGGCAATGAAGGATGGGTTGCTTCAGGCCAGGTAAATGTCCGGGTTACATGCAGATCGTGAAGTAGCGGGGATAACCATCACTCAGTAAAGTGTTGTGTTAGAGCCGTTCTTTCCACCTTCCTGAGAATTAGCTTTTTTTTTTTTTCTCCCTGCCTTTCCAGCTTGTCAGAAATCTAAAACCAGGTTTGAGAACTGGCAGAAGGGAGAGAAAGTGAGAACATGACCTTTCTGAGGGCAAGAGAGGGAACTTGGAGGGTGTGAAGGGGTCTTAAACGGGGAAGTAAGAAGACCTTCAAAGCAAACTTTTCTACATCAGTATGTTGGCAGGGTCTGCATTTTAGTTGTATTTGCATTTTCTTTTCCTCTACCATTAATTATATTCCATGTAAAAGCCAGGAGCCCTGGATTCCAGGGCTGGAATGGCTGCTGATTTTCTTTCTGGCCTAGTCTGTCTGCTTTTCCCCTCCACCCATGCAGGGCCTTTTCTGGTTTTTCACATGTTATATTTCCTTCCGCTTCCAGATCTTTGCATGGGCCTTGAATACCTTTTCCTTCAGCCCATCACCTGGCTTCCTCTCCTTCACATTCTTATTCATGCAATTTCTCCCCAGGAAATCCTTCCATAAAGGTCGCCACCTGCACCCTAGAGAGAGCGCCCTGGCCCCTACAACTTCAGCTTTACTGCTGCCCTCTGTGCGTGGATATGAATTTAGTTCATCATGTGTAATAGTTGTGTTAATGTCTGCCTGTTCTACCAGCCTGGAAGCTCCAAGTCAGGGCCTGGAGCTCAGTGGGTGCCCAAGAAGTACTTGTTAATAGAACAACTGACTCTATGGCCTATTATTTTGCTCTTAACCTCCTTGAGCTGCAGGGGTCCCAAATGTAAAATGAGTGCAAGTTGATTTCAAAGGGTCTCTGACATTCTATTATGATTCTGTGATACCATCTGGGGCCTAGTTAGGAGGACATAGTAAATTGGACTTTGGCCAAGGCCTGGGGCTGCCTTGGTCCCTGGGAGATGAGATGCATTCTTACTGACCACTGAGCCAGGGAAATGGAGACCGGTCTTTTCATCTCAGTCAAAAGATTGAAATCTCTGACAATACCAGAGATTATCTGCCTTCCTTGATTATTGCTCAACCTCAGAGTTGAGGGCCAAGAGAACAGCTTGAATATTACCCAAATCCATCTAGGTTTCCCTGGGAGTCACTTTCCAACTCAGGGCCTGATTCTGCTTTGAGAATGAAGATGATGTCATTGTTAGGAATTAAAGGCATAGAAAGATATTCACTGACATACATTAGTGATTGGAAAGAAACTAAGCTCTGCATGTTTAACAGTGTTTCAATATGGAGTCCAGACTGAAGGTTCAAAAAGACCTGTCTGCAAAGCTAGCTTATGAGGAATGGAGCGTTATGCTGTGATAACTAACAATGGGTGAAAGATCCTTAGGCCCAGTCCACTGATTTCCTGCTGTGTACATTTCAACGGGTAAAAACAAATAAACAAACACTCCTGCTCTGGTTCTTGGTGAGGGGAAGGCAGATCACCAACGGGGGCTCAGTTCTGGCTAAAGTCCTCCAAGGGACTTTGATCAAGGCCTCACCTTCTTCTGTACGACAGCATTTCTGAAGCGCCTGGGAAAGTCTAAGGGAAAAATTATATACTAATTCTTTATAAGTACAAAAAGGATCATTCTTATTCTACCTGAAGGGATGAGACATTGTTCTAACCACACTCTCAGACTTGGCCTCATGCCCGAAGACTGACCTAGGCATCTTTTTTGGCTTTTTTTTTTTTTTTTTTTTTTTGAGACAGAGTTTCATTCTTGTTGCCCAGGCCAGAGTGTGATGGCGCGATCTCAGCTTACCACAACCTCCGCCTCCTGGGTTCAAGCGATTCTCCTGCCTCAGCTTCTCGAGTAGCTGGAACTATAGCATGCACCACCACGCCTGGCTAATTTTGTATTTTTGGTAGAGATGGGGTTTCACCATGTTGGCCAGGCTGGTCTCAAACTCCCGACCTCAGGTGATCTGCCTGCCTCGGCCTCCCAAAGTGCTGGGATTACAGGTGTGAGCCACCATGCCCGGCCTTTTTTTTTTGCTTTTTTATACCATTTGGAGTTCCCCATTGACTCCCCTATAGAATAAAGCCAACGTGGTGTCCTGGCAATGCCATGCTAGAGTGTGTGGTCAGTGAGCATGTGGTCAGTGAGTGTGTAGTCAGTGAGTGTGTTCTAGCGGTAGGAAGACTGGGGTTGAGTTGGGGTTGTGATGTTTGTTGGCTGAACTGCATTGGTCAGGTTATGTATGTCCCAGAACCTGTTTCTTCAACTGTCTGATGGGCATGATGATAATTGTGCCTACCTTCTAATGTCTGCTGTAATGGTTCACGGACATGTTATATGTCAACACTGAACACAGGACCTGGCCCCAAATTTAGCGTTTTATGCAGATCAGCCATTATAATTGCCATTTTCCACTGTCTGGTTCTTATTTTCATGCTTTGCTACTATTTTCTTCCCTTCTTTCCCTAAGGGCTTCAGCTGCCCACCCCATAAGCCTTTCTCCCTAAGATGCTACTACTATGCAAAAGCTGTAGCCTTCACATACAGAGCTTCTCCCCATTCTATAAACCCTTCCTTACTTTTCAAGACCCCGTGCTGAAGTTGCTATGAGGAATAAGCAAATGGCATTTATTCAAGCAACCAGCATATATTAGGGGCTTCATAAAGGGTTTGCTGAAACTGTTGACACTGAAACAAATAGTTTACCAAAAAAACTATAGCTATAAAAGGTAGCATTTCTTGTGTCTTGCCACAGCAAAACCTCTATTCTGGAAATTCTACAATTAAAGATTTGTTTCCCTAGGAGAAATAAATATGGGATTAAGTGAAAATGCTGGTTTACATTTAATTATTAACGCTGCAAAGTGCATTAAGCTATACTTAATCACCTGCATCCTTGCGTGAATTACTTTCTTCATTCCTATTTACACTGACAAGTAGCTGAGACTCAACTTTTAAATTTTGGGGTATGTGGTAGGAGAGGATAGGGAAAGAAAGGATTGAGAATTTTGTAAGGTGACAGGGAGGGAAATCAAGAAGCAATAAAAACATATTGTAGGAGGATGCAGATAATCCACAAGATAAACTTTCTCCATTTCTCAATAAGACTTAGCTCATGTGTTTGCTGAATGAATAATTTACTGCTCTCAAACTCATTTCTACACTTTCTGTTAAGCTTTGAACCTGGTGGCTGGATTGTTCATTGACTACGTCAATCTGTACTGTCCCAGATTTTCTATAGTGTTGCTCAAGTTTCCTCTAGATTTCTCCATGTGATAAAGGCTTCTGAGAGAAAGGGAGAGTGTGCATCCTGTTTACTATCATCATGAACCCAGCATGTCACACAGCACCTGTCATATATATGGTTGGCACTCTCTCAATATTTCTTGCACTGAATACTCAATCTGTTTTGCCACCAACTTATGCTCATGTTTTCCATGTTAAAACTTTTATTTTCTACTGTATGTTATCATTTTATAATAGCAGACCCTGACAAGCCAACCCTCCTTACTTATTGCATCTCAGGTCTAGATTTTATTGGCTTAAAAGTGAACAAAGCTTCTCATCATGTTTTCTGCAATATCTTCCGAAACTTCTGCTTATTCTTATAATTGTCTCTTTGGTTTTGCAAAATTTTCACGGGTCTGGGCTTTCTTTATTAACTCAGATATTTGACCCAACTTGTTCCATAACATAAATGTATTGTTTATAGGGGGTTTATATTGAATCTCTTTTCTTTCAAGAGCAAGGGGAATAGAGAAAGTGATAGGAGCCCGTGTTTTAGCAATTTGTTGGGGGGATGTTTGTTTTTGCTGTTTAGATCTAAGTAGGGTCCATATGCCCACTCACCAACCCACACTCTCTCTCCCTCTCTCTTTTGTTTTTTGTGTACTTTATTTGAGTTATTTTCTGCAAATTCCTGAATACCAGATCGGGTGAGGAATTGAAGGAGCTTTGACTAGACTGTGGGCATAGAACTGACTTATTACCAATTTGGAATTCATTCATTCATCCACTTCTTTAGTCAATAAACATTTATGGAGTGTCCGCTGTGGGCCAGAACCTGAAGTAGGTTCTGAGGATACAATGAATTGTAGACTGGGCACAACCCCTGTTTTCACAGAGCTTACCGTCTCTGGGAAGTTGAACAGTTAAACAAGCAATGGCAGTATGTCATGAGTAGGATGGCAGAGACTCTTAGAGCTCATCTGATACATAGAGCGCCTGCTGGATGACAGGAATTATACGTGGTACTTTTCACAATTTCTCTGACTTTAATTTTCTCATCTGTTAACTGGGGAATCACCATGGGACTTATTTCATAGAGCTGCCATGAGGAGGACAAGCGTTGTAGTTGCAAGGCACTTAGGATAGTGCCTGGCACATAAAACTGAGAGTTCACTTTATTTATGGCACCTCCCCGTTGTACCCCCCATTTACAGGTGAAGAACCTGAGGCTCAGAACACTTAAGCTGTTGACCTTGGGTCCCAAAGGCATCTAAGAACCTGGAGAAATCTGGGAGACTTTTAAGACCTGCCTTTTCATAACGCAAGCCTGAGGGAAATTGTCATGCTCACAGTGTTTTGCCCCTGCAGCGGACTTTCTCAGACCAGACTTGTGGAAAACTACTACAGAGCACACTCTTCAGGAACCGTGGAAAAAGCCTAACCTAGTCCAGAGCCGAGGCAAAGTAATTATACACAAGCTAAACTCAAAACCAGCGATGTTTTGAGGTTTTTGGTCCCCCGTCCCCAACCCCCGAGCTCTCTCAACTCTGAAAAACCAAAAAACCCATTTTCTAATAATAGGCTTTCTTCTATGATTTCTGGATTCAAGGTAGGTAAGAAATAGGAGAGAGATAAATGATTCAGAGGCCCCGAACAAGATCATTTGGCCTGTGGTTTTGGGAGGATTTAACAGCTGTGAGTGAGACCTCAGATCCAAGCCAACCCTGAATCCTGCATGCAGTTTGGCAAGACCACAAGTGCAATTTATCTGAAAACATGAAAGAATCTTCCTCTTCCTACTGCCAACTGGGACCCCAGCAATGGAAATGTTGAGAACTGGTTTGATCTTACTGCTCTTCCAATCGTGCTTCCTCAGCCATCAAAAAAGCAAATAAAAAGCCCATGCCTTCATTTTCTCTCTGAGGCTCTGTGCTCACAAACAAAACAAAACAACCCAACAAAATAGAAAAACAAATAAAAAACCCTCAACTTTCTTGAGATGTAGAAGTTCTGATTTCAAATACTAAAATTTGGGGTAAAAAAAATATCCAAAATAGGGGATAGGCTGTTATAAGGTAAAATATGACATCTATAAGGCAGAATATTGAGTTACTACTAAACTGATCTTTAAAAAATGCTTCTAGTATAATGTTAAGTTAAAACAAAAAGCAGGAACTTGAGTGATCCCATCACATAAAGAAAATACATGGGAGAAAAATGACTAGAAGGAAATGTCCCAGAGCATTTGTCTTTGGGTGGGAGGAGTCTTGGTGATCACTTTCATTTATCATCAATTTGATTACCTCCCCTGCCTGGCCCTCCTCCCAGCAAAATATCCCAGGAGGAAATCTGCACCATAATAGAATCACTCCAACTCTTAGCAATACATCAGTAACAATTCCTTGCTCTGGAAGTTATTCAGGTAAGAAGAAACTTCCCATTGAGGCAACTCTTACCTTTCACACAGAAAGACCTTGCACTCCAGCCTGGGCAACAGAGTGAGACACTATCTCACAAAAAAACAAAACAAAACAAAACAAAACAAAAAAACCTCTATCTGATACAAATTAGCATAGTTATGTTATCATAGTAGTACTTCCCAAAATACATTTCACAGAATATGAATCCTAAGAGATGCTCCCTTCAAAAGGGTGTACATTTGGGAATTTGGAAATGGCCTGGACTGCCTGTGGTTCCCACTTTTGAAGGTTCACCGTGCATCTTGGTGATTGAAGGTGTTGAGAAATCCTGCATGCAAGCTTATTCACTTTGTGGAGCCCAACTTGCTACAGTTCTTTGTTCACATGCTCCTGTATTTCCTGTAATACCAATTGTCTTTTCATGGGACTAGAATTCGGGAGAATAACAGTAAGAAATAAATTATGTTAGAGTAGAGAAATGATCACAATCCTTCTCGCTTCCCAGTGAAACCGTCTTTGCAAAATTATGACTGGGACAGTGAGAGAGGTCTAGCCTAACCGACTCCATCTTCGTTCTAACCTTCAAGCTTTCCTTGTTCTTTCCTGGACATAGGCTGAACTAACTTTGGGAGGAATTTAGTTTATAGTTTATAACAAAGACGATAACAGCCCTTTCCCAAAACAAACCTCTTTCTTGCCTGGAGACTAGACTGCCTTTGTAGGACTAACAAATTATCCACAAGATTAGAAATAATGGTTTAGGAGTCATGAAGCTGGAGGCTACAAGATTCTGACTCTCCCTAAACTGCTCCTAAGATCCGTGCTTAGGATATTTTGCAGACCCTGCATTTGATGGAGTAGCTGGCACCACCCACGTGGATAAACTGGCTCATCTGATCTTGTGGCTTCCACCCAGGAACTGACTCAGCACAAGAGGACAGCTTCAGCTTCCCACGAGTTCATCTCCCACCCAACCAATCAGCACTCCCGACTCACTGGCCTTCCCCCACCCTCCAAATTATCCTTAAAAACGCTGATCCCCGAATGCTCAGGGAGACTGATTTGAGTAATAATAAAACTCCAGTCTCCTGCATAGCCGGCTCTGTGTCAATGACTCTTTCTCTATTGCAGTTCCCCTGTCCTGATAAATGGGCTCTGTCTCGGCTGTGGGCAAGGTGAACCCATTGGGCGGTTACACCATTATCTGTGCTTTTTGTAGTGTGACGTTACAGATCCCCTTCATGGAGAACTGGAGTCTATTTCCTTGTCCTTGAATCTAGGCCAGCCTTGTGCTTTGCTTTGGTGAATAGAAAGGATCAAAAGTGACAGAGGGCAGCGCTGAGCCTAGGCTTCAAGAGGCCATATGCACACTTGCATTTTCTCTCGGAATTCTACCCCCCCCATGAAAGCAAGCTGGAGCCACCCTACTGGAGCAGGGAAAGACCATACCCGTGAGCAAGACATTTCAGCTGAAGATCATTCCCCTGATCAGCCAGCCCCCAGCCAATACCAGAGGTGACTGGAAACAAATCAGTGAGTCCAGCCAAGACCAGAAGAACAACCCAGCTGAACTCAGCTCATGCTAACTCAAAGAATCGTGATCTAAATAAATGGTGTTTGTCAGCCACTAAGTTTGGGGGTAGTTTGTCACGCAGCAAAAGCTGACTTACATATATTCTATAGTAGGGATAGCTTTTAATCAAGTAAATTCTATCTTTAAAAAGTAAATAATTTGCAACTTTAGGACTTTATTATGCATAACAAATAACTTGCAACAAACATCACAAGTAATTCACAAGTAATTCTGATACAATCATGTATGTCAATCAGGCTGAGGTGAAGAACTGCTTTTGAAAACACAAATGTGAGGTTTTGGCTGTTTCTATTCTATGTCTTTTCTTTTTTCTTTTCTTTTCTTTTTTTTTTTTTTTGAGAATGGAGTCTTGCTCTGTCATCCAGCCTGGAGTGCAGTGGTGTGATCTTGGCTCACTGCAACCTCTGCATCCCAGGTTCCAATGACTTTCTTGCCTCAGCCTCCTGAGTAGTTGGGATTACAGGCATGCACCGCCACTGGCTAATTTTTGTATTTTTAGTAGAGATGGGGTTTCGGCATGTTGGCCAGGCTGGTCTTGAACTCCTGGACTCAAGAGATCCACTCACCTCGGCCTCCCAACGTGCTAGGATTACAGCTGTGAGCCACTGCACCCGGCCTCTATATCTTTTTTCAAAGAGAGTAAAACCTGGTCCTTATTTCTGTCTGCCCACAGGGCTATCTTCCCCATACTCATCAAATTCAACAAGCTTCGGTTTTACTTCCAGCTTCATGAGTTCCTGCAAACCAGTACTCTCCCTCCCCAAATGGCAAATCCACTTTGCTTCCTCGGTAGCTTCACAGAATGGGGAAAAGGAGCAAGAGCAGATGAAAGTGAGGATTTGGCAAGGGTCAGGGTTGGGCCTGGGACAGGGAGTGGGAAAGGAGACTTTCCAGAGCTGCAAAAAGCAAGAGCAAGCAAGAAGGAGCCAGCCAGTTGCAGAAAGTGAGATCTGGAAAGAAAGTATGTTAAAAGGCAAAGGAACTCACGAAAGAACTGGTTGTTGATGAAGTCGATGTTACACGCAGCCTTGCCATCTTGTAAAAAGGGTTTTATTTGTCCTTTTTTGTGAGAGTCCTGGGAGAGAACCATTAAAGAAACAGACCCCGGGCAGTCAGCGCAGATCTGGATACGTGTGTGCGCCTGTATGTGGGCTTGCCTGGCCCCCCTCTGGCACCCACCCCCACTTTTTACAAGGGCCAACTGGGTTGCAAGGTTAAAGCCAGAGGGGACCAATTGGTGTTGTGGGGCTTTTTTACAAAGTGCAAAGGATCAAAGTAATTAGCAAAGGGCGAGAGACCAGGCCTGTTAGAGAAAGAAGCCAGCCACCCAACGCTTTCTGCACACACGTCTTGTCTTCCCCAGGCCTGCTGTTAATGCCTGCACGGATCATGGCTGAATGGCACACGGCAGCGTGCAGAGTGCTGGAGGGGCTCCTTTGCTCTCAGGCAGGAAGTAAACCTGGAAGGGCCAACTCTGAGCTTAGAGAGTTTTGTGGGATCTCCAGGCAGCCCAGAAGGAAGAAGAGAACTTCTTGGGGAGTCTTTCTGAGACATTTCATTGCTTCCTTCCTGTTTTAGATGGAGGCTCAATGCCTGGCCAGACCTAGACCTGGAGACCAGGATAAGGAAATAATGCCTTCCACTGAGGCCATCTAAAGCTTATCAGCTGTGATTATGGCAGGGCAAGATATAAGAGAGAGCAAGGAATTTTCCAGGAATGATTTTAGGTGGTTCATAGACAGGACTTTAAATTATATAGAGTCATTCAGTGAGCTGATTGTTTCCTTTCTTTCTCCCTCCACCTCCCCTCTTCTCTCTTTGTAATTCTACCAAGGCCATCTCAGTTTGCTGCTAATGTGCTGTGGCAGGCAGATTAACAGCCCCCAAAGATACTCACACCTGTGAAGATATTCCATACCTGGCAAAGGGGCTTTGCAGGTGTGAGTAAGGTCAAGGCCCTAGGTGAGGGAGATTAAACCAGATTATCCGTGTGAGACCAATGTAGTCACATGAGAACCTCTCCTCGCTGCAAAGAACCAGAAAGATGGCAGCATGACAAGGACTGAAGGATCTATTGCTGGTTCTGAGAGGTGGGGGGCCCTGCATGAAGACCAGAGAGAGGCCTTCTGGAGGTAAGAGCGCCCCCCAGCTGACAACCAGCAAGGGAATGGAGACCTCAGCTCTGTAACCCAAGGGCCTTCAGAAGTGAACAGAGACCAGCCGTGTCGAAACTTCTGACCTACGGGTCTGTAATATAATATTTTGTTTTCAATGGCTAAATTTGTGGTAGTTAATGCTTACTCCCTCCTTTGCCAGAGAGAGAGAGAGAGAGAGATCCTCCTCAAAGTTTCAGGAAGGCCACAATACCAAGCTGAGATTACTAGTACCATTGTAAGGTTTTCATTACATTTATTGGTAGGTTTCATTTCTATTTGTGGTCAGTGGTAATGGTTTTCTATTTATGTTGGTGATTTCAGTTTTCTTCTTTTGGGGTGAATGTATTTTGGTAAAGAAAATAAGTTGGGTTTAAAGAAAAAATGTTAGTAGTCATGCAGATTTTATGAATTGATAAATGGTATTTAAATATCTAAAATTTAGGAAATACTGATCTAGAGTTTTCTGGAGGGCCCCTTTGGAATTCAGAAAATGGGACAGACAGCTCTGCATATGATTTGCATGTATTTGCATTCATCATATTGAGCCTTACACACCAGGGTCAGGGAGAGGCAGGGCCAGATGGCCTAGGTGCTCTGTCACTGGCTGTGATGAGGAATCACTAATTTCTCAGCTGGCCTTTGGTATTGGACCAATTGCATAAAACAGGAAGAAAAAAGTGTTCATGGCAGCCAAACAGGTAAGGCTTTGTACCATAGAGAATAACAACCAGACTTCGGAACCAAACAGAATTGCCTTTGAATCCTGGCTCTTCTCCTTAAAACTGTGTGATTTGGGACAAAGAGTTTGACCTCTGTGAGCCTCAGTTTCCTTATCTGTAAAAAGGAAACTAATAAGAAAGGCTGCACTGGGATGAAGTGAAGATTAAACAGGGTCCTATTTGTAAAGAGTGCAGCCCTGTTCCTAACGCACAGTAAACAATGCAATTCGTTGCTGTTATTATTATTCTCAGCTGCCCAGCGGTGGTCAGCCCACTCGTTTATTGCTTGTGGTATCTGCCTCCAGCATTGGAGGACTGCCCTGTGGGGCATTCTGGGCAAGACTGGGACAGACAGTGTCCAGGCACACCAGGCCTGGGCTGGTCTCTGTCATGCTGACATGCAGAGGAAAGCAGAAAGAAAGGAATCCCACACAGCTGTGCGTAGCTGGGTGGCCAAGCCTGCCTGCAGACCTTCTTTCTTCCCTATGTAGAGGCTCTGGCCCATTTCAAGAATGGAAACTGAAGAGAGAGCATGCCCTGGCTGGGAACAGAGTGACGGCAAGCTTCCCAGCCCTGACCAGGGACATAGCATATTGAGGCACCCGGCCTGGAGTTAACAAGAGAGCAAAAGAAGGCGGACAAAGGAAGGGCCTCTTTCTATCTCTGTTGCATCACCTGTGCTTAAAAGTGGGGCTTTGGGGATCAGACAGACTTGGGTTGCCTCTGCCAGTTACTTCTGTGTGGCTTTGAACAAGTGACTTCCCCTTTCTGATAATAACATAGCTAACATTTGTTAAGCCCTGACTTTGTGCCAGCCTCTATTCTAAACACTACACAAGTATTAGATAACCTCCATGGCAACCCTAGGAGGTAGGCATGCTTATTATTTCCATTTTACAGATGAAAAGATTGAGGCACAGAGAGGTTATTCAACTAGCTGAAAGTCACACAGCTAATACATGGCAGATCCAAGATTCAATTCAAGGCAGTCAGGATCCAGAGCCTATACTTTGCTAGTATATGGTGATTAATTATTTTTAAGACTTTCCTATTTATTAATTACTCCTGAATCTTTAAGGGCTATGTTTTCTTAACCCCATTTATCAGATTCTGAAAGTAATTATTAGACTCTGAGGTTCAACAAACATACCTACTGGGTAAGAAAACTGGGATACTGATATAGTTTGGCTGTGTCCACACCCAAGTCTCATCTTGAATTGTCGTTCCCATAATAGCACGTGTCATAGGAGGAACCCAGAGGAAGGTAATTTAATCATGGGGGTGGCTACCATCATGCTGTTCTCATGATAGTGAGTTCTCACGAGATCTATTGGTTTTATAAGGGGCCTCCCCGCTTTTGCTCGGCACTTCTACTTGCTGCCGCCATGTGAAGGATGTTCTGCTTCCCCTTCCGCTATGATTGTAAGTTTCCTGAGACCTCCCCAGCTATGCAGAACTGTGAGTCAATTAAACCTCTTTCCTTTATAAATTACCCAGTCTCAGGTATGTCTTTATTAGCAGTGTGAGAATGGACTAATACAGATACAAACCCAGGTATCCTGATCTACAGTCAGAGCATTTCTCTCTCTCCCTTCCTCTGTTCTTCCTTCCCTCATATTTTCCTTCCTTTCTTCTCTTCCTTCCTTTTTCCTTTAATCTCTCCTTCCTTTGTTCATTCAACCAGCAAACACTTACTCATTGCCTACTGCATGCCAGATATTGTGCACACATTATCTTCCTACTGTTGTACCTTCTTTGCTCTGTTCCGTATGTTGGCCATTGTTATGGTCTTAATACTCTCAGTTGCCACCACCTCTTTGCTCAGGAAGCCAATCCCTTCCAGAACAGAACCTCAAATAAACAAAGGCTGCTGGACGAGCTCCCTCAGTCATTTGTGACCATGTCAGAAACCAGGGCTCCACTCTGAGCTGCAATCTTGGCCAAGAAGTAGAGGCAGGAGTAGACGCTGCTCCAAGAAGAACTTGCTGAGGCCCATGCTGTTCCCAAACACCTGCCAGATTTCCAGGGATCTTCAGCTTCAGAGTTCTGGGCTTGTGTGCTGTTTTAAAAGAAATCCAATAGACACAGAGCCAAGAAGGAGGCTGCAGGACAGGGGCTAGAGTCACAGACAGGGGAGGGGCAGGACAAAGGCTGTCCCCAGAGCAAGTTTTACCAATGAATATCTGAGAGGGAGGAGGGCTTGGCATTTGGGGCCTGTTAAGCAGAGGCCAGTGGCTGCAAGCCTGGGACAGCCTGTAGATTTATCAAGGTCTGCAGGGCAAAACGGCGAAGTCAGCAGCAGCATGCTCTGTATCCGCACTCTCTCCCAGTGTGCACCCCGCTGCATCTTTCCCACCTGAGACTCTGTAGCTCTGGGCCTCTAAGCCCCTCCCTTTAAAAGAAAAGCAGCTGAAGAATTTGAGGCAATATGGAAGGTGTGATGGATGAATTGCACTCAACCACTTAATTCAAAGACGGATTTGGGGCTTGATATTTAAGTCCGTAAGCCTCAGTTTTTTCACCTGCAAAATGAACATGCAATGGCATGTTCCTCCTGTTTACTGATAAGTGTCTTCAAAGAGGACTCCATGTTTCATTTTGTTGGCCTCCACATGCTCCTCTCACCCCCTCTGCCTTTCTCAGATGTGGTTTCCCCAGACCACCTGATCTTCACATCTGCTGACTTTTCTCCAGACCTTAGTCTCCTCTCTCTCACTTCTTTTTCATAATTTGCCTCTCCTGAAACACCCTAATCCTCCATGGCTGTGCTCCACCTTTGGAGCCATTCTGCTTCCATGTTTCTTCTGTCCCCCATTACCATCAAAATGTGGGCATCTCATGGCATTTTATTGTCTTTGAGCAAGCTGTTCTTTCCACCTGGAATGCTTCTCATTCCAAATTGTTGCCTTCCTAAATTCAAACTTTTGCTTGGCCTTCAAGGGCCCGATGAAATAATTTTTCTTGCGTGAAGATTCCTTTCGTTCTGTCTGTCCTGTGGTTTCATGGCACCTTCTCTACTACCTATCAGTAATGACCCCAACAGTGACCACCACCAGTAAGATTAACGACAGGTGCCTTCTGCACAATGCATGCCCTTGGGTGTTAATTATTATTAAATGATGGTTTGGTTGCATAGCCCCCTGTATCTATACTCTTGCAACTTTGTCTTCTGCTCTGACTCTGGACTAAACCATGTGAACTGCTTTTACCAGTTGGATACTAGCAAACTTGATGTGAGTAGAAGCTTGAAAAAACCACTCAGGTGTTTCCATGCACTCTCTTTTACCTCTGTGACTGCCACAAGAACAGGCTTGGGCTGACCTGCTGAGGTCTACGGCAGGTCTTTGTCTTCTCTCCATGGAAGAGAGCTAGTTATTATAGCCAAGACCATCAAAGATTGGCAAACAGTCACTTGACTGCATGACATGTGGGTGAGTTTCAAATGAGACCAGAAAAACCACACAGCATGCGCAGCCAAGACCAGCAGAAATATGCAACTGACTCCAGGACTCTTGAGTGATAATAAATGGCTACCTTTTAGGATTGTTTGTTATGCAGCTACAGCTAACTGATACAATAATCACCACTTTTGTTATTACTAAGTATTTCCTGTTCCTGCAAATTCCACTAAATTCTTTATAAACATCTAATCATTTGGTTCTCATCTAAATTAAGATACTGTTCCCATTATAAAGATGAGGAAATGGAGGCTCAGAGAGCTTGTCACTGCTCCAAACCAATGTGACTAGAAAATGGCTCAGTACCTTTGCTATGGGTCTTGTCCTGGCTTTTCTACTTTCTAGGTGTGTGACCTGGACAGGTCTCTTTTACTTTTTTGCCTCAGTTTCCTAACCTATAAGATAAAATGATAATTGTTGCTATGGTTATGAAATTGTTTTATTAGATGGATATAATGCTTCTAAGTTGGAAAGATCAGTGCCTGGCACACAGTAAGCACACAAGAAAATGGTAAATACTCTGTTTGTTTCTCTTCCTTGTTCTCGTTGCCTGATGACCTGGTGTTTTCATAGTTGTCATCTCTTATGTAGGTGAAGCCTTCTTGAAAACTGAGTCCACATCTAGCTCTTCTACCTCCCCATTACAGCACCTTGCCCAGAGTAGCTGCTTAGCAAATACATATCAAAAAGCTATTTTGATTCATTTAGCTGGAAAAGAAGAGTGAAGTTAGTGTCCTTTGAAGAGCAAGAGGACAAGAGGACATGAGGGAGAATGATGAGAGATAGCTGTAGTAGGAAAACTTTAAGTTAGTCTCAGAAAAGAACGTCTAGAGAGGGTAGAGAAACTGCAGATGTTCCCTGTTGCCCCAAGGAGATGCCCTTCCTTTCTCTAGAGCTCTCTGAGCAAGTTTATATTCTTTAACTAGGCATAATTTTAAATATGTTTGGAGACAAGGGGATGGTGCTTAGAAGGGTGACCTTTCGATGCCCTTGCCAGCCCCAAGATCCTTCTGAGGCTTGAGGGAAAAGCAGACAGCTTTCCTGCTTTCTCCCTTCCACTATTTTTCTTTGCAGCTGTCTCTGCATTTCAGAGCTCACATCTCTGCCAGGGACTCTATTTTGGGATTTGTGGGAACAGGCGGGTTTCAGCAAATAGGAAGCTCTAGAAATCTCAGCAGGCTTCTCCCTGTGGGCCTCCCAGCCCACTCTGAGGGCAAAGGAGAATCAAAGAGGCTGCTTTAGGGCCCAGCGTCTGGGGCTTTTGCAGGGCAGAGGGCAGAATCTCTTTTCCCAGCAACCCCCTCCCCCTACAACAGCTGGGAGCAACCCTCACCTCTGCTTCAATCTGTACTCTTCCAGGCTGGCTGCCTGTACTCTGCCTGCCAACGTGGGGCTGTGGGGGCAGCATCCCTCACAAGTCTGCAGATGTGGACCTGGGCTTTTGTGAAAACCAACACCCAGTTCCTGCCATATCCCCAGGCTCTTTCCACAGGAGAGAAGTGGCAGGAAGGAACGCAGCCCTGACACTCAAAGGAACTCGGGGCATCCTGCCTGTTTGTGTCCACACGTAGGTAGGCAGGTTTATAATCAAGCATGCAGGCTTGTGTGTCTGTGTGTTTATGTGAATATCTGCAGGTCTGTATTTGTAATGGTGCATGGCTGTGTGTCCCCATGGGTGTGCTTGCATGTAATGGGCCATGTCTGTGTTTTCACAGAAATGAGTGTGAATCTGTTGATCTCCATGTGTATATGTCTGTATTGTATTTATGTGTCTGTTGTCACCAACAGACATTTGGAGGCCACTATCTTTTCACTTTTAATTCACTCAATTTGCATCAGTAATATTTGTTCATTGAAAAAACAAGAAATAGTAGAGAAGCAACATACATATATTATATATGTATATAAAAGCCAGAGATCACAGTGACAACATATATACATATATGGTTATATACAATATAATATAAATGTAATAAATTAAACAGGATATAATTAATGTAATATAATATCTAATATATGAACAATAATATATAATTTATACAAACCTTGGTGCATGAACCCACCACCCAGAGATAAGGAATGTTAATGTGTTGGGTATTTTTTTCTAGTCTTTTCCCATTCAAATAGTTGTTCTAAAAATGTAAGCTTTATAAGAGCAAAAATGGTGTTAGTACTAGTGACTACTGTTAATTTTTATCAGGCAAACATATAAATATAGTTATATACATATAAATATATATACATTAATGTATGTACATATAAATATAGTTATACATTATGCATTCACTCATATACTTATATACATGACTATACATATTCATATATATACATGAATATACATGTAGAGCTCTCTGAGCATATATATACATGAATATATGTATATATACACCTGAATATATATATAATATAATATATATATTCATGTGTATAAGTATATATGAGTGAATGCATAATGAACATATTACATAAATATGTATTACAAATTAGTGAATGTTTGAATATACAATCATATGTCACTTAACAACAAGGATGCCTTCTGAGAATTGAGTCCTTAGGCGATTTCATCCCTGTGCGAACATCATAGACTACTTTCTTTCTTTTTCTTCTTTTTTTTTTTTTTTTCAGACAGAGTTTTCCTCTGTTGCCCAGGCTGGAATGCAATGGTGTGATCTCTACTCACTGCAACCTCCACCTCCCAGGCTCAAGAGATTCTCATGCCTCAGCCTCCCGAGTAGCTAGGATTACAGGCATGTGCCACCTCACCTGGCTGATTTTTGTATTTTTAGTAGAGACGGGGTTTCACTATGTTGTCCAGGCTGGTCTCAAACTGCTGACCTCAGGTAATCTGGCCACCTTGGCCCCCCAAAGTGCTGGGATTACAGGTATGAGCCACCGTGCCTGGCTGACGGTACTTTCACTAGATGGCACAGACTACTACACACCCAGGCTGTATGGTGTAGCATATTGCTCCTAGGCTACAAACCCATACAGCATGTTATTGTACTGAATTCTTTAGGCAATTGTAACACAATGGTAGGTATTTGTGGATCTAAACTTATCAAAATACAGAAAAGATACAGTAAGAATACAGATTACAGTCTTATGGGACCACTCTTGTGGTCCCATATGCAGTCCGTCATTGACAGAAACATCACTAGGCAGTAAACATCATTAGGAAGTGCATGATGGTATAGTAAACACACAAACCAGTAGCATAGCCATTTATTATGAAGTATTATGCACTGTACATAATTGTATGTGCTATGCTTTTATCTGACCGGCAGTGCAGTAGGTTTATTTACATCAGCACCACCCCAAGTGTGAGTAATGTGCTATTGAATATTTAGATCATTTATGTCCATTGCAAACACGATTGCAAAAAGCATCCTTTTAGCCAAAGTTGTATGCACATTTCTTTGCATAAATGAAGAGAAGTTACCAGGTCAAAGGGTGTTAATGTGTTGTTGACTTTTGATAGCCAGTTGAGCTGGACACACAGTAGGCACTCAATAAATTATTGTGGAATGAATAAATGGGCAATTTGAGCACCAGCTCTAGAAACACACCATCCCACTCAGACTTTCTCTCCTGCTAGCAATCAAAACCTCAAATGCAGTCATGGGACTTAGGGAAGAAGAGCATGGGATAGCCCACTGAAAACCACCTTCTACTGATGCTGAGGGGAGAGTCCACTCTGAAAAGTGTGTTCCCTTTCCACCACCTGCTGCTCAGCTCCATCCATGCAGGAAGAACAGAGGCAGGACTCCAGTTGTGGCTGCTGGCTCCCACGCCATCCATCAAAGGTTTCCTAATGAGCTAACAGCCCTAATGTGTGAACATTGATTTCTGGGGTGACAGAAAAGCCGGGATGATTTACATTCAATTTCCCATTGATGATGCACCATTGGTCTCCATGGGCACTAAAATATTTACTAGGGAACAACAGGACTGGAGGGGTCCTGGTCAGGGGAAGTGAGCATGTGCCCAGTGGGTGAGAGATTCGGGAAATGATTTTTGCCTGAGGGTCAGGAGGAAGGTAAAGGCGGCCTGGAAACATTCTGGAACCGGGGAAACCCCACTGGGCTCCAGGCCAGAGAGGGGAAGGCTTACTTGAGCCTGAGTGTGTCTTTCAGTTCTTGCAGTTGTCACCAAATGGTGCCTCCTCAAAGATGCCTTCTAAGACCACCCCATCTAAAATGTCCCCCAGTCACTCGTGGTCATATTATGCTACTGTCTCCCTCTTTTTGAGTTATTAAGGTTTTATTTATATACAGTAAAACTCATCTATTTTAACTGTGCCACTGGATGGATTTAGGCACTGTCTCACAATCCTGTAACCAAGAACATCATCACCTCCACAATACAGATAGAAATAGTGTCCTCGGCCAGGCGCGGTGGCTCACACCTGTAATCCCAGCACTTTGGGAGGCCGAGATGGGTGGATCACAAGGTCAGGAGATCTAGACCATCCTGGCTAACACGGTGAAACCCCATCTCTACTAAAAATACAAAAAGTTAGCCGGGCATGTTGGCAGGCGCCTGTAGTTCCAGCTACTCGGGAGGCTGAGGCAGGAGAATGGCATGAACTCAGGAGGCAGAGCTTGCAGTGAGCTGAGATCACGCCACTGCACTCCAGCCTGGGCGACAGAGTGAGACTCCATCTCAAAAAAAAAAAAAAAAAAAAGAAAGAAATAAAGAAGTAGTGTCCTCACCCTAAAAGGTTCCTCCTGACCCACCACCCCCTGCCTCTGGCAACTACCAATCTGCTTTCTGACAAAATGGTTTTGGTTCTTCTACAGTTTCATATAAATGGAATCATACAGTATGTTATCCTTCATGTCTGACCTTTCCCCCTTAGCATGATGGTTTTGAGATGCATGCATGTGATTAGGGCTTAGGGCTAGGGTTAGAGTTGGATTGTGTGTTTGCTTCAGGTTATCGCTGAGTGGTATTCCGTGTTATGGATACATATGATCTGTTTAGCCATTCATTACTGGATGGGCACAGAGAGGTAATGGTTCTCATTCAAGGACACAGCTTGCAAGTGAGGGAACTGAACTTGGTAGCCAGTTCTGTCTGAATCCAAAGCCTGTCTGTGATGTCTTTAGGGAATTCAGCATCTCTAACAAGCAGAGCTTATTGGGAGGGTGAAATGAGAGGTTACACTCCAGTTGCTTCCATTTGTTGAGTGGCTGGCCTTGTGCTGAAGATGTTTTACTGGTTCTCCTCACAAGGGCCCGACAGACACATCCTACAGTTCACATGTGAGGCCAGGAAAGTATCTTTCCCATGTTCACATAGCCTATGAGTGACAGAGCCAGAATCTGAACCCTTATCTGATTCTCCACCCCCATCCCCCATTTCTCCCATGCACCATGGCCTTCCAACAAATGGAGGACTCCTACCCCGCCCGATTGGTTTCCCTCTCCTGGCCCACGCTGCCACCTTTTAGGAAGCTGAGTCAGCTGCTCTCAGAGTCCATCATGGAAGGACACAGCCCATCCACATCAGGCAAGGGACAAATGAAGTCCCACCAGCCCTACCCAAAAGGTTGGCTATCCCCAGCCAGCTCCTGTCCCATGAGGGTGCAGTGCATCCACTCATGGAAAGGGCCTGTCACCCAATGCAAGGTCCACACTCAGCTGGGCCGAGGCCTTGGATGTGCGATTGGTAACTTCTCGTTTCCAATTCATGGGTGGCTCTAGGGTCTGAGGTCAGGCTCTCCAGGTGCCTTATTGCCAGACTGTCTGTCTCTGCATCAGCAGGCTGTGGCAAATCATACACACTCACACACACGTTTCCCTGTGCAAAATCAACCTCACCACTACCTTTTATTACATAAACACACGCACAAACACATCTATGGGTCCGTATACCACTCACACACACTCCTATGCAATACATCTATAAGTGCATTTGCACCAATACACATATGCCCACACAACACAGCTTGAGGTACACATGTACATCCAAGTAGCAAATACATACTCCCACATAATGCACATGTGTGCACAAGCACACTACCTAGAGTCATGGAGCGTGGCATAGAAACACAGATGAAGACATCTCACATACCTATATATTTATCCAAACAAACATTTCCAGACATGTACCCAATCACACACATTTACAGCCATACAAAATTGCTCACATATTTTTCACATACACATATAAGTTGACACACTTGTATCTGTGTATGTAAAAACACTCTCATACATCTGCACTTGCATAGATAGACATACATGCCTATATGTACCTACATGCATGCATGTTTACACACATTCACACTCAAGCATACATGCAACTTGATCCATACATATTTGTGTTATATATAAGAATGCATATATGCACAGTCCCTGCATGCAGTGTTGAGTATAAAATGCAAATATGTCTGCCAACATGGACCCTGACACAGAAACTTGCACACATATCCACATCCATATGCACATACATACACATGCATACCTAAGCATGCCACAGACATGCACAACCAGGTACGTCTATACATGTGGAACCATATGTACACATGTGTATACCTGTACATAATATATACATCTCCCATCCGAACATGTACAGAGGCTATGTTACAGCCGATATGTCCTCTGTCTCATTCTCTTCTTTGGCCACAAATTTTGGAATTCTTCAACTTGGTTTGCCCAACCCAGAATTTTTCGGACCTAATCTTCTCCCTATACATAGTCCCTACTGAAACTCTCATTTCCTGCTTGGAATATCCTAGGGAAATGCCCCATCATGACACACTTAATTTTTTGAAGACATATGATACTCTTTGGAGACACACAAAGGCCCTGGTGTATCCGTTGGAGATCCTAAGGGACCATAGTCTGGTGAGGTCTTAAGGTTGTTGACATCCACTCAGCAGCCTCCAATGAGATGGATACACGTTTTATTTATTTGCAGGCAAAATCACACCTCCTCTAGGAGCTGTTCCTCCCCTAGTAGGAAATGCTTTCTCTTTCTCTCTTTGTACGCTGCACATTATTTATACCTTTGCTTTAAAGGTCAGTTTCTTTGCCTTGTTTTAGTGTTTTCTGGAGTTTTTGAGCTCCCAGAGGATAGAAAACATTTCTAACTTGCTTTGTTTTCAGCACAACTGGTGCTGGTGATACCCAGTGCTTGTAGGTGTTCAATAAAAGAAAATTGAAATAACTGCTGCTTTGACACCGCAATGCATGAGCTTAGATTGGTGACCAGATGTCAGTCAACACATGATTGAGCAGGCTGGCCAATGAGCATCTTCCAGGAGACTCTAAACTACCTGCAATGTGTGTGGGGCTTAGGATCACGGGTGAATAAGATGGTGCATGCCAAATGCTTCATAAAAATACAGAGTGACATTATTATCTGTTTGCTTCGGCAATGTTCATCATCTCCTTCCCCTCTCCACCGGCCCAGACAAAAGAAAAACACAAAAGAAAAGCCCAGCACCCACAACGTATTAGTGGAAAACAGGCCCAGCATTAGGTAGGCCGTGTTAAATTAGCAGAGTTGGGATTTGAAGCCCATGCTTGTAGGTAGGTAGGCCTGTCTGGCTCTCTCCTTCTCCTTTTCCTCCTCTTTACCACTTCCCCAGTGAAATATTGCCAGCAAATAAAATTATAGAGAAAAATGTAAGGGCACCATGTATTCCAAACCCAGATTCATTACATTTATCTTTCATTTGTTTGGCAAATAGTTATTAAGCACCTTCTATGTGCTAGGCTTTGTTCTAGGCCTTGAGGATGTAGTGAACAAAACAGATGGTGCTGGCTTCATGGAACTTCCATTTTATCATATTTGCTTTAGTGTGGTTCTTGTTGTTTGTTTTAAGAACTACATCATTACTAAAATAATAGAAGCTTATTGTGTATCCCTTTCTTCCCCCATTTCCCTCTCTCCAAGTAGAACATAAACACCACCCCAATATTTGCAATTATTTTTCCATAAGTTTTCATTCCTTTGTCTCACATTTATTTATTAGCAATGCATAGCATTGCTGTGTGTTTTTAAACTTTTTATATATGTATCATTATATACATATATAAAAAGGACATGATGTATATATATACACACACATATATATATATAATGTCCTTTATCAACAACTATATGTGTGTATTTCTCAACAACAACTTTTTCACTCATTATTTTGTTCTCCAGGGATCTGTGTTGATGCAGATAGCACTGTTGTCTCACTGTTGTACAGTATTTCATTATCTGATGTCATGATAGTGGATTTAATCACTCCCTTCGTCATGGACCTCAAGGTTGTTTACCCAGTTCCCTTCGTCTAACAATGCTGCAGTGAACATCACTATGTATGTCTACTGGGCCATGTATCTGAGGATCTAGTGCCTACCTACCTACAAGCATGTTTGTTGGATGGTGGGATATGCATGCCTTAGCTTTACATGACAGTTCTAAGTTGCATCTCAAGTTGGGTTCACATCAACTTACTCTGACAGTAGCAGAGTCTGAGACCGGCTCTCTGTTGCTCAGCAAAGCCCGTTTTTGCAATTTTTGCCAAGCCGAGGGCTATGGGAAAAATAATCTCTCCTTTTGGTTATAACTGGCACTTCTTTGACTATCAACAAGGATGGATATCTTTACTTACACTTATTGGCCATTTGGATTTCCTTTTGCTGTGAAATGCCTGTTCTTATCTTTGTTCCATAGTTAAAAATTGGTTTATTTATCATTAGGGTTGGGCTCCTAACCACTTCTCCAACTGTGGAAAAGAAATGGGCTTGATAAGGGGAGTCAGAGGTACAGCCCTTCTTCCTCCAAGGGC
Organism: Gorilla gorilla gorilla; assembly: GCF_029281585.2. NCBI lineage: Eukaryota > Metazoa > Chordata > Mammalia > Primates > Hominidae > Gorilla > Gorilla gorilla. The sequence goes on from NC_073234.2 coordinate 130,619,398, forward strand.
TGAAAAAGCAGCCCTTATTGACTGGCTTCTATCACTCATCTGATTAAGGTACCACTTACTTCCAAATGCTTAGAGCTGGGGCTGGGAGCCATTCATAAAACTCATATTGAACGATCGGCTTTCACAAAGTTTGCCCTAATGTTTTTTGTGCGGTATTGATCTGTGGGGGGGAACCATAAAAATTGACACCAGAATAAACTTTGAAAGACGGCTCTCACTCAGCCAAACTGGGATCAATGCAAATCGACCTAGGCAAGGAGGGAGGGGAGGAAACAACCCCTTCTCCATTAGCCGGTCTCTGCTTGACCAGCAAAACTCATCTGGATCTTTCCTGGCCCTGCTTAGGCTCTCAAATGCAGATACAATGAGGTTTAGGGTAAGTTCTGAGGTGGAGAACAAACCTCTCATCTTGGGATAAGGGGATCCTAAGAGCTTAGTTATCAGCACTTGAGACATTTGATTTTCCCTTAGAAGTCTCTCTTCCTCTATGTGGTGCTAGTTATGGGTGAGGGAACCAAGGAGGAGCAGAGGGGAGTAAGTGTTTATTGAGCACTTACTATGTCCCAGGTGTTGGGGAGGGGCATTCTGCAAATACTTGGGAGGCAGGGTAGGGTTGGCTCCACTAATACCTGGCTGATGACCTCAAACAAGTGACTCAACCTTTCTGAACTTCCAGTTACTTCTGCAAAATGCTGATTATTATAACACCCTCCTTACCAGATTTTCTTCTACTTTTCACTGAAAAGTAGAGTACTGGCTCCTAAAGCAGAGTATGAACATGTAAAAATTTTGCTATTCCCTCAAGAAATCCTAACTGCAACCCTGCAATTTGAACATAGTCACCTCCACGTTGAAGAAGCACAGACTGAAGCTCAGAGAGGTTAAGTGATTTGTCCAAGATCACACAGCTAGTAAATGATAGGATTTTAACTCAAGGCTCTCCAACTCCCAAGCCCAAGCTCATTATCTGAGAGCATATCACTAATTATAAATCATAAGTCGAGGGCAGAGGGTAGGAGCAGGATGGCTCTCAGATCAATTTCCACGGTGCGTGTGAATTGTGGGTGGCTCAAGGCCTTCTCTGGTGCAGTTAGATGCTCCTTTCTGCATTCCATCACCCTGACATGATCATCGTTAGCCAATCCTGGGAGCATCACCTCCAAGTGACCACAGGCAGAGGGCACTGCATTTACAAAAGCTTAGAAGTCCATCTGGAATAGGTGGGAACTGCTGGGATGCAATGTGAGAGGTAGGGGTAGAGAAATAAAGGCTTCCCACCCATTGATTCACTCCAAGAATACTCACTGAGGACCTACCGTGTGGGGCGCAGGGCTAGGGGCCGAGGACATAATGTTGAACATTGCTGACATAATAAAATGTGGGCAAACAGATGAAGGTGACAATGCAGGGTAGTGATGAGCTATAACTGGGGGCCAGGCAGGGAGGATATGGGAGCATAGGAAAGGGTTCCTCAGCCTGAACTTGGAGGGCTGGGGAAACCTTCCCAGAAGAAGGTACATCTCAGTTGAACTTAGAATGACTCACAGAATGTCTTAAGGTACAGAATCCAAGGTACCTCCTCTAGGGATGCTGGTTCAGTACAGGGAGAGTGGGGGAAAAGAACCTGTCCCCAAGTGGTGCTGACAGCCAGGATGGGCAACTTCTAGGCTAGATGAACTCTTAAGATAGTGGTTCTCAATGCTGGCTGCATATTAGCATCATATGGGAAGCTTTGAAGAAATTCCAGTAGTGGCCATGCCTGTCTCCATATCACCAGAACCAGAGTCAGCAGACGGTGGGTGGAGGGTGGCCTGGACATCAACGTTTTGTACAAAAGTTTCCCAGTTGATTAAGACTCATTGCTTTGGGAGGGCCACGTAATGTTTGGACAAGCAAATAAGTAGGGGGAAAGTCAGGCTGCCCTGAAGTTTCTTTGTCTGGGTAAGAAAGTTAATTGCATGCCTTAGGTGCTTAGTGCATACCAGCCCCTTTCCCAGCCACCAGCTAGTCGGCTTCATCTTTCCAACACCTAGATGTTGCTTTTCATCCTAGTTGCTTAGATGCAGCTCCTGAGATTCAGATAGGTTGAATTCAGACCCCCAAGTCATGCAGCTGGCCAGCAGCAGAGGTTAATCCCACCCAGGGCATCCCTTTGAAGGTGCCTGGATATGCATAGCCACAAAGGCTTAAAAAACATCATGGAGAAAGCGAGAAGTGGGCAATGACTTCACTAAAAGTATTTCTGGGCCACTGGCCGAGTATGGCAATGAGTCTCTTGCTCTTGAAATACAGGGTGGCCTGGAGGAAGCTGGGGGAAGCCAGGGGGTGAGGAGGGTACTTCCTGGGTGCTAATGGATACCATCTGAGCTGCAAAGCCCTGCAGTGACGAGCAGCATTTATTCTGCCCACCTCTCGCACCAGAAAAGTTATGACTGCTTCCAGTTCTAAGACTTCAAAATATAGCACAAAAATCAGCCTCCACTGCTTCCCCTCACTCCTTCTCCTTATTTATTTATTTATTTAATTTATTTATTTCCCTTTTCTCTCGTGCCCATGAAGTTTGCCTTCCTTCAAATATCCTTGTTTGTTAGAAGTGATTCCAAGGCTGGGAGAAAAACCTCACCTCAGGCTGGTCATTACTTACTGGGGAGAGTCAGAAGCGGAAAGTTCCTCCTACCCCACACCATAAATAAACAGTCTCCTTCATCAACCCACAAATCATTCCAGATTTTTGGAGTAAATAGTAATAGCTGTGTTTTCCCCCATGGGCATAGCTGAGGGTGTATGTATGTGCATGTATGTGTTTAATCTAATTTAATTCTTTTTTTTTCTAGCCTTGTAAAAGCACCTTTGGCTCCACCCTCCACTTCTGAACACTCTTTTGAAGGGATTAGCACTCCCAGACTCTGGACTCGGGGGCTTGGAAAAGCTCTATAGGTTTGAGATTTACTGTGGCTCCAGGGAGCTGAGAGATAGGCCAGCCTGAGTCAGGGCCGGAAGAATGTTCTTCTATTGTTTTGTTTGGGGGACAGGCACTCTGGCACTCATAGTATCTTTCACTCTATTCGCTTTCACTGCACTGGCTCTGGCTTGCGAGGTGTCCCCAGCAGCCTCCTGCATGGTGCCCATCACTCACTCCACACTGTCCTCCCTGTAATCTGTCTTCTGTGCCAGCCATCCTTGAAGTGACCTTCCTTTTTTGGTTGTTGTTTGAGACAGTCTCACTCTGTTGCCTAGGCTGGAGTGCAGTGGCCTAATCTTGGCTCACTGCAACATCTGCCTCCTGGGTTCAAGCAATTCTCCTGCCTCAGCCTCCCGAGAAGCTGGGATTACAGGTGATCGCCACCACGCCTGGCTAATTTTTGTATTTTTAGTAGTGACGGGCTTTTGCTATGTTGGCCAGGCTGGTCTCAGACTCCTGACCTCAAGTGATCTGCCTGCCTCGGCCTCCCAAAGTGGTGGAATTACAGGCGTGAGCCACCACTCCCAGCCTGAAGTGGCCCTTCTAAGTCTCTGATCTTATCATCATTGAGTGCTTTTCATCATCATGCTGGGTCCCTGCCTTAAAACCTCCCAGTGCCTTCTGGTCTTAGTTTGGGTTCTTCCACAACGCAGACCCACAGGTAGGCATTTGGGTACAGTCGAGAGGCTGCATACCATGCTAGTTAAACGCATGAATTTGGACTCAGATGTTCTGAGTTCAAATCCTGACTGTATGACTTGGAGCCACACTTTCCATATCTGTAGAGTGTGAACAACCATCATATCTACCTTACAGGGTTACGGTAAGAATGAAGTGTGTGAATAAAGCATTCGGTGCTGAGCTGGCCACAGAAGGAAGGTTTTCATTATGGGATACATCCTGGCATAGCTTTCTGTTCACAAGGCCCACCTGCCACATTATAGCTGTTAGTCGTTTTGTGTGGCTTAGTCTGCATGCCCTAACCCCAAATTCCATGAGCATAGGCTTTATGCCTCACGTAGTTCTGTATATCCCTCCCAGTGCCTAGCTCTGAGCTGGGCAAACAGACACTCATGATAGGTGGAAGGGAACCAGCAGGTACTGACCTCCTTCCTATGTAAACAACAGGCATTATCCTTATTTTGAAAATACATAAATAGAGACTTAGATGTTAGCTAACTCGACCAAGGTCACACAGCTTGAATTTAGAACATGTTTGAACTGATCAACTTCAACCTTAATGCATGCTTTTTATTGCACTGAGCCACTTGCTCATGGTTTGACCCAGAAGAGAAAATACCAACCAAATATTAGAGATGACATTTTACCATCTGCTAGGACTAAGAGGTGATGAGAAAGAGCCCAGTGACAAAGGTGTGGGTGTATCCAGGAAAAGAAATAAACTTGTATGATCAAGGCACCAGAATAGCTGTCTTTGTAGGTTATTTGATTGTAAGCAACAGAAACCTATTATGGCTAACATAAGCCCAAAATGCTAGTATTGGAAGAATTGGAAGAAGTAGCTCACAAAATAGAAGAACCAGACATCAGAGGGGTCAGGGAGCTGGTTGGACTTGGGATCTAAGTAGCAGTAAGTAATGTGATCAACCTGAATCACATGACAGCCTCTTAGCTCTAGGCAGTCAGGGTTTGAGTGACTGTCCCACGGAGACTGCATTGTAACAACAGTGGGTGGGAACAAGTTTCAAAAAGGGAAATGAGCATGCTAAGACCAGAAAGAAAAGAAATAGATATTAGGTTGGCCAAAACAGCTGATGCCCTTTGCAGTGACAGTGTCAGCTAATTTTAGCAATATATATCATCTGCTGGGTTTTCTATGTGTTAGGCAGCATTGCTGTGTACAGTTTTGCAGATTGCATCCTGCCCAAGACCAGCTTGCTAAGGAGGCACAGAGGTGCTAAATCCTGGGCCAATCACTGCTTGCCAAATAGCTGTATTAACCCAGAGGAAGGGATGTCTTTCCTAATGTGCAGAAAAACACCAGGTATAAATCATCCTATTTAGTCCTCTCAACAATGCTGAAAGGTAGGTGTGGTAGATTAAAAATGGTCACAAATTCTTTGCTTCTCTTCCTGTTGAGGAGATAGCTAAATCCTTGGGGAATGGAGCTCATGCTACATGCATTGTTGAGAAGCAGAGACTAAATACCCTCCCCCCTGAATCTGGACTGGCCTTAACAACTCACTTGACCAACAGAATATGGTGGAACTAATGGCTGGAACTTCAAAAGCTAGGTCATAAGAAACCTTACTGCTTTTTTTTCCCTGGGTTTTCTGGTGCTATGAGACACCACGTATAAAGTTCAACTACTGTATTCTATTGATCCGTCACAGAGCTCAGATTTAAGAAGTCATAAACACATCACCTGTTAACCTAAGAGTGTCCAAACAATTTATGACCACCTTCAATCTACCAAATCGTTGGTTGAACTCATTCAACAAACATTTGTTTGTTGAGCATCTGCTTTATACCAGACACTAACTTAGGCCCTGGGAATACAGTGGTGAACAAAACAGAAAAGTGATATACTTCCATGGAACCCGTATTCTAGTGGGAGGCTGCATTCTAGCTTGAATAGATGGATCAATGAACTGGAAAGGAAAATTGAGAATGTCTATCTGGTCTCTAACTTTTGACCTGCTACATGTGTCCTGTAAAATAATCTCACGATGACACAAGATCCAATTTGCTCTTTCCAAGCCAATTTTCCTCTCATTGATCATCTGCATTTAACTTTGAGGCAACAGCTGAGAAATTCTGAAATAGTAAAAGGAAGATTCTCCCTCTTACTTTCCATGGGCTGTCTGGCATGTCATAGGGCTCAGGGACTAGGTGCTGCCTGAAACTCTTGTGGCCGAGTCAAGTCCCCCATTAGCTCTGGGTTCTGGAAATTAACCAGAATTTACAAAGAAGGAGGGCACGGGGAGAATGAGGAAGCTAGAGTTGCATCATCGTGACTCAGGTCAGCCAGTGTCCACCTTGGCAATTGGCTGCAAGCTTTGGAATTGGCATGAGAAGGTTACGTTGACTGGGCCATCTAACCAGCAGCCTGAGGGCTGGGCCTGAGCAGCACCGAGGAATTTCACACATGGCGGTGCCAGCCTGGGTTCTGTTCTGGAATAACACATGCAAGTGGCAGGGAAAACTCGTGAGTCATTGAGCTAATCTCAGCTCTTTTAAACTGGGTGCCTGGAAGATGAGCAAAGTCCTGACTTCAGCACCATCAAAGAGGTTATATGGCAAAGTCAACAGTTTCAACAGGGAGGAAAAGGCTGAATCACCCAGGCCATTGCTTTCCCCTTGCCTGAGTCAGGAGTAAAGGATTAAGTATTCTATTTTAGGGAGTTCCTAAGTGCTCCTGAGGAGAGCTTCCAATAGAGGTGAGTAGGTTCCTATTAACTCTGCAACACACCTTTCAAGCTAGAATCCATTTATTTTACATTTCCATTATTGGGCAACCAAATGCTATTTATGAGCTCCAACTCTGAGTGTCCACAGATATAATTTATGTCAATCACCTAGATTTGTTTTTCTAAAAATGTGCTCTGTAGAACATTAATTTTCTGGCACTCCTGATAGGTGACTGGGTGAGGTAGGGGGTTAGTATGCAGAAAAAAAATTGATCATCAAATATGGGATATACTTGGGAAATACGTGGTTACATTTTCTTCAATAGATTTTTCTACTATAGGACTTTTCAGAGCCTTTGGTATGCTAATGTACATTGCAAATCTCCAAAAAAGCTTTAGATCTTATTAACCTTTCCCAACTTGTTTTGTCCATGAACCCCAACTTTGGAGAGTAAGGAAATTGTTTTTCATGAAGACACTTCGAGAAATGTTGTCCTTGAATCGTTTAGAACAATTCTTTCAAATTGTGGGCGTACAAATTAACCAGAGAGCTTATTATTAAAGATGCACATTTCCATCTCGGACATTAAAATTGAATAGGTCTTGGGTGAGGTCCAGAAATATTCATTTAATAAACATTTCAGGTGATTTTGAAGTGAGTGATCCATTGCACACACTTTGGAAACCACTGCTTTAGAGCTAGAGTTGGAAGGCATGTAAATTTAATCCTTGATTTTAGAGATAGGGAAACTGAGGCACTGAAAGTGATTTTTCGTACAGTGAGTTTTTTGTAAAGTCAGGGATTGGTCTGAACTCCCAGATTAGAAAAAACCTCTCTCATCACCTAATGAGACATGTGGTACTTCATATGTATCTGAGATTTCTAGAAATAATAACAAATTAAGCGTTCAAGGAGTGTTGAAATCACGGATGGATAAGTAAGTGAATGAATGAGTAACTGTATACCCCTATTCTACTCACTTATACCTCTTTTGATGCAACCCAAGAGCACAGTTTGTTTGATGGGTTCTACTTTACGGCAAAGAAAACTGAGGTTCAGAGTTATGGCAAAGAAAACTGAGGTTCAGAGAAGTTAAGTAATTTGTTCAATGCCACACAGCAAGTCAATGGTAAGGTCATAGTTGTAAATCAGGATTTTTTTCTGATTCCAGATTTCATTCCATGGCCAACCTCAGACCCTAGAATCAGAAGTGGATTTGCTTCTCAGATCTGCTACTTGCTAATTGTGTGACACTGCTCAAGCAACATAACTTCTCTGAGCCTTTTGTGTAAAATGAAGACAGCAACTCACTTCATTGCTTTGCTGAAGGCATTAGATGAGGTAAAGTGTGTACACCATGGCAGGTGCCTAGCATGTGCTAAGCACTTTATAAATATTAACTGCTGCTAATAATAATATTGATAACTGTGAATAGCATCTAAAAGAGAGCAATGCACATCGTGAAGGAAAATAAATTTCTTTTTTGGATAACAATGCCATGGTCATAAGCTTGTAACGTCTGGCTTTCTCAGTGTGTCCTGTTGGGTCCCAGACTCCCAGAATCCCAGGATGGAAATGGGCTCTCGAATTCACCTGGTCTAAGACCCAGCCCCTAATATAGATTCCCTGTGAGAAGGCCCCAGCAGCCCCATCTTCTCTCAGTTTATCACCTCCACTGACAGTGAATTATTTCTAGACAAATAGGAGCAATTTTTAGTGCCCCATTTCCCGAAGTGTTGCCTAAGTACTACAACCTCCAGAAGCTGGTCCTTAAGAATTCTGCATTCAAATAAGCTTGAGCAATGTCATTTGCTATTTTTTTTTTTTTTTGAAATGCCGTGGTGTGATCTGGGTGGCTCACTGCAACCTCTGCCTCCTGGGTTCAAGCTATTCTGTGCCTCAGCCTCTCTAGTAGATGGGACTACGGGCACATGCCACCATACCCAGCTAATTTTTGTATTTTTAATAGAGACGGGGTTTCACCATGTTGGCCAGGCTGGTCTCAAACTTCTGAACTCAGGTGATTCCCCCGCCTCAAACTCCCAAAGTTCTGGGATCACAGGCTTGAGCCACTGTGCCCGGCCTGTCATGCGCTCTTAACTGCCTCCGCTCACCCTACCCAGATATATTCATAACATCCATGTTCATGTTCAAGGTTCTGAGAAGTCCTGCAGTCAGGAAAGAAAAGTCACTCTTCGTTGAACCCATGGCTCTCCAGACTCATTTGATCAAAAAGCCACATTGACAGGCAGTTGAGCTTTTCCTCTGTGGAATCACTTTGGGAACTTCTTCTGTGCTAGAAAGTTTCCTCATCTAGTAGTTCATAAGTAATTTTTTTTTTCTGCAACCATGCTGCTATGCTATGACATGATTCTCAATTCATGTCAAGTCAAAATACTACTGTTACAGTTCTTTCAGGAAATACATATTTACTATTTAGTAATACTATGTAAATATTAAATAGTAAATACTATGTACTTATATATATATATAACTATAGTATTTAGTAATACTAAATACTGTTTAGTATCTGGTACTGGTCCTAGTTGGTATGCACTGGTGCAGTTTTACTGGTTGTTTACAGCTGACATCTATTCTGAATGCCCTCTGTCTGTGCCACATTGGTTGTCAATATTTTGAATGCCGCTTCTGCTAACAACTCCTCAAGACTGTTCTGTCTCAAAGTCCATCGCTGTAATTCTTCGTTCTATACATCAGCTTCCTGAGTCCCATCTCTTCTCTAATGGGACTCCTTGCCCAGCTCAGACCCTACCTTATCCTTTAACTTGCTTCTGCCACTAGTTAGTGACTTTAGTTTCTCTTCCTGACTCTCAGGGAACTTGTCCCCAGAAAATGTGCCTGAGAAGAAAGGTTAATGAAAAGTCACAAATCCCAGTACAGCACTCGGTGTTCAAAAATTGCCATTTGACCTTGAAATTCAAGCATGCCCTTGCACACACGCGCAGACACCTCCCAGACTTCCTAAATGCAAATACCGAACTCTAGCCCTTTACCTATTGTAGCGGGGGTCTCCCTTCTCCCCATGAGGCAAATCTACTAAGAGAACTTCCAGAGCCCTTTCTTGGGGAGGGGAGGAAGGTTAAAAGTGTATATAGAGCATTCTTTCTGGCTCTGCTGAGACAGGGCAAAAGGAGTGGGGTTTCTGGTTTCAAAGGGAGTACAAGCAAAGCTGCTTCTTTTGGATGCAGCCCCTCTTAGCAAAGTGAAGAGCTTTTTTTTTTAAGATCCTCTCTCTCTCGTGCAAGCAAAGCCATAAATCATGAGCGCTCCTCCGGTTCTGTGAGTGGGGGTTGGATTAAAGTTGTTTGGTTAGATTTGTTTGAATGTGTGTCTTTTGGTCCTCATCGCCTCTCCCTTCATAAACATCAGCTTGTAAGTGCTCGTCCCCTAGAGGACACACCGACAGCATCATGTGAAATATTTAGAACAGGAAACCACCTTACTCCACTGAATCGGAAAAGCAATCTTGGGAACGGCGCTCCACTGGGCATCCTTTCCCTCTCTTGAGCTCCCAGATGAGAAGGCAGCCTCCTTATACCCAGGTGTCACCTCAAACTGTCCCTGAGAAAGGAGTCAGGCTTGGTACCTAGCAGGCAAGTGCTTGGCTGGGAAGATGTTGCTCCTTGGAGCAGGTTTTGTAGACCAAGTTTAATCAATAAAATATATATATTTTTTGTGCCCGGGGGCAGGGCAGAGTCTTGCTCTGGTGTCCAGGATGGAGTGCAGTGGTGCTGTCTTGGTTTACTGCAACCTCCACCTCCTGGGTTCAAGTGATTCTCCTACCTCAGCCTCCCAAGTAGCTGTGATTACAGGTGTCCACTACCACGCCTGGCTAATTTTTGTAATTTTTAGTAGAGACGGGGTTACACCACGTTGGCCAGGCTGGTCTCGAACTCCTGACCTCAGGCGATCCACCCGCCTCAGCCTCCCAAAGTGCTGGGATTACAGGCCTGCGCCACTGTGCCAGCCCAAATACATTTTTAATAGCCTTTTTCTTGTGAGCTAGGTAGTTATCTGGCTCAGTGAAGGAAGGAAAACATGGTAGGAGGAAGAAGTCTGCCAAACCATCTGCCAAAGCATCACCCAAGTCCAGGTGCCTGTTTGTTGATATGTAAAACTGGTCATGCTACTCTCCTGTGGAAAACTTTCTGTGGCTCCCTATTGCCAAGGGAAAAATGTCTACTTGCCACCTAGAACATAAAAAGACCTTTCAGAACTCGGCTCAAGTCTATTTTTCTTTCTTGTTTCTTCCTTCTTTTATCCATGCCTCTGATCTCATCAAACTCTCATGCCTCCTTTTACAAAACATGTATTTTTCATATCTTATATTCACTTCAGACTTGCCACTCCCTGTGCCTAGAGTGATATTTACTCCATCTCCCCTTCGTATCCCAGGAAGAATTCAGCCTGTCTGCTATTAGTTTAGAATAGAGTAGTCCCCCCTTATCTGCAGGGCATATGTTCCAAGACCCCAGTGAAACTGAAGATAATACTAAACCCTTCAAATACTGTTTTTTTCCTATACATACAAACTTATAATACATTTTAATTTATAAATTATGCACAGAGAGAGACTAACAGTGATGTGGAAAGTGAAACTATGTATGGAGAGGACTACTGTATTTTAATAGTAAATAACAGTAAACAGTAAAAAAGATATGTTGGCTCATGTAACTGAGAAGTCAAGATACATATGGGCTTCAAGTAAGGTTTGATCCAGCCGTTCAAACAATGGCACAGAGGGCCCAGTTTCTTTGTGTCTCTCCACTTTGTCTTCTGCTGTGTCAGACACCACATAGCAAACCCTTGGTAACTCATATCTTCCTTAATGGCAGCAGAGAAGTTCTAGACCTCACATATTCACACCATAACATTCAGGAGAAAATGAAGCTTTATATAGCTTCTGCACAAGCCTTGGGATTGACTTTTTAAGGGTCCAAGTCAGACCTTGTGTCTATCCCTGTACCAATGGCTGGGACTTTGGGGGGATCATATCTGTTTGTATATGTCATTCCCTCTGCTTGGCATACGCCTCCTTGAAAAACCCCTATTCAACCCTCAAAACCCAAGTCAAATGTCCCATAACTCTTTTAGGCTTCCCCTTTCATTCCAACCTGTCCCTGGTGAGTTAAACTCTTTTCTATGTTCCCAAGACCCTCGATTTTATTTCTCTTTGTGCATACAGCATATTGCCTTATGCTTCCATTTTTAAATTTGTGACTACCCTACTAGACTGTGAGTTCTTCTAGGGCCACTGACCACACTGGATTCATATGAACTGCCCGCATGTTGACTCACATACTGCCAGACACATAGGAGGTCTCGAATTATCTGTCAAATGAATGTATGTGCAATGTGCGTGGATATCTGCTGTCATCACATCCAGGTTCTGAATCATCAAGCAAGATAGAGAGGTTCTTGAACTCTCAGGCTTGGAGCATAGAGATGACGCTTCCCTGCTGAGCACTGTCTCACTTTTGCAGAAACAACACACATCTCCCAAGGATCATCTCTCAGAGATATCCCAGTCTTAAGAGAGTAATTTCAGCCTGGTTCTAAAAACAGATGGTACAGGGGTCAGACCCTCAGCAGGCTGGCATGTCCCACTCAAATTGGATAATTTAAGGAGACTTTAAAGGAGGAGCATTTATCTTAGATGTAAATAGAGGAGGTGCGGCTGGTTATAGGGAAACCAACTAGGGTAGGAAAGCACTCCAGGATTACTGACATGAGGAAGCTGTTACAACCTCAAATCCTATGAGAGCAGTTTTCAAAAGCCAGAGTGTGAGAGCTGAAAGGGACTGCCATCTCACAGAAGCAAGGGGCTTCAGAAGAAGGAGACAGGGAAACCCCAGCGCCCTGGCATACAGGAGACCAGTGGGTAAAACCCGGCCCTCACTCTTTTCCTGCCAGTGCCTCCCATTGCCCAAACTCAGTGGACACCAGGAAGCAAGGGAGCTGCTGATATAGTCCATGTAGGTCAGCCTCCTGCAACAGAGCAGAGTGGAGAAGGCTGGGGAGGCACAAGAGAGCTGCCCATAGGGGAAGGTGAGTCAGACCCTGGAAAATGAGGCTGTGACTAGCAGGGGCCAAATGGGTTTTATTTTATTTTATTTTTTTAATATTCTGCTAACTTGACCTCATTTTTTCTTTTTGGATCAGAGAAGATGGCAGATTGTCTACCTTGATTCTAACTACTCAATAAATAAAGATCAGCTAATTGGAAAAAAAAAAGCAATTAGTTAATTCTTGAATTAGTATTTCCTTTAGATATTTGGCATAGGTTGTTATATTTTCAGGAAAGATGGTAAAGGTGGGCTAGATGTCTGCAGTCATCTGTGGGCCTCCCTGCAGGCTGCATAATTCTCACCCAATGGGGGTGGATGAAGAATTGCAGACAGGCAGGAAGATGGTTATGAATCCGTATGGCAGGGCTCCAGCAGCAGCCTTGCCTGCTCATACCATTGTTATCAATGAATTGATTAAAAACAGAAGATGTCTGTTTATTGTATTTCCTGGTGACAGGAAGTCTGAAGAACTGGCTATCAGTTTGGTTGACAGGCTGGGATGGCAAATGGATGAAATGATGAACTGAGTTAAACGGGATCCCTCGAGTTAACTTTTGATACTCAAAATGCCAAATGCAAAAGCCTCAGGCCAGAATTGGTTTTTAAGGAATGAGTACCAGTTGGCCAGGCAGAGGGAGCAAAAGTGAGAGAAGCACATCCCAGCTGGAGGACCCAGCAAGAGCAAACGAATGCAGGTATGAAACACTGTAGGCTGCAGGCTGCGGACCGATGCATTGAGAGGCAGGAAGTAATAAGAGGTGAAGCAGAAGAGGTATTGAGAACTCTGCCCGAGAAGGGCTTGGTCAGGAGCATGGAATTCACCCCAAAGGTGACTGGGATCGTGCAAGGGTTTTTAGGAAGGGAGTAAATAGAGAAGATTATTTATTTATTCGTGTATGTATGTATGTATTTTTAATTAAATCAGTTGATTGGTTCAGGATTTTTTCGTAAAATTTTATCATGAGAACTTTCAAACATACAGAAAAGTTGAAAGAATTATACAAGGAACATCTGCACATCCCCTATCTAGCTGCTATAATGGATATTTTGCTAGATTTGCTTTATCACACATCCATCCATCCCTTCATACTTCTAACCACTTCTAACCACTCACCAATCCATGTTCTTTTTTTTATAAGTTGCAGATATTGGAATACTTTACTTCTAAGCTCTTCAACATTCATAGCCTTAACTACAGTTCACACTTGTTAACACAGATTTGATTTTAAATATAAAATCATTACATGTCACAGCTAGTTAGCAAATCCAATCCATGGAGCCTGATTCCAGGGCTAGCGCTTATGCTCATGTTCATCATCACACAGCATCTGGATGGAGCCATTTGAGCTTTAAGCAGAGGACTGAGCCAAGAGGTGCTTGTCAATTAATGAGATGGAGATTTAATACAGGAGGAGGAGTCTGCACAGTTACCCGGGCAGGACCAAGATAGAGCAAGACCAGAACCATGGAGGAGAGATGCTAGGTGCCCATCAGCTTGCTGCCCCAGGACTCAGAAAGCCTTTGAAGAGAGTTGAGCATTTGGACAGACCCTGTCCCTGATGGTCTTTATATCCCTGATTCAGCTCAGAGCACTTCCCTTATGGAAGACTGAGCAGGGCTCTGAGTCGTAGTTCAGCACTAAGCAACTTCCTGAACATGTTGAAGAAAACAAAATAAACTCCAGAAGTACTAGAAAAAACAGTGGAAGGACTGTTAACTGAGGACTGAGCGTTAATGCTTGGGGTTGGAATTCTGATGCTACTGTGTTTAGCTACGTGTTGAAACCCAAGCCAGTATCGCCAGTTTATCCATTTGTGTATATTTGGAGGACTCCGAAGTGCTCTTTTCCTTTTGTACCGGCCTAGATTTCTCAAGGCAGAACGGGATTTCCTTGGGATCCATGGGAGTTTAGACATGGTTCATATCAAAAGTCTCTTAGCGATAAATCAGACCGCTTAGTACATCATCTGCCATCAATATATGATTAAGTGGAGATTTAGTAGGAACCCAGTCAATAAATAAAGATCAGCTAATTGGAAAAAAAGCAATTAGTTAATTCTTGAATTAGTATTTCCTTTACCTATCAACTATCAATGCTAATTTTGTGCAGGGGAAGAGTTTAGATTTTTCTGACCTAGGATAAAGCTATTTTATCCAATAAGCAATGAAACTGTGTTAGGATTTCCACAGGCATTTTTGCATTATATGGAAAGTAACTAGACACAGACTCAACAAAATGTTAGGACATAAACTTTTGCAATCAACTTGTAAATTCTCAATAAACATGGGGGAGATCAGAGAGAAGAATGCCAAGAAAAAATCTCATTAGCTTTCTTCCTAGCCTGGACTTAATAGTAGAATGTAATTTGGCTAATGGAGTTTGTGTTTTTCATTAAATTATATGAACATTAAAAAGATATCTAAAACAATAAAAATATTCCAGGAGGTTAATTATTCTTGGAGTTATTCATTCATCCTCACTCTGTCAAGCTGAACCTCAGACATTCTGTCTGAGTAAGGCGAAGGTGAACATTTTTGATCATAATAGGGGCTATATCTTGGTCCTTTGAAACATTCCTGGAGCTTTAGGTTGAGAAGGCTCTTAGAAGATCTTACTTAACAGTTTTATTTTAGATACGGGTCTGTATCATAGACAGAGTGCAGTTAGATTTTATTTCCACCTAGAAGGAGCCCGTATGATCCAGGAAGGAGGAAAACAAATCACAAAACTTATCAGGCTCTGTGCTAAGCACTTTGCAAACACTGTCTCATTTATATATCTGGTGTGATAATAATATTGTTATCTCTATTTTACAAGTAATAACATTAAGGTTTGGGGAGGTTCAAGCCTTTGCTCAAAGTCATATAGTGAGTGGAGGAGTCAGTATTCAAACTCAGGTCTAGCAAACTCAAGAGTCCACATTCTTACTTAAGCTGTGAAAATAAAGCTGAATGGTGGATGTCTCCAGGAAGGCAGATTCTGATTCGTTATGAGGAAGTCAAGGTTTTCCCACAATGGAAAGCCCGAGTGCAGAGATGAGAACTGTGCAAGGCTTGGCAGTATTCAAGCAGAGGAAGGTGATAATCTGTCCGGGTTGTTGCATTGGGATCTCTATTTCAGGAGGGAGGATGACTTGGATTCCTTCATCCTAAGATCCTCTAATGTTTGTGGAAACATCATTTGATAAGATGAGGTGGGTTTGGTCATCAGAGATTAGAGACATATTAGAAGATGGCACACAGGTTTTGGATTGATGAGCACTATTTGGGGATTATAATTGGTCACCTTATTCATTTATTTATTCATATATTTACTCACCATTGAGCACCTACTCCATGTCAAGCCTTACGTTAGGCACTGGTGATGATCTTACAGAGTTTACAATCTAGTGATGGAGTCTGAATCTTAAAACAAAACAAGCAAATAAATACTTCATTGGCAAATGATGTAAGAGCTATGCTGAAAGTAATCAGAATCCATTGATGGAGAACGGGAGGATGTGGATAGGCTCCACATAAAATGACTCTCCGAGGAAGTGGCATTTAAAGCTGAGACTTGAATTATGAGAAGGGACCAGCCTTGGGAAGTTCTGAATGTGGAGCACTCCTGGAAGAGTGAAGAACTTGTGCGAGGGCACTGATGCAGGAAGAGCTTGCTCAAGCAACTGACAAAGGCTCATGAGGTTGGAGCAGTGAGATGGTGAAATCGAGCTGAGTGAAGTTGAGTTAGTTGGTGGAGAGCTAGTTTGTACACCACACAAAGCAGTTTATGCCAAGTGCAATGGAAAATCATTCAAGTATTTTCAAGAATGAGAGTAATGGTATCTGATTTAAGTTTTTAGAAGATACCTCTGGCTTCCAGGTGAAGGATGAATTAGCAGAAGCCAAGAATAGAAACAAGAAGACCTGGAGGGAGGCTATGCAGTCACCCAAATGGGACATGATGGTGGTGGCTTAGAGGAAAGCAATGGTGGCAAAAGGTTAGAGGTGTGGAAAAATGTGGAATATATAAATATTGGAGGTAGGGTCAGAAGGATTCACTGATGGGTTGGAAGAGCCTGAGATAGACTACATGGGAAGAAGAAAGCAAGAGATAGAGGGTAAATCCCAGGTTTTTGGATGGATAGTAGTAGCGGTTTCCTAAGATGGTGCACCAGGCTCTTGTGAACAGCATAAAGCTCACAACCATTGGGGCCCAGGGTCATTCCCATAGAAAAAGCAACTTCACACACACACACACACACACCCCTAAAACATCAGGGCTCTGTCAATTACCGATGGTAAACCACAGGCTGGATCTTGACCAATCCCAGGCTCCCACAAAAGCCAACAATTAAAAGGCATATCCTTGCTGGATGACCAGCCACTCTGGAGACCCCATACTCCCTAGGGGTTGTCTAACAGCTTTCAAGAGTACACCCCAGCTCTAGCTCCCGAAAACCTGGCCCTGGCCCTAGGAAGTGCTTCAATAATGGATGATCACCAATAAACAGCCAGCTATTTGCTGGAAATTATGAGCAATAAATAATTGAGAGGTAGGGAGCCTGACCAGTGGTACCCTTGCCTCCTGCTGATTCTCCTTAATGCATTTCCTTGATGCAACTCCCCGTAGTGTGGGGCGCAGACAGTAACGAGTCTTTCAGAAGATGCTGACCAGAGAGTTATAAATAAATGAGCCTCTGCATATGGTAACAACAGGGAGCAGCTCAATAAAGACATGACTGAGCCACCCCTGTTCAACCCATGTGGACTCCAATTGCTTTTGTGTGAAGCACCCTTGTCCCCAGCAGGGAACTGACCTCTAAGACCTTGAGAAAGGCTCCAGGTTGCAAATCTAGATAGGTTTACGGAGAGATGAGAAGGGTTGAGTCAACCATGAAAAGAAATTGAGGGAAGTTTTGTGATTAGCTCAGTTGTCCAGATCATAAAGAATTTAAGCTGCCTTTTCTCATCAAGTCTCAACTCCTATGCCTTTCGGCATCAAGTCTCAACTCCTATTCCTTCCCTCCTCAACTTCTATGCGGAGATCATACCAATGTCCGCATGGCTCTTGTCATTTGTCATAACCTCTGCTGCTCTGATTCAACGCAAGCCACTCTCATCTCTTGCCTGTGTTATTGCAATAGCCTCAAACGGTACTCTCTACTCCAGTCTACTTTCAATACAATAGCCAAAGCAGTTCTGTTAATAGATAAGTCACAGCATGTCTCTTTCATCTGCACAAAGCCTTCCAATGATGTCCATGGGAACCAAAGTGAAAATCAAAGTCCTTCCCAATCTGGATGCCCCATTAGCCCTCTGGCATCCTCTGTTCCCACGCCATCAGGATTTTTTGTTGTTCCTTGCACGGATCAGACAAACTCCCACCTCCAGGCCCTTGTTTTCTATTCCTCCAGATATTGAGTCTTAAGAGTCATGAAGACTCTTTGTCCAGATATCAGCATGGCTTTCCACATCATTTTCTTCAGGTCTTTGTTCACATATCAAATTTTGGAGAGGCCTTTCCTGACCACCATATTGAATGTTAAATTATTTCTCTGCTTAGAGCATGCATACTTGTCTAGCTCCCTTTTTGACCTTATTTTTCCAACCCTTTTTCTTTTATCATCACCTGCATTAGTTTTCTCTTGCTGCCATAACTAACTACCACAAGTTTAGCAGCTTACACAACACACATTTATTTTCTTACAGTTCTGTAGTTTGGAAGTCCAACACAGGTCTCAGTGGAATAAAATCATGGTGTCACCAGGGCTGCTTTTCTTCTGGAGGTTCTAGAGGAAAATGCACTCCCTGGCCCTTTCCGACTTCTAGAAGTCACACACTCGGCTCCATCTTACTCCACCTTCAAAGCCAGCAACCTTGCATCTCTCCAGCCATTCCTCTGAGGTCGCATTTTCTCTGAACTCTTTTTCTGCCTCCCTCTTCTACTTTTAAGTACCCTCGTGGTTACATTAGGCCCACCCAGAGAATCCAGAAAAATCTCCTCCCTATTTTCAGGTCAGCTGCTTAGAAAGCTTAAATCCATTCGCAACCTCAATATGTCTTTGCCTTGTGATATGGTTTGGCTGTGTCTCCCCCCAAATCTCACCTTGAATTGTAATAATCCCCGCATGTCCAGGATGGGGCCAGGTGGAGATAGTTGAATCATGAGGCAGTTTCCCCCATACTGTTCTCATGATAGTGAATACATCTCAAGAGATCTGATGGTTTTATAAAGGGGAGTTCCTTGCACACATTCTCTTGCCCATCACCAGGTAAGAAGTCCCTTTGCTCTTCCTTTGTCCTCCACCATGATTTTGAGGCCTCCCCAGCCATGTAGAACTGTGAGTCCATTAGACCTCTTTCCTTTATAAATTACCCTGTCTCAGGTATGTCTTTAGTAGCAGCATGAGAATGAACTAATACACCATGTACCTAACATGTTCCAAGATTCCAGGGATTAGAATGTGGAATCATTTGGTGCTATTGTTCTGCTTGCTAGACCATCCAACTGTAAACTTTGATATGTCTGTCTCTGCTAACTCAAATGTAAGGTGCAGGAGGGTAGAGTGTTATTTCAGATGGGCTCAGGGCTTTATCTACATCTGACACCTGCAATAGTGCCTGGTACGTAGCAGTTGTTAAAAAAAATTGGTTTTTGAGTGAATGCATGAACATATGATGCTCTCAGATCATGCGCCACCCTTCTCCACCCACTTTGGGGCCTTGGAAGGCCGATCTATATGTGCTGTGTCAGCAGGTTCCTTTACCAAGTGGGTGCTGTTCCCTGTCTGGAATGTTCTCATGTCTATCCTGAAAGTTTCAAACTCTTAGTCACCCTTAAGACCTAACACCTTAACATCCATTCTGTGAAGCTTCTCTGATTCTCCCAGTAAGAAGAAAAATTACTCTCTCCTCTGTGTCTGTCCTCACAGCAATTTTTTGCATCCTGGATGGTGTCTATCTCCTTCCCTAGAATATTGTAAGAATATTGCAGTCATGTCTTTTGTTTTCTGGCCTTTGTGTTCCTGTATCTAGCATATAGTAAGTATTCAGTTATTCCTCCATTGTATTCATTTATTTATCTTGGTGGAAAAATCCAGTGCCTGGGAACTCCAGATTTGAGAATTCAGTAGCAACTGGGGCACAAGACCCTAGAGACGAAGTGTATATTACACTTAGGAAAGTAACAATAAAAATTGCTTTGAGTACTTACTACTTGCCAGGAGTTGTGTCGAGTATTTTACATGCATTATCTTATTTATTTCTTACAAAGAAGCCAGTATGCTGCCAAAGTCTATGCTCTTTACCATAAGACTAAAATGCCTAGGACAGTTGAAACCAGCAATCGCTTGTCATATGGCAGAGAAGGAGGATGTGAGTTCTAATGCAAATGTTTGTATAGTCTGTTCTGAAGACATACACACAGAGGAGAAAGTGAGAAGAGAGGGAGAGGGAGGGAGGGAGAGAGAGAGAGAGAGAGAGAGAGAGAGAGAGAAATAACACAATCTTAAAGGCCAAAGAGAAACAGAGGAAAGAAGATAGAAGAGAGAGATCCAGAAGTCTAGAAGTAACTGCTGTTTCCAGCTCAGAGTGACATTTTAGGTGTTCCTTTGGTGCTGATTTTGTGAAACACAAAATCAGTCTAACCTGGCCATTGATTTCTGGTTCTAAACTTTATTGAGGCTAATAGGGTTAGATGAGACTAACAGTTGGGCATCATGAACTCGACTTTCAGGTCAGTGAGTGAGGTGGGAATTCCAGACACATTAGCAAGTTTAGAGGATGAAATCTTTGGAGAAACGGGGACTGTCATGGATTCTGAAGGGACCGAGGAGTATTTGGTACACACCTGTGCGAACCCCAGGGCTCTGGGGAGCTGAGCCCCAAGGGAGATGCTAGGAAGGCGGGGACTGTGGCCTGTCACCCCCGTTGGAAGCAGCACAGACTACTTTTTTATGTTCTGGATGTTGCTCTGTTTCGATTGTTGGTTTTTGTTATCGTTTTTCTTTTTGAGATTTTTTTTTTAACAAAGGGTCTCACTCTGTCATCCAGGCTGAAATGCAGTGGTGCAATCATGGGTCACTGCAGAGTTGACCTCCCAGGGTCAAGCAATCCTCCCTCCTCAGCCTCTCAAGTACCTGGCACCACAGGTGCATGCCATTACACCTGGCTAATTTATTTATTTTCTTTTTATTTGAAGATGCTTGCTATGTTGCCCAGGCTGGTTTCAAACTCCTGGGTTCAATTGATCCTCCTGCCTTGACCTTCCAAAGTGCTGGATTACAGGCATGAGCCACTACACCCAACCAGATGTTGATCTTTTACACACCATCCTTCGTGAAGGAAGGGTTCCGCTGCTTGGATAAAGGAACGAAACCACCTCTTCATTGGTGAAAGGTGGATGTTGAGAATCAGGGAGGGGGTATTTGTGTAATATGTCTTCTCTTTCCCCCAACACAGCCACTATTCCCCCTTCTCCACTCAGCATTCTGCCCTGAGAAAAGTAACCAGGAAAACTGCATCAATGGTCTTCTGTACCTCCTGACTTCTGGCTGGATTTCACCAATGAGAGCACTGGGAAGTCAGAGAGAGGGTGGAGGAAGGAGAGAAAGGCTGATGCATTCAGTCCCCCTGCTCCCTTCTTATGGTATCATCACAGACTTTGGTCCCTCCACCAAAGCTCACAGCTCCTGCCAGGTGACCCTATTGCACAGCCATCCAACTCCAGGTTGAGCCCCCACTCCCTACTCTTACCCTCTCAGGTGTATACAACCTTCTCCCCTCCTTACCAGCTCCCTGATGAGGTTCTGTCACGCTCATTGCTAGTTTCCCCACACCGTGCCCAGTCTTTGCAGTTAGATTCTTCCTTAAATTCTCCCCAAGATTTCCTGACTTGAGTATACCCTTTGCTTCTTGCCAGGCCTTCTTTCCAAGGTCCCCGCCTTCTTAGCATCTTGCTTGGGGCTCAGCTCCCCGAAGCCCTGTGGTTTACACAGGTGTGCACCAAATACTCCTTGGTCACTTCAGGATCCACAGCAGTCCCCCTTCCTCCAAAGATTTCCTCCTCTGAACTTGCTAACGTGTCTGGAATTCCCACCTCACTCCCTGACTTGAAAGTCAAGTTCATGATCCCCAAATGTCAGTCTTATCTAATCCTATTAGTTTCAATAAAGTTCAGACCCAGAAATCAATATTCAGGTTAGACTGTACTTAACAAAAATCATTGCTAAAGTGACATCTGACTCTGATGGACACTATGTGACTTGCCCAAGATCACATGGAGAGTCAGGGTTAGAGCTCTGCTCTCCCAGATTAGTGGCCTTTTGGTGTGGCAGATCCCAGGGGACACTGCCTCTTTTTCTTGGGGAAGCAGTTTAGGGGCCTCTGACATCAGCCAGGCCAGAGAGTGATGCGGGAGTCACCCAGATTAGGCTGGAAAGGCACAGAGTCTATCTTGAGTCACGTTGGAAGAGAAGAATGAGAAATTAAAGTGCTCAGGACCCTCTGCCAGTCCCAGGACCTGGGAAGACCTCAGCTCCCAAAGTCAACTGACAAAAGAATAGTGCCTAGAGAGTGGATACTAAGCATTTTGCAGACAGCGAACTTGTTAGATCTCCATAATGAGCCTACAAGGGACTTAACATTGATTATAAGGCAAACGTGTCCAGAGATTTTTAAATGAGCATTTAAAATTCAATGTAATAGGTGTTATTTTCATTTTGCCAGTGAGGAATAGCCTCTTCCCTCTCATTAATTTTATTACTGTTATTATCTGTATTACCATGATCATGAGTATTATTTTTATATCCAAACCATGTGTAAGGTCTTAGGGAAACAAAATCTCATAGAAATCCACAAGAAGGAAGGGAGCTTCACTATAGTGTGGGCTCCATGTGGGTAGAGGCTGTGCTGGATTGGTTCTCATTAGGTGGCCTCATTTCTGACTGTAGTTTCTGAAACATGGCAGGCACTCAGCAATCAGGCCTCTAGGGAAGGGAAGGGGAGGGGAGGGGAGGGGAGGGGAGGGCAGGGGAGCGGAGGGGAGGGGAGGGGAAGGGAGAAGAGAGAGGGAAGGGAAGGGAAGGGAAAGGGATGGGTGGGGGGGGAGGGAGAAGAAATAAGGAGAGGGAGAGGAAGAGAGGGAGAGAGAGGGAAGGAAGGAGGAGAAGGGAAGGGAGGGGAGGGGAGGAGAATGGGGAGAGGGAGGGAAGGGAAGGGAAAGGAAGGGAAGGGAGAAGAAAGAAGGAGAAGCAGAGGAAGGGAAGGAGGGAGAAAAAGGGAGGGAGGGAAGGGAGGGGAAGACAGGGAGGGGAGGGGAGGGAAAGGAAAGGAAGGGAAGGGAAAGAGGAAGGGGGAGAAAGGGAGAGAGAGGAAGGGAAAGGAAAGAAGAAAGGACAGGGAGAGGAAGGGAGAGAGGGAGAGGAAGGGAGGGAAGGAGGGGAAGGTAAGGGAAGGGAGGAGAGGGGAGAAGGGAAGGGAAGGGACTAATTTGTGAGGTCATGGCCTTTGGGATGCCAAGGCCAGCTCCAGCATTGTTACTCAAGCTTTCTAAATCTGGGTTCCGTGTCTGTAAAAGGAGAATGAGAGCAGCACCTATCTAGCAGGGTTATTGGAACACATGCACAGTGCCTGACTCTGTGCCCAGCACTAAGTAGGTGCTCAATGAATACCAGTCCCCTGTTCTCCCCACCACTGGCTAAGACAGCACCAGGGTTGGGGAGCAGGAGGGAGGGATGAGTTCACTGCCTCTGGAGCGGGGTCCCCTGGGATGCTCCCTTCCAGGGTCACCGCCTGAGAGCCATGTGAGCACAGCCCCAGATGGCAATGGTTGGGAAGGGGGTCACAGGGTGAAGTTGAAGGAGATTCATGACCTTGACTGTCCTCCACAGCCTGATTTATGGAGCAGTGCCGTCTCCTGGATGATACGGAGACACTGAATGAAAGAGCTGTGGAAAACCTTAATCCCCAAGTGGCAGAAAGAGATACTCTCATGGCCAGTGTGTGTTTGATCACATCCATCAGGTGAGGCATGATTTCCCCACATGGAATCCAATTGGTTGTCAGGCCTAAGCTGGTGTTTCTGAACTAGGAATGAAATATGTTCCTCACTTAGCCAACAAAATCCTTGGCTGATTTTGCTCCAAAAAAGGGTCTGGCCTCAGAATATTACAGTCATGTCGCTGAGCCAATGCCAGCATTTAGGGGGTAGGAAGCAGGGAAAAGAGGAAGTGAGGGAAGAAACCCCCTCAGAAAAAAGAAACACCCAAGCCCCTTGGGCTGGTGAAGGCTTTGAGCAGAGCTGTGATGTGTGCAGTCTCTTAACGACCAGGCTTCTGGGAGGGCACGGGGGAAGAACTGGGGAGAAGTTACTGTTTGTCTTCCTATGTGAGGATGCTGGTTGGATGATCTAATGGGACCTAGAAGCAAGAGGAAGCAGCTCTCTTGGCAAGACCGACTCTTCTCTGTAGCTTCCCTGGGTCTGTGCTCCCGGCCGTGCAGGCTGCCAGAACCATTCAACATCCAGGGTGGATAATGGGAATCCCATAAGCGAGAGGTGGCTGAGATTCAAGGCTCTGTCTGATGGAACCGTGGCCAGGGGAGAAATTCTGACTTCCTAATTCTCAGACCTGCCTCTGCTCACCGGGTGTCTTGGACTCGCTACTCTGAAGGCATCGACTTCCTGAGAGACAGTTCCCTGTGGTCCTCCCCTTGGTCCTTGGTTCACAGGATAGCAATTTATAGCCTCGACGCAGAAAAAAAAGGGCGACACCTTCTCAACCTCTAGATTCAGGATCCTTTTGCTACAGCGACTCTCTGAACTCCAGTGTGTAGTAGTTCTGCCTGTGGTTGGTTTTCTATGTGCCTCAAGCCTTCTAAATGTGGTGCATGCTGCTGTGGGATGTCCAGTCACATTTTCTGCTTGGTAAACACAAATTTATTCCAAGAGCCTGTTAAAATGTCACCTCCACTGAGAAACCTGATACGTCTTCCTATTCTGTCCCACAGCACTTTGTGCATCTCTCTCATGAGCCATACTTAGGTAATTTTTTAGTCGTCCTCATTCTCACTACACCAGGGGCGTCATGAGCTGAACAGCGTCTCCCCCAAATTCATACGTTGAAACCCTGGCTACCAGCACCACTGAATAACTGTATTTGGAAACAGGATCTTTAAAGGGGTAATTAAGTTCAAGCAAAGTCATTAATATGGGCCCTAGTCCAATAGGATGGATGTCAATATGAAGTAAAGAAACTTGGACACAGACACATACAGAGGGAAGATGATGTGTAGACAGGTAGAAGCCGCCACTGCAAACCAAGGAGAGGAGCTTCAAAAAGAACCAACCCTGCCCACACTTTGATCCCCAACTTCTATTCCAAAGCTTCCAGAAAATACATTTCTGTTGTTTAAGCCCCCAGCCTGCCACCATATGCAGTACTTTGTTACAGCAGCTCTTGCAGACTGATATAAGATGGACAGCAAATGTTCCCTGCAGTCAAATGCCCTACTCAGTTATATACCTCCTGTACATTTTTTTTTTTTTCTGAAAGGACTAGATGGTAAATATTCTCAGCTTTGGTGGGCCATAGGGTCTCTGTCACATGTGCTCAACTCTCCCATTGTAACATGGAAGCAGCCATAGGCAATACACTAACAAGGGGGCATGGCCGTGTTCCAAAATGCATTACTTGCAAAACGGACAGCAGGCCAGTGAATTGGAGCACAGTGACAATAAAGGAAAGGCAAGCACAGAGAAATGCGCATCTCCTGCTACTGAAGATTATCAGCCGTGAGCCATCAGTTTGACCCTCTGTCCATCCTAGTACCCCAGACAAAGAGGGAGGTGCTCTGGCCCCTGAGCTGTAGTTTGGCGACCCCTGTATGAGATGAAAGTTCCATGAGGCCAGGGTTTATGACCATTTTTGGCACACAGTAGAAGTTCAATTACTATCTGTTTTAAAAAGTTAACTTTTAAATGCCTGTAATCCCAGCACTTTGGGATGCCAAGGCAGGCAGATCACAAGGTCAGGAGATCGAGACCATCCTGGATAGCACGGTGAAACCCCGTCTCTACTAAAAATACAAAAAAATAGCCGGGCATGGTGGCAGGCACCTGTAGTCCCAGCTACTTGGGAGGCTGAGGCAGGAGAATGGTGTGAACCCGGAAGGGGAGCTTGCAGTGAGCCAAGATCGTGCCACTGCACTCCAGCCCAGGTGACAGAGCGAGACTCCATCTCAAAAAAAAAAAAAAAAAAAAATTAACTTTTAAAATTGTTTAATTTCAAAATAATTATAAAATTTATAAAAATAGGATAGCTACATGTAGCTTCACCTTTACCTGGGTTCATCTGTGGCTCATTATATGTCAAATCAATATATGTCTGTTTATATATAGGCATTAAAGCCAGAGAGATCTGCTCTGCCCATTTCCTGATACGATGCCTGGGCAAGTGACTTAACCCCTCTGAGCCTCAATTTCTTCACCTAAAATTGTGATAATAATAGAACCTACCCATTAGGCAGCTGGAATTTAAATGAGAAAATACATGCAAAGATGTTCTCACTTAATAAGTGGGAGCTGAACAATGAGAACACACGGACACAGGAAGGAGAACATCACACACTGGGGCCTGTTGGGGGAGGGGGTGGGGGAGGAACAGCATCAGGAAAAATAGCTAATGAGTAATAGGCTTAATACTTAGGTGCAGCAAACCACCATGGCACACGTTTACCTATGTAACAAACCTGCACATCCTGCACATGTACCCCTGAACTTAAAATAAAAAATACATGCAAAGTATTTCATGCAACATTTGGTACTTCAGTAAGCATTCATAAATGCTGATATATCTTTAAGCAGTTCCACTTTTTTTGTTTCTCTGATGTTTCCAGACCCAAACACCCCACTCTGAGGTGCAGACCCCAGTCCTCCAGATGACCCTGGGAGAGATCAGCCCACGATTTTTCCTCAGAAAGCCGATGGGACAAAAGGAAAGGGTCAGACCCCAGGACTTTCTGATGAGCAAGAGAAAATGGGACAACTCCAAGACGGTTAGAGGGGTAGGCCACATGAAGATGGGCTTATAAATACTTTTTATACTTTTTGTATTTCTGAAGAAACCTGTTAAAAAGAAGTTGAGTCTTCATGAATGCTTTGGGAACCAAGAGAAGGTCCAGCTCAGGGGCATTCCTTCCTCAAATGGAATCAAATACTTACCATTTCTCACTCCTAGATCTGGCCACCTCCAGGAAGATGATAAAAATTGTAGGAAGAAAGAAAAACCAAAACCATGTGTTGGGAACGAGAAGTGGAAAAGGTGAATTCCACAAAGAAGCATGAAAAAGGACTGCAGGGAGACCACATGCGTGGCTCAGCACTGCACAACGGTAGCCTGAACTGGGATTTTCCAAAGATTGTAACCATGAGGAGGGTGAAGGTAGTAACAACAGTCATAATAATAGCTGATATTTACATAGCACTTCCTATCAGCCAGATAATGTTCTGAGAGCTTTACATTGGTATAAATGTATTTATATGGATGAACCCTTAGTAGTTCGTGAAGGGAGATTCTTTTCTTTTTTAATTTTACAAATACAAAAACCAAGGCACAAGGCACAAGGAGGCCCAAGGTCACACAGCCAGTAAGTGGCATGGCAGGGATTTGAACCCAGACTACCTGGCTCTAAAGTCTGCTCAATCACCAAAGCCAACCAATTGCTTCTCTTCATAAAACAGCCCTGTCAATGGACATGAAGATTGTTTCCACAGTTGTCCATTTTGTGCGAACTACAGGAATCAACAAACTTTCTATAAAGAGCCAGGTTTACTTTCGGTAAATCTGGCCTTGTGGGAAAAGAGGGAAAACTGAGGATATTATCCAAAAAGAACCCCAAATTCCCACAATGTTTTTAATAGACAAATTTGGATTAATAATACAAATTGGATGTAATTATTTTTATTTTTGTGATACATCTATTTATGAGAAGAATGGAATTCTGGCTTTGGGGAGTGTATTAATCCATTTTCATGCTGCTAATAAAGACATACCTGAGGCTGAGTAATTTATACAGGAAAAAGATGTAATGAACTCACAGTTCCATGTGGCTGGCGAGGCCTCACAATTACGGTGGAAGGCAAGGAGGAGCAAGTCACATCTTACATGTGTGGCAGCAGGCAACAAGAGAGCTTGTGAAGGGGTGAGACTTATTCACTATTGTGAGGACAGCATGACAAAGACCTGCCTCCATGATTCAATTACCTCCCACTGGGCCCCTCCCACAAAATGTGGGGATTTAAGATGAGATTTGGGTGGGGACACAGCCAAACCATATCAGCGGGGGATTAACATGGCATAAATAGGGTACAAGGTTAGTGTTCCCCACCATCGTGGTAGAAATATGGCCTCATTCTACAGCTCCTTTCCTTGTTTCTCTGAAACACTGATATTCCCACATGAGCACTCTCTAGAAGGCATGGCCAATGTCTCTTAGCACAGCTGTACCACCCTCCTCGTGTTGGAGAACTTCTCATATGGAGAAGCTGGTTAGGAGAGAGTGTCTGGGGAAGACTCTCTCTCTGGGTTTGAATTCCAGCTAAACTAGTCAGTAGCTATATGATCTTTGATGACTTACTTAACCATCCTAGAACAGAGATTGTTAACCAGTGATGACTTTGCTCTCCAGGCGACATTTGACTGGAGACAGTTTTGGTTGTTCAAACTTGGGGATGAGAATAGCACTGGCATCTAGTGGGTAGAGGCCATAGAAGCTTCTCAACATCCTACAATGCATAAGAAAGCCCCCCGCAACCAAGAGTGACCCAGCCCCAAATGTCAATTAGCGCTGAATTTGAGACTCCTATTCCAGAAGCTTCAGTTTTCTCATCTATAAATTAATCTGTAGTGTTTTCTCCATAGTAAAGATTAAATGAGCTGTAATAGATGCAAAGACATACAACAGACTATGACATATTGCAAAGCACTTGAGATAAATATTATTATTCCTTTGATTTTTATTCCAAGATTTAGAAACATACAATCATTCTGAGCTTGCAGGCCATACCCAAACAAGATCATGCTGGGGGCTGGATCTGGCAGCCCCTGCTCTAGCCTGAAGTTGGAGCAGGAGATCTCAGAGGAAAAAGCATTGTGTTACTGTCTCCTTTCCAGCTCATCCTCCCCGACAGCCACCCCCTCTCTCTCCCTCCCCTCTTAGCCAAGCTTGGAGACTGGATGCAAAAGCCATTATTAAAAAATGAACATGAGTTGTTTTTTCCCCTTTTTGATCAAATAATCCAGTTTGCTGCCTCAGACAAATCATTATTCATGTGGAACCTGCCTGTGCCGCCCCTGGGGAGGAAGACCAAATTGATTTAACATCTAATCCAGTTTGTACCTCCTGCTAACCCCAGTGGTGTGCTAACTTCACCCTTGCAGGATAGGGAGGAAGGAGGTAGGAGAAAGGAGGGGGCAGAGGGAGACACAAGGAAATTAACCCAAGGCGTAAGTCTAAGCCCAGCTTTCTACAAAAGCAAGACAGAGACAAAGCCTGTCATTATAGTGCCCAGTCTTTCTGTCTTAGGCTTTCTCATACTCAGAGATATGTTTTCCTCATCCGTCAGCTCATTATAATAATAACAACACAATCGAAATGCCAGCCCCTTACTCTGTGATGAGTGGAATCCCTGACATCAAGAGGCATCATGGTGCCCATTTTCCAAGCTAAGGAAGCTGAAGATTACAGAGATCAAAGAGCATGCCATGAGTGCACAGAAAGTTCTAGAACCAGGACTGACCATCAGCCCTGTCTACCCCCAAAGCCCCAAAGCCATAACCACCACATAAACAGCTTTCTGGATGTAGGAAGGCTGTTTGGAAGGGTTCTATAGCTTTTTTCCATAAGGGTCATCCACACACAATGCTGCAGACACGTTTGGGTTGCCTGTGTGTGGTGGTTGAAGGGTCAGTTGATCCTGATTATTGCTGGATCTCTGAATTTCATCCTTTTCCTCACTACTAAGCTTATCTTTCCATGTCTCTGGACTGGGGAGGTGGAGATGGAGGATATAAAGCAGTTTGCTTCCTCTGGATGGAAAGGTAGTGTCCTATGGCACTGGGCAGAGTCCTGGCCTCCGAGGGAACCTCAGAGAGGTCAGTAGCACTGACATGTCTCTGGCTGTGTCCCTCTTTAGTAAGTGGCACATTCTGTGACTGTTGTCCTGAGCCAGCAAGCGGGAGACTTGGGATTTTACTCCAGGTCTTTCTGGCTCCAAGCTGAGGTGCTCATTCCATTGGGTGGCACCGCCCCCCCCTCCCCCCGCCCACTGTTCTTGTGTCCTCTCCTGTTCTGCATTCAAATTTGCACTTAAAAATGGCCTGAAATGTCCATACTGAGGCACTGTCTTTCAAGTGCAAACAGAAAGCAGCTTGAGACAACCTTCAGGGAAAGAGGTGGAAAGGATAGGAAAGAGAAGGAGATGGAGCAGGCATGGGGCTACCTATGCCCTAGGTCTCAGTTATAAGGGAGAGAGGGAGGAGGAGAGGAAAAGAGAAGGAAGAGGAGGAGGAGGAAGGGAAAGAGGAGGAAAAAAGGAGAAAGAAGGGAGAGAAGAAGGAGAAGAAGAGAGAAGAGAGGAAGGAAGAAGATGAGGAGGAAGATGAGAAGGAGAGAAGGGGAAGGGAGGGTGGGGAGAAGAGAGGCTTTCATATGGACTTTGAGAGGAGAGGTAAATCTGGTACTGATAGGACTGCAGGCATCAGAGTGAGCTGGGCATCAGGCAGCACCCCAGCTTTGTCCAGCACAGTGCAGCTCTGATGATAAAGTCCACAGTGAATGTGGCAGGAATGGGCATCCCCAGGGGCTGGCAGCTTTGGGAGGACCAAGAAACAGTGCTTGAACAGAATTGGTGTTTTGTGTTGGACTCCAGCAACCTGGCCGTATGAGATTGAGAGAGAACCTCCCACAAGGCTTTGGAGGCAGCCCCTTAACGGGGGTCATCATAATGGGAAAGCAGATTACTCTTCAAGAATGTGTGCGAGGCAACCGCTAGGGATTCCAGAAATAACTGAGTGAGTCATTATGCATGGGAACCCCAAGCTGCACAGGTGAGAACCCTGAGATGGCAGTATTTGAGAGTCAGTATTAATGAAAATAACTTCACTGAGCCCTCATCCAGGCACCTTGTGTGTTAATACACTTAATCTTCGGGAAAAGGGAGCGTTACCCCCTCTGTTGTATAAAAGGAAAATGGAGGTCTGGTTTATGTCATCACTTAGTGGCAGAGCAGGGATTTGAACCCATGCCGGTGGCTGCCTGGAGATTTCTCTGACCCTCAGGGTTCTTCTGCCTGGCTCTGCCCTTGGCCTTATGGGACTTAAGGAAATGGAGATCACATTTGTTGCTCAGGATCTACAGCTCTGGAAGGAATCGCACCAAGGCATCAATGGCATCAGCAGGGCCAGAGGGCCCAAGTCCTCTGCATGAGTGCAAGCCATGGCGGTGTGCGTGTGGGTGCATTTCTTTATGGGCTTGTGGGTGCTTTTGTGTGTGTGTTCTTGTGTGCTTTTGTTTCTGTGCGCATGTGTCTTTCCATATGCTTTTGTGTTTGTTTCTGTCTGTGTGTTTGTGTGTGCATTTGTGTTTATGTTTCTATGTTTGTTTGCATTTTGTGTTTGTGTTTCTGTGTGTTTATACATGTATTTGTGTGTGTTGATATGTGTTATTTGGATGTTTGTTTATCTTTTTGAGTCTTCATTTCTGTGTGTGTTTTTGTGATTTTTGTGTGTGTTTGAATGTGCCTATATCTGTATTTGTGTTTCTGTGTGTTTTTGTTTCTCTGCATGTGTGTGTTTCTCTATGGGCATTTCTATATGCTTTTGTGTTTGTTTCTTTGTGTTTCTGTGTATGTTTTTCTATCTCTGTGTATGGGTTTGTGTTTCTTTTTGTGTTTGCTTCTACCTGTGTATATGCATTTGCGTGTGTGTGTGTTGGCGTGTGTTTGTTTATATGTGTGTTTATATGGGTATTTGTGTCTATCTTTTGTGTTTGCAGTTCTATATGTGTTTGTGTGTGTCTCTGTGGGTTGTGTGTATACATGTGTATGTCTTTTGTGGAACTGAGGCTGGAAGACAGAGATGATAACTAATACCAGAACAGACTTCCCATAGAGATGAAACAGCATCACCAAAGGGTAAAGTAAATGAGACAGGCCAGCATCCCATCCTGACTGGGAGCAACAGCTCCATCTCCACTCCTGGGCTCTGCCCTCTCCAGTGTGGGGTGTGGACAGCCCCCAGGCCTCTTTCTTGTGCCCCTTACAGCAGCCCCTTCATGCTGACTCATCACCACCAGGGCCAGCATCCATCTCACTGGGTTGATGCTGGTTCAGCAACTGCCTTTCCTCCTGTGCCCCTCCATCCAGATCTGCCTGTTTCACTGTGTGGGGCTGCATGGCCAGCCCTAGGGAGAACCCTCACCCACAGTCTACATGGATGGTGTCTCTAGGCCTGTGACGTGTGCAGCCTGCCCAAGCTGCATGCATTTCTCCCTCCAAACCTCCTGTCCATTCCCAGATTCCAGTTTTGCATTATTCTATGGGACCTTCAATAATTCAGGTGGGAGATCACACTCTAGTGACAGAGAGGGCCAGGAGGAGGGTGGGATGCACCATATGAAGTGTGTCCCCCGAGCTCTGGGTGATGGAGCCCCCAACAGTTGCCTGAGTCTTGTAGCAGAATTCAATGACCGACTCTGCCTGGGATGTTACTGGTTGATTTGGGCAGCAGATGGGCTCTCTGACCCCTGACACACCCTGGAGCTCAGGATTCAGGAAGGAGCAGAGAAGAGCTGACAAAACTCTCTGAGCTGGGGACATTTTGAAAAGAAAGCATGAACCACCTGAAGCAAGATATTTATTTCTCCATCTGCCTCCACATTCAAGTGACTGAGAAGGTTCCTGGATTTGTCCAAATGAGAAATGAGGCTGCACCCTTGGCCTGGGATATGGCAGGCCACACAGTCCTTGACATAAGCTAAAGAGAGCAGTTTCTACACAAAAATATGCAGGCAATTTAGAATGCTTTACTAAAACAATTGGAGGATGATTTTGCAACTCTGCATGTATAGGTGTTTGCAAAAATATGAGCGTGCAAATGGATATGTATAAAATAGCCAAGATTTACCATGTACTTCCTCTATGTCAGGCTTTCATTGCAGTGTCTTATTTATTGTTCACATCAACCCTATGGGAGGGGTTTTACGTGATCAGCAACATTTTACAGGTGAGAAAAATGAGGCTCAGGGTTTAGATGGCTTGCTGAAGGTCACACAGCCAACAAGTGAGAACAAACTTTTAAAACCCAAAGTGTCTTTGTATAACACCCCTGCATTTTCTCCTATATTTTACTGACTCCCAGGACTTGCAGGCAAACAGACATGTGTCTGTATATGTATACATTTGACACACATGATACAACGTGTATATTTGGGTTTGTGTTCCTACACTGCACAGCCTAGCTTCCAAAAATAACTATAGTGAGAGATAACACTTGCTAGGAAATAAATGAAAAGCTTCAAATGCACCATTTCATTTAGTTCTCACATTAATGTTATATGATTGGTATGATCGTTTCCCTCTGATTACAGTGGAGAAACCAAGGTTTAGAAAGCATAAGCAGCTCCCCCACAGGAATGAATAAGTGAATCAATAAATAAATTTGAGAGATACTTCAATGGCAGATATGATGACCTATTGAATAACCTACATCAGGCACTGACTTTTTTTCTGTAAAAAGCAGATAGATAGTAAATATTTTAGGCTTTGTGGACCAAAAGACAAAATTGAGACTCTCAGGTAGGGACTGATACAACAGTTGAAAATATAACCATTAAGAAATGTCAAAACTACTCTTAGCTCTCTGGCCATCCCCAAAATAGGCAGAAGGCAGAATTTAGATTTGACTCACTGCCCAGAGCTGCTGACCTAACGTGGAGGTAGTTGGAAAAATGTTTGTTGACTTAAAGGCAAGCAACTGGGATTTGGAAAGAGAGAAGGATTTTGGATAACAGGTGAAGAAAGGAGGGCACGAGCATCCTCTTACATGTTGTAACCATCTTCTTCCCTCTGACTTGTCCATTCACAACACTCCCCCTCTATGTGGAACTTCCAATGTTCCAACTGAGGTGAAATGAACGACTAAGGTGGGGCTATGATCAAGGTGGATTTGAGTCCCAGACCTTTGCATGTCTGTGTGTGGTGGGGGCAACGTGGGGGGTGCTTGGGAAGCCCTACTCCCATCAGGTCTTGAGAGATACATCCCTCCACCCATATTGATGAGCCTGGGTACAAATTCAACCTACCATCAATCTTCTTTGCCTTTTGATGCTTTATTTTTTTTCCAGGTTTCCTCTGTGACTGTTGATGCTCTGAGATTAAAACAAGGCAGGAGGCATCTACAGGTAAAGGAAACACAGAAGCCCAGGCTGCACATGCTTTATTTGTTGTCTGATGATACTGCCCATGCTCAGTAGGAGGCCCTTTGGATGCCAGAGGCCCCTGAGATATGTGGTCTATCAAATCAACGCTGTGCTGCTTATCTGAACTTCAATCCTGTGGCAGCGCCAGTGACAGAGAGGTGCCAATTGCAGCTTCTCTGACTTGCCACCTTTGGAGTATCCAGAGTGAGCTAGATACAGGAGGGCATATTTCATTGCTGATTTTGACTGTAAGTGCCCTCTCTGGGCAGACAAATCAATCTGAGAGCTGGCAACCCTCGGGTAGGATGGTCACTCACAGCAGCAGTATTTTTCACCTTTCCCTTTAGAGATCCTAGTGTAACAAAAAACGACTGGGTAGAGTATCAGAAGACCTGGCTCGCAGGCACCAGCCTGATCCCTTACTTCAGGGTGGCCTGGGGCAGTGACAAGACCTCTCTTCTCCTTATTCTTTTCATCTGTAAAATGTGAATCTTTTACAAATAAGAACCTTTGTGCCTTTTAATGGGCACAAGCCCTTCACTGAATTTTGCATAGAGCTGGGATGAAACCCAAAATTGTGGTTTAAAGCCCACTAAAGACCATGCAACTGAGGCTGGCAGAAATGTGGAGAAGAATCTGGGTTTTCCAACTCCAACTCCAATACCCTTTCCACTGCAAAAAGCATAATAACGCTCGTAGTTTCCTTGCCTGACAAGCCCGTGTTGAGTTTCGAAAGCATGTGAAAGCAGGTTGAGCAGGACAGAGCTATGGCATGTCCAAAGTTGTTGCACTAGACAGAGTTGTACAGAACCAACAAGAGGAGCTAAGAATGGACTTTAGGGCTGGACATGGTGGCTCACGCCTGTAATCCCAGCACTTTGGGAGGCTGAGGCAGGCGGATCATGATGTCAAGAGATCGAGACCATCCTGGCCAACATGGTGAAACCCCGTCTCTACTAAAAATACAAAAATTAGCTGGGCATGATGGTGCACACCTGTAGTCCCAGCTACTTGGGAGGCTGAGGCAGGAGAATCACTTGAATCCGGGAGGCGGAAGTTGCAGTGAGCCGAGGTTGCGAGATGGCACTGCAGCCTGGTGACAGAGTGAGACTCCATCTCAAAAAAAAAAAAAAAAATGAGCCTCACTTCCCAATGCAAAAAGAATAATAATGCTTATAGTTCTCTTGCCCAACAAGCCTGTGTTGTGTTTCAAAAGCATGCAAAAGGAGGTTGAGCAGGGCAGAGCTACGGCATGTTCAAAGTTGTTGCACTAGACAGAGTTGTACAGAGCCAAGTAGAGGGGCTAAGAATGGACTTTGGAGCCTCACTGCTGTGGTTCAAATTTAGGCTCCACAAACGACAAGCTGGGCAGACTTGGAAAAGTGAATTAACCTCTCTGTGCCTCAGCTTCTACACATGTAGAGGGACATGATGGCAGCAGCCTACCTTCCAGAGTTATGGTAAGGATTAAATGAATACATACATGTAAAGCCAGACGCAAGGCATTTTGTAAATATTGTTGCTGCTGTTGCTGCTGCTACAATTCTTTATTATTTATGTCCAGCTCGAGTGGGGATTTCTCCAGCCACTAAAGAAGGTGCTCACCATGAAAAGCTCAAGGCTGAATTTCAATGCTCTAGTAAAACAATCAGGCAAACATTTAGGTTGCAAACAAATGTCCCAAATGCTAAACTCTCCCTTTCCTACATCCTCCTCTATCTTTACGAAGCTCAAAGGACTTGGCATCTTTTACAGGCACAAAAATATCAGCACAAGAATCCAATACCCACAAAACCCAGAAAGAAAGCACAATTCACTCCCAGCAAACACTGAGCATTACCAGAGCCATTTTTTTCATTGTGAGATAGACATTTTAAAATTTTTTCTTATTTTTAACAAGATGCCCTACTGTTCAGCCTAGTTGAGAGTGGTTTTATTCTGATTGATTAATACTGCAAAATAACTTGGCATCTTAGCCCTTCCAGGTTTTCTGCAAGGAACAAAGTGGCAGAGAGGATGAGGGAGGGTGCTCCAGGCTAGATACAATAGGCTGCCATCACCCAATCCACAAGGGCTGAAAACATCACCAAGGGGATAGAAGGCAATGAAAGGACCTTCCTTCTCTATAAAGTGCAGCAACCCATCCCAAAACCCCAGTATCTGCACATCATACCCTGTACTATGTCTTCAATTCATTCTGTACTCTATGGCCTAGGTTTGGATAACCAAGTCAGGCTTTTCATTTACAACAAGTCACTTTTCATGCCACGATTCACTGCCAGGTAAATACTTCCTTGATGAAATCGATGATCAAGTAGATTTACAAAGGCTGAGTGAGGCTTGCTGGTGAAAGACTGGAAAGGAGTCTATGCAAACCAACACAGAAATGATCATCCTAAATATAAAAGGAAAACACGTAGAAGCAACCTAAATGCTCAACAACAGAAAATCAGTGTAGGGGACTGTTGAAGTCAGTGTGTTCTAAAATATATGCTTTGAACAGTTCTGCTGAGATTATTATGCAATAAGATCATAGGTTGATAAGTAAATGAATCATAAAGTTTTATGTCCGGATATGTGTGAGAAATACTTAAACACATGTCTTGGCTTGCCTGCACGTAGCATTTAATATGCTAATGCATTTGACACTCATTGGCTTGCTTCCTTTCAGATCCGTTCCCCATTTTTCCTCTCCGTGGTTCTGTATTGCGGAGAGATGATCCCCACAAACTACATTTCCCAGTCTCCTTTGCTAACTGGTTTCCAGTTAGTTTCAGTCAATGGGGAGAACTGGTAAAATCCTAGAAGGTGGGAATACGGGAAGAGCCAGGGTTTTTCTCTCTTCATGCTTTAAGAGGTGTCTCTGGCAATGGCCTTGTCTTGTCCATGATTTCAGCTTCCCTGGCACAGTGTCTCCCTCCATGGCCCCAGCCCCCTCCAGAGAGTCTCTGCTCTGGTTCTGAGTCCTGATCCTTGGTAGCTAAGCCATGAGACTTGCTGCTGATGGGAAAAGGTAACTAGAAGAAGAGGAAATTGTTCATTCCATCCAGCCCTAAGGGGTTGCAAGATGAAGGTGGAAACAGAAGAGGTAGGGTGAAACAATCAGAAGATGGGCCTGTAGAGTGCAGAAGATTAACAGAGAAATGGCTGGTCCTGTTGCAAATTGGGTTCCCTGGGAGGGAGATCCTGAGACCAACTTTAGCCTAAGGATGTTTGTTAAAGAGTTCCTTTAGAATCAACACCTGTGGAAAGGAGGGGATACCCTATTAACAAGATGTGGAACAAGATTGGGCAGAGGGAAACATTGAGCTATGATGCAATCCCAACATGGGACTCACTTGAGCCCATGAGAAGCTTAGGAGCAGGGATGGTCTTCAGGGATGTCCCAAATTGAGCCAGAAGCTCTGGGACTTTGTACCCCAAGTTTGCCAGTCATTGGATGCAGGTAACCCTGGAGGGAGTTATGACCTTGTGAAGACAGTTTTTTCAGTTCTCCAATGGTAGGAGGAATAAATTCTTCATTCCTTAAAGGAATCAGAGTGACATGTCATAGTGTTCAACAAAGTCCCTATTCTCATTTGTGATTTTAGTAAGTGATGTGTCTGGGGCTACCAAATGGGGACAAAGCTACATCCAAGTAGACTCAGTGACCATCACAGTTGGGCTAACATGGACCTAGAGATTGAACTTTTCCAAGATACTTATGGTTCCAGTGTAGAAAGATGGGGACAAAGGAATTCCAGGGCAAGGAACACAACACAACTAAAGTGACAGACAATAGAGTGGGAATGAATTGCCACCCTATTGTGGGAAAGTAATGCAAATGTAGGGACTCAGAACATCTACCATGGGGCCACGTCTAAGAACAAGGGTCAAATCTGGCACCTGCTCATGCTGGCACTGGCCGAAGGCTTCAGCTGTAAATGTAAGAGGCCAAGTTGCAACCAAGAAGACAGAAGATGCTGCCTGGCCTTCCCTAGGAGTTTGGCTTTTCCTTCCCTCAGGAAGTCATATAAAATGCTCACCCTTCTTGCCCACTCAGCAAGGCACGATTGTGGCATGGAGGCAGGAAGGGGAAGAACAGAATATATTTCTTTCCAAGGAACTGCACATTACCTAGGGAGATTAATATAAGGAAAAGTATCTAGTAAGAGATGGGATAAAAATGCTGAATTTTAGTGTGAGCTAAATTTCAGAGCCTTCTATAAAACCTAGATTTGTGAACTATGCCAAATTCTGTGCAAAAGAACTAGGACAGGGTTTGGCTGCTGATCCGCAGTTAACAGTGACTTTGAAAGTAAAGAATGAGTGGGGAGAACTGTGATGTCCAGGGCCTAGGATTCTTCTGTCCTTTTGTTCCTCCACGCACATCCCTCATTCGTAGATCTGTCTCAAGATTCAAGATGGAAGCATCTATGTTTCAGGTAGCAAGACGAAGCAAGGAGCAGAGAGACAGCAAAGGCCACACATCAGTGATCTCTTAAGGATGGGTCGTGGATGCTGCCCCAGGGCACTGCCTCTTATATCCCAGTGGCCAGAATTTGGTCCATAAGCCCACTTCTAACAGCAGAAGAGGCTGGGAAATGTGACATCTATTCTGGGAAGCCGTGTGCTTAGGTAAAACTCATAGTGCAGTGCTATGGAAAGAGAAGAAAATTGCTCTCAGCAGACAGCTTGCAATCCCTGCTGCACTGCATACAGCACATTGTAAGTGCTATCTAACTTAACTCTCATAGTAGCCCTAAGAAGTGTGTTGTACCCATTGTACGGATGAGCAAATAGAACCCAGTAGCGCCAAGCTTCTAGTCAATTATTAATAACACCATTTTGCTTTCAGCCTTTTTTCCCCCCAAAGTTACTTGCTACAGGTAACATATTCAGCTTGTTGAGGGTTAATTTTTTCCATTTCTTTGGTGTTTCAGAGACAATATGCAGGTGAAAGAACCAGCCCCTCTTGGCTGACCTTGCTTTTTCTCCGTAGCAGTCCTGGCTTTGTAAGAACCCTGAGCTCTGTTTGCTTTGCAATTACCTTGGGTGAAGGGGGCCCTCTGACATTTTCACATTGGAGAGGGACAGACACAGATCCTCAGCCCTCCCCTTGATTCTTTGATTGTCATTTCCTCTACCTTTAAAAGAAAATTACATAATAGCCATTACTTAGGCACCTTTCCAAAGTACTTAAACTACATTACTGCAAAAGGGCCCTATGAGGAAATAGCCCCAGATGTCACATGCCAAATTACAAAGAGAAAAATAGGAGTCGGAGCTTCCTTTACTGAGATCCCCTCACTGAACAGTGCCACATGGGCATAGGAATTGTGCTTATTACCCATTCTGCAAAACCCAGGGCCAACTCAAACAGTATCACAGTCATTAATGAGACTTAGCTCCATTAGGCTAAATGTAAACATTTGCAACAAGTCTTCAAAGCCTCTGTTAAAAAAAATATAAGTGTGTGTGTGTGTGTGTGTGTGTGTGTGTGTATTTCAGGATAATTTGAGCAATTAAAAGTGACTAACCACACTCACTTTTGTATCTGTCGCCTGTGGGACTGCTGCTCTGGGGCCAGAAATGGTCCTGCTCTTCCAAAAGGAAAGATACTCATCTGAATTAGGAGGTGGAATGTGACAAAGTTAGTCGTCACTTGTCGAATGATGAGTCAATATTTTTCTGTTGTTTTTGTTGGACTAGAATTTACTCAGATTTCTTTGGTCATGGCACCTCATTTTTTGCTGGGGTACCACCCCACCCCACTCTTGGTCCGTGCAGTTGGGACAAGGTTGACTCTCTTCTCTTGAGTATGGCTAATTGGCATCATTCACACCCCTGGCTATAGTGCTTGATTCGAGGAAGGGCGTATGACCCAAGTCAGCTTAATGAGATTCAGACCTAGAACTTTTCCTGCAGATAGAGGGAAAGGCAGGGAGAAGTAGATGTCACTGTGCCTCATTATATTCCTCTGGTGCTGACTGTTTCCAGGTATGCTAACACCTTCTCCTTTGAGCATGAGAGACTGTAATGCTCTGAGCGCTTGCCTAGGGCACACAGAAGTGCTGTGAAGCTAATGCTCCTGGGAGCAGCCCCCAGCCAGTGGTGGATGGAAGTCAGAAAATCAACAGCACAGCTCACTCATTTCTGGAATGAGACATGCATTCAACTGTGCCCCAGAGGTCTCAGCAGGGTGTGGACCATATTTTTTCATACATGGAAGTGGGATTGAGCATCAAATGTCCACAGTGGTAACCTTCTTATTAATGCATCTTTCTTCCCTTCCCTTCTCACTTCGGTACTAGAGTTTTCTAGAGTCACTTGCCTGATAAATCACTTGCACTGGAATCCTTGTCTCAGAGTCTATGTCTGAGGGAACCCAGCCTAAGAGACAGAACTATATTTACACCACAGGGCAAGAACTTGCCTTAGGACACAGTCAGTGCAGAAGAGGTAGCGCTTAAAAGCAGAGACAGTGAGATAAATATTCCCGATGGCATCACGTTGGGCATCTGGATACAGCCATACCTGAAAGTTGCACTACACTTGAGCTTGCCCTTAGACAAAATGTGTAAGAGCTGGGATTCCAAGGACTTGGTTGTGAGTCTTTTTATACTGTCTTTTATGGTCCCAAATATCCATTCCCACTGTACTTGCATTAGCTCATACAGCCGTTGGATTCATTCCAAGGGCTACTGGACTTTGCCTTTACCAAGAGACGGTTAAAGCCACCAGGGTGGCATAGTTCAAATCCTTCACTGTAATTTCATGTAAATAACCTTCTGGCAGCTTCCTTTTCACTGTTGTGCTCTTGTCTGCCAGCCAATCTCAGGCCTGGGCTTCCCCCAGGAGATGTTAACTCATCGTCCCTTATCTGCTTGACTGACTGTCATCTTGACACATCATTGAGCTGGTGATGAAGCCCTTAATTAGTTCATGTCTCCAGGCCGCTTCTATTGCCACCTCTTCTTCTGTTTGCTCTTTCTAGGCTTCTCTCTTTTCTTCTCTTTACCATCTCCAAAGAGAAAATTCTACCAGATATTCTATGCTAAGCACTTTGCAGTACTGTTCTATTTCATCCTCTCATTCGCCCTCTAAAATGGCAACTATGATCCTGAGTTTACAGAAGAAAAAACTGGCTCAGAGAGGTTGCACTTAGTGGTGTTAGGCCCAGACAAGACCTGGTTCAAGTCTCAGCTCTTTTACTTTCTTGCTGAGTGACCTTACAGGAGTAATTTAACCTTAAAGTTTTATTTTCCTACAATGGAAACATAGAAATACTGACCTCAGGGGGTTGCAGTGATGAATGAATGAAATAATTATTACATAGCAGTTTGTTTAGGGTCTGGCACATTGTAGGGACATAGATATCATCATCGTCATCATCATCATCATCATCACTGTTCATCTCTGAATCCAGAAAAAATTATATGCACAACATATGTGTCTATCCTTGTGTAGATTCATTTATTTTTGAGACAAGTGATTTAAAATAAGAAAAATAATGAATGCCTTATAAATGTTAAATCATCACAAAAACCGATTGAAGTGGTCCTGCCATGATCCCCAATTTACAGCAGAGAAAACTGAGGCTCAGAGGGGTAATGTCTCCAAGAACACAGTGCCGATAAGTGGTAGAGCTAAGAATTTAACCCACCATTTGATTCCAGGGCTGGTGTTCCCAGCTCCCACTATTTAACCAGGTAAGAATGTGCATGCTTCATGGGCTCACCAAGCTGAATGGTGGAAGTGGTGGTTCTAGAATCCAGATGTTCTGAATCATAGTGTGTTATGTCGTCACTTCAAACCAAACTTGTTTGGTCCCTGTATATCCTGAATTCAAAGAGGTCCACTTTGTCTGGTGCAACTTACAAATTTAGATGCTATGCTACAGTGGGACCATTCACATCTCAGCAAGAACCCCTCAACTATTCACCAGCAGGAAATAGAGCAAGGTAAGCGTCTGACATAAAAAAAAATGCAACCCATTTTCAGAAAATGGAGCACAAGAACCCAAACAGTGCAGTTTGCCTGAGCACTGCAGGTCCACACCGATTGATGTAGTTGTTTCAGACATGCAAGGAGACATGGGAGAGGAGGTGAGGCTATGTATCCCACCCTGTTCTCCTGTCTGTGTGAGGGAAATAACCACCTCTCCTTGGAATGAAGATAGAGCCAGTGGTGAGGCCATTGCGCAGAGCAGCCTGAGGTTATCTGCATGGGGAAAACAACCCCCCAGTGAAGATTCTGGAAGACCTGGCTTCTTTCTATGACTCCCACTTCCCAGAAGAGAAAGTCTGTTCTCTCCTGTGTGGTGTTGGTAATGAAGGGTGGGATAGTAACAGCCAGGATCTCATTCAGTTAAAGGATCAGTAGATAATCCATGGAAAGAGGTTAGCACAAGGAGTTCATGTGGTAAATCCTCAATAAATGCTTATTATTATTGTTACATTATAATTATTGTTGAATGGTTTATAATTGGTAAATTGTAAACTAACATTTACATTGTTAATACATATATTAAAATACTTATTAAGTACCAACTAAGAGGTAAGCACTGAGGATTCCATGGTAAATAAGTTGGACCAAGTTACCGGCCCTCAAGGTGCTTATGTTCTAGTGCAGAACTACCCAAAATAAGTTCTTATGATGATGGAAATGATCTACATCAGTACTGCTTAATATGGTGGCCCCTAGCATCTTGTGGCTATTGGCTACTGAAGATACAAGGGGCTACTGAACCCAGCCACAAGATACTAGGGGCTACTGAAATGGCTATGCAACTGAGGAGCTGGATTTTAAAATTTTATTTGATTTTAATGAATTTTAGTTACATTTAAATATCCACATTTGGCTGATAGCTACTGTATTGGACAGCACATATCTAGTGGATGAAAATAGATAATTATTTGCAAGTTTGAAACTAACATCTAAGGGAGGAATGAATTGAATAACAAATATCTAATGAGTATCAGGAAAGTGCTAGGCGTTGGGGATTTGGTGGCACGTAAGCTGCACAAGTGGCTGCTCTGACGATAAGATATTTAAGCTAAAACCCATATGGGATGGTCTGGAACAATGAGAAGAAAGTGTTCCAGGCAGAAGGATCATCAACACAATGGCTGTGAGGTGAGAACAAGCCTGGGATGTAAAAGGCATAGATAAAAAGCAAAAACAAGAGAGGATGAATTGCAGTGAGAGAGAACAAGAGTGTGGCATGATGTCAGAACAGGCAGAAACAGATCACAGCAAGACTTTTGGATTCAACTCTATGGGTACCTACCGGAGGGTTTTGCACAGAGGAGTAGCATGATGAGAATTATAAATTTTAAAACATCACCTGGCTGCTCTACGATTGAATGGACTGTCTGAAAACTAGAGTCTATGAAGATCAACGGTTGCGAGGTTACTGGAGTCATTGAGGTAAGAGATGATGTCATAGACTAACATGCTTATAAAATATTCAGCGTAATGCCTGGCACAAAACCAGCATTTGCAAGATAACTATCACTATTTTGGAGGCTACTTATTTCCTGTGATGAAAACAATAGTTCACCTTAGCCAGCCAACCTGTCAAACTATATTCATAGAACACATGAATTCAAGGGGAGTTTCAGGGCATCTAGAATCAAGTCAGATGCAGTCTCCACCTTTAAGTAACTCAAGCATAACTGGGGAGAGAAATCCGATGTTCTGTAAATAATTAAAGAAGGTCTCAAGCTAGAGCATGACCAATGTGTAGATGGCACGAGCCCTCTCTGAGAGCTCTCCTAGCTCAATAAAAAGAAGCCACTGAAGAAGACATTGCACTATTCATTCCCTCAAAAGATCCTCCTCTTGGAAATTATCGCCAAGCTTTTTCCATTTGAAAATCATTGATGCCTCTTCCAGGAGAAGATGAAGCCTAAATACACACAGATGAGCAGCCTAGACTCTGGTCCAACCATGTCCTTGCAGAAAGAAGATGAGCATGGATGTGTCCCAAATGCAATGAATGAAGAGGAATTTATTTTGTGGGAAGAGGGCAGAGGCATACTGGGAATAGGTTGCTGGAGTTCATTAAGCCGTTTTTGAGCTAAAGAGCCATCTGTAGTGGATGTGATATGCCAACTTTTCTTGAAGGAGCTAAATGGTTAAGAGTTGCACCCAACAGTCTCTATAGCTCTCCTTCCACCTCATCGCAACCATCTGAGGTTCTAGTGCTTCCAGAAGTTAGAAGGCCTCCTCCTTGATACTGGCTGAATGCAACCATTTTTCTAATTAAACCGTAAAACCAGATGTCTAACACAAAAGGACAAAGGAGGAGAAAACAAAGAAAAGACGATTTGGTTATTGCAAGACGTTGGGGCATTGGAAACCTATGCTTTACTCAACTTCCATTCATTATCCTTCATGAGTTGCTTTTTTGTTTGTTTGTCCTGACTGTGAATGGAAAATGAAAACTTTCCCCCAATTTCCCACATTGAGACAGACAATGACATGATTGGCCCCACGTGGACTGAGTGTCTCTGGGCAACTGAGATTTGAAATGTCCTGCAGCCTCAGTAGTTTTTGTGGAAAATGGGAGGACACAAT
Source organism: Gorilla gorilla gorilla (assembly GCF_029281585.2). Taxonomy (NCBI): domain Eukaryota; kingdom Metazoa; phylum Chordata; class Mammalia; order Primates; family Hominidae; genus Gorilla; species Gorilla gorilla. The sequence goes on from NC_073234.2 coordinate 130,663,840, forward strand.
ATCTATTTTACAGGTCTGTTGTGAAGATCAATGTGAAAAATGTATGTAAACAGTTTAGCACTGGGCTGGCACACAGGGGTGTTCAGCAAGGCTTAGGCAGTATATGCTTCACGTGCATTAAAATATTAGAATAGGCTGGGTGCAGTGGCTCACACCTGTAATGCCAGCACTTTGGGGGGCCGAGGGGACCGGATCACTTGAGGTCAGGAGTTCAAGACCAGCCTGACCAACATGGTGAAACCCCGTTTCTACTAAAAATACAAACATTAGCCTGGTGTGGTGGTGCGCGCCTGTGATTCCAGCTACTTGGGAGGCTGAGGTATGAGAATCGCTTGAACCCAGGAGGCGGAGGTTGCAGTGTGCTGAGATTGTGCCACTGCACTCCAACTTTGGTGAGAAAGCGAGACTCTGTCTCAAAAAACAAACAAAAAATATTAGAATAGCAAGGACTAGGTCAGTACCCAGGGCAATGCCTGCCCTATTGCAGGCCCATGGTGCATGGGATACTGAAATTGAATGTTTATAGTTGCCCAAAGACGAATCTTTCAAGAGTGATGCATTTTCAGACGAGAGGCAGAAGGGGTAACTTGCATTTGAGCAATGCTTTCTGACTTTTCACTGTCACTGCATTTGAGTTTGAACCACAGCTCAGCCATTTAGGATCTGGATAGCCCCAGGCAAGCAACTTCTCTTCTCAGGATTCCAGGTTTTAAATCGCTAAAGTGGGGATAGTAACACATCCTATCTCGTAGTGCTGTATCTTAATCTTAACCTTAATCTTAATCTTGTGCTTTACAGAGCGTAACATAACAATGGCTACCACAGTCATTATTATTCACATAAAATCCATTTTGCAACAGTATAATTATTGGTGTCAATAGCAATGCCCACGCGGAATTTTAGGTAGCATTGATGTGACTTAGTGCCAGATCAAAGAGTAAGAAATATTTGAGTGAAAGATTACTACCAGCTCGATGCAGACATCCTCTCAAAAAATATTTATTTGTTCCCCTACCGTGTGCCAGGCACTGGCCTAGAAACCAGTGACACAGAGGTAAATATGACAGACAAGGTCTCTCGTTCCATTGAACTTCATCAGGGGCGGGTTTGGGAAATGAGACCACAGATAGAAAAAACGTTAAGATATGAATATTCAACATATCAAGTAGTGATTTGTTCTACGAAGAAAATCTATGCAGGGTAGAGTAAAAGGTGATGGAGAGTTATATGAAAGTATGACTTAAATGAATGGTCAGAAAATGTCTTTCTGATAAGATGGCATTTGAGCAGCAACCTGGAGGAGGTGAGAGGGTGGCTGTTGATATCTGTAGGAAAGAGCATTCCTGGAAGAGGGAACAGCAAATGCAAAGGCCTTGAGGCTAAAGAGAAACCAACAAAATGGAAATCTAGGTGTTTTCCAGTAGAGTTGAGGATGTCTGGGGAAGGTCCCTCACATTGCAAAGTAAATGTTGCAGAGTAGGTACACAATTAATTGTCTTCGGGGTCAGTCTCAGAACACCGCTTGGTAGCATCATTCATCTGAGCCATTATGCTGAGAAGACCCAGTTCTCATTTCTAAATAACTTAGGGATTCCAACCAGTGGCCTTCCAGTTTCTCTGGAAGTCAGACCCTTGTCATCTGCTAGAAATAGTAATGTCAGGCCGGAAGGCACCACGGCCCCAGCTTCAGCCCCCATCACACATCCTGGCTGAGAGATGTGTTAGGCAGACTCTTGGGAACAGTTTCTGCCTGACGGCTTCCCTGAGACTGAATGCCAGCAACTCCCATGGATAACTCCCTGGATTGCATCATCTGTGATGTCTGGGGCCAGAGCACCCCAATTAGCAGCCCTCTGCTGCACAGATGGTTGGGGGACACAGGAGAACAGAGCGGTCAGCAACTTGGGTGGCTCTCCTGGAGTACAGCCCCTCTCTCTGCTCAGCAGGCGAAGGCCATGTCTGGCCTCAGAGTAACTGTTTCCATCCCCATAGCTGCAACCCACCACCTCCCGGAAGCTGGGAATTCCCTTAGAAGACCTGCAAAAAAGGATAATTTGATGGAATGTGTCCCTTTCCCATGCCAGTTCTCATTGGTAGGCAGTCCAAGAGGCTTGGGTCCCAGAAGTGAGCTGGAATCAGAGGAATGTGCTCAGTTATATGCAGTGTGCAGCTCAGCAGCTGCATTCCAAAGTTATGTCCAACCAGGGACTCTTGAAGATGCCTTCACACAGTGATGGAGCTGAGTGCCCCCAGCACCTGCTAGGTGCCAGCCGCCATGCTGAATTCTTTACATGCAGAGTTTCCTTGAGTGCTCACAAGAGCCCTGTGAGGGAGAGGCTATTGTCATGATGCCTTCTTTCTGCAGACAGGCAACATTGAGGCTCAGCGAGGTTAAGTAACTGCCTGTAAGTCACATATTTATTAAGACAGAATCAGGACTTGAACTTAAGTGGTTTGAATCCAGAGCTCATAACCATTATACACTAGCATAGCTCCCATCTCCTTTTGTCCTAGTCATATAGACTGGGGATTGGCACACGTTTTCTGTAAAGGGCAGGATAGTAAGTATTTTTGGCTTTACCAGCCATACAGTCTCTGACCCAACTACTCTAGAGCACTTCTGTGCTGCTATAATGGAAAAGCAGCCACAGACAATATTTAAGTAGATGATGCATGTGGCTGTGTGCCAGTAAATCTTTATTTACAGAATCAGGCAGGAGGCTGGAGTTGGCCCATGGGCCATACTTTGTTAATCCCTGCTGCAGATGGTCACCCACTCTGCCTTCCATGGAGCTTCATGGTGCCTTCACTGGACTTCTTTTTGTGAGTCTCTCCCCTCACTTGGTTAAGTTCCTTGTGGGTTGACATTTAGACGTGTTTACCTCTGCATTTTTGGCCCTCAAGAAAGATATTTGAATTGATGAATGAATAAGTGACTGAGTGAATGAATGATATGAGGATCAAAATTGCCCCACAGCTATGGTTAGATCAAACACCCAGATCTTAGGCTGGGTTTCCCTGGAACCAGAACTTGGCACAAATGCAAGAAGGTTGGGAAGTAATCTCAGGAAATACTGGTAGGGAAGATTTGAAGGGAGGCAAGGAAGGTAAGTGGCCTATCAAGGGTGTGATATTGAGCAGGTTACAGCTGTGGGCAGCTGGAGTTCAGTCTCACTGGGAAACTCTGGGAGACTGGGTAGAGCATGCATCAGCTCTACCAACAGAGGGGCTTGAGGGCTGTTTCCAGGGGTATTGGCTTTCTAGCACCTCCAGTTTTCTCTGAGCATGGCCAAGCATGCTCCTTGGCCAGAAAAATGTCAGAAGAGAGATACAGGTTTTCAAATTAATCTAAGATGATCTAAGCAGGGATCTGTTCACTGGCCAAAAACAGCTTGCTGCCTGTTCTTGTAAATAAAGCTTTATAGGAACACAGCCATGCCTATTTGTTTATTCACTGTCTTTGCACTGCAATGGCTGAGTTGGGCAGTTGTGACAGAGAATGTATGGCCTACAATGCTGAGAGTATTTACTATCTTCCTCTTTACAGAAAAAGTGTGCTGGTCTCTAGTGTAAGAGATATGGGAAGGGCACTGACAGCATCTTCCAAACAGTTTAAATCATGTGAATTACTTACACTAGAATCGAGAAAACTGGGATGTTGCTCTTGAAAATTTCCAGTTATGGCTTCCATGGAAAGAGTAAAAATTCTTGCTTTCCATTGCCTTTCTTATTTTTTATTGCAGTGAAACACACACAACATGAAATCTATCCTCGTAACAATTTCTAAGTGTAAAATATTGTTAACTATAAGCCTGACATTATGCAGCAGATCTCTAGAGATTTTTCATCATGCATGAGTGCAATTCTATACCCATTGAACAGCAACTCCCGCTCTTCCTCCTCCTCCAAGCCCTGGCAATCACCATTCTCCTTTCTGCATCTATAACTTTTAATATTTTCAATATTTTATGTAAGTGGATTCATACAGTATTTGTCCTCCTGTGAGTGGCGTGTTTCACTTAGCATAATGTCTTCAAGGTTTATCCATGTTGTAGCATATGTCAGAATTTCCTTTCTTTTTTAGGTTGAATAATATTCCATGGTATGTATGGTTTTATCCATTCACTCATCCATGAACATTTAGGTGGTTTCCATTTACTGGCTATTGTGAATAATATTGCAATGAACGTGGGAGTGCAAAAATCTTTTCAAGATTGTTTTTAATTCTTTTGTGCACAGGAAACCAAAGCAAAAATAGACATCACTGAAAGGCTTCTGCACAGCAACGAGCACAATCAACAGAATGAAAAGACACCTACATATTTGGCTAAAATACTCGAAAACCATACATCTCATAATATCAGCTATTTTAATGTCCAAAATATATAAGAGACTTCTACAACTCAATAACAAAAATAACAACCTGATTAAGAATGGCAAAGGACTTGAATAGATATTTCTCCAAAGAAGGCATACAAATGACCAACAAATATATTAAAAGTGATCAACATCACTAATCATCAGGGAAATACAAATCAAAACGACAATGAGATATCACCTCCCACCTGTTACAATTGCTATTACTTTAAAAACAAAACAAAACATAACAAGTGTTGAAGAGGACATGGAGAAAAGAGAACCTCTGTACACTATTGATAAGCATGTAAATGGGTGAAGCCACTATGGAAAAGAGACTGGAAGTTCTTCCAAAAATTATAAATAGAAGGACCACATGATCCAGCGACCCCACTTACTTTCTATTCACTGATGGCAAAAATCTGTTGTTGCTACACAAAAGAAGACTTCTTCAGAGGGGGTGGGGACTGCCTATTTTATTTTACTTATTTTAAAACAATTTTTTTGAGACAGGGTCTCCCTCTGTTGCCCAGGCTGGAGTGCAGTGGCATGATCTTGGGTCACTGCAGCCTTGGCTTCCAGGGCTCAAACAATCCTTCCACCTAAACCTCCCAAGTAGCTGGGATTACAGGCATGCACCACCATGCCCACATAATTTTTTCTTTTTATTTTTTAGAGATCGAGTCTTGCTATGTTGCCCAGGCTGCCTGCCCACTTTACATCATCTTCCTGTTTGGGTCTATACAGTTCACTGTGTTTGTTCTTATGCCACTGCCACCTGCAATCGCCCCACTCACCACCCTCCACCCCCAGAATGTGAGTTCATGACACCTCAATGAGAAGTATCACCAAATCCATTTCAGGAAGTGTATTAGTCTGTTTTCATGCTGCTGATAAAGACATACCCAAGACTGGGTAATATATAAAGAAAAAGAGGTTTAATGGACTCACAGTTCCACGTGGCTGGGGAGGCCTCACAAGCATGGCAGAAGGCAAAAGGCACATCTTACTCTGCAACAGGTAAGACAGAATGAGAACCGAGTGGAAGAGGTTTCCCCTTTTAAAACCATCAGATCTCGTGACACTTATTCCCTACCATGAGAATAGTATATAGGAAACCGCCCCCATGATTCAATGACCTCCCACTGGGGTCCTTCCACAACACATGGGAACTATGGGAGCTACAATTCAAGATGAGATTTGGGTAGAGACACAGCCAAACCCGCTTTCTTAAATTGAAATCTGACTCTGTGACTCCCCGGCTTCAAACTTACCCATCCTGGATCCTCTCTCATGGGGCGCTGGCCAGCCAGTTTTCTCTTTTTCTGTTGCACTCTCCATCTATACAGCCTGATGTAGACCCTTGGACATACCCTCCTCTCATGTTTTCTGGATGTTTTACCCAAGTGTTGTCACTGCCTGAAACTTGGGGCCCTGCTCCTCCTTTTCCACCCTGCTGAATCCTTCCAGGCTTCAGCATCATTCTCGGGTGTTATGAAAATTATCCCAAGTCAGGCACGGTGGCTCACTCCTATAATCCCAGCACTTTGGGAGGCCAAGGTGAGAGGATTGCCTGAGCCTAGGAGTTCAAGACCAGCCTGGGCAACATGATGAAACCCCATATCTACAAAACACACAAACAATTATCCTGGTGTGGTGGCACACATCTGTAGCCCCAGCTACTCAGGGGGCTGAGGTGGGAGAATCACCTGAGCCTGGGAGATCAAGGTTGCAGTGAGCCATGATCATGCCACTGCACTCCAGCCTGGGTGACAGAGCAATACCCTGTCTCAATCAAAAAAAGAAAGAAAGAAAGGAAAGAGAAAGAGGAAGGAAGGGAGGGAGGGAGGAAGGGACCATACTAGACTGTCCAAGAGGCCACAGTGACAGTCTATGTCTGAAGTACTGCCACACATTAACTATCATGCACCCCCCTGGTGTGGGCTGCAATTCTGGAAGACTCTGATTATTGCAGACAAAAACCACACTCCCTTCTCAGTTAAGCATCTTTTCCAGGGTTTTGTCTTCGGGGCATTTATTCTTTCCTTGCTTTCTCAGGTTCCCATCTAAATATTGGAGCCCTGTGTCTTGAAGCAGAATCAGTCTGGGGGAACACCCTTTACCATAATTCTCCCTCTTTTCTGGAACAAAGACCATATTCCCTTTTCCTCCAAAAAAAAAAAATCATGCTATAGTGAAGAGCATTCAAGTAGAACATGGTTGTTAGAATTAACCTTGGATTTGAACTGAAGCTTTGCCATTTATTAGCTATGCCACCTTCAATAAGTTTCTTAGACTCTAAGAGTTTTTTAGTTTTCTCATTTGTACAATGAGCACAATAAACAGGTTGTTGTGGGGGTTGAGTGAGCTAATGTGTATAAACACCAAGCACAGACCATGGCTCAGTGTGAGTAAGGATAAACGCTAAGTGCATCAGTTACCAATGCTTTGGGCTACAAGTGACAATATTCCCATTTAACAGTATCTTAATTCAAGCATGTGTTATCTCATTCAACAAAAAGACTAGTGGTAGGCAGTTCCTGGGCTGACTCAGTGTTTCAACAATGTCATCAAAGGTCCAGCTTCTTTCCTTATTTTACTTGGTCATCCTTAGTATAGTGGCTTTCCGTGATCATACTTATACCTCATGGTCACAAGATAGCTGCAGCAGCTTCAGGTGTAATATTCCCAAATTGCAGGAAGCAGGGACAAGAGTGACCCAACCATCTTATAAGGTTTTTACCTGGAAAGGAAGCCTCATGTCTTCACCAGCCTTCTTCCTTCATTTCATCAGCTGACACTGTTCACCTCCCAATCAGTCCCTGGAAAATGGGAGTAGGATTACAGGAATCATAATATGAGCCTATTATGCTCATCCCTGAGACTAAGGAAATGTTCTCCTTTCCTCCAAATCTAGAAATCTTCGATCATTACAAAACTGGTTACATTGGCTCAGAAGAAGGGGATGTGAGGTTTTTGAGTGAGTGACGACATCTATCACACTCACAATCAGTTTTAGGAGCAATTCACAGTAAGGTCCAAGCTACCAGAGCTCCTGAAACAGCTTGAAACTTGTGCTAAGCCTTTGAGGTATGAGGCATGGGTAGAGCTGGGAGCTGAGGCCACAACTGGGAGCCTGTCATTCATTCTTAATACCTAGCCTCAGAGGAGCAGGTGTCAGCCCCAGAGCTGAGGCTGGAGGGGCCCTTGGGGAGAAAGAGGTGAGGAGACAGGTGTGAAAGGGAAGGAAAATTTAGCAAACAAGTTTCGCCTCCTCCCAGGAGTGAGATTCCTGTGGTTTGCAAACTCTGGAATCTCTCACACTGAAGCCACAGACAACTGCTGAGGCTTTTCAGAGCTTGCCCTCAAAGTCATTCTTGGGCATCATCTGGGGAATACGAACTTCCTCAACCCCCACCTCCAAACTAGGTCTTCTGCTGCAAGAGACTGTATGAAGAAGTCTGAAGCATTTCTAAGACAAATTAAGCCCATCGAGCTCACACCTTCCCTGGACTACACAGCGCATTTCATGGTATGAGAGGCCCTAGGCAAGACATTTGTTCTTCTCTAGATAAAGGTGTTTTGAGATCTAGAGATGAACGAAAATATAAGAGACGCGAGTTGGGCACTTGCCATTCATTCATTCAATAACTATTTATTGAGTGCTTACTATGTGCCAGGCACTATTCTAATTGGTTGGGAATCAGTAGTGAAAAACAGGTAAAAATCACATTCTTCATGAAACCTAGTTTGTGGTGGGGAAAACAGGCAATAAGATAAATAAGAAAAATGTATTGATATTAATTGATATTCTACCCATGGAACTTCTCTTAACCTACTTTCCACTTATGAAATAGTTCTCTGTTACCCAATATTTATTGCGTGCCAGGCTGCAATAGTTAGTTTTATGTGTCAACTTCGCTGTGGCCCCAAAGCCCAGATATTTGGACAAACATTATTCTGGATATACCTGTGAGGGTGCTTTTTGGATAAAATCTATGTTTAAATTAGTAGACTTTGAGTAAGGCAGATTGCCCTACATACTGGGAGTGGGCCTCAGCCAGTCAGTAGCAGGCCTGAAAAGAGCAAAGACTGACCTCACCCGAGCAAGAAGGAATTGGGCTAGAAGATAATCTTTGCACTCGAACTGTAACATCGACTTTTCTCTGGGTCTCCAGTCTGCAAATTTTGGACTTGCCAGCCTCCATAATCATGTGATTAAACTGCTTGAAATAAATCTCTCTATATAATGTATACATATCCTATTGGTTCTGAACTCTGACTAAAACACAGGCATTGTGCCCTAAGTGCTTTGCAGTTACTAACCTGATTGAATTCTCACAACCCAGTGAGGTCTTTTTATTTCCACCCCCCTCTTTGCAGATGAACAAAGTGTGGCTCCAAAAGTAAATTGCCAAGGCTACACAGCAAGTAAGCAGCAACATCAGGCTCTAAACCTAGGGCTGTGTGACATCAAGGTCTACACCCAAAATCTAACACACCCATTCAGCCCCATTTGCCACATGATGTCTGTCCCCACATCTCATGTTCCCCAAGGATTCCCATGTGGGAGCGTGAAAGGTCTCCCACACAGTAGAGGTGCAGTGATATATTTCCCACCTCTTTTTGATAACGGGTGAGTAGTATAGCTTGAATTGGATTCCTTATGACAAGATAACAAGAGAGCACCTTGTTTAAAATCTCTCTACCCTGATCCATTGAGAAAAATCTCTGTCCCTAGGATTAGGCTGAACAGAAAGTTCAATGAGTCAAAGTTGTTCTGATGTGCTTTGAAGAAAAAATACTGTAGTGAAATTTCACTATCAGTACGGACTAGGACATGCTTTATATAATTGTGGGGCAAAAAGTATAGCTATATGAGTTGCACTGCCTAGGTTCAAATCCCAGCATCCCCACATACAGGCTGTGTGATCCCAGCCAACTTCCTTAACCACTCTGAGCCTCAGTTTTCTCATGATAACTCTAATAATAAAAATTCACACTTCCCGCTCCCCAAGAGACATAATGAAGCTTAAATACATCAGCACACACAAAGCTGTTGGGACAGTTCCTGGCAAAAATATAAGTATCCAAGAAATGTGATATATATTCACCATGGAATACTATTCAGCCATAAAACAGAGTGAAATAATGGCATTTGCAGCAACCTGGATGGAATTGGAGTCCATTGTTCTAAGTGAAGTAACTCAGAAATGGAAAACCAAATATTGTATGTTCTATGTTCTCACTTATAAGTGGGAGCTAAGCTATGAGAATGCAAAGGCATAATAATGATATAATGGACTTTGGGAACTCAGGGAGAAGGGTGGGAGGAGGATGAGGGATAAAAGACTACACATTGGGTACAGTGTCCACTGCTTGGATGATGGGTGCACCAACATCTCAGAAATCACCACTAAAGAACTTATCCATGTAACCAAACACCACCTGCTCCCCAAAAAGCTATTGAAATAAAAAGTGTGTGTGTGTGTGTGTGTGTGTGTGTGTATAGTATATAGTATATATATATAGTATATTATATATATATATATAGTATATAGTATATATATTGAAAGCACTGTGCCAAGTGCTTTGCAGTTACTGTCTTAATTAAATTCTCACAGGTATAAGTATCACAAGTTTTATTGGATAAATATCCAATGAACATTGGTTCTTATTTTGGGAGTAGCAGAGTTTAGGGTGTGTGGAATTCATACAGTGTGTATGGGTATATGTGCGTGTGGTGGGGTGCTAGTTAAGGAAATAAACAGACATTTGCTAAAGAATCTGGGGGATTATGCAGTGAGGGGCCCCAGGGCCACAGGGCCCAATGTCTGCCAGCCCATAGGTTATTCCCTGTGGTAGCAATATATTTTCCATCAGTGTCTCCAAGTCCTCAAAAAAATACATGTCTGAGCATAGGGTTTCCTTTATTTCCACGTCTCATTTGATTATGTTCCTGACAGTGAGAAATCTCAGGATTTCTCACACCTTACAACGGTGTGACACTTAGAGAACAAGATTGCTGCAAGCACTGCCTCTGAACTTGGGCATCTATGGACTCCTCTCTGGGTCCTAGAGCTGACAGCACCTGTAATGGTCTCTCTCAACCCCCAGGCTCTTCTACCTAAACGTTAGACAGGCTTAAGAAATAACTGCTGAAGGGGCAGGGTGAGCCCTCATAAGCCCAGCAGTGATTGTAGCTGGGGTCAAGTGTTTTTAAGAGCAGGTTTTAATTTTTTGATATTGCTCTCTTGGGTAACAGAGGTGTGTTTTGTTTTGTTTTTAACAGAATACTCAACAAAGAGTGAGACAGAGAAAAAAATAAAAGAAAATGGAAACAGCACTTCCACTGTCTGTGCAAATGATGATTTATAGTTACATGTGATGATTTTCACTTTGAGGTGTTTGCATTCTCCCCTTCCCACTTGACCCTCACCACAGTTCTGCGACATCAGCTAGGCTGGTGTGAACAGCTCTATGTTATAGATGGGGCAGTTGAAGTCCACAGGACTTAAAAGGGCATCCTTAGGTTGCACAGAGTGAGGAGTGAACCAGAATCTAAATATCTTAATGCTTTGTCTTATGCATTTTTTATTAAATAACAGCATTCTTGGAATGTCTGGGTATTTTAAGCTCCATTTTACAGATGAGAAAATTGAGTCCCCCTAAAATGCAATGGATTGTCCAAGATCACTTCAGTTATAATAATAGGAGGAGGAGGAGGACGAGGATGAGGAGGAGAAGGAAGAGAAGAAAGAGAAAGAGAAGGAGAAGGAGTAGGAGATGAACAAGAGGAAGAGGAAGAGGAAGAAGAAGAAGGAGAAGGAGAAGGAGGAGGAGGAGGAGGGAGGCGGAGAGGGGAAAGGGGAGGAGGGGGAGGGGGAGGAAGAGGAGGAAGAAGAAGAAAAAGAAGAAGGATGGGGGAGAAGAAGAGGGGGAGGGGGAGGAAGAGGAGGAGAAAGAGAGGAAGAAGAAGAAGAATTAAGAATTAGGAATGACAGGGTGTATCAGTCATCCTCGGTTATATTATGCTATGCTAACAAGAAAATCCCTTAGGGGCATGTAAAAATATTCCTCACATACACTATGGCCATTGTGGGTCAGCTTCAGCTCAACTCTAGATTCTGGGCCCAGGCTGAAGGAGCAGGCTCTGTCTGAGGTATTTTCAGTCTTGTTCCTTTTTCCAGGAGAAAGATTGATGATGATGGAACACTCAGGGGCTCTTAAGGCTCATGCTCAGAGGTGCTCGTCACTCATCCTTCACTGGCCAAAGGAACCCATGTGATAAGCATGGTATCAATGGGGCAGGCAGTTATAATTCTCCCATCTGAAGAATCTCTTTAGGAAAGATGCCATAAAGACAGGAACAAACATTTTTAATAATGTCCATTCTATCACTGTGGGAATTGAAGACATGCAGTGAAGGTCTTATCGACTGCCATGCAGAAGGTTCTGCAGAAGCAAAGGCCAGGTGGCTAAATGAGACACAGAATCAGAGAGCAATGGGGCAGGTCTGGCTGGAGGGGAGGGTTCATGTAGGCCAGTTTGACTCTGGGTCAGATTCCTCATTACACTGGGCAGGTCAGGCACCGACAAACACAGGGACAGTGGATATATCTCAACTACAACACAGTTTACCACATCTGGAAAAAAGAGCAGTTAAGTGCCCTTAGACTTATGGGTCCCTCGTGTTAGACTCATCCATGGCTCTCTGTACCTCTTGGGTAACCTACGAATCTAGTTATTCCATTATCACCTTCAAGAATTGTACTGCAGGCTCATGTTTTTGTGTTTTACTTTCATAAGTTTTGCCTTGTCCTCATTCCACCGATAAAATAAGTTAACATTATTCATTGAAAGGTACTTGCTTTTATAACATAAACAGATTTATGTAAGGTATTAGTTCCTAGGGCTGTCCTAACACAGTGGCACTGACTAAGGGGCTTAAGCAACAGAAATTTCTTTTCTCATAGTTCTGAAGGCTGGAAGTCTGAGATCAAGGTGTGGGCAGGGTTGGTTCCTTCTGAGGCCTCCCACCTTGGCTTGTAGACGACATCTTCTTCCTCTGTCTTCCCTCTGTACCTTTCTGTGACCTAGTTGCCTCTTCTTATAAGGACATCAGCCCTATTTGATCAGGGCTCTCCAAAATGACCTCATTTTAACTTAACACCTCTTTAAAGGCCCTGTCTTCAAATACAGCCACATTCTGAGCTACCAGAAATTACAATTTCATCATATAAATTTGGGCACCCAGTTCAGCCCATAGCATGTTCCAAAGAAATATTATACCATGATCATATTATACCATCACCATAAATAGAAAAACACTCAGTTGCCATACATAGAAGCACCTAGAACCGTGCCCAGCACATTAAAAGGTGCTCAATATTTATGAAATAAATGATTGAATAATAGTAAAAATAACCACACATGGGGCAAAATTATTTTGTAACATTCTAAGTAGTTGATTATTAAAAGCTTGGAGCCTGATGTTCTTCTTTTTTAAAGTTGGGAGAGTACAAGTGCTGGAGAGGTGTTAAGGGCATGTTAGCACTAACAGAGACTTTCTGCCCTGCTCAATTAGAAAAGCAAAGACATAATAAAGACAGTAAGTCTTCATGCAATTCTGTGTCATTTTCTCCTAATATCTTCTCACAGCCCATTGGAGGCTTATGTTTCACACTTGGAAAAACGTGGGCCTGCTCATGGGACAAAGCCACACTCTTACGAGAGAGCATAATGTCCTCCTGATCTCTCTCCAATCTCTCTCTCCAGCCTCACAGCTGCCCGTTTTCCCACACCTTACACTCTAGTGGGCTCATGTGAAGCAACTGAAGCATGGCAAGTTGTCTCATTCCTTTCTGTGTGCCTTCATACATCCTCCTACCTCTGCTAGAAACACCTTTCCTTACTCTGCTGGCTGGGCGAACTCCTCTTCATCCCTCAAGACCTATTCAAGAATGCCCACAGTGGCCGGGTGCGGTGGCTCACGCCTGTAATCCCAGCACTTTGGGAGGCCAAGGTGGGAGGATCACAAGGTCAGGAGATTGAGACCATCCTGGCTAACACAGTGAAAACCCCAACTCCACTGAAAAAAAAAAGTACAAAAAAAAAAAAAAAATCAGCCGGGCATGGTGGTGGGTGCCTGTAGTCCCAGCTACTTGGGAGGCTGAGGGAGGAGAATGGCGTGAACCCAGGAGGTGGAGCTTGCAGTGAGCCAAGATCGTACCACTGCACTCCAGCCTGGGTAACAGAGTGAGACTCTGTCTCAAAAAAAAAAAAAAAAAAAAAAAGAACGCCTCTAAAAGATGGGAGAGATGGAAAAAGTGGACTGCAAGCTAGCATTTGCAGCATAATTCCATCTTAATGGACAAAAATACAAATATAGTTCTGAAATCCATGCATATGAACATATTAAAGCATGATGGGAATACAGCAATCTATTTTTGGTTATCTGTAGTTTCTGATTTTTTTGACAGCCAATATGTATTCTTCTGTAATGGTAATAAATAGCTACTTTTGATATTTTAAAAGAGCAAGTGTCTACAGGTTTTCTTTTGGGAACTCTTCTTGAATAATATCCTGCCCCTTAAGACCCATGCACACACACACATGCACACACATGCCCCAGGCAGGCAAAGACATTAACAGTCTTTTCTGCTAACCTTGCGTTTTGCACATAAATTAATTAGTTCACTAATCATTCTATTTGGGAATTATCTATTAATTTATTTCCTCCCCACCCTAGCCTGAGAGGCAATATTGTTAGATGTTAAGAGCATGGATCCTAGAGCTGCACTGTCTAGTGTCAAAGCCTGGATCTACCCAGTCTCCATTGGCTCACTGACTATTAAGCATTATCCTATGCAAGGTGCTTTAGTTGGCAGGTGGGATACACTTGTATTCGGAACAGACAATGAATCTGCCATTCCAATGATAGGGTGGACCACCGAGACAGTCATCTGTAAGCATAATAAATTAGCAAAATCAATAGTATACTAGAAGGCGCACATCAGGCTGTGCAAAAATGAAAATGCGGAGCACAGGGAGAGAGATTGAGAGTGTGGAAGGAAGTGAGTGAGGGAAGAGATAAAAATTTAATGAGGGTGGTCAGTTCTTACAGAGAAGGGAAATTTTGAGTAAGAACTTGCAAGGAGAGAGGGTGTTATCCATGCAGACAACTGGTAGAGGAGCATTCCAGAGTAGAGATGGCCAGTGTAAAAGCAGGAGTATTCTTATGTTAAGAATTGAATTGCGCCCCCATAAAATCCATATGTTGAAGCCCTACCCACTAATGTGACTGTATTTGGAGAGAGGACCTGCATGGAAGTAACAAGGTAGAATGGGGTCATAAAGGTGGGGCTCTAGTCCAGTAGAATGAGCATCTTCATAAGAAGAGGCAGAGAGACCAGAAGCACTTGAGCACAGAGGAAAACCATGTGAAGATACAGCAAGAAGGCAGCCTTCCGTAAGCCAGAAAATGAGCCCTCATGGCTGGATGTGGTGGCTCATGCCTGTAATCCCAGCACTTTAGGAGACCAAGGCGGGTGGATCATGCGTTCAGGAGATCAAGACCATACTGGCCAACATGGTGAAACCCTGTCTCTACTAAAAATATAAAAATTAGCCAAGTGTGGTGGCCTGTAGTCCCAGCCACTTGGGAGGCTGAGGCAGGAAAATCACTTAAACCCAGGAGGCTGAGGTTGCAGTGAGCCGAGATCACGCCACTGCACTCCAACCTGGGGACAGAGTGAGAGTCCATCTCAAAAAAAGAAATGAGCCCTCATAAGAAACCAATCTTGATGGAATCTTGATCTTGGACTTCTAGCCTCCAGAACTGAAGAAAATGCCTTTCTGTTGTTTAGAACACTCAGTCTGTGGTGTTTTATTATGGCCGCCTGAGCTAATATATCTGGTGTTTTGGAGAAATGGGAAGAAAACCAGAGTAACCTGGGGCAGATTGAGTGACAGGGAGTGTAGTGGATAATGAAGTAAGAGAGGCACCTTTCCAAGGAGCTAGACAAGAGGGAAACAAATCAGGTAGGACTTTGTAGGGCACTGTACAAACTTTGCTTTTACTCAAAGGGAACTGGGGAGCCACGGCAGCATTTTGAGCTGAGAGTGACACACTCTGAACTATGCTCCAAAACCATTCCTCTGGTTGCTCTGCTGAGAGTAAATTGTGAAAGAAAGGAATAGAAGCTGCAAGAACAATAGAAATCTGATGAAACAATTCAGGGGGGAGATGAAGGTGTCTTGGATTAGGCTGGAGGGGAGAGCCATTGTCAGATTCTGAGTAGAGCATGACGGTCAAGAGAACAGAATTTCCTAATGCCTGGGGAGTAGGGGTGTGAGAGAAAGAAGAGTCACAGAGGACTCCGAAGTTGATGAGAGCCATAGGAAAGAGGCTCAGGGGACATTAGGCAATATCTGGAGATAGTTTTGATTGTCACAAACTCAGAGGTGCTACTAGTATCTAATGAGTAGAGGCCAGGGATACTATTAAACATCCTCTAACACACAGGAATGCTCCCCACCACAAAGGAGGGTCCCACCCAAATGTCAATAGCACTCAACTTCAGAAGCCTATGTGCAGAAGGTGGAACAGGTTGGGCTGAAAGCAAGACATACTGTTAGGAAAGATCAGTAGTTTCATTTTGAACATATTAATTTACTTACTAGCTCTCTGGGTACTGGTTGTATGATATTGGGAAATCATTTCATCTCTCTGGACCTCAGCTTTTTTTCATCTGGAAAATGAGGATTAAAAATTCTACCTACTGCATAGATGTCTTACGGAGTAAAAATGTAATGCACTTAGAATAGTACCTAACACAGAGTAAGTACTCAATAAATTTTAGCCATGATTATTGAAAGGGAGTATTTCTTATTCATTGTGTATGCCAGCACTGAGAGCAAGGCCTGGGACATAGTACGTATGCAATGAATGCTCACTGATGCACGTACCAAACTGATCACAGTCTCTTTTTTTTCTTTTCTTTCTTTCTTTCCTTCCTTCCTTCCTTCTTTCTTCCTTTCTTCCTTCTTTTTTCCTTTCTTCCTTCTTTTCTCCTTTCTTCCTTCCTTCCTTCCTTTCTCTCTCTCTCTCTTTCTTTCTTTCTTTCGGAGTCTCGCTCTGTCACCCAGGCTGGAGTGCAGTGGCACGATCTCGGCTCACTGCAACCTCCGTCTCCTGGGCTCAAGCAATTCTCCTGCCTCAGCCTCCTGAGTAGCTGGGACTACAAGTGCGCACTGCACACCACACCCAGCTAATTTTTGTATTTTTAGTAGAGACAGGGTTTCACCATGTTGGTCAGGCTGGTCTCAAACTCCCGACCTTGTGATCCGCCCGCCTCAGCCTCCCAAAGTGTTGGATTACAGGCGTGATCCACCATGCCTGGCCTGATCACAGAGTATCTATCTGATGATACATGGGGTTTCTCCAGGCCCCACCCCAGCTGGAACTTAAAGGTGAATGTGGGAAGTCAGTTTTGTCAGCAGGTTTTCCTGGAGCTGGGATAAGGAAACCAAACTGAAGTTTCAGTTGAAACCCATGAGCAGGAAGCATGAGAATGAGGGACAAGATGTAACCAAACCCCAAATCTCTGTTCAGAGAGGCTTTCCCAGGGGCCTCCTACTGACTCTGCCTGAAGCCTGCGCTTTTTTCTAAAACGTAATTTCATTTATTTATTGCTTTATGGCTTATAACTCAAACGGCTTTGCATGTCATTTTTTAACTTATTAGTTAATAGACAAAGGTTTTATTAGATCCAATCAAGAAAGAGATCATGCATTCTTTTAATCATGACATATGCAATGTTAAGCCATTCTTTGTAACTGAAACTCATCAATTTGCTTCTTTCCAAGGACCAGAAAAAGTCCTCTTTGGCTCCAATCCCTCCTGCTTGGCCATCTCCTGGAGCCTGTTATGAATGGTTTCACAGCCCCTGTCCCTTTGCCTTGTAAATCACAGGGATGCACTTATATGCACCAAGCTTCAACTTACCAATGTACAACCAGACACCAGGGACATGCAGGGGACCTAGCCATGAGACAAGCAAGCAAAACATGCTAAAGCCTGCATCTGTCAGGATGACTTCAGTTACAGGCAACAGACCAAGTCGATTCAAAGTGATGTCTAATATTAAAAGTTTATATATGTATATGTATGTATCTACAGAGGTGTAAAAGCTGGCAAAACAGGTCACCCAGAGGTAGGCTACCCCAACATCAGTTCATTCAGTGACCTAAACAAATCATCAAAAGCCCCCAAATCATTCACGATTATATTCTTGATGCAGCCCAATGCTGGCCACATAGATGCTCAAAGAATATTTGTTAAAAGAATGAGAAGAAAGAATGGACCCAAGCTTAGCAGCTTCTTCTACTTGTAAGACATGTACCACAGTTCTCAGCATCTCTTCCAGACACAATAATGTCCAGGTAAAGAATAGACTATTTTTCCTATCTTTGGGGATTTTTGCATATTTTCATTTTGAATTATTTCATATGAACAAGTATACCCAGATATATATACACACACACACACACGCACACACACACACACACACACACTTATATATGACTTTAAGTCTATGTAGTTTATAGGTAATGTATGTGCCATATTGGGTTTAAAGGAGAATAAAATTAATATTCCTGTGACTCATTGATGAGTGAAAGAAACAAGACTTAATTAAGCTATGGAATCTTCCTGTATGCCCATCTCCAATTATCTCTCTCTCCCTTCCTACTCCCTCCAGGGAGCTAATCATTAGTCTGAGTGTTGTATCATTGCTTCATCACTATCCTTTCTCCTCCTTTATAACAGCAGAACACCATTCTCATGAGCACCCAAGAGACTTCCCTCATGTTTTTTTTCCCCCAGCCAGAGCATAGTCACATGCCTACCCATTAACCAAATTGCAGACCAAGAGATTGCATTGGCTGTGATTGCCTTGAGCCAATCAGAATTTTTAGTTAGTTTGTTTGTTTGCTTGAGACAGGGTCTAGCTCTGTCACTCAGGCTCTAGTGCTATGGCACAATCATGGCCCACTGCAGCCTTGACCTTCCAGGTTCAAGCAATCCTCCCACCTCAGCCTCCTGAGTAGCTGAAATTACAGGCACACACCACTATGCCTTGTTATTTTTTGTATTCTTTGTAGAGATGGCGTTTTGCCATTTTGGCTAGACTAGTCTTGAACTCCTGAGCTCAAGCTGATCCACCTGCCTTGGCTCCCCCAAAGTGTTGGGATTACAGGATGAGCCACAGCACCTGGCCACAGTTAAAATTTTTAGTTTCTTAACCTTGAGAAAGAAATTATAAAAGGTTGTCCCAAAGGTTTTCATAAAGATTGTCATAAAGATTGAATCAGAGCCTATATGTTACCCTATCATGGTATTGAGTTAATCAACTGATTTTGTTCCAATATGTAGGCCAACTTTCACTTCCAACTGCAATCCTGCAACTATATACACATACATACACTTGCACAAACACAATCACACAAGTGCACATACACATACACATGCACATACACATCCGCACAACTCTGAAATTGAATAGTCCTGAGTATTTATCCCACCTCAATAACATGAGTGACCAGACGTGTTTTTCTTTTCTTTGTTTTTTTCTTGCCTTCCTGCATCTGTCTTTCCCCTCACTCTGTTGAAAATAATTTTTATACAGCTGCTATGTGCCAGCACTGGAAGTTTCCCATAATAGAACGATGCGGAAAGAATAAAGACAGCAAAATCTATTTATTGGGGGGAGGAGCCAAGATGGCCGAATAGGAACAGCTCCGGTCTACAGCTCCCAGCGTGAGCGACTCAGAAGACGGGTGATTTCTGCATTTCCATCTGAGGTACCAGGTTCATCTCACTAGGGAGTGCCAGACAGTGGGCACAGGTCAGTGGGTGCATGCACCGTGTGCAAGCCAAAGCAGGGCGAGGCATTGCCTCACTCAGGAAGCTCAAAAGGTCAGGGAGTTCCCTTTCTAGTCAAAGAAAGGGGTGTCAGACGGCACCTGGAAAATCGGGTCACTCCCACCCGAATACTGCACTTTTCCGACGGGCTTAAAAAACGGCACCCCAGGAGATTATATCCCGCACCTGGCTTGGAGGGTCCTATGCCCACGGAGTCTCGCTGATTGCTAGCACAGCAGTCTGAGATCAAACTGCAAGGCGGCAGCGAGGCTGGGGGAGGGGAGCCCGCCATTGCCCAGGCTTGCTTAGGTAAACAAAGCAGCCCAGAAATTCGAACTGGGTGGAGCCCACCACAGCTCAAGGAGGCCTGCCTGCCTCTGTAGGCTCCACCTCTGGGGGCAGGGCACAGACAAACAAAAAGACAGCAGTAACCTCTGCAGACTTAAATGTCCCTGTCTGACAACTTTGAAGAGAGCAGTGGTTCTCCCAGCATGCAGCTGGAGATCTGAGAAGGGGCAGACTGCCTCCTCAAGTGGGTCCCTGACCCCTGACCCCCAAGCAGCCTAACTGGGAGGCACCCCCCAGCAGGGGCACACTGACACCTCACACGGCCGGGTACTCCAACAGACCTGCAGCTGAGGGTCCTGTCTGTTAGAAGGAAAACTAACAAACAGAAAGGACATCCACACCGAAAACCCATCTGTACATCACCATCATCAAAGACCAAAAGTAGATAAAACCACAAAGATGGGGAAAAAACAGAGCAGAAAAACTGGAAACTCTAAAAAGCAGAGCACCTCTCCTCCTCCAAAGGAACGCAGTTCCTCACTAGCAACGGAACAAAGGTGGACAGAGAATGACTTTGACAAGCTGAGAGAAGAAGGCTTCAGACGATCAAATGACTCTGAGCTATGGGAGGACATTCAAACCAAAGGCAAAGAAGTTGAAAGCTTTGAAAAAAATTTAGAAGAATGTATAACTAGAATAACCAATACAGAGAAGTGCCTAAAGGAGCTGATGGAGCTGAAAACCAAGGCTTGAGAACTACGTGAAGAATGCAGAAGCCTCGGGAGCTGATGCGATCAGCTGGAAGAAAGGGTATCAGCGATAGAAGATGAAATGAATGAAATGAAGCGAGAAGGGAAGTTTAGAGAAAAAAGAATAAAAGGAAATGAACAAAGCCTCCAAGAAATATGGGACTATGTGAAAAGACCAAATCTACATCTGATTGGTGTACCTGAAAGTGATGGGGAGAATGGAACCAAGTTGGAAAACACTCTGCAGGATATTATCCAGGAGAACTTCCCCAATCTAGCAAGGCAGGCCAACATTCAGATTCAGGAAATACAGAGAACGCCACAAAGATACTCCTCAAGAAGAGCAACTCCAAGACACATAATTGTCAGATTCACCAAAGATGAAATGAAGGAAAAAATGTTAAGGGCAGCCAGAGAGAAAGGTCGGGTTACCCTCAAAGGGAAGCCCATCAGACTAACAGCGGATCTCTCGGCAGAAACTCTACAAGCCAGAAGAGAGTGGGGGCCAATATTCAACATTCTTAAAGAAAAGAATTTTCAACCCAGAATTTCATATCCAGCCAAACTAGGCTTCATAAGTGAAGGAGAAATAAAATACTTTACAGACAAGCAAATGCTGAGATTTTGTCACCACCAGGCCTGCCCTAAAAGAGCTCCTGAAGGAAGCGCTAAACATGGAAAGGAACAACCGGTACCAGCCGCTGCAAAATCATGCCAAAATGTAAAGACCATCGAGACCAGGAAGAAACTGCATCAACTAACGAGCAAAATAACCAGCTAACATCATAATGACAGGATCAAATTCACACATAACAATATTAACTTTAAATGTAAATGGACTAAATGCTCCAATTAAAAGACACAGACTGGCAAATTGGATAAAGAGTCAAGACCCATCATTGTGCTGTATTCAGGAAACCCATCTCACGTGCAGAGACACACATAGGCTCAAAATAAAAGGATGGAGGAAGATCTACCAAGCAAATGGAAAACAAAAAAAGGCAGGGGTTGCAATCCTAGTCTCCGATAAAACCGACTTTAAACCAACAAAGATCAAAAGAGACAAAGAAGGCCATTACATAATGGTAAAGGGATCAATTCAACAAGAAGAGCTAACTATCCTAAATATATATGCACCCAATACAGGAGCATCCAGATTCGTAAAGCAAGTCCTGAGTGACCTACAAAGAGACTTAGACTCCCACACATTAATAATGGGAGACTTTAACACCCCACTGTCAACATTAGACAGATCAACGAGACAGAAAGTCAACAAGGATACCCAGGAATTGAACTCAGCTCTGCACCACGCAGACCTAATAGACATCTACAGAACTCTCCACCCCAAATCAACAGAATATACATTTTTTTCAGCACCACACCACACCTATTCCAAAATTGACCACATACTTGGAAGTAAAGCTCTCCTCAGCAAATGTAAAAGAACAGAAATTATAACAAACTATCTCTCAGACCACAGTGCAATCAAACTAGAACTCAGGATTAAGAATCTCACTCAAAACCACTCAACTACATGGAAACTGAACAACCTGCTCCTGAATGACTACTGGGTACATAACAAAATGAAGGCAGAAATAAAGATGTTCTTTGAAACCAACGAGAACAAAGACACAACATACCAGAGTCTCTGGGACGCATTCAAAGCAGTGTGTAGAGGGAAATTTATAGCACTAAATGCCCACAAGAGAAAGCAAGAAAGATCCAAAATTGACGCCCTAACATCACAATTAAAAGAACTAGAAAAGCAAGAGCAAACACATTCAAAAGCTAGCAGAAGGCAAGAAATAACTAAAATCAGAGCAGAACTGAAGGAAATAGAGACACAAAAAACCCTCCAAAAAATTAATGAATCCAGGAGCTGGTTTTTTGAAAAGATCAACAAAATTGATAGACCGCTAGCAAGACTAATAAAGAAAAAAAGAGAGAAGAATCAAATAGATGCAATAAAAAATGATAAAGGGGATATCACCACAGAAATACAAACTACCATCAGAGAATACTACAAACACCTCTATGCAAATAAACTAGAAAATCTAGAAGAAATGGATAAATTCCTCGACACATACACTCTCCCAAGACTAAACCAGGAAGAAGTTGAATCTCTGAATAGACCAATAACAGGATCTGAAATTGTGGCAATAATCAATAGCTTACCAACCAAAACGAGTCCAGGACCAGATGGATTCACAGCTGAATTCTACCAGAGGTACAAGGAGGAACTGGTACCATTCCTTCTGAAACTATTCCAATCAATAGAAAAAGAGGGAATCCTCCCTAACTCATTTTATGAGGCCAGCATCATCCTGATACCAAAGCCAGGCAGAGACACAACCAAAAAAGAGAATTTTAGACCAATATCCTTGATGAACATTGATGCAAAAATCCTCAATAAAATACTGGCAAACCGAATCCAGCAGCACATCAAAAAGCTTATCCACCATGATCAAGTGGGCTTCATCCCTGGGATGCAAGGCTTGTTCAATATACGCAAATCAATAAATGTAATCCAGCATATAAACAGAACCAAGACAAAAACGACATGATTATCTCAATAGATGCAGAAAAGGCCTTTGACAAAATTCAACAACCCTTCATGCTAAAAACTCTCAATAAATTAGGTATTGATGGGACGTATTTCAAAATAATAAGAGCTATCTATGACAAACCCACAGCCAATATCATACCGAATGGGCAAAAACTGGAAGCATTCCCTTTGAAAACTGGCACAAGACAGGGATGCCCTCTCTCACCACTCCTATTCAACATAGTGTTGGAAGTTCTGGCCAGGGCAATTAGGCAGGAGAAGGAAATAAAGGGTATTCAATTAGGAATAGAGGAAGTCAAATTGTCCCTGTTTGCAGATGACATGATTGTATATCTAGAAAACCCCATTGTCTCAGCCCAAAATCTCCTTAAGCTGATAAGCAACCTCAGCAAAGCCTCAGGATACAAAATCAATGTACAAAAATCACAAGCATTCTTATACACCAATAACAGACAAACAGAGAGCCAAATCATGAGTGAACTCCCATTCACAATTGCTTCAAAGAGAATAAAATACCTGGGAATCCAACTTACAAGGGATGTGAAGGACCTCTTCAAGGAGAACTACAAACCACTGCTCAAGGAAATAAAAGAGGATACAAACAAATGGAAGAACATTCCATGCTCATGGGTAGGAAGAATCAATATCATGAAAATGGCCATACTGCCCAAGGTAATTTATAGATTCAATGCCATCCCCATCAAGCTACCAATGACTTTCTTCACAGAATTGGAAAAAACTACTTTAAAGTTCATATGGAACCAAAAAAGAGCCCACGTTGCCAAGTCAATCCTAAGCCAAAAGAACAAAGCTGGAGGCATCACCCTACCTGACTTCAAACTATACTACAAGGCTACAGTAAGCAAAACAGCATGGTACTGGTACCAAAACAGAGATATAGATCAATGGATCAGAACAGAGCCCTCAGAAATAACGCTGCATATCTACAACTATCTGATCTTTGACAAACCTGAGAAAAACAAGCAATGGGGAAAGGATTCCCTATTTAATAAATGGTGCTGGGAAAACTGGCTAGCCATATGTAGAAAGCTGAAACTGGATCCCTTTCTCACACCTCATACAAAAATCAATTCAAGATGGATTAAAGACTTAAACATTAGACCTAAAATCATAAAAACCCTAGAAGAAAACCTAGGCATTACCATTCAGGACATAGGCATGGGCAAGGACTTCATGTCTAAAACACCAAAAGCAATGGCAACAAAAGCCAAAATTGACTAATGGGATCCAATTAAACTAAAGAGCTTCTGCACAGCAAAAGAAACTACCATCAGAGTGAACAGGCAACCCACAAAATGGGAGAAAATTTTCACAACCTACTCATCTGACAAAGGGCTAATATCCAGAATCTACAATGAACTCAAACAAATTTACAAGAAAAAAACAAACAACCCCATCAAAAAGTGGGTGAAGGACATGAACAGACACTTCTCAAAAGAAGACATTTATGCAGCCAAAAAACACATGAAAAAATGCTCACCATCACTGGCCATCAGAGAAATGCAAATCAAAACCACAATGAGATGGCATCTCACACCAGTTAGAATGGCAATCATTCAAAAGTCAGGAAACAACAGGTGCTGGAGAGGATGTGGAGAAATAGGAAGACTTTTACACTATTGGTGGGACTGTAAACTAGTTCAACCATTGTGGAAGTCAGTGTGGTGACTCCTCAGGGATCTAGAACTAGAAATACCATTTGACCCAGCCATCCCATTACTGGGTATATACCCAAAGGACTATAAATCATGCTGCTATAAAGACACATGCACACGTATGTTTATTGTGGCATTATTCACAATAGCAAAGACTTGGAACCAACCCAAATGTCCAACAATGATAGACTGGATTAAGAAAATGTGGCACATGTACACAATGGAATACTATGCAGCCATAAAAAATGATGAGTTCATGTCCTTTGTAGGGACATGGATGAAATTGGAAATCATCATTCTCAGTAAACTATCGCAAGAACAAAAAACCAAACACCGCATATTCTCACTCATAGGTGGCAATTGAACAATGAGAACACATGGACACAGGAAGGGGAACATCACACTCTGGGGACTGTTGTGGGGTGGGGGTAGGGGGGAGGGATAGCATTGGGAGATATACCTAATGCTAGATGATGAGTTAGTGGGTGCAGCGCACCAGCATGGCACATGTATACATATGTAACTAACCTACACATTGTGCACATGTACCCTAAAACTTAAAGTATAATAAATAAAAAATAAATAAATAACAAAAACAAAACAAAAACAAACAAACAAAAAAAAGAATAAAGACAGAATCCTGCCCAATGGGACAGGATTCAAAGACTCATACAAATAAATGCAAAGTTATAATTCTATTGTAATTGCACCAGCCTAATACTAAATCCCATAAAGACGAGTTCTGTCTGTGAGGCCACATGGTGCGAGCTGCATGGAGGGCTTCCCTAGGAAGAGAAGGCATTGGAATCTGAAGAAAGAGTAGGCATCATTTGGACATCAGCTGTGGTATGCTCAAGCCCACCCATACGCTTCGTGAGAAGTGATAGTGCAATGTTCAGGAACTGTGCAAGCTGGTTATTAAGCACAGTACTTATTAAGAATTAAATGATATAAACATAAAATTTTAAATGCTATATTAAAAACAAAGCGATAAATTCTCACAACTTATCACTCCCTGATAAGGGAAATGCCATATAATGGGGTTTTATGATCCTTCTCATCCCAACTTTTTGTCCAGTGACATCATGTTAGTAGCTTGAAACTTGGCCATGGTGGGAGTATTTACACCACAGAAATTGGCAAGTGCTGTAGATGAGGTTTTTGTTTTATTATCCACCCACCCCTACCTAGAAAGCCAGTTATTAAACATTTACCAGCACACAAACTGGCAAAGGGGATTCAAGGAGAACATTATAGATAATAGGGACAGTTCATAAAAAGGCCCCATGGTAGAGAGTAACATGACATATCTGAGAAATTGAAACAAGTTTCATTGAGAATACTAAGAATTTCTACCTCAAAGGGTTTTAAGGACCAAATAGAATAACCCATATAAACTGTTTAAAACAGTGCCTAACACATACTAAGTTCTTAATAATGGTAGTTTTTTTTTTTTAAGTTCAGCAGTGTCCAATTGCTTCCAACGGTAGCTTTTAGGTGTAGATTGTTAAGAAACAGGATGGCAGATACTACTAGTTCCCTACCCAATATCCACTCCATCCCTTCTTCCTCAACTTAACAGAACTGCAATATTGTTCAGGGTAGCAAGGTACTCAGTTACAATATTTGTGATCCCAGGCTCTGTGGAGTTCAAGAAAGCCACAGCACTCAGTGTTGACCAAAAAGACATAACTGAGGGTCTTGGGAAAAACCCCCTTTCTGGATGCTCTTCATAACTGGAATGTGGACATGGGGCTTGAAGCTGCAACAGGCATTTTTGCATTTGTGTGCGTCCTTGAGCTGCTATAACAAAATACCATATATGGAGAGGCTTCCAAACAACAAAAAAGTATTTCCCACAGTTCTGGAGACTGGAAATCCAAGACCAAGGTGCTGGCAGATTCCATGTCTGATGAGGTCCTGATCTTTATACACAGCTATATTCTCACTGTAACCTCACATGGCCGAAGGGGAAGGCAAGGGATCTCTCTCAGACCCCTTAAATAAGAACACTAATCCCATTCATGAGACTTCTGCCCTCATGACCCACCACCTCCCAACAGCCTCATCTCCTAACAGCAGTATCTTGGGTATTAGGATTTCAACATATGAATTTGCAAGAAGCATAAACATTCCATCCAGGGATGGAATTGCATGGAGGATGTTGAGGATGCATGGAGGAGAGGAAGAATGAAAATCTTGGGATCACTGATGCTAACAGTCAGCCACTGGAATGGTCCTCCTCTGGACTTTGTATATGGTGGCTTCCAAATCTGTCATCCATGTCCATTGATCCATTGATGGACACTTAGGTTGATTCCATGTCTTGGCTGATATGAATAATACAATGAACATAGGAGTGCAAATATCTCTTTGACTTACTGATTTTATTTCCTTTGGGTATATAATTCAGAAGCGGGATTGCTGGATCGAATGGTTCTATTTTTAGTTTTTTGAGGAACCTCCATACTGTTTTCCATAGTGGCTGCACCAATTTACATTCCCACCAACAGTGTAAAAGAGTTCCCTTTTCTCCAACCCTGGCCGACATTCATGATCTTTTTTTGATAATAGCCTTTCTAACAGGCGTGAGGTGATAAATCACTGTGGTTTTCATTTGCGTTTCCCTGATGATCAGTGATATTGAGCATGTTTACATAAACCTGTTGGCCATTTGTAGGTCTTCTTTTGAGAAATGTCTTTTCATGTCCTTTGCCTGTTTCTTAATCAGGTTACTCATTTTCTTGAGTTCTAGGAGTTTCTTATATATTTTGGGTATTAATCCTTTATCAGAAGTACAATTTGAAAATATTTTCTCCTATTCTGTAGGTCATCTTTCCACTCTGTTCATTGTTCCCTTTGCTGTACATAAGCCTTTTGGTTTGATGTAATCCTATTTGTCAATTTTTGCTTCTGTTGCCTGTGCTTTGGGGATCATATAAACACAATAAAATACTATTAAGCATTTAAAAAAAGGCAATCCTGTCATTTGTGACAACATGGATGAACCTCGAAGACATTTTGCTAAGTGAAATAAGCCAGACACAGAAAGACAAATTCTGCATGATCTCACTTTTATATGAAAACTGAAAAAGAGTCAAACTCATAGAAGCAGAGAGTAGAATGGTGGTTACCAAGGGCTGGAGGCAGGGGAGAGGAAATAGAGAGATGTTTGCCAAAGGACACAAAATTTCAGTTAGAGAGGAGGGGGAAGTTCAGGATATCTATTGTACACATGGTGACTGTAGTTACTAACAGTGTACTGCAATCTTGAAAACTGCTAACAGAGTAGATTTTACATGTTCTTATTACACAAAAAAGCTCTCATCACTCACACACAAAAATGAAAGGTAATGAATATGTTAATTAGATTAATTTTGCTACCTCACAGTTTATATATATATCAAAACATATTTATGTTATATACCATATATATATATTCAATTTTTGTCAATTAAAAAATAATTAATTTTTAAAAATTCCTTATCTATTTAAGCCACTGAAGCTGTATGTTCCGTTACTTGCAACTGAATGTATTCCTAACTGATACAAATGAATTTTCCAGCCAGCATAATAGGCAATGTGGCTATAAGAAGCCAGTCAAAAGACCCTAGAAACTTGCCACTGAAATTCTGGTTCAAGGACCAACAGGATTCACAGCACCTGGAAGCTGGTTAGAAATATATAGTCTCAGGTCCCACCCCGAACCTCCTAACAAAATTTACATTTTAACAAGTTCTCCAAATATTCATTCCACAATAATAAAAATTTAGAAACACTTCTGTAGAAAATCCTCGTGGAACAGTTAGACTTTCTAACCTTTTGATTTAAGGACACTTGCCCGAAAATGCTCTAAAGCTGCAAAACCAGAACCTATCCGTGCAAGCAGATTTTTTTTTTTTTTTTTTTGATGCTTGCTGGACTCCATTGTGAGCCTCATAAGGCAACCAGAATTTGCTGTTAGCAGCTCTCCAAAATGGTTGCAAGATTACCCAACACCCAGAAACGAAGCCTAAACATCCATCCCTTGATAAACACATCTAGGCCCTGAAAAGTTCAAGCTCTGTGTTGGGTCTTGACCTCTGAAATATTTATACACAGTGATGCACCTTCCAGATAACATCTCCTGGAATCTGCTTAGCAGCCAGGCTGCAACAGGGAGTGAGTGAATAAATGCTCTTGTTGTCTATAATTCAGCAAGAAAGCTTTTGCTAAGCCCCCAGACGCAGCTAAGAATAGCTAGGTTCCTTCTCGTCTTTGAGAGCTCCAAGTTCAAAAATAAGTTTCCCGCTCCTCTCCTGCCTCTGCTAGACTATGCTGTAGAAGCTCTCACAGTTGGTGCTACCCTGGCCCATACCCAAGAAATACCCTTGTTTGTTGGAATGGATTCAGCTCTTGGCTGATTTCTTCCTTGTACCACTCCTTGCCAGACTAGTTCAATCTTGGGTCATTCCTGTTTGGGTTTCTTGATTAACTCCAAGTCTCCCAGGGAAAGGAAGAGAAAAACAGCTTTGTTAGAGCAACAAGACCCATGAGTCACACCAGCCTAGGCTTGTCTTCTCTCTCCAAGCAGACCCTCCAGAAGACCTACCTTCATTCCTCTACTTTGAGAGTTCTACTCTTCTCTATGAATTCTAAAACTGGGTTTTCCCTCTTGTCCCCTGACTAAGGGAGATCTGAAGAGTAGGGTCTTTAGAATGTAACATGCCAAAAATCAAATCCCTGCTTGGCCTCTAATCAACTGTGGGACTGGGAGTAAGTGACTTGAGCTTCCCAAGCTTCAGTGTCCATGGTGATAATGATGTCCACTCATGGCTCATGCCAAGAATTTTGTGCATATCCACTAGAATATGTGTCCTGCAAGGGTAAGGTTTCTCCCTGAGTTGCCTACTGGTGTATCTCTGGTGTCTCTATCTATGCCTGATCCATTGAAGTTACTCAATAAATACATTTTTTATGGGTGGGGATAACTGATTCTTACAACAATCCTATAAGGTAGATGCTATAACCCTTCCCATTTTTCAGATGTTGAAACCAAGGTTCAGAATGGTGAAGTCAGTTGTTCAAGATCACACAGGCTATATGTGACAGAGTCAAGATTAGGACACAAACCTGCCTGCCTTCAAAGCCTATTCCAGCCATCCTAAGGAACTGTAGATATTAGATATTGAAGTCAATATGCATAACACACTTCACACTCGGTAGGTGGCCAATAAATACTGTCTCCCTCTTCCTCTTGATCTCTCATACCATCTTCTCTCACCAATCCTGTTTTCTACTCCCCCATCTTTCCCCAAACTCTACTTCAAGTTGGAAAACATTGCCATAAATTTAAAAACAAACAAAAAATCTTCCTTGGCTTGGCCTCCTCAGGTCCCACCAACTGATAGGAAGCAGACATTCAAATTCAAGGGAAGGGAAAGAGGGTATATTCATCCTCAGTGACACTCCCAATGACAAGGACAGTTCTGCTTGAGACCTCAGTTTCCTGTTTTTTTAACCTCTACCTTTCTATCACAGCCGAGATGTGTCATGTCAGCATATTGCGATCATTCTTTAAGTGAGGTGTGTACACTAGCTGCTTGTGAAAATTCAGGTTCCTGGGCCCTGCCCCCAACCTATGTAATTCAAATTTCTGGGGGCAGGCCCCCAGAGTATGCACTTTTAATGATCTCCCTGAGTGGTTCCTAGGCACACTAAAGTCTGGAAACCCCTAACACAGAACTTTGGCAAGCGGGAGAGGAAAAGCAAGCACTTCCTCAACCTGAGCACGTAAAACTCTGCACTGCAAGCTGAGCTCGGGAAGCTGAGTTTCTGAGGGGGATGGCTTCTCCTGTCTCTTATCCACCATACACTCTTGGGATCTCCCTCTCATTTGCCACTGGAGACAGACGTTGTAGCTCTGCTTGGCTCCTGCACCCCTGAATTCATGCGTGTTCTGTATCATATTCCACTCTGTTCCAACTGTCCCTGGGTGTAGCTTTGCCTTACAGCAGTAAGTGGTCCCCAACTTTTTCAGCGTCAGGACTGGTTTCATGGAAGACAATTTTTCCATGGATTGGGCGTTGGGGTGGGGGTGGTTTTGGGATAAACTGTTCCACCTCATATCATCAGGCATTAGTTACATTCTCAAAACGAGCATGAAACCTAGATCCCTCGCATGCACAGTTCACACTAGGGTTCACGCTCCTATATGAATCTGATGACGCTGTTGATCTAACAGGAGGCGGAGCTCAGGTGGTTATGCTCACTTATCTGCTGCTCACCTCCTGCTGTGTGTTTCAGTTCCTAAGAGGCCACAGACCAGTACCAGTCCACAGCCTGAGGGCTGGGGACCCCTGCCCTAGAGCATACAGTGCTGCCTCTAGCTTTCAGTGAGGAATAAAATTTCCACTGAGCTGGAGAATTTAACATATTAGTTAAAGGGAGAAGTTAACATATTAGTCACTGAGATAAATAAATACTACAAAAATAAAGCAAAAAAGAAAGGAATAAAGGAAGGCAGAGAAGGAGGGAGGGAGGGGAAAAAAGTAGTTATTCACAGCCATGAACATGCCATGAGGTTTGTAGGGAGTGAAACACACACACACACACACGCATGCACATGCACACGTGTTTGTGTTGCTATTTCACTCTCTTTCATTCATTTTTCCAAGTCCCTTCAACATCAACCTTATCACAGTTTTCTTTTTGTGGACCTGGGCATGTCGCTGAACCTGTCTGTGTCTCTGGAGCCATAAAATTGGGATAATAACCCTACTTTTTCTGCCCCCAAAATGTTGTGGAGTAACTTAGATGTGGCTGCTTTCTTTGAAAAGACTAGAGAGTTGTACAAGTATCACAGGTTATTATGATCATTACCAGATTCCAGGGCCCCTGAGATACCCATGCCAAAGTACCCCAAGGCTCTCTAATGAGCACATATGAACCCATTCTACAGCTGGACAAGCTGACTCAGTCTGAGCTTTGGCAACATGACCCAGTGAACAGTAGAACAAGTTGAAGACGTCAAACGAGGCTCCTAGCCCTTGCTTGTGGACGCTGTTGTGTTTTGCATGTAAGTCAACATACTTTGGTGAAGGGAACAAAGGGAAGTGGGTGATAAAAGTTCAGGACCTTTGCTCCTGGAAGCTCTGAGCACTACTTCTTCCAGAAAGGTCCTTTGTTGCTTCTAGGCACTAATAGGATCAATTGACCTCATGGTAGTCCAGGATTTGGGCTTGTAAGCTCCCCTTGGATCTGATAAAATATTGAGTCAAGGTCCTCTGCTGCCATCAGGGCACAGACAATGTCTGTTGCTTTAAATGCCGTATCCCTAGAGTTCTGCTCAGGGACCTGACACATAGTAGGTGCTCAATAAATGTTTGCTGAATAAGTAAGTGATTGAATAAATGAATGAACAAAAGAATAAATAAATTTCCCCGTGGGATGCTAGATAAACAGGATATGCTCTCTATGTCTCCTCTCCACACCCACAGCCAATGTTGACAGATTCCCATCCTGTGAGTCCAGATGCAGTCTCAATTCTTGCGGCAGCCACTTCCAATTATTTGTTAATCAACTATCAATCCAGGGCCTCAAAGGTGCAAGGCATGGTTCTAGATACTATGGAACATGGCATTGGATAAAAAGCCAGCTCTCTACCCTGTAGCTGCTTTTATTCTACAGATTTGGCAGAAGAAATGAAACTGATTTACCACCCACAGTTGCCAGAGTAGGAGCCTTTTCAGAAAGTCCTCCTCCCGAGGGATCAAGTATTGTTTTGCTTATACAACGGGAACATCATTCTCTGCTCACATCCCATGCTTGATCAATTGCTAGGTCCTATACACACAGATCCTAAAATATTCCTAATATATTTTGAATCTGGTCACCTCCCCTAATCACCCCTCCCTAGTCTGGAATAACATCGATACTTCCTGGGCAACTGCAGTGGCCCCACCCCTACCATCCTCCAACTTATTATTCATGCAATGGCCTTAGCTCAGCACCTGACACACAGGGCTTTCGATAAATGCTACTTAGTGTTTTCGTTTTTACAGCAGGGGATCAATACAAGGTAGCCCAATACTACAGTTTCTGCAATTATCACTGAGACAAAGTACACAGAGAGGCTGAAACACATAGACTCTGGAGTTAGACTTCCAGCACCCAAATATATCTTTGCCATTTACTCATTATGCATTTTTAACCTTAACCTCTCTGCGTCTCAGTTTCTTCATCCACAAAATAGAGATAAAAATGAGCTGGCTGCAAAGTGTATGCACATGAATACATGTGAAGGGGTTAGACCAGTTTAAGGAACATAGTAAACACTCTATAAGTGTTATCCATTCTTGATTTTTTTTTTTTAACATGGCAAAGTGTAGAAGAGCGATTAGGGAGGATACTTAGCACTCTTGTTTCTGTTTGTTAAGTAACAAATAAATTTGTTCAGCCATTTCGCATGTTTTGATTAATCACTCACACACAGAATATGTTGGGTACTCCTAGGTATGATGCGCAAATTCTATGAGGACATGACTCCCAAATGCATTTCCCACCACAGGGGGAAGACAACACATACCTTGGAACGCTATCCCTTTTAATCACAGGAAAGACAAAATGGTAACGTTGCTTCACGCTTACCCTCAACAAGTAACGTTGCTTCATGCTTATCCCCGACGACAGGTAACGTTGCTTCACGCTTACCCCCCGACAAGCCTGCCAAATATTTAAGCTTCCCCTTCCATTCACAAGCATCCATGCCCCTGACAATTCTCTGCCTGCTGATGATCTTCACCTGCATCCACTGGTTGAACTTCCCCAAACCCCCACCTCCCCAAGCCCTCTTTTCTTCTCTTTCACTATTCCCAAATTCTCTGTCAGTCTCTGTTAATTTTCATTGATGAAAAAAAAAAGCTACTTCCTAAAATGTTCAAAAGTCTTTCCTCAGTTTGTTATTAAAGCAATTATCTAGCATAACAAACCGAAATCGCAAAAGGTATTCTAATGGGAAACAAATGCTCCTGACAAGCGACGGACTGGGCTCAGAATCTTTATTGAAAAATAAGGGGAAGGCGATTAGTGGGGAAAGGCAGGGGAGGAAAGATTTTCCACCTGGCCTTGGATAGTACATCAAAAGGCGGTCAGAAGGATGCTATTTATAATCATCATTGCTATGTCTTACAGGGCTGTTGGTCTGCCCTCCCTGCTGACTCCCCCTGCAGTCCCGTTTCGGCATGTAGCCTAGTTCACACAGCAGCCACCTTGTAGAGCTGGACTACATGGGGCCATGTCCTGAAGAAAACTTGAGGCCAAGCATGGTGACTCATGCCTGTAATCTCAGTACTTTGGGAGGCAGAGGTGGGCGGATCACCTGAGGTCAGGAGTTTGAGACAAGCCTGGCTGACATGGTGAGACCCCGTCTCTACTAAAAATATAAAAGTTAGCTGGGCATGGTGGCATGCCCCTGTAATCCCAGCTACTCGGGAGGCTGAGGCAGGAGAATAGCTTGAACCTGGGAGGCAGAGGGTGCAGTAAGCCGAGATCGCGCCATTGCACTCCAGCCTGGGAGACAGAGCAAGACTCCATCTCAGGAAAAAGAAAAAAAGAAAGAAAGAAAAAAGAAAACTTGCATGGTTTGAGGTCCATGTACCACAGCCAGATGGGTTCCCATGTGTCTTCATTCCATCCCTAACATCTTTCCAACCTCACCTCAACCTTCTAATGGGTCATGGCCATTAGCAAAATCCAACACCTAGAACAGCTGCTGAACTTCCCAGATGCCCAGTGAAGTTCTGATTTTCTGTGGGTATGGACTGGAATAGTGTGAATATCACAGGAAACAAGGCTAGGGGAAAACACATTCATTCCGCAGACATTTATCAGGCATGTATGATGCGCATATGGGTGGATATAAAAGAGCTTTCTTCAAGTGTTGACACCAGTATGGAAGATAGGTTTAATTTTGAGCCAGCTCCCATTGATTGGTCACTGCAACCTGAAACCATGACTTGAGAATATTCTGCTCTCAGAAGGAAGTGATTCTCTGGTTGATTATTAATGCCTGTCACAGGCACAATACCGAGAAATGGGAGCACACTGCATATTTGACAAAGCTTTTTAGTGCCGCTTTTCTCAAACTGGAATGTGCATGCTAATTAACTGGGATCTTGTTAAATTACAGATTCTGAAATAGCAGGTCTGGGGTGGGGCCTGAGATTTAGTATTTCTAGCAAGATCCCAGGAGGTGCTGATGCTGCTGGGCCAGGGAAGTGTCCAGTAGGACCTATCAATAAAATCTTCACATTCTCAGATCTGTCATTCACATGGTCAAATAACTTTATCTAAATCTTTGCACTGAAGAACAAGGAATTCCAGAGTACATTCTGAAAGGACGATTCAAGATCTGGTCTCTGAGTTTTCCAAAATCAAAGGTGGTGGTCCAGTCAGCTCAGACTTGGAACAGGTGTTTCCGTGGATTGTCTGGGAGCAAATGAAGGCTCCCAGAGGGTTTCAGGCTCGGCTCAGAACTCCATCCAGAAGTTCAGATGTTTCTCCAGATCAACTCCAAGGTATCTGTCTGTCTCTGGGGGCCTCCTAGGAACTCTGTCTAAAGCTCCAGAAGACCGCATTCCTGGTGAACCTTTAGGCAGCACCACCTCCTTCTTGGCTGAACAGATGATCACTTCAAAGTTCTCCTTTCTTGTGGTATTTTAGTACCTCTGGCCTTGGCCAGAAACCATCAACTCAGAGGCATATAAAAGTGAAAAAGAAGAGAAAAGAGAAAACATCATTTATCAACTCCCCCACTCACACCTAAATATTGTCAAAGTGTTTTGTTTGGACCAAGTTTGAGTTTGGGTGAAGATCCAATGAGACCTTACAGAGTTTGTTAACTCTTGTTCTGTTTCCCTACTTATATCCTCTTATACCAGAAGGAGCAAAAATCACCCACCAGATAGATGGTGTCATATTTACAATCTTCCAGCTGCTCAAAGAACATCTTCTAGCCATGCAGTAAGAGGGGTGACACAATGCACAGGAGACCTATGCTTGGTAGACAGACATACCTCTCCTGAGCAAGGTTGTGTAGAAAAGAGTTAAAGAGCAGATGGGTTGGAAATCACATTTTGGTTTTGAGATCCCAGTTTCACCACTGAAGTACTCCATCTCATACTCTCTCCTGCTCATGGACTATAGTCAAGCTGTACTGTCCATGTTTCTGTTCCTCTAAGGTTGTTCCCACCCCACTGTCTTTGCACCTGCTATTCCTTCCATTTAGAATGATCTTCCACAAATCTTTAAACGGTTGCCTCCCGTGACTTGAGTTGCACCTCATCTACCACCTCTACAGAGAGGTCTTAACTGATCATACCGGCTAAAGGAGTCCACACCACCTTTGGCCATTTTTAAGCACATTGCCCTAATTAATTTATTACATAGCTCTACTCTCTGCCTGAATTTGAATGACAGTTTTTACAATTTGTTTATATGTTAATTGTCTGCATTTTCCTCTAGAATATAAGCTCCATGAGGGTAGGAATTTGTCTTCTGTTTGCTGGGGTATTTTTACACGTCTTGAAGAATTCCTGACACATAGAATGTACTCAATATATATTTATTATTGCTATTGAATAAATGATCTCCATGGCTAGAGTGATTGGTTTAGGGCTGATCATGTGATTTCACCAGGGTGATGTGATTTTGGCAGGGCCAAAGCTTTTCGGACTTTTTCTCTTGAGTTAATGGAAAGCGAAGTCACTTTCCACTGGCCACACTAGAGGACTGTGGGTGTTGAGCTAACAGAAGACATTTCACCTACTGGGTGAAGAAAGCCTGCCCAAGAGATGGCTTGAGCCCTGACCACAAAATGTAGATGATGTCTGCAACTAGAAATGTCTACCTTTGGCATCTTCAGCTACAATGACTCTGTATCCACCATTTCCTCCTCCCCCTATTCAACAACAATGCAGAAAGCTTAAGTTGCACTTGGTGTCTGTCATTCACAATTGATGCAGTCTAAGCAATCCATGTGGGATTGTGGCTAGATCTACATTAGGTCCTGCTTCTACCACTTCCTAGCTAGAGGACGCCGTAGCGGGTTGAATGCTAGTTCCCCCAAAACATGTTCACCATGTAACATTTGGAAAAAGGCCCTTTTTAGATATAATTACAGATCTCGACAGGAGATCATTCTAAATCATCCAGGTAGGCCCTACATCCAATGATAGTGTCTTTATAGGAGAAATACAAAGGCAAATTGGAGAGACACAGAAGAGAAGGCCATGTGAAGACAGTGGCAGAGATTGGCGTGACACAGATACAAGCCAAAGAATATCTGGAGGCTCAGAAGTTGGAAGTGGCAAGGAATGGCTTCTCTCCTGGAGGTTTTGGGGGATGTGCAGTTCTTCTGACACCTTGATTTGGCCCAGTGATACTTATTCCAGACTTCTTGCCTCTAGAACTGTGAGAAAACATCATTTTTGTTGTTTTAAGCCAACAAGCTTGTAGTAAATTGGTACAGCAGCCACAGAAAACTAAGACAGATCCCCAAACTCTCCCCTATTTCAATTTCCTTTTCAGGAAAAACAAAACACTGATTTCTCCCAGTTTTCATCAAAGAAGGAATCAAATGGAAATAAAATTAACCTGGGCCCAAATCACAGCTCTGTTCCTCACTAGCTGTGTGACCTCTGGCAGCTCTTGTTTTCTGAGTCATGGTTTTATAATTTGTGAAATGGGTGCATTCATAACCCTCTCCCCATAAAATTTGCAGAAAGCATTAAATGCAGTAATGCCTGTAAACTTTTCTGTGCAGTGCCTAGCATATCATAGATACTCAGTGGACTACCAGACTATTCTGGTCATTATATACTTTCATATATGTGCATTTGCTTTGTATCATAGGGGAGTCACTCTCAAAGAAAGTCTTCAGCTATTATTTCAGGAAACTTTGAAATGTCTGTGAACAGGATGTTGACATTCTTATATCAGTGAGATTCAAATGTCATAGTTGCTGATAAATTATTCTGAAAGATAGTTAAATGCAGAGATCACTGGATTCCTTCAGACGCTTCTTAATTGGGAATTCAAGAAGTAGGGCTGTGAACCTGGATTTTAAACAAGCAGAGGGACATGTGGAAGCCATTCTTTTTAGATTATAATTCCTATTATTATTACTTTGAAAACAGTTGCTGAAAATGTGCCAGACACAACCTACTCCAGTGAGTGCTGTCCGAGAAGCTGGACCCTGGTCTCCTCTCTCACTCCAAGCCTCTGCAGCCAAGCATACTGTGCACTGGAGGGTTCAGCTGGAGAGAGCCTCTCCTCAAGGTGGTTCCCACTGGGACTATATTCAGGGAGTCAGCGAGAGTTTTCTCCAACTCCCGCAGACCGTGTGATGTGGTGTTCCCTGTCGGGTGAGGCAGAGGGAACATATGTGAGGAACACATATCATAAACAATGGAATCCATAAATCTTGGGCACGTTGTCTGGTTCCTTAATTCCAGTTGCAGAACAACAGTCAGGACCAGGAATTGCAGGCAGATCTGCAGGCTGCCCCAATCTGCCTTCTGAAGGCCAGTTGCTGCAGAGAGAAGCTCATGTTTGCAAAAGCTTTTTATCTATCTGAGATTTATCACCTTACCTTTTTTTTTTAATGGAAGATGCAAAAACTAAATAACTTAAAAGAGAGTCTGTAACATTCTTGCCTGTAGCCTTAGGAAGCATAGGCCTTAGGTGATGCTCAGCAAGTTTGTGAAAACCCCAACTGTTTTCCGAGACAAACTTTTTTTTTTTTGTTTTTTGGTGATGAGACATCCATTTCATGGTTTTTTGTTTTTTTAATTTCGGTAGTTTTTTGGGGTACAGGTGGTTTTTGGTGACATGGATAAGTTCTTTAGTAGTGATTTCTGAGACTTTAGGACACCCATCACTGAAGCAGTGTACACTGTACCCAGTAGGTAGTCTTTTATCCTTCACCCCCTCCCAAACTTCTCCCCTGAGTCCTCAAAGTCTATTATATCACTCTTATGCCTTTGTGTCCTCATAGCTTAGCTCCCACTTATAAGAGAGAATACACTATATTTGATTTTCCATTCCTGTGTTACTTCACTTACAATAACAGCCTCCAGCTTCATCCAAGTTGCTATAAAAGACATTATTTCATTGCTTTTTATGGCTGAATAGTATTCCATGGTGTACATATACCACATTTTCTTAATCCACTCGTTGATTGATGGGCACTTAGCATGGTTCCATATCTGTGCAATTGTGAATTGTGCTGCTATTAACATGTGTGTGCATGTGCCCTCTTTATATAATGACTTCTTTTCCTTTGGATAAATACCCAGTAGTTGATTGCTGGATCAAATGGTAGTTCTACTTTCATTTCTTTAAGGAGTCTCCATACTGTTTTCCATAGTGACTGTACTAATTTACATTCCCACCTGCAGTGTAAAAGTGTTCCCTATTCACCACATGCATGCAAGGCAAACTGTTTGGAAGGAAAGCTGTTCCCTGAGTTCAGATTCTGCTTCTATGTTATCTGCATTTACTTGTTTTCTGGCATTCATGGAGCTAAGAATACAGTAAAGTATTTCCAGTACCTACATCTCTACCTAATTAAAAAAAAAAAAAAAAGCAAAGAAACACTGAGACAATGCTTTGTTTCAGGAACAATAGGAAGTTTGTATACCCTTAGCCTGTATCATTCATTTGTATGCCAGATCTCTGAAAGGAGTTTGTAAAACCTGTTTGACTGAGCTCCTGGTACTGGGGCCTGCAGACTGGGAGAAAGGACTGGATTCCAACCCCAATCTCAGGACTAGATTCAGTGTGTGGGTTCTGGTGCTGACTGGCTGACTTGAATCCTGGTTCCCTCACTTCCTGAGTAACTGCACCTCAGTTATGTAATCTGTAAAATGGGCACACATAGCCTTACCTCTCACTTAGGGTGGCTGTGGGAGTTGAAAAGGGCTAGTTGAGCATGCAATAAGTTCTACAGATATGAGCTAGTAGCACTATCTTGGGAAGTTTTCCTAATTTCTCTAGGAAGGCTAGACATGCGGCTAATTCTTCCTGACTCACAGGCGTGTGGTACGGTACCGATGAGACAGCACCTCTTCTGTGTGTAGCATAGAGCCTGGAACACTTAGGTACTGAACCGAAGTCGGGTGTGTGTTTTCCCATGAATGGGCAGAAGTGGAGCTTGCAAACGCTTTTTTGCAAGAAGTAGCAGTTATCACTGAGTTGCTAATGAGTTAAAGAGAAAAGAATCCCCATTACTGAATAGATAGACATTACACCCAATAACCAATGAGTCAGGGTACGGCATGGGTGTGATGATTGGGGGACTACATGAGAGAATAAACTCTACAGCGAACCCAGCAACCCAGAGCCTCAGGCCACACTTTTCCATGCCAGGCTGCTGTCTTCTCAGGCTGCAGACACACAATAAGATGCTGTTCTCACACTGCCAGATCACAATCCTTGCTGGGAGGGTCTGTTAGCACCATGAACTTGTTCTGTTCTAACAGCCTGTGCTCACCCTTGTCTAGTGATGATTTAATGCTTCAAGCCTCTGAGATCAGGGCCAAAAATAAAATGGTGGGGAAATCAGACACAGCGCTAGATACCAGCAATATATTTAGGGAACAGGAGCATTTGTTCTGCCCATTTTCAAGTTTCCATTTTTTTTTCTTTATG
The DNA here is from genome assembly GCF_029281585.2 of Gorilla gorilla gorilla. Classification (NCBI taxonomy): domain Eukaryota; kingdom Metazoa; phylum Chordata; class Mammalia; order Primates; family Hominidae; genus Gorilla; species Gorilla gorilla. The sequence goes on from NC_073234.2 coordinate 130,704,091, forward strand.
ACCTTATGGCACGTGGTTGAGACATGGAAGCTTCCAGGAGATTACAGGGTGGAATAAAGGTGTTTCCATAAGTAACACTGCAAATATAATTCATTTTACTATTGATCACTGGGAAGATGGCAGTGAACAGAACAGACAAAACATCCCTGCCCTCTTGAAGCTGGCATTCCAGTGGGGTGGAGGGTTTGGGCCAAAGAATGACAGAAGATGAAATGGCATTTGTCCCCTCCATGTTTTTCTCTAATGAGAGGCCCTAGGCGAAGTTCTGCTGATGATTGTGTAAACTGAGCCTCTTGCACAATCCCAGTGCAAATCACACTGTGGACAATGTCAGTGGCCCTCCCTAGAGTCATCCATCACCTAACCTGTTTGACCATAAGCTACAGTCCTGAAGATACAGGGCAGGAGCTAGTGTTGGGTTACATTGAGATGAATACCCAATGCCTCAAATGAGAAACGAAAACATACATAGAACAAAAGGTGCTACCGGTGGGCCCTGCTCTTCTGCTTGCATTGGTCTGAATATCTAACAACAACTGCAGCATCCATCATCTACCGGGAAGTGACAGTGTATCAGAGCCTGTGTCAGGTCACACAGACAACAGGAATTGGGAATCAAGTCATCATGATTAAGCAATTAAAGAGACTCTCTTATTAAACAAAGACCATGGCTAAATATTGAAATTGGGAAAAGGTCTTTTCTTCTCATGTCCTTTGGTTCTACGAGTTTTTTTTTTTAGAGAGATGGGGTCTCATTATGTTGACCAGGCTGGACTCAAACTCCTGGCCTCAAGCCCTCCTCCCGCATGAGCCTCTAGAGTAGCTGGGACAATAGGTGTGGCCACTATGCCTGTCTTAGTCCTACTATTAACTCTCCTAGAAACACTAGTTTCCACCCTAATTCCTCTCTCTTTCTCCTTCCCTCCTCTCTCTCTCAAATTCTCCCCATACTCAAACCTACCTCATATGCTGTTTCCAACATGAAACAAAAGCCCCAATGATGCATAAAACAAACCCTTGTGAATGTCACTCATCCTTGGATTTTTGTAACATCCTCTGCTGGCACCTGACACCCAGTGGAGGCTCAAAGACTCTTTTTAGTTTGAAAGAATAACAAGCAGAGAACTTTTTTGGAGCATGTCTTATTCAATTATGTATTTTTTTTTAAAACCCATGACTTTGAATTATGATTCTAGATACTGATATTTATATTTTTTAAGCCCCAAGTTTTTTGTATCATTAGAACTAAGTTTAGTTGTAACAGAGTCTCAAACTAACAGCAGCGTACCCCCAGTAGAAGTGTCCTGCTCTCTCATATATAAATCTGAAGGGAAGAAGTCTAGAGCTAATGGGAGGCTTTTGAAGGTCAAGTCCCCAGAGGCCAAGGCTCCTTCCAGATTTTGGCCCTGCCTTCCTTAGGATGTGGCCCAGGTTCACGTAATCCAAGTTGACTGCCAGGACTGTCATCATGCTATTCACCTTCCAACCAGCAGGAAGGAGAAAGGAACAACAAATGAAAACAAACAAATAAATAAACAAGGGTCTGAGCCAGCTGTCTTTTTAGGAAAGATATTATAATGTACTGGCCAAAGCTTAGATATATAGCCAAATCTAGTGGCAAGGGAGGCTGTAGTCTTTATTCTCAGGGACTGTATGTCCAACTCAAATGATGTATATGTGCTTTTTTTGGTTGCTATTCTAATTCTTCCTTCTCCGAAATGAGGAAGCTAGTCTGGCTAGGAACTTGCCATGAGGGTATAGCAGCAGGAACCCTCATTTATATCCCAAACCAAGCCCTCATTTATATCCCAAACCTAGCCCTGCTAGAAAGCTCAGCATTTGGTGCCATTGAATGTTGGCTAGGTTATTCATTCATATCAGTTATTAATAAAGCAGTGGCCTGCTTCCTGCTTGGCGGGTATTCCTTATGTGAAAAGCTCCCTCTGTTAGGACCCTTTTAGGGAGAAGAGGTGAATGGCAAAGCATTGTGATCTCAAGCTTTGCACCATTAGCCCATAACTGAAACCTCATCCCCACCTCTAATAGGCTCTACATTGTGTAATGTGCTATGTAGAGCTGCTGTCATTCATTCATCACAAAATCCACATACGATTTTTGTTATCCCCACATTACAGAAGAGGAAGCAGAGATGCTGAAGGTAGACTATCTTTCTCAAGCTCACTGTGCTCTCTCAGAAGAGGCAGAACACAGGCTCCAAAGCCAGTCTCTTGACTTCAGCCACTAATTTAACTCCAGCTACAATTTTATCCCCTCTTCTCTCATTTTCCCCTTGTTTTAACTTCTTCATGAAATTACATATTTTATTTTTGCATTTCATTTAATCTCACTTTATTGTTCTTGTTTTTATTGTTATTTTTATAATCCCACTAAATTCTTACCAGAACAATGAAAAACATGAATTGTCCCATATCATTGTGGATGCCCATGTCTTCCCCACTGAACTCTGAGTTCTCTGAATTCCGTGACTGGGCCTTTCTTTCTGCAACCTCGGTACCTCCTCCCAGCCTTGGCACATGGTTGGCTCTCAGTCCATACTGGAAAAAAGGATGAAGTTCCACCTCCTCCTCCTTCTCCAGACCTAGCCAGCAAGTTGGAATTCCAATCCCTGGTGGGACAGTCATTGGTTTTTTGAGCAATCTCTGGCTGGTTGAGGATGGGTTTTCTTTGATCTGTCTGGGTGATCTTTGGGGACTAATGAAGCCAAGCTGGGCCAGCAGATTTGGTCAGCATCTGGGACCATGGTTCCATGTGGTAATTGGAACATGACTCCAAAGGAACTGTGTCCATCATGCCTGGACCTATTATTTCATTATGGTGACTGAGCTTCCGGAATATTGCAACCCCTGACTTATCACACCATGTCTCTCTGTGGGAGAGTCTTTCATCATTGTTTCCCATGGTGTCCAGTCTGAGTATCTCAAAATAACTTGCCTTTATTGGCTGTTGTTCAATAAGTCTTAATCTGTACTCATTCATTTGATCTTGGCAATAACCCCTTGAGCTAGAAACTAATATTATCTGCCTGTTATGGATGAGAAGACCAACACATATAATGAGGGCAGTTAGCTTTCTCAAGGGCACACAGTGGCAGAGCTGGGGCTCAAATTCCAGTGTTCCAGCCCCAGAACCCGGACTCTTAACCACTCCATTATATGGAGGCAACCAAAACATGGTAGCCACACAGGTGTAGAGCATACTGTCGTGCTCAGCATGCTTCCTTGCAATGTAGCATTGACCATATGGGAGGCACAAATTACCAACATGTGGGCCTTTCTTGACCAGTGTCGTGCTACTCTGAAATGATAGAAGACATGAAGTTGGTTGTCAACTGTAGTGTTTTGACTTAGACACACTTAGGTCTGGTTTTTAGCTCTGTAACTGGGTGAGGCAGCATCTTTCAAGCTATCTGTCCACCTTCTAATGCCACCTTAACTGAGTTCTTCACCCACAGTGATCAATCCCCCCGAGGCCGTAATATATCATATGACCCCATCCACCCACAGCCTCTGATATGTGACTAGGATTAAACACTTGAAAGAAGCTAAGCCAATATAAATTTTGTGCCCAGGATTCTGAGAGGGAGAGTTGCTCTATTTATCTATTTAGATGTTTTTTTGTTGTTGTTTTTTTTATTTTTTTGAGACAGGGTCTTGCTCTGTCACACAAGCTGGAGTGCAGCGACGTAATCATAGCTCATAGCAGCCTCAAACTTCTGAGCTCAAGGGATCTTCCTGCCTCAGCCCCCTGAAGAGCTGGGACCATAGTTATGAACCATAATGTCCACCTAATCTTGTTACTATTTATAGTGACAGGATCTTGCTATGTTGCCCAGGCTGAACCTAAACTCCTGGGCTCAAGCGATCCTTCTGCCTCACCCTCTCAAGATGCTGGGATTACAGGCATGAGCCACTGTGTCTGGCCTATTTTTGTGTTTTAATCTTTAATATGAAAGTTTGGTGGTGGTCATCTTTGATCACTCTACACATGAGAAAAAGAAAGCTATGAAGCTAAGGGGCAGATAAGACAGAAAACGTAAGCCACATTTTTCTAGCTGTTCATTCTTGCCCCTTCCCAAAATCCACCTGCCCCTCTATCTTTGGTAGACCATCTAGTGCTTTATTTTTCCCTTGAGATAGCCTCTGGATTTTATTACTTGTAAATGAAAAGACACAACCTCTGTTCGCTCCACCTGGAACATAAATTTCTAAGCTTTTTGCAATGTTAACTCCTTATGTAATTCAGATTTTAAAGTTTTGCCTCAAATCCACCATTTACATGGAGTTCTTAAAGCACTGTAATTACTTAATAATATTTAATAGTGAATGGATAAATGAAATCTTACCAATACCTAATGTTACTTTGAGAAAATTCATTCACATCTCTGAACCTCGGTTTCCCCAACTGTGAAACAGAAGCATAGAGAGCCAACCTCAACAAGGCAGCTGCGGAGACTGAAAATAAGGTGTGCAAGATGCCCGGCACAGAGGAAACACTCAGTGAACAGCAGCCACTCTGGACAATGATCTGCAGGCATCCCCAGTGATAGGCAATTGATTCCTGCCCCAGGTAATGTCCTCTTTCTATGTCTTGGCTCGAACCTCCAGCAGGGTGAGACTGTGGAAAAAGGAATAATCTGAAATTAGATTTGCCGCTATGATTCCCAAATCAGCCCATTTTCATTTGATGTCTCTATGCCCTGAGTAGAGCAGCTGTGCCAGGGATTAAATAAGGGGGACAGATCTGTCTTCTAAAGAAAGGAGAATTTTCCATACTGGTCTGTCAGGATATTTGCTTTCCCACTGTTTGTCTGGGTTGGATCCCAGATTCGCTGTCACACTGGCCTCCTCCTTTGCAATAGCCAGAGATCATATTAAGCGTCCACTCATGGAATTGAGAAGAGAGATAGAAATGCATTAGTGTCAAGATCTCCAGGGTGCCTCTAAAATAAATATGATTCCTCTCTTCCCACTCCTCACACCATATGCGGGGGACACCCAGTGTTTATTTTTCAGCTGCGCCAGCCAGTCTGGAAGAGGACACCATGGAAATGGGAGAAAAAGGATCAGGGTGGTGTAACATATCACTGGGGGAAGTTTAGGGCCCATCACTCAACAAATAACGAGTCAACAACCCCTGTCGCTTGGATATCCCCTGTGAAAGCTGCATCACCCTGTTTCACAATAACTTTAATCTGACTGTGTAAATTCAAGAAGTTCCCATGGCTTGTAAATGACTGGCACAAAGTGGCCGTTAAAATAATTCAGGCTCTTTGCAAAGAAAAAAAAATGGGGGCAGCTTTAAAATAAACCACAATGCATAAGTCACCAATATGTTAGATGTTGGTGGAAACCAGCAAACTAAACTTAACTTATATTGTGAGGCCATATACAATTTTTTTCTTTAATCAGCCTGCTTTCCTCTCATGGGTGATTGGAGCTAAATTTTATAATGTGGTAGAAAAGACGCATTGGTGTTAACTTAATGTGGAGTTAACTTGTAGTACATTATGTAACTTTGGGCAAGTAACTTTTACGTGAAACTCAGATTGCCCATCTAGAAAATGAGAAAATTGGACAGTAGGTAGGAGAGCATATATTTGGCTCACAGGTCATAACTCTCTATTGTCGCATCCACAACAGACATCATTAGTCAATCATTTTATTTATTTTTCCTGTTGAACCCAGATGAGGTCTCAGGATTTATCTCAGCCGAGAGTTTCAGGGAGCCACTACCCACTGATAAAAGATAGACTTTGAGAAGAAGCTTCTCTGTCATTCCTACAGCAGATGATTCTTGAACGTTCTTTGCATTGCACAAGCACTGTGTCATGTGGGCAATTGGACATGCCACCTCCACCCTACATAAATTTGTAGAGGTACTTCTTACCTTCATACCTTCAACCAAACTCGGTAAGCTGCCTTTGAAATACGTTCATTAGGAGGTAACATTTCCAAATAATACTTTGCACTCAAGTCTCAAGTTTTTGTTTGTTTGTTTGTTTGTTTTTATTCATCAAATTGCTCATCCCATGAAAGCTTCAGGAGGAGATGTAACTAATTTCATGGGAGAACTACATGGAGATGGCCTCAGAGCAATTCGCAGGACTGTTCTGAATTGTCAAGATCTGCCTTGGATCCAGAAGACCCGGAAGCTTTACCAAACTTATACATGAAATTTCCCCACAGACCCCAGCTCAGCCCCACCGACTTGGTAGTGACTCATTTTTTTTTTTTTTCAGATGACCAATGAAAGGATTGATCTGCCTCTCCGAAGCCCTCAGAAAGAATACCAAAATTGTGGCTAGGTCTGAGAAAGTTTTTATACAATGTCCTGGGATTGGTAAATCCATTGTAGCACTGGCTCATCCGTCAAGGCTGACATATGGCAGGGTAACGCTTCCCTAAGCATTTTTCTTTGGTGAAAGAGAAACGCTGGTCCCTATGAGAAAAGAATATGAGACTGACTCAGAGTCCTATTCATGTTTGATGCTACTGGGCACAGCTGTTTCTGGCTTCAAGGCATCTATCACATCTATGACTTTTTCTCCAGCAACCCCTGTGATAAAGTTCATGAAACTAGAATCCCCGTAGAAGAATGGTGGCTGCCACTATACTTTGGGGACACAAGTTGTGAAACTCTCAGTGGCCCAGCATCCAAATTTCTATTGTGCAGAATCTTCTCTGATTTTGGAAAATGCCTTACAAAGTTAGGATGTTGAGACGAGGCTCATGGTGATGACACAGGCAGGTTTGTTTATGGAGTGGGGACAAATATTTTGAATCCTGCTTGTTCTTTATTTTATCTAATGTACACATAAAACTCAGAATGATGTTACCAGGGATATTGCACATCAAGCACTTAGCACAGTGTCTGGCAGGTGGAAAGGGCTCAGTAATGGGAGATACTGAGTGGATAATTACAATAGCATCTTAAGTTCTTAAGTAGGCTTCCTGCCTCTAACTTTAATCTTCTCTGTTCCTCCCTCTACTCTAAGCAAGAGTGAAGATGATGACGATGACGATGATGATGATAAGGGTAGTAATGGGTTTCCCGTTATCAAGCACCCACTGCATGCCAGTAAGTGTTTGCTTGCACCACCTCATTCAGTCCTTTCAATGGTTATCAATATTATTATGGCAATGTGAACATTGCAGAAAATGAGGCACAGAGAGGTTGTGTTCACTTGCTAAAGTCTTGCAGCTTGTAACTCTATGAGCCAGGATTTGAACCCCACCCCTCCTCTTAAGCACTTTGCTATGCTGTCTTTCATTCACCCATCCAATTATTACCTGTTGAGGGCCTACTACCCTCTTAGTATATGGTCTACCCTGTTCAAGCCTGGTATAGACTAAGTGTTAACTATATGGTAGAAATTATCATTATTAGTTATTATTTTTATTTAGATAATTTTGCCTCATAAGGGAGGCTGAAATAATTATAATATTTATCCTGAAAAGTGTAGCCAGAGAGTATGATATGAAGGGATGGACATTGCATTAGGACCCATGAGTCCTGGCTTCTAGTTCCAGCTCCGATCCCCACTCACTGTGCTACATTAAGCAGGGCATTTCCCCAATCTGGGCTCCGGGTATCATGGGTTACCTCTCAACTCAGCTGTTACAAGTCCCCTTCCATCTAGAGGAGAGCATTAAAGCCAGGAAAAACTAAGCTTCCCTAAACCTGCAGTGCTTTACCTGATGGAGCCAAACTCCAAGTAGCAAACCTAAAACCTTGATGCTGTGTAAATTGGCACATACACACAGCTTCCACGTGGTGATGACTATCAAAACAAGCTTTTGTCTACCCCACGGGGTCAGCCTCCTTTCTGAAAATCAAGCAGCTGACTGAGTCCAGGTCAAAGTCCCAGTGGGACTGAGAGCCCAGAGCAAAGCGTGCACTTACATTCCATGATGATGATGCTTGGTGATGAATGAACCAGCTTCTTGGCAGGAAGGAAGTTCCTACAGGTTGAGGTGATCCTCCTAGCAATGTGTTTATTTGACAGCCTAAGGCAGCAAATATTCACAGAGAAGAGAAAAGAGAGAAGAAAAGGTCATAAAAGAAAGGTTATTTAAGAACATCAGGATCCTCCCCGGCCAGCCAAACACTCATAAAACTAGAGCAGAAGATCATATAAACACATTGTGAAAAAATAAGGTAATCAGAGACTAAAAAGGTCCTAGAGAGGTATTAAGGCCAGGAAACATGTACTTTCTCTACCTTAGTACTTAGGCTCATTAATTTTTATTTAATCTACTTGGCACATAATAAATACTCAAGAAATATTTGTGAAATGAATGAACTACAGGAAGAAATCATTGTTGACTATGGCTGCCAATGACGGTGTCACAGGTTAAATGGGTGGTGGGAGCTGGGTACAATTTGAATTGCTAGAAAAAGAAAATAATTCAGAAAGACCATCAATTTTAATGAAGATCCCCACGAGAGAACAAACTTGGCTTGTTCTGTTGGGAGTTAAATTATTCAAAAGAGGCTAGACTATTTTGCAGACAATTTCCCTGGAATTTTAGTGATTCAATATCATAAAGGTTGATTTCTTATTCATGTTGTATGTCCAGCAGGTAATGTAAGGGGGCTCTGCTCCACATAGCCATTCAAGGATCCAGGATGATGGCAGGATCCGTTGACTACCTAGTCTTAGCTGCATCATCTGCAATATTAGTCCGCCATGGTCACTACAGAAGGGGAAGAGAGCTCATGGAGAACCCACATCTGATTTGTGTGCTTTGGCATGGGAATGACATGTATTCCCTCTTCTCTCAGCCCAATAGACAGAATTGGAGACATGGCTCCACCTGACTCTAGTAGGCTGGGACGTACAAAGAACCCATGGCTCTGCTTCATAGCAGTCATTAGGAGAGCGATCTGCTAGAGTGGTAAACACATTTTAGGTAAGGTAGAAAAATAATTAAGTATTTGTAGTTCTGCTATGACAATGCATGACCTGGAAGTATCTCCAATAACATAGGAAAACCCCTTCTATGGTGTGCCAAAATTTGTCAATATATTAAAAGAAATCTTCATTCTTTTCATTTTATGATTTCAAAGCTGTTAGAAAAGGACTCCAGTCTTTTGAGTCCATAGCCTCTTCTCAATGACATACGAGTGAATTCAGGTGCCTGCAAAAATTAATTCTTAGGGAGGGCAGAGATTCTAAACTTACATAGAGCTGGGTCCAAATTCCAGCTCCACCACCCTCCTCAAGGCCCTTAATCTTCATCTCTGCATTCTTTCAGTTAATATTTACTATGCACCAGCCCATTAATCAAGAAAGATAAAAGGGAAATATCCTGACACAATTCTTATCCTCAGTAAGCCTTCAGATTACTGGATAACACCTAAATGAAATGGACTGATACAATTAATATTAATATTTTTAAAATGTCTATACTACCCAAAGCTATCTATAGTTTCAATACCATCCTATCAAAATCCCAATGGCATTTTTTTTTTTTTTTGCAGAAATAGAAAACAAATTCTAAAATTCTTATGGAACCACAAGTTACCCAGAAACCAAAGCACTATTGAACAAGAAGAACAAAGCTGGAAGCATCACCCCTTCCTAATTTGAAAATATGTTTCAAAGCTACAGGCATTAAAACAATACAGTACTGGCATAAAGACAGACATGTAGACCAATGGAACAAACAGAAAGCCCAGGAATAAACTTGTGATTATATAGTCGATTGATACTTGACAAGGGTCCCAAGAACACACTTAGAGAAAGGGTATTCTGTCCAATAAATGGTGTTGGTAAAACTGGATATCCATGTGCAAAAGAATGAAAGTGGACCCTTATCTTACACCATACACAAAAACAAACTTAAAATGAATTAAATATTTAAATTAAGATCTGAGGCTATAAAGCTCCTAGGAAAAAATGGGAAAAAGTGTCCTTGATATTGACGTTGGCAATGATTCCTTGGATATGGCGCCAAAAGCACAAGCAACAAAAGCAAAAACAGACAAATTGGACTATATCTAACTAAAAACCTTCTTCACAGAACAAAAAAACTTCAAAATGATAATACAACTAACAGAACGGGAGAAAATGTTTGCAAACCATAACTGTATATATCATTAAGGGTTGATATCCAAACGATATAAGAAACTCCTACAATTTACTAGGAGAGAGGGAGAGAAAGGGAGAAAGGAGAGGAGAGGAAGGAAGGGAGGGAGGGAGGAAGGAAGGAAGGAAGGGAGGGAGGGAGGGAGGGAGGGAGGGAGGGAAAGGAAGAAAGAAAGAAAGAAAGAAAGAAAGAAAGAAAGAAAGAAAGAAAGAAAGAGAGAGAGAAAGAAAGAGAAAGAGAGAGAGAAAGAAAGAAAGAAAGAAAGAAAGAAAGAAAGAAAGAAAGAAAGAGAAAGAAAGAAAGAAGGGAAGGAAGGAAGGAAAGAAAAGAAAAGGAAAAGAAAAGAAGAGAGGAAGCAAAGAAATAAAGAAGAAGGGAAGAAGGGAGGAAGAAAAGAAGAAAGGAAGGAAGGAAGTGAAGAAGAACCAGATTTTTCAAGGAGTAAAAGACTTGAATAGACATTTTCCCAAAGAAAACAAACCAATGACCAATAGCTATGAAAAGATGCTCAACATCATCAGAGAAATGCACATCAAAACCACAATGAGATCTCACCCTCACCTCACACCTGTCAGGATGGCTATTGTCTTAAAAAGATAACAAGTTTTGGTGGGGATGTGGAAGAAAGAGAACTCTTGTATAATTTTGGTCAGAATGTAAATTGGTGCAACCACTATGTAAAACAGTACAGAGGTTGCTCAAAAAGTTAAAAATAGGTCATCATGGCTGGGCATAGTGGCTCACACCTGTAATTCCAGCAGTTTGGGAGGTCAAGACAGGTGGATCTCTTGAGGCCAGGAGTTTGAGTCCAGCCCAGGCAACATGATGAGACTCCGTCTCTACTAAAACCAAAAAAATTAGCTGGGTCTGGTGGCACATGCCTGTAATCCCAGCTATTTGGGAGGCTGAGGCAGGAGAATCACTTGAATCCAGGAGGTAGAGGTTACAGTGAGCTGGGATGGTGCCACTGCACTCCAGCCTGGGTGACAGAGCGAGACTGTCTCAAAATAAATAAACAAACAAATAAATAAATAAATAAATAAATAAATAAATAAAAATAGATCATTATATAATCCAGAAATCCCACTTCTGGGTGTATATCCAAAGGAATTGAAATCAGAATTGCATTATTCACAATAGCTAAGACATGAGAGCAACCTAAATGTCCACTGACAGATAAACAGATAAAGAAAATTGGTATATACATATAATGAATTGTTATTCAGCCTTAAAAAGCAAGAAAATCCTGCCATTTGAAACAATGTGGATGAACTTGGAGGATATTATGGTAAGTGAAATAAGCCAGGCACAGAAGGACAAGTACTACATGAACCCACTTCTATGAAGAATCTAAAATAGTCAAACTCACAGAAGCAGAGAGCAGAGTGGTGGTTGCCAAGCCTACAGGGAGGGCAAAATGGAGAGATGTTGGTCAAATGATACAAAGTTTTGATTATGCCAGAAAAATAAGTCCTAGATATCCAGAGGACAACACAGTGGCTATAGTTAAGAATATTCTGTTGTATACTAAAAATATGCTAGAAGGATAGATCTTACATTGTCTTCTTATAACAATAATAATAACCATATCAAACAAAGAGGGCAGAAGGAAACTTTTGGAGGTGATTGAAATGATTATGGTGTTGATTGTGGTGATAGCTTCACAGGTGTACACTTATCTCCAAACTCATCAAGTTGTATGCATTAAAGATGCACAGCTTTTCAATGTGAATCATATCTCAGTGATTTGGCTTAAAAATGGACTGACAATAAAGTAGGAAAGACAGAAGTTAGATTTAAAGGGAAAATTCTGGTGCCTCAAAATTGCTGACGTTCTTAAAATGGGAAAAGGCAATGAGCCTCCTCACTTCAAAGGACATTAGAGATATTTTTAATAACAATATCTTTAATCTCAGGATTCTATTCCCAGCATTGGTCCACCCAATCTCCTTGCTAATTGGGCAGATCCCTGCTTCTAGAAAGAAGGCTGTTAATTCTTTCTTTCTTTCTTTCTTTCTTTCTTTTTTTTTTTTTTTTTTTTTGAAACAGAGTCTTGCTCTGTCACCCAGGCTGGAGTGCAGTGGTGTGATCTCAGCTCACTGTAACCTCTGCCTCATGGGTTCAAGCGATTCTCCTAGCTCAGCCTCTGAATAGCTGGGACTACAGGTGCATGCCACCACACCCAGCTAATTTTTGTATTTTCTGTAGAGACAGATTTCACCATGTTGACTAGGCTCGTCTTGAACTCCTGACCTCAAGCGATCCACCTGCCTCAGCCTCCCAAAGTGCTGGGATTACAGGCATGAGCCACTGTGCCCAGCTGAAGACTGTTAATTTTTTTTTGCTTGTTTTATTTTTATTCAAGATCAAAGTTTAAACAAATGGAGTAATGATAGTTTTTCTAGAAAAACATGAACATCATTATTTGATAATGAAAATGTCTACTGTTAAAGAAACACTGAATGCTTTTACACTGTTAGTGGGAGTGTAAATTAGTTCAACCATTGTGGAAGACAGTGTGGCAATTCCTCAAGGATCTAGAACCAGAAATACAATTTGACGCAGCAATCCCATTACTGGGTATACCCAAAGGATTATAAATCATTCTACTATAAATATGCATGCACATGAATGTTTATTACAGCACTGTTCACAATAGCAAAGACTTGGAACCAACCCAAATGCCCATCAATGATAGACTGGATAAAGAAAATGTGGCACATATACACCATGGAATCCTATGCAGCCATAAAGAAGGATGAGTTCATGACCTTTGCAGGGTCATGGATGAAGCCGGAAACCATCATTCTCAGCAAACTAACACAGGAGCAGAAAACCAAACACTGCATGTTCTCACTCATAAGTGGGAATTGAACAATGAGAACACATGGACACAGGCAGGGGAACATCACACACCGGGGCCTGTTGGGGGGTGGGGGGCTAGGGGAGGGATAGCTTAGGAGAAATACCTAATGTAGATGACGGGTTGATTGGTACAGCAAACTACCATGGCACATGTATGCCTATGTAACAAACCTGCATGTTCTGCACATGTATCCCAGAATTTAAAGGCTGTTAATTCTTAACACGCCTATCTCTAGAGGTCAGTCTAGAGATCTCTGACAAAATCCAAGTTTCAAATCATTAATCTCACAAATAAAATGACTCTAAAATTGTTAGAAAGGCACTGGCCATGGTAATCCTATTTAGAAACTAAGAATAAATAAATGTAACTTACAAAGTAGAGCTGAGTGTTAAGGGTAATTATAGATCTTCCAGAGTTTCCAACATATAATAGCTTATATGACAGATTGTATAGATAAAACAATCTGTCCTAGTTAGGAGGCTAAAAAGCTTAGGCTGGAATTTACAACGCATCTTCCACATTTAAAGTTCTTGTTGACAACAGCTACAAGGCACTGCCTCCTATGTGCCCGGTACAACCCCTGGAGCATGGGAAGCGTCCGAGTAAACACCAGCTGATTGAATAAATGACTGCTGCGACGAAGTCAGCTTAGGCACTCTGGAAGACCTGGGAGGGGCATGAGCAAAGCAGTCTAGGCCAGTGGTTCTCAAACTTTGGTTCCTGGATCAGTCATCCAGGGAAATTATTAGAAATGCAAATTCTCAGGCCCTCCACCCAGACCTACTGAAGCCGAATCTCCAAGGATGGGGCCCTGGAGTGTGTGTTTCAGCAAGCCATCTGGGTGATTCTGATGCGCAATAAGAATTGAGAACCATTGCTATAGAACCTTGCTTCTCAAAGTGTGGTCTGTGTATCGGTGGTATCATTGTCACCTGGGAGCAAACAAGAAATGCAGAATATCAGATCTCACCTCGTACTTACTGAATCAGAATCTTCGTTTTAACAACATCTTCACTCAGAGGGTTCATTTGCAACTTAAAGCTTAAGAAGCACTGATCTTGGCCACTGGTTTTCAAACTTAGCTGCTCGTTAGAATCGCACGGACAGAAACTGGCGTGGTTAGTCTGGGATGTGACCTGAACATCAGGATTTTCTAAAATTCCCCCAGATGATTCTAACATGCAGCAAAGTTTGAGAATCACAAGTGTCCATGACTTTAAAAAGGCTTTCCAGAGAAGGCAGCATCTAAGCTCAGCCCTGGCCCCCCAAGGTTGGGTGTTTCCAGGACAGAGAGAGAGAAAAACAGCCAGATTGTTTTGGGTGCTGCTACCACCACTGTCTCTACCTGTCTTCAGTCAAAGAGGGAGGCCTCCCAAATCAAGGGCTGTCAATCCACCCACATCAACAGCCTCAAATTCACTAAAATGCTTGAGGCAAGGGTTCAGAGCGAGGGCAGAGTAAGGGAGAGGTTTTATTAGATAAAGCCTGCATTCTCTGAGCTGTGCATTTATTAATTTCAAAGTAGGCTGAATGATGGGGGAGGGCTAGGGGAGCAGCGTGGGTAATAAAAGCGCTTTCAGAGAGTGCCCTCTTGCTTCTTGGAATGTCTTCCACCCCTACCCGCCCAATGGCAGTCCTAAAGGAAGGTCACCCTGGGAGCATCTCACCTTTGACGAGGCTGGCCAGGGATGCTGCTGAGAATGAAATAAACTCTTCTCTCTTTTGCTTGGAGAAAAGAAATCATGGGTAGTAAAAGCCTACGACTCACAGGGAGGGGTCATCAGTGGGGCCAGAGATAGAGGGCAGGGGAGTTTGGAGGAGGTGGTGGGGAAGGCAAAGGTGGGAGGAAGGAAGAAGGAGTGGCAAAAGCAATGTCAGACAACAAAGGTCCAAATGTTTCAGAGTTGGCTTCCTCGGCTCCAACACTAGAACTGTTTCTGTTGCACCCACTCCCCCAACCTCCCCCTCCTCCCTTTCCTCATATCATCTCCAATGACTAATTATTTTGACCTTCCCCAACCCGATCTGCAATATCTCAAGCCTCTGTCATAGTCGGCTTCCGGCCATCGTCGGTCAGATGACTCTAAGCACACAAGGCCAGGGTCGCCTTGCCAAATGGCAGCAAAGCATGGCCAAAAGCAGTCTCGAAATACCCCCAGGGCCCACTTTTTGCTCTCATTCCTTCCTTTCCCTTTCCCCTAAAATAATCTTTATCTTAATTGTGGATTATTCTCTCCCTCTTTTGGATCTCTCTTTTCTAGGCACCAGTCAAAAGAGAAGTAGGAGGCAATGATAAAGTGACAACGTAGGTTTTTAGTCACCTTACCTGAATGAGTTTGTCACGTGACCACTTTTCACAAGTATTCCTTCAGAACAAATACGATGCCATTCCCTTCCCACCAAATGTTCTTAGAATTCCTTTTTGAACATGGCCTTTGGAAATGTCTAAATGGGCATTTACAAGTGAGGCACAAAAAAAACATTATTATTCATTGAGGCTTTTTCCTTTTCTTTTTTTTTTTTTTTTTTTTTTGGAGACAGAGTCTCACTCTGTTGCCCAGGCTGGAGTGCAGTGGCGTGACCTCAGCTCACTGCAACCTCTGCCTCCCAGGTTCAAGTGATTCTTGTGCCTGAGCCTCCTGAGTAGCTGGGACTGTGGGTGTGTGTCACCACGCCTGGCTAATTTTTTGTATTTTTAGTACAGACAGGGTTTCCCCATGTTGCCCAGGCTGGTTTTGAACTCACAAGCTCAGGCAATCCACCCGCCCTAGCCTCCCAAAGTGCTAGGATTTCAGGCCTGAGCCACCGTGCTCAGCCCATTTATCTTTTTTTTTTTTTTTTGACAAAATATCTTGATTGCATTTTAGTTGTTGGACTCTAGATTAGTATAACCAAGTAAATCATCTATTTATTTTTAATGATTATTTCTCTGTGATATTTTATTCTTTCCCCAAGTTAAATCTACTCTCAAAGTTTATAGATCTTGTCACCAGTAAAAAAAATTATTCCAAAAAATTAAGCAAGATTTTTTGTATTACACTCCTCTTCCCCTTCTTCACTCAGAAAAGAACTTCTACAAATACTCTGAATAATGATCAAATCTTCAAGTGTCAAGACTCTGACAGGAAACTATTTCAGGGCAGAACCGATTGGTCGGGCATGATCTCTAAAATCACAAACTAAAACAAGCATTAAGGGTTTTCTTAGTCACTATTAATGAACTCAGTTCCACTTCCTCTTTTATGTTCATAATAGTATCTGGGACAATCCCCAGCTCTTAGCAACTCGAATTTTCCAGGCATCTGTCCTCCTCAGGATAGGCAACAAAAGGAACAAGCACATACTTGACTCAATATTATATTATGTGCTTTTCTTCTCTGTTTTATTTTTGCTCTTTGACTCATCTCCTCTCCTACCCTGAAAGGAAAGATCATTTAACACCAGGTTAAATTAATTCCATAAGTGTTTTCTGCATGTAAGGCCCTGTTTCACTTGGTGTGTGGGAATCCCTGGCCACCTAAGATGTGCTTTCTTATGTTTTCCTCTAGCACACCTATAGGAAGAAATGGGGTGGAGATGCTGTGTTGAGAAGGATTCTGAGGTCCATACTCACTGAGAAAGTGCATTTATGGTTTTTTTCCCCTCTTATCTTTAATAGACACTCAAATATTTGCTGCCTGGATAAATGGAAAGAGAAAAGAGAGAGAGGGAAAGAAGAAAGAAAGAAAGAAAGAAAGAAAGAAAGAAAGAAAGAAAGAAAGAAAGAAAGAAAGAAAGAAAGAAAGAAAGAGAAGAAAGAAGGGAGGGAGGGAGGGAAGGAAGGAAAGAAGAAAAGGAAGGAAGGAAGAGAAAAGGAAAGAAAGAAAGAAGAAAGAAAGAAAAGAAAAAGAGAAGGGAAGAAGGAAAGAAAGAAAGGGAGGGAGGGAGGAAGGAAAGAAGGAAGGAAGGAGAAAGAAAGAGAAAGTAGGAAAGAAAGAAAGAAAAAAGAGAGAGGGAAAGAGGGAGGGAGGAAGGAGGGAAGGGAGGAAGGAAGGAAAAGAAAGAGGGGGAGGTAGGTAGGGAGGGAGGAAGGAAGGAAGAAAGAAAGAAGAAAGAAAGAGAAAGAAAGAAAGAGAAAGGAGGAAAGAAAGAAAGGAACGAAGAAGAAAGGAAGGAAGAAAAAGAAGAAAGAAAGAAAGAAAGAAAGAAGAAAGGAAGGAATGAAGGAAGAAAAAGAAGAAAGAAAGAAAGAGGGAGGGGGGAAGGGAGGAAGGAAGGAAGGAAAGAAGGAATGAAGAAAGGAAGAAAAAGAAAGAAGAAAGAAAAAAGAAGAAAGAAAGAAAAAGAAAGAAAGAAAGAAAAAGAAAGAAAGAAAAAAGAGAAAGAAAAAGGGAGGGAAAGAAGGAAAGGGTAAGGAAGGAATGAAGAAAGGAAGAAGGGAGGAAGGAAGGGATAAAGCAAGGAAGGAAGTTGGTGAGTGAATGAATACCTGAGCAGTGAGACCTACCCCTTAGGCAAGAGGAAATGAATCATATCACAACCATGGATTTCAAGTGAACTTTTTGAGAAGTATCAATCCCAGATGTTTGCCGGAACATGCTCCCTTCCTATTTCCATCCCATTTTGAAAGTCACAGTGTAGGTAGGATCCCCATGGATATTGTTTATTTTGAAGTATATTCTGCTGAAATACACTGGCCACACAGGAAAGTCAAGGAAAGACTGAGGAATTGCTCCGGATTGGAAGGAAGCTAAAAGAAACAAGAAAACCAAATGTAACGTGTGATTCTTTGGCTACAAACACATCACTTTTTTTCTTTCTGAGATGGGGTATCCTAGTGGTGTGATCGCAGCTCACTGTTGCAACCTCGACCTCCTGGGCTCAAGCAATCCTCCTTCCTCAACCTCCCATGTAGCTAGGACTACAGGTGCACACCACCACAGCTGGTTAATCTTTTTACTATGTGTGGAGATGGGTCTTGCTATGTTGCCCACGCTGGTCTTGAACTCCTAGGCTCAAGCAACCCTCCCATCTCAGCCACCCAAAGTGTTGGAATTACAGGTGTGAGCCACCGTGCCAGCCTACAAACACATCATAGAGACAATAGGCGAAACTTGAATGACATCTGAGAACTATAGGGTAACAATGTGTCAATACTACTGTTCTGAATTTAATAGTTACATTTGTATTATAAAGGGAAATGCCCTTGATTTTAGGAAATAAATATTAAATTGTTGGGGCTAAAAAATATAAACCTTGACCTAAAATGTAAGTGTACATCTTCTCCTATTGCTTCCAATATAAAGATAGAACTTACACCAGAAAATATACTCAGAGTTTCCTAATAAACATCTTTTCCCTAAAAAAAAAGTAGACATAAATATGCAGAAGAGATGAATTTAATCTACTTATATCCAGCTTGACGTGCTAAGGAGAAACTTTCCAACTCCCGTGAAATATGGTCCCAAAGGAGAGTGTACTTTTTAGAAGCCATCGAACATTGAGGCAAAGGAATGGACTTACAATTTTACGAAGTCTTAGGTCTTAGAATATTATGAGTTGTCACATCCTGGGGCAGTCATAGAGATTTCATGGCTTTTACCCTCCAAGAGCAAGAATTCCAGGCACGTTTCAAAAATAGTGTCTTACCATGAAATACACCTGTCAAAGTTCCTTCTTACTTTGAAAGATGTCTTTTTTTTAAAAAAAAAAAAACCCGATGGAAGAAACGTCCTTAATTCACAGTTCTCAGGGTCAGATTTTTGTAAGGAAGTTTTGGTGAACAAATAACTGAACAGATGCCGGAAAACCTAAGACTTTCATTTGAGTAGAGGAGAGGGATTTATTAGACCACTACATTAAAATTCCTGTATTTAAGACATATTTCACAAACACTTAATGGGGTTTTCCCACCCGTTAAGAGCAAACTAAGGGCACAATGTTCCATTTTAATAGGGGCAGTAACTCCATTTCATTTATAGACTAAACGGACAGGAAAAAAAAAAAAATACAAGGGCAGTTCTTGCCAGAGAAAACATGACCTAATACAAGGGCTCAGGCGATGTATTAGAAATAAAGGCCTGTCTGTAGCCCTGGCCATTTCTTTTCCTTTTTTCTATTTTTGGGAGGGGGTGGTGATTTGGAAGAAAAAAATTCCGTGGTTGATATCCAATAAAGTTAACACTTCTCGGCCAGGACTTCTATTACATGCAAACATCATGAATTATAATTAGAGAACAGCCTATTTACACATGAAGGTACACTGGGTCAAGTGAAAAACTCTGCCAAGAATCTCAGCTTTTGGCTGAGAAATATTGGCAATCGGCATAAAGAAAATGGTCCTGGAATGGGACAGAGCTGGGAGGAGCCAGGAGATCTAGTTTTCAATCCATGTGACATTAGCAAATGGATGTATTGACATGCAAAGATTTCCCAGTAGATTAAGTTAAAAATAGCAATGTATAAAGAGATGTAAAGTATGATTTTGTTTTTTATTAAGAAAGTGAATGTCTGTGTTTTTATGTGTACCTAAAAAATCAGACTTATGCCTACTGGATTACCAAAGTGTTTATTCTTGGTAGGCAGAGTTACTAGAATATGTCCACTTGCCATATATGTCATATTTCCATGTTGTTTGAAGTTTTAAACAAATATAGGTCACATTATAATTAGAAAAGGTTATAAGAGTATTTCCAGTAAAGGAAAAGGCAGTCTCTGTCTTACAGAGTTCACTTCTTCTTCTCTAGAGGAAACCTCTATGTTGAGTTCAGACACACCTGCTTTATAATCCTGGCTCTGCCATTTACCCAGCTGTTGATACCAGGAAAACCACTGAGCGTCTCTGAGTCTATCCTCTACTCTGTTACGTAAGGACATTCCTTTCTTCCTAGACTGGCAATGAGGATTATGTGAGGTAATGTTTGCACAGGGCCTGGCCTAGGGCCTGGCACTCACAAAGTGTTCAATTAAAGAAAAGAAAAAATGAGTGCCTTGTCTTTTTAACAAGTACGATGGACAAGATCTAAACTTTAGCCAGGGATGGCAAACCATGACCAAGGGGGATGCAGTGGGGTGCCTACTTGGTATCTAGCCTGCAGCTTGGCACTGCATAGACAAAAATCCATCAGAGCACGTGTTCTCTACCTAAGGCACTTACTTGCTAGGTGGGAGACTGATAACTGCGATTAGTAACATTTTTTTTTTTTTTTTTGAGATGGAGTCTCACTCTGTCACCCAGGCTGGAGTGCAGTGGCACGATCTTGGCTCACTGCAACCTTTCCCTCCCGGGTTCAAACGATTCTCCTGGCTCAGCCACCTGAGTAGCTGGGACTACCGGTGCATGCCACTAAGCTCAGCTAATTTTTCTTTGTATTTTTAGTAAAGTCGTGGTTTCACCATGATGTCCAGGTTGGTCTCAAACTCCTGACCTCAAGTGATCTGCCCCCATTGTCCTCCAAAAATGCTGGGATGACAGGTGTGAGCCACTGTTCCCAACCAGTAACATATCTTGAGCACCTACTATGTTCCAGGCACTGCTTGATTTCCCTAATGTGATAACTCATTTAATCATTGCAATCACTATTGTAGACAACACTATTATTATTATCATCCCCCCTTTACAGGTAAAGAAATCAAAATACAAATAAATTACCTGTCTTGGCCATGGTCACCCAGCTGGTTGGGGTACAGCTGAATCTAGAACCCAGAACCCTGACTTCCGAGTCTGAACTCTTAACCCCCATGCACACCTTTGCCATGTAATTAAGGGTGAGGCTAGGGTTAGAGAGGGGAATTCAGGAAAAAGGGGCAGCTTTGTAACAGAGGCTTAGCCACCAAAACCTTGGAAAAGGCCAGGGGTGCTTAAACTTGAGTGACTACCAGAATGTCCTGGGGGGCTTAGAATAACACAGGTTGCCAGGCCCTACCCCCATGGCTTCTGATGCAGCAGGTTCAGGATGGGGACCAAGGATGTAAATTTCTGAGAAGCTCCCAGGTTATGCTGCTGCTGTTAGTCCAGGTACCCCAGTTGGAGAACCACTCTTCTAAGCCCCCTGGGGTGCACGGGATTCAGACTGACTAGGAGCAAGGGTAAGGTAGCCCAGGAACTGAGACCTTCCAAATATGCGGATTATGCAAACAATAATACCAGCCATCTAGTCCATTACTAAAGGCTTCAATGACTTCAAAACGTTCATGGAAGATGTGTATTATTCACATCTCCTTCTTCACTAGTCGTGGCATAGCCATGCTGATTTTTTAAAATGTTGAATCATGAGTAGCTTTAAAGAAATGTAGCAAAAACACTTGTTTATAAATGCAGCATAATTGCCCTTTGATTTTTCACCTCTGAGTGATGAAGCATTCAAAAAGTGTCCTTCAACAGTGTATTAGTCTGTTCTCATGCTGCTAATAAAGACATACCTGAGACTGGGCAATTTATAAAGGAGAGAGGTTTAATTGACTCACAGTTTAATTGACTCCCCAGCATGGCTGGGGAGGCCTCAGGAAACTTACAATCATGGCAGAAGGGGAAGAAAACACGTCCTTCTTCACATGGAAGCAGCAAGGAGAAGAATGAGCAAAATAGGGGTCGGGGGGAAGCCCCTTATAAAACCATCAGATCTCGTGAGAACTCACTCACTATCAGGAGAACAGCACGGAGGTAACTGCCCCCATGTTTCAATTACCTCCCTCCAGGTCCCTCCCACGACACATGAGGATTACGGGAACTACAATTCAAGATGAGATTTGGGCAGGGACACAGCAAAACCATATCAAACAGCCAATCAATGAAATGAAAAGGAATTTCATTCTTTATCTGAGTCTATCAAAGGATGTTATTGAGGATGCATTTCATGGCTCACCCCATGTCACTTCCAGTGAACACTTTACCATCCTCAATTTTCTTCCACATACTCAAGGACATTCCCCCTTTAAACTCCTCCCAAAAGGTCTCTCTTCAACCCTGGTAGAAACAAAGAAAAGAGAACATTTTCTATTTCTATACAAAAAAAGTCACTGGGATTTTGTTGGGGATAGCATTGAATCTACAGATTTACTTTGGGTAGTGTAGATATTTTAACAATATTAAGTCTTCAAATCCATGACATGGACTTCTTTCCATTTATTTGTGTCACTTTAATTGCTTTCATCAATGTTTTGTACTTTTCACTGTACCAATGTGCCTTTACAGTTAAATTTGTTTCTAAGTATTTTATTTTTTTAATACAGTATGTCTCTCCTTTTATTTAGACCTTCTTTGATTTCTTTCATTGGCATATTGCATTTTTTAGTATATGTGTATCATTTAGTCCTGTATATGCTTTATCAGATTTGTAGCTATGCTGTTGTAAATGGTATTGTACTTTTTAATCTTTGTGTCCATGTGTTCATTGGTAGTTTGTAGAAACATAATTGTTTTTGCATGTTTATCTTTTTGATGCTATTGTAAATAAGGTCACTTTCTTAATTTTTTGCCAATAGTTTATTTTTAGTGTATGGAAATGCAGCTGATTTTTCTTTTTTTTTTTTTTTGAGAGAGAGAGGGTCTCACTTTGTCATCCAGGCTAGAGTGCAGTGGACCAGTCATGACTTACTGTAGCCTCGACCTCCTAGGATCAAGCAATCCTCCCACCTCAGCTTCCTGAGTAGCTGAGACTACAGTTGTGTGCCACCATGCCTGACTAATTTGGTTTTTTTTATTTTATTTTTGTAGTGATAGAGTCTCACTATGTTTCTCAGGCTGGTCTCAAACTCCTGAACTCAAGCTATATTCCTACCTCAGCCTCCAAAAATGTTGGGTGAGCCACCATGCCTGGTGCAACTGATTTTTAAATGATGATTTTGTATCCTGTGACTTTACTAAATTCATTTATTAGTTCTAACACTTTTTTGGTGGAGTCTTTAGATTATGCCATCTGCAAATAGAGACAATGTTACTTTTTTTCTGATCTGAATGTCTTTTTAAATATCTCATTTTTTCCCTAATTGCTCTGGCTTCTAGTACCATCCTTAATAGAAGTAGCTAGAGTGAGCATCGTTGTCTTGTTCCTGATCTTAAAGGAAACACTTTCCGTTTTTCACCAGTGAGTATGATGTTAGCTGTGGGCTTTTCATATACAGCCTTCAGCGTTCTGAGGTAAGTTTCTTCTACACTTAATTTGCTGAAAGTTTTTGTCATAAAAGGGTGTTGAATTCTGTCAAATGCTTTTGCTGCATCTACTAAGATGATTATATGCTTATTAACCTTCATTCTCTTAATATGGGATATTATATTCATTGCTCTGTATATGTTGAACCATCCTTGCATCCCAGGGATAAATCTCACTTTTAAGGGTGTATGAGACTTTTAATGTGCTGTTGAATTTGATTTGCTAGTATTTTGTTATGAATTTTTGCATCTGTGTTCATCAAGGATATTAGCCTGTAGTTTTTTTTTCTTATAGTATCTTTGGCATTAGTAACAGGGTAATTCTGGCCTCATAAAATATGTTTGGAAGGGTTTCTTCCTCTTCAATTTTTTGGAAGAGCTTGAAATATATTGGCATCAATTCTTCTTTAAATGTTTGCTAGAATTCACCAGTGAAGCCATCTGGTGCTAGGCTTTTCTTGGTTGAGAAGTTTCAATCTAGGCAATGATTTCTTGGATATGACACCAAAAGCATACGCAACAAAAGCAAAAAGTTACTAGTGGGACTACATCAAATTGAAAGCTTCTGTAGCACAAGGGAAATAATCAACAGAGTGAAAAGACAACCTATGGGATGGGAGAAAATATTTGCAAACTGTTTATCTGATAGGGGATTAATACACAAAATATACAAGAACCTCTTACAACTCAATGGCAAAAATACAAATAACCTAATTTTAAAATGGGAAAAGTATTTGAATGAACATTTCTCCAATGATTTACAAATGGCCAAGTACAAAAGGAATTCAAAATGTTCATGGAAGATGTGTATTATAAAAAAACTAGGCATGGATTTCAAAATTTTTTACATGGAAATAAACTTATACTAACTTGTTACAACATGTCTCAACAGGATCTAGTTGGAGGCACTAGGAAGGATAAGACATCAGTTTGAGAATAGTCCTTATCAAAGCAACATGAATTCTGCTAAAATTGAAGCAAAGACAAACACCAAATGTATGGTAAGGCTTGGGTAGAAGAATGGCAAAATCATCGATGTTTTATGAAAAATGTATGGGGATGATGCCCCAAAGACATCAGCTGTTTGCAAATGGATAACTCACTATAAGAAAGGACGAGACAGTGTTGATGACGAAGCCCACGGCGGCAGACCATCCACAATGATTTGTAAGGAAAAAATTAATCTTGACCTAATTGAAAAGGATCAATGATTAACAGCAGAGACAATAGCCAACATCACAGACATCTCAGTTGGCTCAGTTTATGCAATTTCAACTGAAAAATTAAAGTTGAGCAAACTTTCTACTCAATGGCACCAACACCATCAGCTGCATCCAGACCTGCTGCAGACAAGAGCAGAGCTTTCAATGAAAATTTTGGACAAGTAGAATTAAGGTTCTGAAACATTTCTTTGAAGAATTGTAACAGGAGATGAAACATGGCTTTACTATTATAATCCTGAAGACAAAGAACAATCAAAGCAATAGCAACCAAGAGGTGGAAGTGGTCCAGTAAAAGCAAAAGCAGAGCAGTCAAGAGCACGGTCATGGCAACAGTTTTCTGGGATGCTCAAGGCATTTTGCTTGTTAACTTTCTGGAGGGTCTAAGAATTATAATATCTGCTTATCATGAGAGTGTTAGTTAAAGCTTTAGCAGAGAAACGCCTGGGAAACCGTCACCAGAAAGTCCTTCTCCACTTCAGCAACACTCCTGCTCATTCCTCTCATCAAACAAGTGCACTTTTGCAAGAGTTTGAATGGAAAATTATTAGGCATCCACCTTCCAGTCCATATTTGGTTTCTTCTGACTTCTTTTGGCTTCCTAATCTTAAAAAATATTTAAATAGTACCCATTTTTCTTCAGTTAATAACGTAAAAAATACTGTCTTAACATGGTTAAATCCCCAAAACCCTTTGTTCTTTAGTGATGGACTAAATGGCTGGTATTACTGCTTGCAAAAGTGTCTTGAAGTTGATGATTCTTATGTTGAGAAAAATAAAGTTTGCATTTTTTCTTTTTATCTTTTAATATAAAAGATAAAGTTTTTCTTCATGAATTTTTGAAGTCCTCTCATATATGAGAAGGTGCTCAACATCACTAATCATCAGGGAAACACAAATCAAAACCACAATGAAATATCACGTCATACCTATTAGAATGGCTATTTTCAAAGGGAAAATAGATGTGTTGGCAAGGATGTAGAAAAAAAAAGAACTCTTGTACGCTATTGGTGGGAATGTAAATTGGTATGGCCATTTTAGGAAACAAAATAGAAGTTCCTCCAATAATTAAAAATAGAGCTACCATATGATCCAGCAATTCCACTCCAGAGTTTATAGCTAAAGGAATTGAAATGAGGATTTTGAAGAGATAATCTACACTTCAAGTAGCACACACAGGTAGCCAAGTCATGGAAGCAACCTCAACAAAATATCATCCAGGCTTAAAGAAAACAAGGAAATCTTCCCATTTACATACAATATGAATCAAACTGGTGGACGTTATGCTAAGTGATACAAACCAGTCACAGAAGGATAAATACTGCATTATCCCACTTCTATGAGAAATCTAAAATAGCCAAACTCATAAAAGCAGAGAACAGCATGGTGGTTGCCAAGGCTGGGGAAAGAGGGAAATGAGGAGTTGTTTCCTCAATGGGTATAAAGTTTCTGTTATGCAATATGGATAAGTTCTCAAGATCTTCTGTATAACATAGTGCCTGTAGTTAATACAATAATATGTACTTAAAAATTTGTTAAAAGGGTGGATCTCATGTTAAGTGTTCTTAACACACACACACACACAAACACACACACACACACAAAGGGACACAAGAAAACTTTGGAAGATGATGGATCTGTTTATTACCTTGATTGGGATCCACATTATTTGGGTATTATTGCCACTAAAATATTACTAGCAAGGTGGTACTTTTTTCCATTTTCCTCAGTTGATTTTGCCAGATGATTGTGTTCCAGTTACTTCTTCCTGCAAGAATAAGGACAGTATACACTAAGTTTATTTTGTTATTGTTGCTGTAGTCTTTTCAGATGAGATGAAAAAGTCATGAACTCTATCAAATCCCAGATTAAAAACAGCAACAACTAAGAAGTCTCTGTAGAAGTTTAAGTGATGTGAATTCTAAAAATTAAAGAGAATTTTTAAGTGTAATTGCTAGAATCTCAATTCATTAAAATAAATGTAGTTTGAGATTTGGTATCATGTTACAAATTGGGAAGCTGCTGTCATGTTGTGACTAATTTAATATTCTTGGAAAATAACATTTTTGTGGAGGGAGAGAAGTGCTGATTTTCTCATTGACTTTGGCGGGCGGAGGAATCCAGAAAGTGGGATATGGGTTTCCCATTCTTGTTCCCCCAAAATGCCTGTATTACCTCCAAAACTCAGTGAGAAAATGACCCACTTATTTGAACCTCAGATCTCCCATCTACTCTTCAAGCAGTGTGACCTTTTTTAATATAGTATATGTTGGAGTTTAAATATAAGGCTTCTCTTGAGAAAAGATTTCTGCTGCTAAAAGCAGGTTGATCATCTCAATGGTAAAAACACATTTCCCCCTTGTGGGACTCAATAAAACTATTTTCAAGTTTAATGGAAAAAATAGGCTATAAAATTGTTCTGTTTTTCCTGAATAATTCTTTCTGATGGAAAAAAACAGGGTTATTTGTCACTGATCTAAACCACGGTTTTGTATCTTTCAGGTTTATAGGAAAATAAGAAGCTCTCTCTCTCTACTCCCACCTCAATGTTACCACCCCCAAGCAAAACCACAGTCCATTTTCCCTGTTGAGGGCCCCATGTATGATGTTAGAAAAAGGATCTGGCTGTCTTCCCTTATGTCTGTTTCAAAGGTTATGGACATAGCTCTGGTTTCTCTATTTCCCTGAACATATCATTATTTAAACACCATGCATGGATTCATGTAAACCAGTGGCTTTTAGCTCTCGTTTTATATCCAAAGCCCCTGGGAACTTTAAAAAAATCTAGATTCCCAGACCTCATGCCAGATCTACTGAAAGAGAACCTCCAGGGGTATGTTCTGGGCATCTTTAAGAAAGAGCAACTTAAGGATAGTTTTCTCATTCTTCCTCCTGGAATCAGAGTATAGTCAGTATCATGGAGGGAAGCTGGCTTCACCATCTGAGCACAAAAGGCTGTTCATCACCCACTTAGACACCAACAGGTGGGCATGTCAGGAGGCCCAGGAGCTCCTGAACATGCCCTTTCTCTTCATGCACAGGCCCTTTCAGGGTCAAAATACTCTACTGAGCACCATCTTGGTTCCTTTCCTCCATACCAGACACTGCCTAAGACAGGTGACACTCCTGAGGAGAAAGGTTATGAACTCCTAAATTAGCATCTTCCAAATCTACTTATCCTGTGCAATGCCCAGTGGAAAATAGAGCTCTGTGGTTAAGTTCAGGATATGCTACTAGCACCGAACCGCTTTTAAGAGCCACTACGCTGGTGCACGTCTGTGGTTCCAGCTACTCTGGTGGCTGAGGCTGGAGGATTCTTGAGCCTAGGAAGTTCAGACTGCAGTGAGCCATGATCGTGCCACTGCACTGCAACCTGGGTGACACAGTGAGACTCTGCCTTGGGGGGGAAAAAAAAAAAAGAAACAACCAAGAGCCACTATGCACTTGGACTCTAAAAAATTCTGCAATCAAGAAATCTGTTTACTGAGCATTCCCCACCTGTATTCGACTACGGTACCCTTTTCTATTAATATCCCTATCAGTATCTGAGAAACACACTTTGCCAAATGTTGATCCTGACTATGAGCTGCTGGATATAAGGTCCAGTGTCCCCTGATGCCTTACTCCTCAAAGCAACTGGAGAAGGAGAGGAAGCAAGGCAGAGTCCAGGAACAGGAAAGACATAGTTTGGCCGAGGGGATTTAGCAGCCTGATAGTAATCAGAGAACTTGAGTGTAATTGCTTGTGTTGCTTTCTGAAAGCATCTCAGCCAGGCTGGTGGTCCAACGTCCAAATTAGCTAATGGGGACAGGAGGGCTTTACATGTTTAGAAATGAGGGCTTTTTGGATCAGCACTCAAAGATACTCCAATTTTTTTGAAAATTGCCATTTTCCTCTTATATCATGATTCTCAAACTTTAGCTTGCATTGTCTCCCCTGGAGGCTTACGAAAACACAGATTGTCAGGTTCCACTCCGGGAGTGGCTGAGGCAGCAGGTCTGGAGTGGGGTCAGAGAATTTGCATTTCTAACAAGTTCCCAGGTGATGCTGATCTGTTGGTCCGGCGACCACACTGAGGATGACTGCTTTAGGAAGTAACGAAGTGCAACAGAAGAAGGGAAGGGGATACAAGTGATAGACAAAGAGGAAACCGAATAAAAAGAAGAAAGAAAATATAAAAGAGGAGTGGGAGAGAAGACAGGGAGATAGTGAGAATGACAGGAGAACAAGGGAAAGGGGAGAGAAAAAGCTGGGAAGAGAGAGGAAAGCTAGGAAAAGAGGACCACAATAGAAGAATAATGAGTAAAAGAGAAGAAAAAGGGAGAAAAAGGAAGAAGGAGACTGAGCTGCTTGCAGACTTGCATAAGGGTTCCCAAGGTGTCAACGTTCGCATCTGGGAAAGGACCAGTGGGAGTTAAGCTTCCTGCATCTGTGGGGACACCTACCATATACACAGCGACAACTTCCGCATCCATATTGCTTGTGGATATGCCCAGGTTTCCAGTTCCCTGGCCTCAGCTTGGTTACACCAGCTGCTTTGGAAGCAAACCTGGCTCCAGTTAAAGGAGAAAGCCATGAGAAAGGAGGACAGAGTTCTCATGTCCTTATTTCCCCATCCTGACCTCCTCCCCTCCTGGGTCTTGTCAGATCCTGGATTCCCTTCTCAACTTCCCCTCTAACCCAGGACAGCCAACTGAAGCTGGGGCCAACTCTCTCTCCCCAGGGCTTCTGCTCCCAACTGCTGGCCTGCACACGTCCTCCAGCCGCCCCAAGACTCACCAAGCTCTACCTTTGGGGCTGTGCTGGTCTCCACCCCCAATGTCAGACAAACAAATGGGATCTTAGGGGTCCAAGGAAGCCCCACTGGGGGTTGCTGATAAAATTCACATGTTGTCCCTTGGGCAGTCTTCAGGGCTAGGATGCATGCATCATGAGAACCCAAAGCCACCTCCACGAGAGGAAATCCTAGTGGGTGGAGAGGAGCCAGGGCTTGGCTATGCCACCTCATTCAAAAGAGGTGCACAATGGCCCCTGGAGATGGACTCTGTTGTAGCAAGAGGTGGATAAACAGGCCGAGGAATTGTGGGCTCAGCCTGGGAATCAGACTGAGATGGCAGTACCTCTCTCCCCTGGAGGTGCAAGAAATCCTGGCTATAAATCAAGGAAATTAAATAGAGTGCAGGGCTTAGGGTCATTGCTCAAGCTCCTAATCCAGATCCCAGAGTTGCTGAAAGGATCACCACGCCCAGCAGCCCAGAAGGAGGGAAGCTCTGTTTCACAGGCTTTCCGCTCCCCAGAGCACAGTGAGGAAGCTGGACGTGGTGGGAACTTCAAGTGCGTAAGCTGCTTCACCATCCCAGGGCAGCGGAATGTGAGAGCTGGAGAGGGGCTCACAGACCATCTCCTCCTAATGTTCCCCTTTTAAAGACAGAGAAACCAAGACCAGATGAAGAAAAGAGGAATTTGTATAAAGGCACAGAGGCATTTGTTATCAGCAAAATCCACAGGCAAATAAAATCGCAGGTGGCAACTGGAAACTGTGCCAGGGAGCAATTTACAGGTGATTTGCTTTGAGAATCATGAGGTCCTGCAGAACAGTAAGTGGGGATAGAGCAAAGTTCCAGGAGGCAGGACCCATCCTGACAACAAACAAGCAAACAGCAAACAGGTGCTTTTGCCTATCATACAGCTATGCAAGCACATGCATCACTTTTTACAATTTTTCAGCTTTTATTTTAGACTCAGGGGGTATATCTGCAGATTTGTGACATGGATATCGTGCACGGTGCTGGGGTTTGGAATGCAAATGATCCCATCACCCAGGTAGTGAGCATAGTACACAGTAGGTGGGTTTTCAGCCATTTTCCTTCCCTCCCCCGTTTAGTGGTCTCCAGTGACTGTTGTTCTGATCTTTATGTCTATGTGCATTCAATGTTTAGCTCCCATTTATAAGTGAGAATATGAGGCATTTGGTTTTCAGTTCTTGTGCTGGTTTACTTAGAGTAATGGTTTCCAGCTCCATCCATGTTGCTGCAAAGGGCATGACTTTGTTCTTTTGTATGGCACGCATAACTTTTTGTAAAATTTTGTCAAACATTTAGTATAAGTGGACAAGTAACTTGGAGAGAATGAAAATCTTACTTACCATGCAGATTAAAGAATGACTGTGGGTTTCTTTAGAGCATTTATGATGTGTTAGACATGGGGCCAAGCCCTTTACTTTAGTCTTCTCACTTAATCTCCACAAATGCCAGGAGGAACTATTTTTGTTGCTGCCATTTTTCCAATAAGGAGAGTGAGGCACAGAGCAATAATTGCTCAAGATTGAAATCTAGCGTCTCTGTGTTTTTTACTTCACTCTCCAATATGAGCATTTTTCAGTAGCAGAAATTATTTTTCTATGGCATCACTTTTAAGGATTCACCATGATTTCATGGTAGAGTGGACACAGTATCTTTGAGCACACAGGGTCTGTGCTCATCTCTGTGGCAGAGTTCTGCAAACTCTTTTTCTTAAAAGGGAAGAGAATACATATTCTTCGTTGTGCTGACCCTGGGGTCCTGTTGCAAGTACTGAGCTCTGCTGCTGTGGCACATGCAAGTAGCCATAGACAGTACAGAACCCAACAAAATTTCATTTGCAAAAACAGGAGGTGAGCTGAATTTGGCGAGGGGGCTGTAGTTTGCTGCCTGCACCTTGCTATAAGGTCTCACACCTAGTAAATACTCAATGGATACAGTCATTGTTATTGATGTTATCTATCAAAATAGCTTTAACAATATATGATAATAATATACATACATCTCTGAGCCAACTTCTCCAGTACAGACACAAAATCGTGGAGAACAGTGATTCTTCAACTTTACCGTGCATGAGAATCCATGGAACTTCTTAACAATGCGGAAGTGGCCTCATCTTCAAAGAACCTGACGCAGATAATCTGAGTTACAGCCCAAGAACTGGCAAAAAAAAAAAAAAAAAGAAGAAGAAGAAGAAGAATCTGCTATTTAAAATTAGAGCCCAAGAATTAATTGGCAAAAAAAAAAAAAGAAGAAGAAGAAGAAGAAGAAAGAAGAAGAATCTGCTATTTAAAATTAGAGCCCAAGAATTGGCAAAAAAAAAAAAAAAAGAAGAAGAAGAAGAAGAAAAAGAAAGAAGAAGAATCTGTTATTTAAAAGAGCATTCCCGGGTGGCCCTGATGATGGAGAACTGGGGTAAGCATGCTTACAAAAAACACTAAGCGTTTGTTTAGATGAATCATGGACTGAAAAGCAATGAAAGACGTCATGGGAAAGGCTGGCAGGAAACTCATGAGTAGGGAGGAGCCAAGTCATGTCCCTGGCAGGACAGTCCTTCAACCACTTTAGGGTGTCCCTGGAAGGGACAGTGACTAGATAGGCATGGTGGAGGGTTGAGAACAGCAGATCTCACTGGGAAAGCATCTACTATGTGCCAGGTGGTTCCCTTGGGTTAACTCAATTCTTTCAACAACTCTTACATCTGTCCGCTCCCCATCAGAATGCAGCAGGGAGGAGCAGAGCTTGCCTACCAATGGGCAGGATGCTGGTGTCAGGGTTTGTGTTCTTGCCACTTCTTCGCAGAACCCGCACGAAGATCTGGGAGTTTGGGGCATGGAAAAACTGGGACACAGAGGGTGAACTGGGCTCAGAGTGGAGAAGGGACCCATGGGTGTTCAAGGCCTCAAGACCCAAATAGGTCTGGAGGAAAAGAGCCTGGCTTTCCAGCCAGCTCTTGATCATGTTGACTGGCTGATTTCTCAAGAGTCCCAAGGGGAAGTTCTCAGATTTCCAATTCTAAGCAAGGGAATAATGGTTCTTAGTATCAAGGTCACATGACCCACTCTGCAGCACACCTGTATCAGGATCCAGAGCCCGGTGCCTGAGTTCTTGCTGTGGTTTGGCAAAGAGATTCCTGCTACTTCAATTTTCACTGAATGGCCACCCCTGAGCATGCAGACGAGGCTTGATAAATTATAGCTGAATTCCCCTGGTGCCCAAATCTTTTTTTTTCCTCATTTACAGTGTTTTAGCACTGACAGTAATAAAAGCAAAAATTGTCACAGGTAGACACTTTCTCCATTGAAAATGATTTAATCTTCCCAGCATTCCTGTGGTAATCATGTGAGAATTAATGCATATTTCACGGAAATTTCACATCTATCAAATGTTATACTCATTTTAGAGATGTGGAAATCAAGGCTCAGGAAGACTATATGATGTTTTTCCTCAAATTGTAAAGTTATAAGTAGAGGAGGCAGGATGTTAATGATACATTTAACCACCGTGACATGAGCCTTTTTAGTTTCAAAACACTCACTCATGTATGATTTCGTTTGCACCTTACTTACAGCAACCTGTGGCTCGTTCAATGGTAAAGTCCTGGTTCTCAAAAGTGATTTCCAGACCAGCAGCATCCACAGCGCTTGAACTTGTTCAAAATGCAAATTTATCGGGCTCACTGCTAGACCCAATGACTCAGAAATTTGCAGAAAGGGAGATTCAGAAATCTGCATTTTAACAAGCCCTCCAGGCTATTGTGATACAAAGTCACATTTGAGAAAGAGAGTGTAAGGAATTCTTTTTATAGATGAGGAAACAAACGGACAGAGAGGTCAAGCAGCCTGTCCAAGGTTGCAGAGGCAGTGGTTGTGGAGCTGGGCCTTAACCCCATTGTTTATGTTTTCTAATGAGAGAGACACCTGGGAGAAGCATTAAAATGCAGTTTCCCTTGTCCTCTCTAGACCGACTGACTCAAGATCTCCAGGGCTAGGGCCCCAACTTTGTCTTTCAGCAAACTTCCAGGTGAGTCTAGAGTTTTAGAATTCTTCCATAGTTCCTGTTGGACTATACTCGTGTAGTTATTTTCTCTTCCCACTGTCCAGTTCCCTTCTTTTCTTTCTCCCACATCCCTTCATTTTTTCCCCTTCTCCTATACTTGGGGCCTCTCTCCAAAACTAGCTAGTTGTTCATAACTGGTTTGTTGCAGAGAAACTAGAAGAAACCCAGGGCACCATGTCTTATACCTCTCCGTTTTTAAGCTGCTTAATAAAAAGTAATTAAAAGTCATCCACAAATATGTTTGTTGTTAGAATTTCAAACAGTATAGAATTTTAGAGATTTTTAGAGAGTAAAAGCTGTTTTTCTTATGATCCTTCCCAAAACCAGGCCACCCCCAATTACTGTTAATAGTTTAGCGTGTAACGTTCCAGACATCTAAATGTTTTATTCAAATAAATATATGCAGATACACACTCAGAGGATAATTCAAAACAGAAATGGAACTACACTATTCCTATTATACTGTGACGTGGCTCACTTAATAGATATTTTATACATTCCTTTGTGTGATTTTGTTTGTTTTTTATTTATTTATCTTTTTTAAATTTTACTTTAAGTTCTGGGATACATGTGCAGAACATGCAAGTTTGTTACATAGGTATACACGTGCCATGGTGGTTTGCTGCACCCATCAACCCATCATCTAGGTTTTTAAGTCCCGCATGCATTAGGTATTTGTCCTAATGCTCTCCCTCCCCTAGCCCCCCATCCCCTGACAGGCCCCCGTGTGTGATGTTCCCTTCCCTGTGTCCAGGTGTTCTCATTGTTTAACTCCCACTTATGAGTGAGAACATGCAGTGTTTGCTTTTTTGTTCCTGTATTAGTTTGCTGAGAACGATGGCTTCCCTGCAAAGGACATGAACCCATTCTTTGTTATGGCTGCATAATATTCCACGGTGTATATGATGTGCCACATTTTCTTTATCCAGTCTATCATTAATAGGCATTTGGGTTGATTCCAAGTCTTTGCTATTGTGAACAGTGGCTCAATAAACATATGTGTGCATGTGTCTTTATAGTAGAATGATTTATAATCCTTTGGGTATATAATACAAATAAATATAGCATATTCTTGCTAATGGTTATAGAGTATACCACTTTTGAAAGTATATGAATGAGTTGAATTAGTCACGAATAGATGGTCATTTTTGTAGCTTCCTATTTTTCACTATTGTAAACAGCATGACTCTAAATATGTGCTTGTACATATGCTTTTGTTTGTTTGCTTGTTTTAAGACAGGGTCTCACTCACTCTATCATCCAGGTTGGAGTGCAGTGGTACAACCTTGGCTCACTGTAACCTCTGCCTCCTCGGTTCAAGTGATTCTCCTGCCTCAGCCTCCAGAATAGCTGACATTACAGGTGTATGCCACCACACCTGGATAATTTTTGTATTTTTAGTAAAGATGGGGTTTCACCATGTCGGCCAGGCTGGTCTCAAACCCCTGACTCCATGTGATACCCCCACTTCGGCCTCCCGAAGTGCTGGTATTACAGGCATGTGCCACCACACCCGGCCCATATGCTTTTTTGAATCTGTGTAGTCTGAAAGGTGAATTGCTTTGGAGAGAAAATACTGGGATTCAACCTTCTGTCCACTTGGCAATTTTCTTCCATTCTTTTCCAGTCAGAGTTTTCTATGCCTGGGAGGGTAATTGACACAGAATGACAGCTACTATTTTCACTGCTGCTTTTCCTTTTTACCTGCTTCTGGGGAGTAAGGGAGAGTTGAAAACTAAAATGGATGTACTCTCTTGCCAAAGTGGGAAGATTGTCATGAAGGCCAGCTCAAGCTTCAAGACAAAAGCTACTAATAGTGCTCTTGACATCATTCTTAGAGAGAAAGAAGATGCGCTTACTGATTGAAAAACTTGGCAGTTTTTAGCAACAAGGAAAGTTGGTGAATTTTCCCAGGTTAAGTGTGAAACATGACAGAGCTTGGGTGAGCTGCTCTGACTCCTTA
The DNA here is from genome assembly GCF_029281585.2 of Gorilla gorilla gorilla. Lineage (NCBI taxonomy): Eukaryota > Metazoa > Chordata > Mammalia > Primates > Hominidae > Gorilla > Gorilla gorilla. Next base: position 130,739,239 of record NC_073234.2, read on the forward strand.
TTCATTGTTGCTATTTTCTTTTTTTTTTCTTTTTTTAAATTATACTTTAAGTTCTGGGATACATGTGCAAAACATGCAGGTTTGTTACATAGGTATACACGTGCCTTGGTGGTTTGCTGAACTCACATCTGAACCGGTCATCTACTCATTGTTGCTATTTTCTATGAAGCCCCAACCCCCTGTGATTTCAGTATAAACACCATACAGCCACCCACACCCCACCGGCTCCCTATGACTCAGTCACATACTCATCCCCGAGTCATTAGAGAATGGAAATCATGAGCAAGATCTGGCTTACACCCAGGGAGTGACAAAGCATGTCCAGAAAATCAGGGATTCCCCTTCTGCCAAGGAGGAGCGAGTGGAGACAGCCAATTCTCCATGGTCAGGAGGGGGATGTTTCAAAACTCCAGGCCTCTGAGGTTGGCAGAACTGCATGTTGTTTTGGGAAACTGTGCATTGCAGCAATTGTGAGAGAACAGAACTGTCTTCGAGGCAAGAGAAATAACAGAGCTGAAATAGACCATGCAGTAATGGTGAACTGTAATCTCAGGTCTCATTGGTGCCATGCTCTTAATTATAAATAGTATTTGAAACCCATTTTTCTCCCTCTTTAATGATAACAACTAAGTTTGTTAAGTAGTTACTCTGTTTTAGGCACTGTCCTAGGGAATTAGAATACTATAAGTATTTTGGACAACAATTTGATCCTCAGGACAACCCTTTTGATAGGATTATTGTGATCTTCACTGAAAATTGAAGAAACTGAGCCTCAGAGGCTAGACAAGGACTTTGTTACACAGTTAAGAGAGTGTGAATCCCAGGCTTTGTGAAAGATTAAAATAAGCACAAAATAAAAGGTTCCAATGCATGTTACAAATCATTACTGAAAAAGAGCAAATGCATTTAACCTCAAAGTTAGCTCGCAGTTTCTGAACATCAAGAATCTGGAAGCAGCTTAACTGCATGGTTCTGCTTCAGAGTCTCTCATGACATGGCAGTCAAGTAGTCAGATGGGCTGTCATCTCATTTGAAGGCTTGACTGGGGGAAATTCATTTCAATGCTTATTCATGTGGCTGTTGGCAGGAAGTCTCAGATTCTCACTATGTAGGTCTCTCTTCAGGGCTGCTCCCAAAATAGCTCCCCCCACCTGCCCCCCGCCCCGCCGTGATCAGTTGAAAGACAGAGAGGAGAGAAGAGAGCAGGGAGGAGGGAGAAGGGAGGAAGGAAAAAGGAGAGCAGGAAAGGGGGGGATGGGGGAGAGATAATATACCTGCAATTTCTTTTGTTATCTAATCTCAGAGGTGAAACACCATCACTTCTGCTGTATGCCATTGGTGAGACCAACCGTGGTATAATGTGGGAGGGAACTACACAAGGATAGGACTATTAGAAGCTGGTTACCATAAGAATACATCTCTCAGCTAGAAAATCTTTGTGGTCTTCATGTGAAACAACACACCGAGGACCTAGTATCCTTTATTTTTTCTCTCCATCCATCACTCGGACCAATGTCAAATATATACAATTGGAGGGAACATTTCTTGCCAAAGAATGAGGAGCTTCTATGTTGATTCTGCACGGGAATATCACCCGATAAACTTTGTTCCTGTCAACTCAGTCTCCTCAACAAATAGGCAGGTGGCATTGTCTTCCCTTTTACCACCTTGAATCAAGGATGCTGGTTATTCTAACTCCAATTCCATCTCAAAAGTTAATTCTCTACCTTGCTCTGCCCTCTTTGTGATACACGCAGACTATGAAACTCATGTTCCCTTACCCCTGGCTTTCAGTTGGGTTTGACCAATGATAAACACCAGCAGAAGACTGAGGGTGGCGAGAGAGAGAGAGCTTGGGTATCAATGCCTCTACTCCCTCTCTGCTTCTGTATTATATATCTGAAAGGGTTTGTGGCTCCCCATGTCTACACCACTCACTAGGTGACCTCACCTCCATGGCTCCAGCTTTCACTGGACCCCAAGGGTCGTTTTCCTCCCACTGCCCCTTGTGTTCCAGGGTTGGTGACAACTTCCTGCTGTTAGAAGTCCCTGATGGTGCTTCATCATCCATTTCTGGTTCTCCTAACTCAGCTCACAATTCTGTAAATAGCCCTTATGGAAATGTCTCTCAGTTAAACAGCTGAACGCATTTTTTTTTTTTTTCTGCTGGGATCCTGGCTCCATAGACAATGAAATGGGCTCTGACTCCCACACCTTTGTTTCTTCACACTTCAAGACGATCCTTTAAACATGTGTAAGTGTACAGAAGGGCATAAGGCTCACTTTCGTAAACATGGGATTTGAGAAATCCCTCGAGACATATTATGGGGTATGAGGATTCACATGGCCCCGACCACCACATCAACCTCGGAGAACCTTTTTGAATCATCAAAAGTTTTATGCATTTTAAATGTGGAATGCATGAACGTGGGCTTTAAGAGGATTTCCAGTGGATGATTACCTAGGACACTGAAATGTGAGGAGCTTGTTGGCAGGAGGTCTCTTCCTCATCCCCCAAATCCCACCTCCCTACCAAAACCAATCACAGCTTGCAATTTGAGTTATGTAACACTGTGTATGGCCTCCTCTTTATTATAATTTCCTCATAGGAATCTTTATTGTTTTTTCTTTCTGAGGAAAGAAGGTAGAGGAAACCTAAGTTTAAGAACATCCCTTCCTTAGACGAATAAAATGTAGTAGTCTTCTATTACTGATCATGTCTAAGAGAAAAGAAAAATAGCAAAGCTGGCAATGATTTTGCAAATCACTCCCTCTTACATTCATTCATCCATTCACTTATTCATTCCGAGATCTGTACCTTGTGTTAGGGAGGTTCTGAGGGTGCACAAATAAATCTGATGGGGTATCTTCCCTCAAGGAGCCCACAGTTAAGAGAAATTAAGCAGACAAGAGCAAAACAGTCAAAGTAAAGAAGAGCTTTGTGTCATTGTATTTGTTTGTTTGTTTTTTAAATCTAGACTTTCTCTCTTTTCCTCTACCACACAAGGTCAAACTGAGGGCGCATTCTTCCACGTGCTGTGTTCCATAAGAGTAGATTAAATAATTAGGATGATTTTGTTCATATTTAAGAAGCCATTTCTCAGGCGGGCTTTATGGAGGAGGGGTGGAGAATGAGGGCACAAAAACCCGGGAGAAAACCATTCTAATTAAACCATACCTCCAAGCTAAAGGAAATCTCTATTTTTTTTAATTTTTTTTATTAAATAAGCAAACAAAATCCTCTCACTTCCCCTCTTTGGTGAATCCTTGCTTCACGGCGGTTCCTGAAGTTACAACAGTACATGGGACCATTAGTCCAATCACCACCTATCAACTCAAGCTGGAGGAAGACAAATGAAGCTTTCTCCCTTTTTCCCTACACAACTTTAACACCACAATTACAGATGTACACATCAAGGTAGGAAGATTGTTGTTGTTGTTGCTTGTTGTTTGTATTTTGATAGAACTTCTTTTATCTTTTGTTCTTGGAATCTAAAAGATCTAAGGGAGTTGACCTGGAAAGATATTTATACTTTATTGGAGAATGGGAAAAGTTGTTTACTGAAAGATATATACAGTTTCATCTCACTTTTATGGGCATATAAGTGCATGCCTGTGTGTGTCTGGGTGTATATATAATACTTGAGAATGTACAGAAAATGTGGATGAATATAAATTAAAAGGTAGTTTTCGTTTTAGGTAACAAAATTGCAGATCATTGTTATTTTTCTCTTTGTGTTTATATGTTTTTTTCAAATTTTTAACCTTTTAATATTGCTACCACTTATGGAATACTTGCTATGTGTTTTCATAAGTGCTGTTTACATCCATTACCTCATATAATCCTTTCAGATACCCCACGGAGAGGGGTCCTATTACTGTTCCCATTATGCAGATCAAAAAAGTGAAGTCCAGAAAGATTAAGACTCTTGTGTAAGGTCACAAAACTCATAAGTTGTAAGTTTAAGATTGGATCGGCCGGGTTCTGTGGCTCACGCCTGTAATCCCAGCATCTTGGGAAGCCAAGGCGGGCAGATCACGAGGTCGGGAGACCGAGACCATCCTGGTCAACGTGGTGAAACCCCATTCCTCCTAAAAATACAAAAATTAGCCAGGTGTGGTGGCGCGGGCGTATAGTCCCAGCTACTTGTAAGGCTGAGGTAGGAGAATCACTTGAACCTGGGAGGCAGAGGTTGCAGTGAGCCGAGATTGAGTCACTGCACTCCAGCCTAGTGACAGAGCAAGACTCCATCTCAAAAAAAAAAAGGGGGGGGGGATTGTGTTTTTCATGTGAAGATATTTTTTAAAACATTATCTAGAGAAAGAACTATGGAATTAATTCCTAAGAAACCAATTTAGAGAGTTAAAGGGAAGGGCAAAACTCACACTCATTTGAAAACTCCCTACCACATTTTCTAGAAGCCAAGTTGTTTGGCTAAAGCTCCAGATATTGGTGTGGTTAAAATGAAGTGAGAAAAGAGCAGACCAGCAAAGAGCACGATGCCATTTTTCTAAGAGAGAGAGTGTTATATTTTCATCTAAGATGATTTTCATTATAAGATTCAATATTGATTTGATGTCCTCTTTTATTTAGAGGGGTATGAGATGAGTGGTGTGAAATATTAAATATATGTACCTATCCTTTATTTTAAGATGTGTCCTGATCTCAGACATCAGGAGAGCATGTGTGTACCTTAGAATCAAGGAATACTCGTGGCAGATAATCTTTGCAGAAATAAGGACCAAAGTCCGGGCATGGTGGCTCAGGCCTGTAATCTCAGCACTTTAGGAGGCCGAGGTAGGTGGATTACTTGAGGTCATTCGAGACCAGCCTGGCCAACATGGTGAAACCACGTCTTTACTAATAATATATAAATTTGCTGGGCGTGTTGGTGGGCACCTGAAATCCCAGCTACTCGGGAGGCTGAAGAATTGCTTGAACTCGGGAGGTGGAGGTTGCAGTGAGCCAAGATTGCACCATTTCACTCTAACCTGGGCGACAGAGTGAGATTCTATCAAGAAGAAAGAACGAAAGAAAGAAAGAAAGAAAGAAAGAAAGAAAGAAAGAAAGAAAGAAAGAAAGAAAGAAAGAAAGTAGGTAGGTAGGAAGGAAAGAAAGAAAGGAAGGAAGGGAAGGAAGGAAAGAAGGAGGGAGGGAGGGAGGGAAGGAAGGAAGAAAAGAATGGAGGGAGGGAGAAAGGGAGGGAAGGTAGGAGGGAAGGAAGGAAGGAAGGAAAGAAAGAAAGAAAGGAAGGAAGGGAAGGAAGGAAAGAAGGAGGGAAGGAGGGAGGGAGGGAAGGAAGGAAGGAAGGAAGGAAGGAGGGAAGGAAGGAAGGAGCAAAATATTCCAAGGAACAAAATATTCCTTATTATCTCTGCATTTCCCATGTTTTCTACATTGAATCCTTATCACTTTTGTCATAATTAAAAGTTTATTTTAAAGACAAAGTAATTGCACTCAAAAACATCTTTCTGCATTATACCCCATCTCTCATTATACCCCTTTTCTTTGTACGAACCCACAGGGGCAGAGATCTGTAGACCTCTCTGTTCCTAGAAGGGTTAAGCTATGTTTCTGGAGACCACTAGTATTTGACCTACAGCTGACCCATTTTACAGATGAGAAAAAGAAGAATCAAGTCAAATACAAGTTAGAATTCTCAGCCCCTATATTTTAGCAAGGGTCTTTTTGTTGTCTAACAACCTACTTTATAACCCCAAGAGGGTGGTGGATAGAAAGAGAGATATGAAAGGGAAAATCTCATAGAACACCCCAAACAAAAGCAAAGTAGAGAAAAACCTCTTGGAAGGTGATACTAGCTACAATGTTGCTGGAGTAAATATCCAGGGCCAGTCACTTGGAGACCTTTACTCTCCTAATGTAACTCAGTTCTATTCACTTTTCACGTTTGAGTGTCTTCCTCATTTCCTCACCTGTATATCTTCCTTGCCCCTTATAGCACCTCCTTCTTTCCATCTTCAAGTTACCATGGTTCCTCTGGCCTTAGCTTTGCCCCACACAATCTCTCTGTACAACCTTTTAGCTCCCAAACTTCCCTGTCACCTCCACTCAGTGTCCTCCCAGCTAACTTACAGAAAGAGAGAGAATTACATTGGCCTGTTCACCTTCATCTGTGCCAAGTAACACCACCGGTGACAGCTCAGCTGAAAGGCAATCTATAAAAGACTTCCACTGAGTCCATGGTGATCCTTATTTCCTTGTATATTGACACCATTCATGCATTTATGGGATCATTCATTTATTCATTCAACAACTATGTATTGAGCACCAACTCTCTGGTAGTTCTAAGCACTGGGAATATAACAGTAGACAAAACAGGCAACAGTGACACAGTGTGTGTAGGGGGGTCAGGCATTAAATATGATATGTATGTAAATTACATAGTGTATTTGATAGGAATAAACAAGGCAGAGTGAAGTGGAGGGGGAGGTATTAGGGAGGTTATGATTTTAAATAAGATGGCCAGAATAGGCCTCCCCAAGGTGACATTTGAACAACAATTGGGGGTAAGGGAGTATTCCGTGACGCCATCTTGAGAAGGAGTTTCAGGCAGAGGAGGCAGTGAGTGCAAAGGTCCTGAGGTGGCAATCATGCCTGGTATGTTTGAGGAGCATTATGGGAAGTCTGTGCCTCTGGAGGAGCGTGAGGAAAAGAACTGTGCAGGAGATGAAATCAGATACCCCCCAGCATGTGGAGGGTAGGTGGCCAGGTAGAGCCTGTGGGTCATTGTAAGCAATTATTTGGGTTTTCCCCTCCTTAGTCTAATGAAAAAGAATATTTCACCAAAGCACTTTAAGAGCCCCTCTTTGCACATGTGTGGAGGTGTTAAAAACAGAAAAAGGCTACAACAACTTTTCTTTGGGGGAAGAAAAGCTAAAATCATTACGCAGATAAAGTGCATAGAAAGTCCCAGTTGTGGTGCTGGCACGTGTACACACACATATACACATGTATGCGTGCCTGCTCTCTCTCTCTCTCACACACGCACACACACACTGTCCTCCCCGAGAAGTAGGGGTGATATAAATAGAGACATGGCGACGGCGAAGGTGGCAGCCTGGAGCCTTGGGCTGAGGTCGGATGAAGCCGCGGCACTAACGCTAATGAATTCTGATGATTTGGAGCGGTCATTAAACTAATAAGCCCATCTCCAAATTAGCACAGCGGTTGCAGCCAGCGAACATTTAATCAGGCCACCTTCATTATTTTAGACATGGCACACTTGGCGAAAGTGGCTGTAGGAGACGAGACTGGGGACCCTCATCTGATAATTTTATCACTTGCCTGCCAGAGCGTGAAGGAATCAGCGTGATGAAGTTGCCCTGTTGGTTTCTTTCCCTGCCAGAAGGGAATGCCAGGGAAAAGCAAGCCTTCGTCTCCTCTATAATTACATGATCCCCATCTTTTTAAAAAATGTCTTGTGATACATTCATGATTTCCGATTTTGAATGTATTCTTAGAGTTTTGCTATTGGTGTCTATCTTCTAAAGAGCTTCTGTGCTTCAATTCCTCCCATTCTCTCTCCACCTCCCTCTCCTACCAAAGATTGATCCAACCCCTGGCCCAGCAACCCCACCCTTGCAAACCTCAGCTCAGACAAGGCCATGCATGAGGAAGGAGGGTGGTGGGTGCCCATGGAGATTTTCAATTCCTCTCTTGAAATTTCTAGCCACACTCTCTTTTACATATGCCCTAGCATTCCCTGAAATGCCACCTTTTCTGGGCCAGTTTGTAATCTCTGTGGCCTGGTCAAAGATGAGGGTGACCAACTCACCTTGGGTTTCCTGGGACTTTTAGCACTGAAAGTCCCATGTCCTAGGAATTCCTTAGTCCCTGGCAAACTGGGACTGCTTGTCCCCGTGTCAGAGATTCAGCATCATTTCCTTCTCATAGTGGGCTTCAGTTTTTTGAGTGTAGTTTGGGTTTATGTGGTTGTTATTAATAAAGGATGAAATGCTGTTTCCCATAAGCAGCTCTCCCTCTCTCTCTTTCTCTCTCTCTCTTCCCCTATATTTCTTCTCTCTGATTCTGTCTCAATTTCTTCCTCTCATTAGGAAGATTAGATGAGTTAACGCTCCATGCATGGGAAAGTTCTGTAAAGATAATTGCATCCAACCCCTTGATTTTAAAAACAACTCAAAATCGACATCACAGAGTGCATGGGGCGGGGCTTTCCCAGCCGGGAGGAGCTGCATGTGGAAACTGAGGCTTAGAGAGTTAAATACCGCACTCAGGATGCCGCAGGTTCATCCTCGGTGGTCCCTTGCTTCATCCCCAGGCCTGCCTGACTCCAAACACTGCCCTGGTAGGCACTGTCTTCTATGGCCTTAGGGAGCCACTTAACTTCAGTTTCTCCATAATACAAAAAGATAAATAATCCCTGCATTTTCTTCCTCACAGGAAGATTTAGGGTGGAATGAACAAACATACTATAGATGGTTCTCTCCAGGAAAAGCAAGTGGTGAACAGTCTAATCATCACTGTGTTTACCCAGGTCCTTTCCCTGGGGTATTCACTTTTCTCTGCCTTAGATAGAAAAAGAAAGAGTGTGTGTGTGTGTGTGTGTGTGTGTGTTTTGCGTGTGTGTGTGTGTGTGTGTGTTTATTAGCTACTGCTGAACAATTTCTCCATAGTTCTCAGAGAAAGTGGCCCTCTGTAGGCATAAGAGGGATAGAACATTGATCCTACAAAAGCATGCAAAGCTAACAGCTGTTCTTACCTTTACAAACACTTCTTTCAGGCCTGGGGAGGCCTCCTGGTTGGAGGATCAGGGAATTAGGCCATGAAGCTGCAGAAACAGGGCAGAAGAAGAATTAAGTAAATAAACATGCCATTTGAAGGTGATTAAGTGGTTGACAGGAACCTCATCGTGGGTGGGTTAATTGATCAATATTTACTGAATCCTTACATTAGAGGCCATCCTGAGTCTTTAGAAGATGTCGTTCTTGCTGCAGAGGTAATGGAAAAGATCTTTAGAAAGCCAAGACTCCAGTCCCGGCATTTGGCAATCTATACCCTTTCTGAAATGATAATGCCCACGATCATTTATTGAGCATTTACTAGGACCCATGATGTACATTACTGAATGTGCATTATTGGTAAATATATATAATAGATAAATATACATAATATATTTTATTTTAAAATATGCATCATGAAGTGTATGTTATTTTTACTGGATTCTCACTGTAATCTCTATGAGAAAACTGAGACTCAGAGAAGCTAAGTGACTTACCTGCTGGAATGCAGGCTTCTGCGTACACTTCTCAACTTCCACGGATTCTGCCTCCCTTCGCCTGAGTATCATTCCAGATAGGCTAGAGCAGAACTCTGGGATTCTTATTATGTGCACAGATCACCTGAGGCCCCTTATGAAAATGCAGCTCCTAGATCTGGGTGCAGTGGCCCATGCCTGTAATCCCAGCACTTTGGGAGGCTGAGGTGGGTGGATCGTTTGAGGTCAGGAGTTCAAGACCAGACAGGCCAATATGGTGAAATCCTGTCTCTACTAAAAAATACAAAAATTGGCTGGGCATGGTGGTGCAGCCCTGTAGTCCCAGCTACTCAGGAGGCTGAGGCATGAGAATCGCTTGAACCCAACAGGCGGAGGCTGCAGTGAGCTGAGATCTCACCACTGCACTCCAGCCTGGGTGACAGAGTGAGACTCTGTCTCAAAAAAACAAAAACAAAAACAAAAACAAAAACAAACAAAACAAAAAAAATGCAGTCCCTGATTCAGCAGGTCTGAAAGAAGGGTCCAAAATCCTGAATTTCTAACAAACCCCCAGATGAGGCTGATGCAGCCAGTCTGCAGGTCACTCTTTGAGTGTCAAGGGGCTAGGATTTGTGGCAGTAACAAACGTCCCCCAAATCTTGATGGATTGAAATAACAAGGGCTCATTTCTTGTGCATGCTACATGTTCATCACAGGCTGGCTGAGGGCTCTGCTCCATGCCATCCTCACTTTAAGAATAAGGATAATGGAGGAACTATCATTTGGAATACTGCCATTCTCAAGAGCAGAGGAAAAAAGTTCTCTGGTGGATCTCACACTGGCATTAAATGCCCATCAAGAAGTTCACAACTCATTGGCTAGATTTAATCACATGACCCTAATTAACTGCAAGGAGATCTGAGATTGTCTATTACATTTGGGAAAGATGAAGAGCCAGAAATATTTGATAAGCATCCGTAAAACCATCACAGCCTCCTACAAGTAAATCCAACAAGTGTTTACCAAGCACTGATTAAACAACCAACACTATGGGTGATATTCAAAAAACTCTTTGCTCCCTTTCTTGTGAACCCTGGCTACTTCAACAATAAAAAGGAAAAAATCTGAATGACAGTTCGAATTACATGCACACCAAAGGCACATCAAAAGTTTTGCAACTTTAAAATATGCAGTGACTACAAAGGGTCTTTTTGACTTATGCAAAATTTGAATTGCACAAGACTTTCCAAAATAAAAACTCTTGCATAAGCTGGGAGTGACTGTGTTTTAAATGGAGATCACTCTGTACGCACATTTTTGCATACTGTCTTTTTTTCTTATCATTTCTATATCTTGGATTTTATAGATGACATCATTTTCTCAGGCTGTAATATTCTATGATGTATTTAACCAGTCTTTTTTGTTGAATATTCAGGTTCTAATTTTTTTGGACATTATATTTTTTTCTTCTTTAAGAACACAGTACATCATTAACTCTAGTCACTCAGTTGTAAAGCTGATCTTCTGAATTTATTCCTGTTATCTAATTGAAATTTTGTGTCCTTTGGCAAACATCTCCCCAACAACCACACCCCCTCCACCAGCCCCTGAAAACCAGCATTCTACTTTCTGTTTATATGGGTTAAATGTTTTTAGATTCCACATATAAATGAGAGATCATGCAATATTTGTCTTTCTGTGGCTGGCTTATTTCACTTAGCATAATGTCCTCCAGTTTCTTGCACATTGCCACAAATGGCAGGATTTTTAAAATAAAGCTGAATATTATTCCACAGTGTATATCTACCACATTTTCTTCATCTATATGTTGTTCTGTTAGTGGACATAGGTTGCTTTCATAACTTGGCTGTTGTGACTAATGCTGCCACGAACATGGAAGATGGGAGTTCAGCTATCTCTCTGACATGCTGATTTCACTTCCTTTGGATGTATAACCAGTAGTGAGATTTCTGGATCATATGGTAGCTCTATTTTTTTTTTTTTTTTTTTTTTTTTTTTTTTTTGAGACGGAGTTTTGCTCTTGTTGCCCAGGCTGGAGTGCAATGGCGTGATCTCAGCTTGCAACCTCCACCTCCTGGGTTCAAGCGATTCTCCTGCCTCAGCCTCCCAAGTAGCTGGGATTACAGGCATGCGCTACCATGCCCGGCTAATTTTGTATTTTTAGTAGAGACGGGGATTCACCATGTTGGTCAGGCTGGTCTTGAACTCCCGACCTCAGGTGATATGTCCACCTCGGCCTCCCAAAGTGCTGGGATTACAGGCGTGAGCCGCCACGCCCGGCCTCTATTTTTAATTTTTTGAGGAACCTCCACACTGTTTTCCATAAAGGTCATACCAACTCTGCTATTATTTGCAACAATGAATTAGCTGATGGCAAAATATTTCTGCATATTTATTTCTTTAGAAAAAAACACTAAAAGTAGAATCATCCAGTTAAGAAAAATGAATGCTTTTAAGAGTTTTGCTATGCAGTGTCAAAATGCTACCCTAGAGCTTATACCAATTCAGATTCCCATCAGCATTCTATGAATGTCCATTTCATCACACACTCACAAGCATGGTAAGTAGGTTTTAATCACAAATTTGAGAGTAAAATATGTTATTGCAATTATGGCTTGTGTTTCTCTGGTAACTAATGTGTGTGAATATATATAGTTTTAAATATTCATTAGCAAAATTTTCATTCTCTTTCACTTATTAGTTTATGTCCCAGTTCCATTTTATTTTCCTTTGGGGTTTTAGAATTTTGCTTATTCTATGACTGCTTTATGTAAAAGAGCACTTAACCCTTTGTTGAATATATATGTAGCTAAAATTATTTCCAGTACATCTCTTGCCTTTTAGTTGTCTTTTTAAAAATAAATAAATAAATAAATGATTTGGTGTAAGTGCTAAGGGAACAATTTGACAATATGTATTGAAAGCTTTTAAAACTTAATACTCCTTGAATAAGCAATTCCACTTATGGAAATTTTTCCTAAGGAAATCCAAATGAATCTGCCAAAATATTCAGGTACCTGATTAATCATTGTAGTGCTGCAAATGATAACAAAATGAGGTCTTTATTTAGTGAGACCTACCCATTCTTTCTTTCCTTGTGTTTCCTTTTTATTGTTTATATCAGTGTTATACTAAGAGACATAAAGATGATGTCATTTTACTATTCTTTGAAGTTTTCTTTTTTGCTTAATTAAAAATGGATAGATAGATAAAACAAACATGGATAGCTATATGATAGTAGATGATAGGTAGGTAGACAGATTAGATTAGATAGATATAGATAGATACACAGATAATAGGTGGGGTGAATGGATGGGTAGATTATCATATATATAATTATGTATATAAATACTGTGTATATAGATACACAGATACATATATGTATGCATGTATGTATACACACACACAGAGGGAGAGACAGAAAGGGGGAGAGAGAGAGACAGAGACAGAAACAGAGTCAGAGAGAGACAGAGAGAGAGAAAGAGAGAGCGAGAGAGATCCACTGGTTCCCTATATTGAATGTACATCAGGATCACATGCAGAGCTTTAGTAACTTACACAAGTCTGGGCTCTTCCTCCAGAAAGAATGATTCAGTGGGGTTGGGTGGGGCCCAGGCATGGAGGAAAGAGCGTGAGCAGTGGTACTAGGAACAGAAGCCAAGAATCAGAGAAAAAACAAGGGGGCAGCTGAGTCACCTCCAAAGCAGAGAGCTAGAGTTCAGAATGAGCAAGCTCCTGCCTAACTGAAAGTAAAATCCACACTCCGCCCAACGGCACTGAGGCTGCATTCCCACCCAGCCCTGGAGCATTGCTCAGAGCCCACCTTGTCCCAAGCTCCCCAGCCTCAACCCACCCAGTTCCCCTGGCTTTTGTTTCTGTTTCCCCAAAATGCCAAGCTGGTTCCTGTCCCAGGATCTTTGTTCCTGAGCTTCTCTCTGCCTGAGACATGGCTGTTTCTCATTATTTATTTAACAAAGTACAAAAGGCACATCCTCAGGGGCACCCTTCCTGGACCCTTTCTTTCAAACACCACCCCAGTTCCTCGTAACCAGGTACTTCCTGCCTCCTGACCACATCTTGGGGCTCTCTCCTCCATCCCTCTCCATGGCTCAGTTCTCTCCATCTCTTTCTCACCTAACCAGGGTGCCCGCTCACCTCTTCAGCTTCTGCTGTGGGTTGTCAGTAATTCAAGTCCATCAGGCTCATCTCCGGAAAGCACAATGGGGATGGTGTCACATCATCTTCCAAGTATGACTTTCAGTTTCTCTTCACCTATCGATGTGCTATTATGCCAAAAGCCTGTCTGCTGTCTTGCTCTCTCTGCCTTCAGTTGTATTGCCAAATGTGCCTTTTATTACCCTATCCTTGGTGTATGCCATTCTGGAGTGCAAGTAGGAAATACTGCACCCCGTATATGAATTGTTCCACTGATCCCTTGAAAACCTAGAGTGAGAATATATTTAATGAGGACCTACCATGTTCTAGGTATTGTGAAGGGCAATGAAGATTAAGATGCTCTTCTCCCATTAGTCAAGGATCTTTCAGGCACTCTTCAGTTTGCCACAGTCCCGGCGACTCCTTATCGTTCCCCTTAGTCTGCTTTACACATTTCTCACTCGCCATGTTCCTGTCGCCATTTGAGATTCTAATATTTGTTGTTGAAATTGTTAAGAAGTTTACAGCAGGTTTTAAGCAGAGATGTGACAGGGATCTGTTTTGTTATTTATAGGGGACATAGACATGTAAACACAATTCCAGTTCTGTAAATGTCATTAATCATGTACTATTTGTTGAGCACCTTCTATGTGCCTGGCCTGTTGAAATCCTGGGCACTGTTTTAGGTGCTATGACAACAGTAAGGCAGAATGCCTTAAGAATGTACCAGAGGATCCCTTTACTCACTTTGAGGATTCAGATGGATTTCCTGATGGAAGATGGTGACTAAAAGAGCGAAAGAGTCTGCAAGGGATAAAATGCTCCAGGCAGAAGAAATAGAAAATGCAAAGCTCAGGGTTAAGAACATGGGGAGTTTGAGGAGGTAAGAGCAGTTCACTAGGCAATGCAGGGGGTAATAGGAATTCAGAGTTTGGAAGGATAAATAAGGGCCAGTGGTTCCAAACTGCAGATTCAAGAGCCAGACGCTACCCTTCAAAATGTGTGTTTTGGGGCATTCATGTACTGTTGAAAAATATTTTTGAAATGGTTATCATTTAAAAATGGGCAGATTTCACATAAACATATAAACTTTCAACTTATATTTTAAATCGGGGAAAATCTGGTCACAGTGGACCCAGATTTGCATGTGTCAACTGTCAGCCAAGAACATATATCTTCTACTTCTTGTCTCTCTAATTTGCCATAGTCTCCACCCATCTCTACTGCTTCACACTTGTCTTCCACTTCTCTCATTTATATTCCCTGCCTGGTCTCTGCACACAGTTATGCTTCTGATACCTGTTGTTGGGATAGAGAAGTCAGCAGAGGCCAGATTCCCTAGACCCTTGAAGGCTGTTTTGTCTTTATCTTTAAAGCAATGAGGATCTGTTAAATCATTTGAAAGAGGGGAACAATTGGACTTTTGTGATTTGAAAAAGAACTCTCTGGTATATAATATACTCACCAGAAGACAGGACCTGGACTATTCATAGTAGTAGAATTTATAAGAATTCCTGGCTGGGGCGCGGTGGCTCATGCCTGTAATCCCAGCACTTTGAGAGGCCGAGTTGGGCGGATCACGAGGTCGGGAGTTCAAGACCAGCCTGGCCAACAGGGTGAAACCCCATTTCTACTAAAAATACAAAAATTAGCTGGGCATAGTGGCATGTGCCTGTAATCCCAGCTACTCGGGGGGGCTGAGGCAGGAGAATTGCTTAAACCAGGACCCGGGAGGCAGAGCTTGCAGTGAGCCGAGATCACGCCACTGCACTCCAGCCTGGGCTACAGAGCGAGACTCCATCTCAAAAATAAATAAATAAATAAATAAAATAAAAATCAAGAATTCCTAACTGAAAACTTCCCAATGCCTGTTAACAGTAGAATTAAGAAATAATTGAATAACTGTGGCCTATTCACACAATGAGTCCTATGCAGAGATTAAAAAGAATGATCTACAACTACCCACAATAACACAAATGACTCTCACAAAAATAAGACACAAGAGAGGGCATGCCTTAAAATTCCACTTAGGTAAAGTATAAAAAGAAATCAAACTAGTTTATGGTGTTACAAGTCCAGATACCAGTTGCCCTCGGGCAAAGAGGGATACAAGGGGTTTGATGAGGTTCTGTTTCTCATGGGTGCTGGTTACACGATGTGTTTAGTTTGTGACAATTTACTAAGCTGGACACTTGAGACCTGTGCCATTCTCTGATGGTACATGAATTTAAATATTTTTAAAATGAACTTTTTTGGTACCATTTTAGAAATGATGGTGGCTGGCCCAAGATAGTGGTTCTCAAACTTTTCAAGAATGGAGTTAAAAAATGATAAATAGGAGATAAAACCTACTAAACTTGGATTTGCAGAGATGAACGATGAATGGGGGTAGAGGGAGATTTGGGGGCAGGAAAAACAACATGAGAACAACGACAGCAGTTGGAGGGTTCCAGGTATGTTCAGAAGAAAAAGGGAAATCATTCATCTCGACTCTTAATAAAGTGGAGTGAGAATAACAGGAAACTACACAGATATCCCCCTACACCAAATCAGGGATTCAAAGGAACTCAAAGGAAAAATAAATGCATAATTTGCTGATGAAACATTTACTTGCTTAAAAATGTCACATGATTTAAAAACACATGTAATAAGAATGGATGTGTGCCATGGAAAGTTGTCCCCCATAAATTTCCTCTAAAAATGTCTAAAGTATCCTTTCTTTCCTTCAGGTACCATCTGCTTTAGGACTCTCTCTGCTTCCTCCTCTCCTCTCCAACCTCACAAATATCTTTATCAAATTCTTGTTGAAACATGGAAAAGAAAAATATTTCCAGCAGTGAAAGCTTTAACTTGTCACCTCCTGTTCTTCTCGGATTTCTAAAGCACGGAGGCCCAGAGAATATGTTTCCAATATCCGCTCGTCTCTCTCTGTTAGCATTTTGCTCCCTTCTACACCAAGGAGGTTCTGACCCCTGGTGTCTCTTGGGGATGAGGGGTTTGGAGTGGGGTCAGGCTTGTCAGAAAGGGAGAAGCCACGGCCGCCTTGAACAGCCCACGTCCCCCGGCTCCTTTAATACATTTAACCTGGAAGAGGCATTGCTCCAGCCAAGATTAGATTACGGGGTTGGTGAAGGTGGCCTAACAAATGGCAAATGGTGGCATGTGAGGCTGAGCTAATCTCTGTTGACACGCATCTAATGCAAGGCCCGTGTTGAAGGCAGCGGGTCCCGTCTGCAGCTCCAGTCTGCCTTGATGACCAAAGGGGGAGGCGAGGCCCAGGGAAAGCCACTGAGATGCCTGTCTCTTTCAATCTGAGAGCGCCTGGAGTGTGCACGTCATTATTTAAAGGTCTCCTGGTACCAGCTAAATGTCTCTGCTTCCTATGGGCACTGAGGTCGATTTCAGCTTTTCTCAGAATGAGCTTTTGATTATTGGAATTCTCTAAAATCATGTTCACCTCCCTGGAAGTCTGAGAATTATATCATTCATTCATTCAACAAATTTGGATTAATTTCTCTTTTGTGCAGAGCCCTTGTAGAGGTGCGTCAGACTCCAGTTCTTTGTTCCCTGTGAAAGTCACATAGATAAGTCCAACTCTACTATCTCCTATGAGAAGTTGGACAGATTTAAATTTTTCAAGTCCCAGTTTCCTCATCTAGTGCTTGTCTGGCTCCTACATTTACTCCAGGGCCCTTGATATGGATTTGTGTCCCTGCCCAAATCTCATATTGAATTATAATACCCAATGTTGGAGGAGGGGTCTGGTGAGAGGTGATTGGATCATGGGGGTGGATTTCCCACTTGCTGTTCTCATGATAGTGAGTGAGTCCTCACAAGATCTGGTTGTTTATAAGTGTGTAACACCTCCACCTTAGCTCTCTTCCTCCTGCTCTGGGCATGTAAGATGTTGCCTGCTTCCCCTTTGCCTCCCATCATGATTGTAAGTTTCCCAAGGCCTCCCCAGAACCTGTACAGCCTGCAGAAATGTGAGCCAATTAAACCTCTTTTCTTTTTGTAAATTACCCCGTCTCAGATAGTTCTGTATAGCAATGAGAGAATGGATGAATACAGCCCTGCACATGCTAGTAACTATTTGTAGAGCAGGATCATCTATAGAATAAACACAGCTGACTAGAAATACACATGCACAGCAGAATTTAGTAGCCTAATCATGTATCCAAATGCCATCTACATGTTATATTTTGTGGCAAAAAGTTTGTCATCTCCACTTTCCCCTTGCTTCCATCCCACTAACTAGAATGTAAGATCCACAAAGGCAAGGATTCTCAAGCACCTGGATTAGTGGCTGAATTATTGTTAGGAGTATAATAAATATTTGGAAAGCATCTATCAAATAGTGAGTTAATGAGTAAATGAATGAATGAAGAAATGAATGGAAAAATTTATTGGATCAATTCTCCTGGAAGGTAGACCATTGACATATTTAACATCTCTGCATATCATTTTATTTCCCTTCTCTCTTTTTCAATAAGATCAATTCTTCTGCCTTTTAAATATTAATTAAGCTATCACACATTTGGTACCATGTACCCAGGCTCTGTGGCCAGATAATCTGGGCTTCAATTTTACCTTCATCACCTGTTAATTGGGTGATTTTGGCAAGTCATTAGGCCTCTCTGTGTGTCCAATAACTCAGTTGTAGAATGGAGGAAATTACCAACTACCCAATTAGGTTGGTGTGAGGTTCAAATGAGTTTATACATGTCAAGTGCTAAAAACAGTGCCTCACACATTGGTAGCTATTACAAATGTTCATAAGTGTTGAATAATGTTGATATTTAGTAAAGTAAATCTATTTGAGAGAGGCTGGGTGTATAATGGCTCACGCCTGTAATCCCAGCACTTTGGGAGGCCAAGGCAGGATTGTTGAGCAGAGTCCAGGAGTTCAAGACCAGCCTGGGTAACATAGTTAGACCCTGTCTATATAAAAAATCACATACACACACACACACACACACACACACACACACACACACACACACACACACAACTAGCTGAGAATAAAGAAACTACAAATAATATTAGAAAACAGAAAGAAAAATATAAACATGAGGGCTAGTTTTAACCACTATAATAAGGTATGACTGATGTTCAAAAACCTGCACATATTTAATGTATACAACTTGAGAAGTGTGGAAATAGGCATACACTCATGAAACCATCACCACAATCAATGTCATAAACACATCTATCACCTTCAAAAGGCTTCTCCCGCCCTTTTTATTTGTTATTACTATTTTTTGTGATAAAAACAGGTAACATAAGATCTAATCTCTTAACAAACTTTTAAGTATGTAATATAGTATTATTAACTGTAGGCACTATACTGTACAGTAGATCTCTAGGAGTTATTTATCTCATATAACTAAACTTTGTACCCTTTGACCAACAGATCCCCATTTCCTTTCCCACTAACCCCTGGCAATCACCATTGTACTCTCTGCTTCTACGAGCTTGACTAAGTTAGATTCGTCGTATACAAAAGTTTATGCGGTATTTGTCCTGCTGTGCCTGGCTTATTTCATTTAGCATAATGGTCTCCAGATTCATTGATGTTGTCACAAAGGTAGGATTTCCTTCTTTTTAAAGTCGCAATAAAAGTATATGTATATACCACATTTTCTTTATGCATTCCTCCATCAATGGGAATTGAGATTGCTTTCATGTCTTGGCTATTGTGAATAATGTTGCAATGAACATTACGTTGTAATGAAGTGCAGATATCTCTTTGAGATCTTGATTTCAATTCTTTTGGATATATATTCAGAAGTGAAATTGCTGGAGTTTATGGTAGTTCTATTTTTAATTTTTGTAGGAACCTCCATACTGTTTTCCATACTGGCTGTGCCAATTTACGTTCCCACCAACAGTGTACAAAGGCTCCCTTTTTTCCACATCCTCACTTACATTTATTATCTTTGGAGTGAGATAATAAGTGATACATAAGAGATAACAGGTGCCAGATGGTGTCTTATTGTTGTTTTGATTTGCATTTCGCTGATGATTGATGATGTTGAGCGCCTTTTCATATACCTGTTGGCCATTTGTATATTTTCCTTGGAGAAATGTCTACTCAGATCCTTTGCCAATTTTTTAATCAGGTTATTTGGTTTTGGGTTTTGGGGTTTGGGTTTGTTTTACTATTGAGTTGTAGGAGTTCCTCATGTTTGTTTGTTTATTTGGTTGTTTTACTATTGAGTTGTAGGAGTTCCTCATTTTGTTTGTTTATTTGTTTGTTTTGAGACAGATTTTCACTCTTGTTGCCCAGGCTGGGGTGCAATGGCCCGATCTCAGCTCACTGCAACCTCCACCTCCCGGGTTCAAGTGATTATCCTGCCTCAGCCTCCCGAGTAGCTGGGATTGCAGGCATGTGCCACCATGCCCAGCTAATTTTTGTATTTTTAGTAGAGACAGGTTTCACCATGTTGGCCAGGCTGGTCTTCAACTCCTGACCTCAGGTAATCCACCCACCTTGGCCTCCCAAAGTGCTGGGATTACAGACGTGAGCCACCACACCTGGCCTATATGTTTTGCATGTTAACCTTTTATCAGATATATGGTTTGTACGACCATAATGTTTAAAATAAGAAGCACACTATATAAATACACACATAATTTACATCACAACAAAATAATCAATATTCTGGAAGTAGAAGTTACCAGATTAAAGAAACAGAGGACAAGCGTCATTGAACAAGCATCATAGAAGACAGTATTCAAAAACTTTATCCCCCAAAAAGATTCAGAGGTCAATTTTAATAGTCAGTTTTTCAACGTGGATACATTGGTAATTTTCATGCCATACATATACATTTGTTTTAGACCATAGAGAAAGATGAATCACTGCGTACTGCATTCTTTGCAGCTGTGACACTGGCAACACAGCGGAAGACCAAATTGATACAAGAAAAGAAAGCTACAGACTAATCTCACCTAGAATCATAAATGCAAAAATCCTTACTAATTAACTTAAATATTAAGTTAAAAACACGAGTCTTCATGTTCAGTGAGGGCTTATGCTAGAATACAATATAAAATAGCTCATCTGTATACCAAAGTAAAAATGTATAATAATTTCGATAGATTCATAAAAGGCATTAAAAAACATCAACATCATTTTACCAAAACATCTTTCAGAAAACTTGGAATAGAAGGATAGATATTTTTCATAAAACTTTCTAAAGATTGCCTATCTTAAAACCACACGCAGAGTGCTATTTAATAGCAACTTGTATAAGTATTTTTGTTAGAATTGAAATATTAGGTTAGTGCAAAACTAATGGCAAAAACCACGATTACTTTTATGTCAACCTACCGAGACAATGATGTTCACTTTCACCATTAGCATTTAACATCTTTCCTGGGAGATGTAGGCAACGTAAGAATTCATAAGACAGAAATAGATTAATAGACATAAAAAAGGAAAAAAATGTCCTTTGCAGATGATATAATATTCTACCTGAAAACACAAAGGAAACAATTGAAAATCATCAAAACCCAATAAAGAGTTTAGTTGCATTGCCAGATACTACATAAAACATTCAGAAATCAATAGTTTTCTTAAACAGCAACAAATGGCTAAAAAATAAAAGGGACTCAGCTTCAATAGCAACCATTTTTATTAAATGCCTAGAAAACAATACAAAATGTATAATACCATATGCAAAAAATTACTTAACATTCCTAAAAGGCATATGAAAATATTTGATTGAATGAAAAGATTCAACATTCTAAAGATGTCATTTCCTTCCAATTGTTTAAGATGCAATGCAATTCTAAAACAAAATACCAGTGATTACTTTTGTGAGTTGCTACTAAGGGGCGGGAGGGTGGCAAAGTAGTTTTCAAGTTCCTTTGGATGAATAAATGTACAAGTTTAGCCAAGAATTTCTTTCCAAGGATGAAAGTATTTGCCTTTCCAGGTGATAATGTTAACTAGCAACAATAACCAGATCATATGCATTGGAGGAAGAGTTGAGAGAATGTGCTCGAAGAGGTAGAAGAGTGGACACAGAAATAGACTTTATTCAATTATTTAGTGTTTGACAAAGGTGGCAGCATGGCTCAGGGGAAATGAAGGGTTATTCAAAACAGGTGCTGGAGCAATGGATCTCTGATAGGTCTCATCCGCTCTAAAGACTGCTTTTGAGCTTAATCATATTTCATTAACCTCCATGGTATCTTTTGCAGAATCTGCATCACAAAATTGCCTTTTTAAGGGCTTTTCAGGGGTATGAGAAGAAAGATAAAGAGATAAAGAAGAGCAAGATCCTATGAGGGTGAAATTCTGACCTCATTTCTTTTGCTGGTTCTCATTTCAGGTCATTTGAGGCAGCAGATACTCAGGTGCTAAAAATCCCTCCAAACATCTCAACATTTTTTCCCCCTCGGGATCAGTATGGTGTCATGGGAAGAAGTGTAAAGAATGAATAGCATGTCCAGCCATCCCACTGTGTGTCTATAGATGCCAGGCCAGCCCAGGAGGCAAGATGGTACCGTGTTAGAAGTACCCTGGCAGACCTAAGTTCAAACCTCACCTCTGCTACTTTCTGGCTGTGTGGGCAATTTTGGGCAAATTACACAGCCTCAATTTCCCCACCCACAAAGTGGGAGTTATGCTACCTATCTCAAAAATCACAATGAGGATTAATTCAGATACTAACAATATCTCCTTTTAGACACACTGTGCCTCAGTTTCCCCATCTATACATTACTTGTACCTGCCTCATGGGATTTGTATTAGTCAGTATTAGATATCATACTGGTAATAAAGACAGACTGGAGACTGGGTAATTTATAAAGAAGAAGAGGTTTAATGGACTCACAGTTCTACGTGGCTGAGGAGGCCTCACAATCATGGCAGAAGGCAAAGGAGAAGCAAAGGCATGTCTTACATGGTGGCAGGCAAGGACAGCATGTGCAGGGGAACTCACCTTTATAAAGCCATCACATCTCATGAGGCTTATTCACTATGGCTAGAACAGCACAGGCAAAACCCACCCCCATGATTCAGTTACCTCCCACTCGTCCCTCCCACAACACATGGAGATTATTGGAGCTAAAATTCAAGAAGAGATTTGGGTGGGGACACAGCCAACCCATATCAGGATTGCTGTGAGAATTAAGTGATTTAATATACAACAAAGATCCTAGAAGTGTTCTAGAACATGGTAAATACTCATTGTATGCTGTCAATTAATTTTATTATAGTCAAATCCAGGTATTTGTTAAATATTCAACTGATAATGGTTATAATTATTATTAATAGCTTTTTATAATATCATTAGTCAGTATGTATTATTACAATATCTAACTGATTTTTTAACCTAACAAACTAATTTTCTTGCTGAGCTGATTTATCTGTTGTCTTATAGATGCACTTTCAGATTCCTGATGGCAGCCACTATAAGCAAAAGTTTCCTGGAGGTGCTTCTCTCTCTCCAATCAGCTTCCCAGTTGTACAAAACTGGACTTCAGGTTGTCACATAAAGAGGTTTTCAACCACTATCAGCTTTGGTCTTCCATGGTATTCAGCAAAGAACTAGCCCACATATTGTAGTGAAGACTCCCTTAGATCACATGACAGTATTTGAGACTGGAGATGCCATGTAGTGAGTTTGTTTTTTTTTTTTTGAAATGAGAAGCAAGACATCAACTCACGGGTAAAGTACCCATAGCCATTATTTTTTCCCTCCATTCTTCCCTCTCTCCCTTCACCCCAGCTAAAGACAGAATTTGACTTCAAATTAATTTGAGGCCAATGTTTTTCATACTGTTAGTGCTGAGAGAAGAAAGGCAACGGCTTCTCACCCGTGTTAACTTATACTTTCTCTTAACCCAAGGAATCAATACTGTATCACTTAGTCCTGGGCAGAGGGAGTAAAAGGTAGTTGCCTGAATGAAGCTTTGGCATTGATTTATCTATGGAACCCTCCAAAAACAAAATTCCTATTGAAAGGAAACCTGCACAGCACCAGCTTGTACCTTGCACCTGTTCTGTTAAAGTCATTCACAGAGCAGAATACATTAGAACAGATAAAATGTTTTGGTGTGCAATCAGTCTATTTAGCATTTATTGCCTCAGAAAAACAATAAGAGGGAGAGGGAGAGAAATACATCCAGAGATATCATAGGATTTCTGGAAAGAAAGGGAAAAATTATCTCAGTAATATAGTATGGTCTTCCTTCCTTCCAAAAAAAAAAAATCCCTCTCAGAGCTAGACATTTCCACTGAATAGCTCTATTAATGTTTTTCTCCCATGAGAAAATGTTCTGTTGGATTGGATTTCAGGCAGTGAAAAGTCCAGGTTGCCAGAACTAGCTTGAGGCTGTAGTGTGGTAGGGCTGGGGAAAAAAAGATCAAGAAAAGTATTGGAGCATTCTCCGGCACGCACAAGCTGCTCCTGCCTCACTCTCCAGGCCAAGGTAAACGTGAAATCCAATGCTCAAAAAAATCTGAGTGTTTGTCATTGCTCAGAGAGAAAAATGCAACAGTTCCAGAAAAAGACTGCATTCACATTCTATGGGGAGCTTATACATTCAAGAAGCATGTACTGAGTAGCTGGCTACATGTTCCATGCTGTCTGCATTCACCCTTCACTGTAAATGAGAGACCACCTACTGTCCTCATTTTACAGATATAAGCCTGAAGTCCGCCAGCCCCACGTGGTTTCTCTGTTTTAACTGATGTCAGTGCTCTTGCAGACAACTGTTCGCATCAAAAGCATTCAGTGGTGAGCTATGCAGATTTTGCTGAAGGTTCCACAGGGCAAAGGGGAGAGGATGTTTACATCACACACTCACCAAAAAAAAAAAAAAAAGAAAACAAAACACACACACACACACAAAACAAACAAACAAACAAAAAACAATGAAAGCTCCTCATTGGGCAAGTCGTCTCTATAGCTGACTCCTCCTTGTGCTTCCATCAGTGGAAAGTGTTCTCCATCCTTTGCCCAATGCGGTACCTGGCTTCTTTCCCCTTCCTCCTGCAGTTCTTCTGATGGAGCCTCAAATGCCTCCTCTTATTATGTAGTACACTTCACCCCCAGCCTAATTCCACTTCCAAGTATGTGCACCAACTCCCATCACCGGGTTAACCAACCCTTCCTACTAAGACATTCCCCACTGTGCCTGATATGGTTTGGCTGTGTCCCCATTCAAATCTCAACTTGAACTCTCTCTCCCAGAATTCCTACGTGTTGTGGGAGGGACCCAGGGGGAGGTAATTGAATCATGGGGCCAGTCTTCTCCACGCTGTTCTCGTGATAGTGAATACATCTCATGAGATCAGATGGGTTTATCAAGGGTTTCCGCTTTTGCTTCTTCCTCATTTTTTTTCTTGCTGCTGCCATGTAAGAAGAGCCTTTCACCTCCCACCATGATTCTGAGGCCTCCCCAGCCATGTGGAACTATAAGTCCAATTAAACCTCTTTTTCTTTCCAGTCTTGGGTATGTCTTTATCAGCAGTATAAAAATGGACTAATATAGTAAATTGGTACCAGTAGAGTGGTGCTTTGCTGAAAAGATACCCGAAAATGTGGAAGCAACTTTGGAACTGGGTAACAGGCAGAGGCTGGAACAGTTTGGAAGGTTCAGAAGAAGACAGGAAAATATGGGAAAGTATGGAACCTCCTAGAGACTTGTTGAATGGCTTTGACAAAAATGCTGATAGTGATATGAACAATAAGGTCCAGGCTGAGGTGGTCTCAGATGGACGTGAGGAACTTGTTGGGAACTGGAGCAAAGGTAACTCTTGTTATCTTTTAGCATTCAGACTGGTGGTATTTTGCTCCTGCCCTGGAGATTTGTGGAACTTTGAACTTGAGCGAGATGATTTAAGATATCTGGCAGCAGAAATTTCCAAGCGGAAAAGCATTCAAGAGGGACTTAGGTGCTGTTAAAAGCGTTCCATTTTAAGAGGGAAACAGAGCAAAAAAGTTTAGAAAATTTGCAGCCTGATGATGCAGTAGAAAAGAAAAACCAATTTTTTGAGGAGAAATTCAAGCCAGCTGCAGAAATCTGCATAAATAGCAAGGAGCCTAATGCTAATCCCCACGACCATGGGGAAAATGTCTCCAGGCCATGTCAGATACCTTCCCGGCAGCCCCTCCCATCACAGGCCGGGAGGCCCAAGAGGAAAAAGTGGTTTTGTGGGCCAGGCCTAGGGTCCCCATGCTGTGTGCAGCCTATGGATTTGGTGCCCTGTGTTCCAGCCACTCCAGCCATGGCCTAAAGAGGCCAATGTATAGCTCAGGCTGTGGCTTCAGAGGGTGGAAGCCCCAAGCCTTGACAGCTTCCAGATGGTGTTGAGCCTGCGAGTGCACAGAACTCAAGAATTGAGGTTTGGAACCTCTGCCTAGATTTCAGAGGAGGTATGGAAATGCCTGGATGCCCAGGCAAAACTTTGCTGCAGGGGCGGGGCCCTCATGGAGAACCTCTGCTAGGTCAGTGTGGAAGGAAGATGCGGGGTTGGAGGCCCCCCTCACAGAGTCCCTACTGGGGCACTGCCTAGTGGAGCTGTGAGAAGAGGGCCACTGTCCTCTAGACCCCAGAATGGTAGATCCACTGACAGCTTGCACTGTGTGTCTGGAAAAGCTGCAGACACTCAATGCCAGCCCATGAAAGCAGCTGGGAGGAAGGCTGTACCCTGCAAAGCCACAGGGGCAGAGCTTCCCAAGTCCGTGGGAACCCACCTCTTACATCAGTGTGACCTGGGTATGAGACCTGGAATCAAAAGAGATTATTTGGGAGCTTTAAAATTTGACTGCCCCATTGGATTTCAGACTTACATGGACCCTGTAACTTCTTTATTTTGGCCAGTTTCTCCCATTTGGAATGACTGTATCTACCCAATGCCTGTAATCCTATTGTATCTGGGAAGTAACTAACTTGCTTTTGATTTTACAGGCTCATAGGTGAAAGGGATTTGCCTTGTCTTAGGTGAGACTTTGGACTGTGGACTTTTGGGTTAATGCTGAAATGAGTTAAGACTTTGGAGTGCTGTTGGGAAGGCATGATTGGTTTCAAAATGTGAGGACATGAGATTTGGAGGAGCCAGGGGTGGAATGATATGGTTTGGCTGTGTCCTTATTCACATCTCAACTTGAATTGTACCTCCCAGAATTCCCAAGTGTTGTGGGAGGGACCCAGAGGAAGGTAATTGAATCATGGGGGCCAGTCTTTCCTGTGCTACTCTCGTGATAGTGAGTAAGTCTCATGAGATCTGATGGGTTTATCAGGGGTTTCTGCTTTTGTTTCTTTCTCATTTTTCTCTTGCCACCACCATGTAAGAAGTGTCGTTCACCGCCCGCCATGATTCTGAGGCCTCCCCAGCCATGTGCAAGCATAAGTCCAATTAAACCTCTTTTTCTTCCCAGTCACAGGTATGTCTTCATCAGCAGTGTGAAAATGGACTAATACAGTACCTTTTTTGGATCAGTGAGGGTAGAGAGGCAGAGTGGGGTATGCTTGTCTCTTGCCAAGCTGAGTAAACAAAGGCCAAGAGAAGGGAGGCAATTATCTTGCTGTTAGGGAATAATAAGTTTCCAAATTCAGACATTCTAGTGTCTTTCACCTCTATATCAGCCCACCTCTCCCAAAGCTCTGTGAAATTAACCAACAATTATGATTCTGGAAAAGAAAACAGAAAATAAAGGGTATGTTATAAAAATGCAAGAGTATTAAGCATCAAGAATACTAGATCTAAAAGGGAAGTCAGAGGTCAACACTGGTACACAGTGCCTAGAATTTCCTTTAATATCCAAGCACATTGGGTTTTGTGCCTTGTCTTGGATACTCCCAGTGGCAGAGAGCTTAGTATCTCTTGAGACAATCTATTCCACTTTTGGACAGCTCTGGGCAATTTTTCCTTTTCCCTGAGCCAAACTCAACTTTCTTTCAACTTTAACAATTGCTAATTCTTCCTTCTGGATCTATATAGCATAAATCAAGTGCCTCTTTAACATGATGTCTTTCTAATATTTGATGGCAGCTAAACCATACGTTATCTCATTCAGAAGCTTCCTGACCTCCTTGTGAGGTAGAGGTATTTTTCACACCCATTATACAGATGAGAAAGTAGTCTAAGTGAGGTGAGGAATATCCGAAAACTTAGAGCAAGGGAGTCTCAGAGGCTGGGCTTGAACCCGAGACACAAAGATTTGAGCCCCCAGCAAAAGGCAATTTGAATAGCTTCTCGATCTATTATTGTAATTAGACTATGTTAACTTTATTAGCTGTTCCTGATGTCAGCAAAACTGATTTATAAAAAATGTGAAATGTATATTAAAAGCATTCAAATAAGAAAGGAAGAAAAGAAACATAGAGGAAGGAAAAAGAAAGGACACAGGCAGAGGCAGAGAAACTTCAGCATGTAGACAGAGAAGAGAAAGAGAAGGAGAGGAGGGAGAGAGGGAAGAGAAAACTAAGACGCCAGTGATTCAAAGATGGTTACCAGCCCTGATGCTGCTGGAATCCTGGAGGTCTTCTGAAGGTCTCCGTAGCTGGGGATTCCAGGAATTGGGACTTCTGCATCGATATCAAGAAAAGATAAAACCCTTCCCGCTTGTGGGTCCTGAATATCATCAATTTACAAGAGAGGGTAGAATATGCTTTTCTGTTGAACACAAGTAGAAGACACTTCAATTTGATATTGAAGAATATTTTAAATACATGAGTATTATTTTCCTCTAAAACAGGGTTCTTAATATTGGATCCATAAATTAAACTTCTAAGTTAAAGGGGTCTTTGAACCCCCCGAAATTATATATAAAACATTGTATGAGTATTCAATTATCTTTCTTTGTATTCTCAAATTGTTCTTTTTTATTTTATTTATTTATTATTTTTGAGAAAGTGTCTCAATCTGTTGCCCAGGCTGGTGTGCAGTAGTGTGATCTCGGCTCACTGCAACCTCTGCCCCGCCAGGCTCAAGTGATCCTCCCACCTCAGCCTTCCAAGTGGCTGAGACTACAGGCCTGTGCCATCACACCTGGATAATTTTTGTATTTTTTGGTAGAGATGGGTTTTCACCATGTTGCCCAAGGTGGTGTCAAACTCCTGAGATCGAGTGATCTGCCGAACTTGGCCTCTCAAAGAACTGAGAGGCATGAGCCACTGTGCCCGGCCTCAAATTCTTATTTGTTATATGACTTTGTAACATTTCCATAGTGGAGGCATAACTGATAAAATAGAGCGACCCCAGAGTTTGGAAGAATAAGTCTTGGATCTCAGACTTCAGTGAGCTACTCACTAGTTTCAACTAGCAAATTGAGACTTTCGCAGGCCATTTCTTCTCTGTAGGAGCTGGGCATGAACTAGGACCACTTAAAATGTATTAGATGTTGTTTGGGGTGATGCTGGGAGCTGCCACCAGTCCCCTACTTTCTCCTCCCCACTTCCAGCAAGGGTACTTTGTTGTATAACAGTTGTGTATGTATATGTGACCCTATGGCAACGTCATAATGGATTGAAGTAGGGCACATTGGATCCGCTCTCGTTGGGATTTGGAATGCAATTCAAAGATACTAGTCAGTCTCTGCTGGTTGGTGAAACTAAGCAGATGGAGAGGTGAAAGCTATGGACTGGCCATGCTTAGTCTACATGGAGAGCACAGGCGCTGATCTTAGGAGTGGAAGAGAAGAATACAGATGTCACAAGAGGATCAGAGAGAGTGTGTGGGTGTGAGGGTGTGTGTGGGAGAGAGAGAGGGAGGGAGGATATGTATCGTACATGTATGTGTGCATGTGCACAGAAGAAAGCTCTGAAAAGATAACACATCAGACTAACAATAGTTGCTCTGGCTGGTGAGATTGAGTGCTTTTTATTCTCTTCCTCCTATTTCTCTGTATTGACTGCATTTTTTTTTTTTTTTTTGCAGCAGGCACACATTAATTTTATAATCAGCAAAAATGATGAATCTATTTCCATTTGGGGAAAATTTTCTTTAGAAGGAATGCATCTGGGGACACTAGAATTTTCCCCATGCAAAGCCCAAGGGAGAGAGGGAGCCAGGGCTTAGGCCTTTGTAGTAAATATCTCCAGACCACACTAAATCCAATCTTCTCATTTGGGGTTATTTGCTTTCCGGACGGCAAGGCTGTGATGGATCCCAGATTCAGCACTCGTGGCATCTCAATCAGCTGTGTTTAGATGCTGCTGTGACACAAGATTATGACGTTTTGATGGGATTAGGAGATAACTTTGCTTTAATCTATAAAGCCCTGTATGCTTTGGGATCTGATTACCCCAGCAATTCCCTTCCTCGGCCCTAGCAATTAAGATTAGCCAGAATGCTCCTGTTAATGATCCCCATATTGAAAACTCAGGAAATCAGAAATGGGTGGTTTTGTTTTGAGTTGTTTTTTCTGGTTTTGTTCTCCCTTTTCCTTTTCTGTGGAAGGCTCTGGGCTCTCTCTAAGGCTCTTGTCTTCACATCCTAGTGGGCTGTTTTATTTCCTTCTCTGTTTTCTAAAGAAGCCATCTTTGGGAGGCCTCCTTTGTGTTCCTATTTCATTAGGAAAAGTTTGCTTCTGTTTTATTCAATCAGTGGTCCTTGTGCTTGGTACAATTTGTCTCAGCAGTGATGAGTGAATTTTTAAATCCATCTAAGAAATGATAGAGCATAAACTTACAAAGACTATTTAACAAAACTCCTGTGGCTAGGGAAGTTTCATGGGTCCACCCTGACCACATTGGCCCCAGGTCATATTTTCCAGAGAGATCTGCTCCCAGAATCTTTAAACTGCAGGAATTTATGGTCTGTGGTCAAACTATTGTTAAGTTTGCCCACTCTCTTATTTCTACTGAAATACAGTTGCATAAATACAGTACAAAAAACAACCATTGGAAGGTGCAAGTTTAATCTGTTATCATTTAAATTAGGTGTATATGAGAGGCAATAGGTCATCGTGCTGCATATTCTAGCTTACCACTCCAGCTCAAGCCTGCACCTCAACTTCCACCCCGGAAGGCTGTCCTACAAGGTCAACAGAAACAGGATACCTTGTCTTCAAAATTCCAGTTGTGTTTGACCAATGGAAGCCGTTCACAGGGAATAGGAAGGAGGAAGAAGGGAGATATCAGAGTGTTTATTCCCTCGGTTGTCTCTCTGCTGGGTCTGGGACGGGCAATGACTAAGGCAACATATCTTGTCTAGAAGCCCTTTCCTGTGGCTACTGCTCTGGTTCTGGTAATGTCTGCCTCCCTGTACTAATCTCTTCTGGCCTAGAGTAGGTAACACTTCAGACTATCGCCAATCCCAGGTTGTTTCACTAGGCATATGGACTTCCTTTCACCCTGCCCACATTTTTGCAGGTGTTCCCTTAATTAAATTTTCTTCCATTTCTCTTGTGGAGTGAGCCTCCTCTTTCCTACCAGAACCCTGACCAATAGCAGCATTGTGGTTGGCAGCTTGGTTTCAGGAAAACTTTAAACCTAGGGGGTCCATCCCTTCCTTGATACAAGAACTTGGCAAGTGATGTCACATTGCTGAACCTCAGTTACCTCTTCTATAGAATATGCACAAAAATAATACTAAGTTTACAGGATTGTTGTGCTGTTTAAGTGAAATAAAAGGCAGTAGCGTATGGCACACAGTAGTCATTCAATAAATGTCAGATTCCCTCCACAGCTTTCCATACCCAACACCCCTTTCTCATTAGGCCTGTTGCCCATTCATTTAAGTCTTCCCTTCTCTGAACAAGTCTTTTCTCTAGTAACTGATATGATGATGACAAGCTGGAACCATTGAGTAGCATATGGTGAAAACTGAGGCAAAAAAGAGAGACAGTGCATCATGGGTCATACAGAGGGCCGTTGATTGTCCACTGACTTTTGCTAACAGACTAAATATGAGACCTGGCAAAATAACAATAGTGATTATTTATTGAATATAGCTCTTCCCAAACTGAGCCTATCATTCCTTCTCAATGTAACCACAGCACCCTGTGCATTGCCAAACTTAGCACATATTACAGTGGATTGTGATGTCTATTTTTTGTTTCATCTACTGTCTTCACTGAACTTTAAGATAGTGTGGCCTGGGATTTGTCTTCTTCTAAATATTCAGTGCTTAGCATAGAGCAGTGGACATTCATGAAGGTGTTCATAAACCCTGTTAAGAGAATGAATGAATGAAGAAACAGATGATAGACAGAGATACTGCAGTTGACTTGAAACATAGGTGGTATGGGAAGGCTTCACCAAAGAGATGTAGGCCAGACACAGTGGCCTACACCTGTAATCCCAGCACTTTGGGAGGTCAAGGCAGGAGGATCACTTAAACTCAGTAGTTTGAGACCAGCCTGGGCAACATAGCAAGACATCAGCTCTACATAAAAGAAAAAAAATCCCCTATCTCAGCATCCCAAGTAGCTGGGAGCATAGGCATGGCGGGATCGCTTGGGCCCAGGAGGTCAAGGCTGCAGTGAGTTGTGATTGTGCCACTGCACTCCAGCCTGGACAACAGAGCAAGACTCAAAAATTAAAAATAGGCTGGGCGTGGTGGCTCAGGCCTGTAATCTCAGCACTTTGGGAGGCCAAGGTTGGCAGATCACTAGGTCAGGAGATCGAGGCCTTCCTGGCTAACGTGGTGAAACCCCATCTCTACTAAAAGTACAACAAATTAGCCAGGTGTGATGGCACGTGCCTGTAGTCCCAGCTACTCGGGAGGCTGAGGCAGGAGAATCACTTGAACCCAGGAGGCAGAAGTTGCGGTGAGCTGAGATTGCATCACTGCACCCCAGCCTGGGCAACAGAGCGAGACTCTGTCTCCAAAAATAATAATAATAATAATAAAACAAAAATACAAACAAAGAGATGGCAATTAGCTTGGGCCTTAAAGATGAATAGTTTAAAATAGGAAGAAAGCAATTGAAGATATTCTAGGCAGAAGACATATAAGCAGTAGTGGGGGAGATGGAAACTCTTCTGAGCAGCATAGAGATTTTTGTGTATTAGAGTGGAGAGAAATGTGACTGGATATATATTAGGGCAATGCTAGTTTCTGTAATAAACAAATCCTCAAATCTCATTGGGTCACACCAATAAAGTATATTTTGAGCTTACATAAAATCCAAAACAACAAGTATTATTAATCAGCAGGCAGCTCACTTCCAAGAGGGGATTCCAGAACCAGGTTTCTTCTGTCCTGTGGATTTCACATTGCCTAAGGTCACACAGAAGAAGAAAAAAAAAAAAGCATGAAAGCATGGTGGACTCCATATGGACAATGTTTATGCGAGAACCATATGGTAAATGCCACTTCCACCTATATTCATTCTAGGGTCAGAACTCAGGCGCATGACCACACCTCCCTGCAGGGAGACTGGGAAGTGCAGTCTAGGTGGGTGGCCAGGAGGAAGAGAATATGGCTTTGGAGACACGCTGGTCAGACTCTCCCACAGATTGGTAAGGTTGGAAGAGATCCCAAAGAGCCTTGAGTACCAGGCTTGGTTCTACATATCGTGTGACTGGATCCCATCAACTAAGCCCACAGCTCCCACTGCCAAGTGGTGTTTCAGAAAACAGAAGCTGACCCAGGAAAACATGACCACAAGTAGAAAGGATGTCAGGGAAGGGCTGAGGAACATCCTGGGAAGATCCTAAGCCCGCAGAGGAGCAACACTTCTTTTGTGCATAACCTTGGCACCAGAAAGGGGCTTTCTCCAAACCCAGGCATTGTCAATTTTAAGTAGTTCTTGATTCTCACACAAAAGTCACTGCTGGCCCAGTCTCTTCTCCAGCAGTAGAGCACACGGGGAAGGAAGGAAGGAGGGAGGGAGGGAGGGAAGGAAGGAAGGAAGGAAGGAAGGAAGGAAGGAAGGAAGGAAGGAGGGAGGGAGGAAGGAAGGAAGGGAGGGAAGAAGGAAGGGAGGGAGGGAGGAAGGAAGGAAGGGAAGAAGGAAGGAAGGAAGGGAGGGAGGAAGGAGAGGATGAAGGGAGGGAGGGAAGGAGGAAAGGAAGGAAGGGAGGGAGGGAGGAAGAATAGAAGGAAAGAAGGGAGGGAGGAAGGGAGAAGTGAGAGGGAGGAAGGAAGGGAAGAAGAGAGGGAGGAAGGGAGGGAGGAAGGAAGGAGGGAGAGGAATGGAGGGAATATTATTATTTAAAAATGCTCGGAATTTGTAGTACCAGGGTTGGTCTCATGGCATTCTCTCCTTCTGATTATAGGACAACCTGGTTTTTAGGAGCCTAAAGGGTTTCCCAAGACCTGAGACTTTTAGTGGTAAACCTGGGAAAGTCCCAGGCAAACTTGGACAAGTTAGTCAACTTAGCTCTGACATCCAAGGAACATGGGTCCAAATTCTAGCTCTCCGCTTGGTAAATGTGTGCCTTTGGGCAAGTGACTACAACTCTATGAGCTTCAGTTTCATCCTCTTTAACATATGGATGACAAAATGGCCACCCCCCTGGGTTGGTGTGAGGATTGAATGAGATAATGCATGTAAAACACTTAGCAATGTGTCTGGCATATTGAATACACTTCATCGGTGTTGAATGGGGCTCTCTTCTTACTTTAAGTGGATCTTGGTTAAGCAGAGCCCCTGAGAGGTGAGGTTCTTCCTGGGAAGAAGAAGAGGCAGGGGTGTAGCCAAGGACAGAGGCCTTCCTCTCTGTTTGGGTCCTGGGGGGTTGCCGGGCAGGTGGTGCTCAGATGTACAGGGAATCCCAGCTGCACGTGGATGTCAGCTCTTGTCAGCAGAGAGATCAGGGCGAATGGGGCTCAGATGAGGAGAGAGGAAGGCAGCCTGCCCAAGAGTTTCTGATCCCAACTCTCACCACCAAGGGAGGAAAGCTGGGGCTGTGGGTGACACGATAAGAAGGCCCTGAGGAACGTTCAAAGTTCACCCCTTCCTCCTACAG
The DNA here is from genome assembly GCF_029281585.2 of Gorilla gorilla gorilla. Taxonomy (NCBI): domain Eukaryota; kingdom Metazoa; phylum Chordata; class Mammalia; order Primates; family Hominidae; genus Gorilla; species Gorilla gorilla. Next base: position 130,773,534 of record NC_073234.2, read on the forward strand.
GAACCAAACTTTAATAGCCAGAGCCAGGGAGTGAAAGAGAAACCAGACAAGTGAATCATTCGCCTTTAAACAGGCCACATTGTCTTCAGAAGCAGGCTTTGAAATTGTGCATGTGTAACCACAGTAGAGAGGGTTTGGGCCCCCTCTTTTCCTGCCTGAGGGTAAGCCAGAAAAAAGAGAAGAAATGAAAGGGAGGAAGAAAAGAAACTAAAGGAAAAAGAGGGGACTAGGAGAAAGTCATGGGAGAGGCAAGAGAGTAAGAACTTTAGGCCACAGGAATGAGCCAGCCATGCACTTTGATATTCCAGCAGGTCACGTGCTTCTCAAGGTTGTTGAGGACACTGATGATGCACAATGTTTTCTTGAGCAGTGCTCCGGGCCGTCATTCCTGTGCATGATCATATTTCATCTTCCTAGTCGACTTCCAACATTAGAGGTGAGGACACTGGGGCTCAGTGAGCCTAAGTAACTCATCCAAGGATACACAGCCAGTAAGTGGCAAAGCCAGAATTTAGACCCAATCTGTGATGTCTAATAATAATGTTGGAAATGTGACAACTATTAAGAACTTCATCATCCAGGATGATATAAAGCCAAAAGGGAAGGATGAAACAATATGGGAATACCAAAGACAGAAAATACCGAATGTCCGGCCTAAAGCAGGATTTCTCAATATCTGCACTATTGACATTTTAGCTGGGCAGTTTTCGGCCGTGGGGGCCTGTCCTGCACGTGGTAGGACATTTGGCAGCATCCCTGCTCTCCCCGCACTAGATGCCGGTAGCAGACCCTCCCCCAAATGTGGCATGACAAACAGAAATGTCTCCAGACATTTTCAAGAATCTCCTGGGGACAAAGTCAACCCCTGTTAAGAACCATGGGTATACAGGAAGGTATAAAAAATAGTCATTAATATGCACAGGTGCAATAGCTTACCCCTGTAATCCCAGCACTTTGGGAGGCCGAGGTGGGCAGATTGCTTGAGCCCAGGAGTTTGAGACCAGCCTGGGCAGCACAGCGAAACCCTGTCTCTACAAAAATATTTTTTATAAAATTAGCCAGGCATGGTGGCACATGCCTGTAGTCCCAGCTACTCCAGAGGCTGAGGTGGGAGGATCACTGGAGCCCAGGAGTTCAAAGCTGCTGTGAGCCATGATGGCACCACTGCACTCCAGCCTGGGCAACAGAGTAAGACCCCATTTGAGAAAAATAATAATAATTAATTAAAAATAAAATAAAAATAGTAATGACTATGAATTGAGAGTCAACTAAGTGTCCTGTAAAAAGCACTTAATTTCATTTAACATCTCATTGAATCCCCTACAAGAACCCTATGAGGTCGGCTTAGTACTTCCATTTTCTAGATCCGGGACCTTACATAACACGCCCAAGTTCACACAGCTGGTAAGAGACAGAGCTGGGATTTAAACCCAGGTCTATACACGCCTTTCCCCTATACAGATCAGAGAGGGAAACTAAAGATGGGAAGGGAGTGAGCCCAGGAAATAGACAAAGCATCCCAATGCCAGGTAGTGAGAAAAGACTCCGAAAATGCAGGGAGAGATCCACCATGTGACCTGATGATGTTACGCCATTGCCGGGACGAAGCCTCTTTAAGCTGCCATGTCCCAGGCAGCCCCGGTTCTCCCCTCTGCCCCCTAACCCACCGCTTCCTGTGCAGTGTCCTGCACGTGAGCCCACCCTCTCTCTTCCCGGTCTCATATCTCATAAGAAGAGACAGTGTATTCTAAATGCTGTGATTTATGGGGAACAGCCACTTCCCGTGACCATCCATCTCTCTTCACAGGGACACATATGTTGGGGAGCATCTATCCCAGAAATGACCCACATTCATTTTCTGCCAGGAGCCAATGGGCTGGGGAATTCAAGAAATGCCCCTAAATTACAAACGAGTGTGGCGGGACCTTCCTCTAGAAACCTTTTCCCCAAGCCTGAGCCTTGCTATAAATCACCCTGTAAGCATCACACACCGCCATAAACCGCAGATATGTGGGGAATGGCAAGGTGAACATCCGCTAGCAAGAAAGCAAGCAAGGCTGACCAAGACCTTGGAGGGGGCGGCTGTTGGAGGAACTCACCCTGACCTTCCCCACTTCCAACATCCTTTCGCTGGATACTGTGTGGCTGTTACCTTTAGTGCGAGAAATAAATTTAACTCAAGATTCTTTTTTTGGGGGGGGGGGTAATCACCCACCCCACCTTTCCAACCTCTGCAAAACAGCATGAGCATTTGTTCTTAATCTTTCAGGGGGTGAAGGTTCCCTTTGAAAATCTGATGAAAGCTATGGACTCCTCCCTTCATTAAATAAATGATTGTTTACTTGTGTTAAAGGCTTCGAAAATGGTTAAGACTGGTTTATGGTGGTATTTCTAGGAAGATAAAGGGCTTTTATCCCCCGTCATATAAAAAAAGCATGTTTTAATGTATTGACTTTTGGGGAAACGTTTACTGATGTATAACATGCATACAGAAAAGTGCACAAATCATAAATGTTCGGCGTAATGAATTTTCACAAACTGAACAAACTGGTGTAACCTGTGCCCAGATCTTGAAAGAGCATTCCTGTGCATCTGGAAGCTTCCTAACAGCCCCTTCCAGTTTTGCCTGGTTTTCTTCTTTCTATAAATGGAATTATATAGCACGGTTCTTTGTGTGTAACTCTTTTAACTCACTGTTACATTGGCGAGAATTATCTGTGTCGTGGTGTCTAATTGTGTTTTGTTTATTCTTATTAGCATATAGTTTTCTATTGTGAGAATATGTCACAACTTATCTTCACTCTAGTGTTGCAAGTCATTGGTGATGTGTTCATTTTTATGGAATTGTGTTGAGCTTATGTTCTTTAGAGTTGTAATTTTAACCTTTCCTATGTGTGAGTGTGTTTCATTTTCCCATTTATGGTAGGAATACATAGTAAATTCTTATTGCAAAAAAAAAAAAAAAATCTAGCATTCAGGGAAAAAAACAGGCAGCGAATTTCTCTCTGATTTCTTTTCGTCTCCCTCCCAACCCAATTAATTCAGTTTCACTGTTACTAGTTTTCTGGGCATCCTTCCAGACATTTCTCTGTGCATCTGTGCACTGATACATACAACATTCAATGTGATGCTTAATTTTGTTTTTACATAAATGCAATTGTTCTGCAATTTTTTTCACTTATCAATATGTCCTGTAGACCCTTCTGTAGATCATCCTCATTGCTTAAGACTGCTGAGCCTGCTTCCATTGCATGGGCGTGCCATGATTTATTTAACCAGTTTCCTACTGGTGGGTATTCAGGCTGTCTCCAGTTTTCTGCTGCTGCAAGCAGGGTGGCAGTGAACATCCTTTTATGTGCTTCTTTATGAGCATTGCAACTATTTCTCTTGGGGAGAAATGGAAAGGTGGAATTGCTGGGTGTACACATTTGCCTTTAAGTGGCTTTTATGAGGTCAAATAGATTGCCCGTACCACTGTGAATTCTGGGTATAGCTTGAAATTTAAGTGAAGGCATTTGGCAAAAAGATCGAAATTCACTTGGGTTTTCAAAGACTCGACAGTTGCCTAGAATTGGGGAGAACAGAAGAGGAAGCTGTCTTAGCTTTCACTTAGTACAGTTTGCCAGCACCTCGACCCCACGGGATGCTGATGCTAAACAGAGATTCCATAAGGGAAGAAAGTACTACCAGCAGATGGTAAGGAGAGTTGGAACTGGGACGTCTGAGACACAAGGGATGGCTCTTTGAGGACAACTAGAATAATCATGATAGTAACACAGCCAACATGCATTGAGTACTCACTATGTGTCAAGCACTGCTCAGGGATTGTCTAATTCAATTCTTACCATACTCCTATGGGAAAGTACTACATTGAGTCCCATTTTCCAGCTGGAAAAACTGAGGCTCCAATAAAGTCACCTGCTCAAAGTCACACTTATTCGCTATGTGAATTAATTGCTCAGAGATTACACTACTGAGCAAGCTCAACATGGCTTTTTCCCCCAGGAAGCTCACTGTCTCCTGGTGGAAACAGATAAGCCACCAGGTGATTACAATGGAGCTCTGCTTGGAGCTGTGTTCAGCCAGAGCAGTGTGCCCTGCGGACTGCTTAGAAACATGACTGGAGACAAAGGGAACCTAAAACCACTCCTATGAGGAAGATAAAACCTCTCTGGCTCTCTTGTCCTTCCATGTGTATCACACCTCAACACCCTGGCCAGGAAGGCAAATCTTAAAGCTAATTAATAGTAACATCACGCAGCAGGCGCCAAGTGCATGCTAACTGCTTCACCCCATCAATTCTCGCAGCAGGTTTTTTAGGAAACTGAGGCTCAGAGAGGAGAAGTGACTAGTCCAAGGGCCACAGTTAATAGGGAGAAGAGACAGGATTTGAGTCTGGGTCTGTGTAATAATTCTGGAGCCTGGAACCTCTGAGCATGCAGCCCCCACCTTCCTGCCCTTTAGACAGTCACAGTCCAACATTCCTCAATCAAAAATATTCGAGGGCCAAATCCATCCATCTGTGTGTGCTTTGGCAGTGGAGTACACTGAGAGCAGACGTCTGTCTTTTGGTTCCAACCCCAGTTTACAATCACCTCACTTAACAATTAAATATATAAAGTCACAGCCCATTGCCCTCATGTCAGATTAATGCATTACATCTTTCTCCTTTCGGATTGATGCCTCCAGACTTTCCGATGTGGAAACGACTGATTATTACAGTTTTTAGGCTTTTTTTTTCTTTTAATTTTCAAGTCAGTGAACCAGGCAATCACCGACACTGCCCATGCATTATGGGCCTAATTCTGCAGAGGTCTGACAAAACTGCCCAGAGACAGAAGATTAAGCTATTCCAAATTACCCAGACGGAGGCAAGCCCAGATTGGGCTCTCTGGGACAGAGGTGGGGGTGGGGGGACCTTTCATTTCTGCCCTTTGGAGACCTCCAAGACTAAACAGTTTAGGCCACATCTTGAAGAAAATTGCTTTATCCTTTCACCTTTAAGTGGATTCCGGTGCAATCAGTTGATTTGGGAGCACGTGGAGGTCAGCACACACACGCCAGGATGGGGGTGGAGGATTGTGGGCAGAGTCTCGGAAAGACAGGCGGCAAGTAAAATAAGGGAGGATGTAAAAGCTAGGGCGGCCGGTTTGTAACCTCTAACATCTGGTGCCAAATAGGAGGGTACACGGGAAAGTATTCGAACCAGGGATGGGGGAGTGAAGTGGAGAAGGAGATCGGGCGGGGAAGACTTTCAAAGGTTGTAACTGTGACAAACCAGGATGCTAGCCCCTCTCAGATGTCGCAGGAGGAAGTGAAAGAGGGAGGGAAGAGGAAGAGAGAGGGAGGAAGAGGTCAGGTCTCCAATCCCCATAACTAGAGGACACTCAAATGCTTGCAGATGGGATGCAAGGAAGGGTAGAAGTGGAGAGTAAATTGCATCTGGCTGCCTGGGAGCACAGCACAGAGGAAACTGGTTTTACTCATGCTGGCAAAGCCCCCTTGCTGAAAGTATCTCCAGCTCCAGCCAGCTGGTAGGGAGGAGCCCTAAAATCAGAAAAGCTCCCTCTACCCAGGTTCCTAGTCTTAGCTTCACTGCTCCTGGCTGGGCATGATTTCATGAACCCTCTCCCCTCTTTGTGATGGTCCTGGCATCTGAAACTTGCATGCTGAGAAAAGATACCAAGGGAGAGATGCCCATGCTTTCTCAAGGCAGTAGGAAAAGTGTTTTGTCTTGGTCTGGCCTGAGTGAGAACCAGACATTGACTCAGATGGCCAATTTCTACATTGCTATTATTTGGGAGGCACTAGATTTGGATTGTTCGAAAGCCTTTTATCATTCAGTTCCAGCAACCACATTCAAACCTCCTCACTCTGTTCTCCCAGCACAGTGAACAGTTTGCCTCCACCTTCCCCTTTTGCCACTTCTCTCTTTTTTCTTTTCTTTTCTTTTTTCTTTTAAATCATGACCAGGAAGTTTTCACAGGGACTTCCAATGCTTAAAAGACCAGAGACTAAACTTACATCAGCATCAGTTAGGATGCCTTCAGATGCAATTAACAGAAAAGCCAGCTCACCTTGCATTAAACCTTGGAGATGTTTAATTTGGACATCTTCAGACATCTATAGATAGACGGTTGCTTTCCAGGTTTGGGGCAGCCACTCCACTGGACATCAAGGTGAGCCCTCCCCATTCATCTACTCCCCCAAGCTCAACGCATTCACTTCCCTTCCTGTTCATCAACTCACGCCTTCAAAATGGTAGCCACAGCTCCAAGCATCATGAGCTCAGTCACAGGTAGAAAGTCTAGGAGAGAGGCGAGGCCTTTTTCTAGAATCACTTTGTCCTTCGATCAATAAAAAAGCAACATTTCTAGAGTCATCATAGCCTCCATCCAAGTCTCATTGATTAGAATTGGGTCACAGGCTCACTTTTAGAGAACAGTCCAAAGCAGGGGCAAAATCTGTTTGTAAGAAATAAAGGGAATGGCTGCTGGGAGGATAATCACAGTATCTCCTCACCAGCTCACCCCCAGGTATTTTCTTTCAGTGTCCTAATCTGGTGAATGGTTCAGCAAGCAGCATCCACATCACCTATTAATCAAGCCATCTCTGGATCCTCCCTGTCCTTCACTCACTCCTTCCCCACGTCCTGGCCTGTATACCCCTCTTTGACCCTCGAAAATCTCTCCTATGATACTGGACACACAGCAGGTACTCAATAAATGGCAATATTCATTTTGCTGCCCCTATAATCCTGCAGCTTTAGAACCAAATTAGCAAACTAGAAAATTTCCTTTGAGAAACTCAACTTTCTAGGCTCCAGTCATTATTTCAGAACAGACTACTGGTTAAATGAGCAGGTATTGGAATCATAAAACCTGGATTCAAATCTCTGCCCTGCTGTGCCTTAGCTATTGTGGCCCTGGGCAACCTGATAAGACACTCTGAACCCCAGTTTTCTCATCTATAAAAGGGAAATAATTATACTCCATACTTCCTAGGGTAGCTGTGATGGTGAAGTATGATGATGCATCCAAGTACTTAGCACAGTGGTAAGTACTAAGTACATAGTACTATGTACATAGTACTATGTACTAAGTACATAGTACTAAGTACTAAGTACATTGGATGATGCATCCAAGTACTTAGTACATGGGAAGGGATGAGCAAATGCCTGCTACACTTGCTACCATTTCCCAAATGGTAAAGCCCATTGTCAATGAGCTTCATCTTCCACTGCCCCACCAAATCACACTCACCTCAGGAACTTTTCTTCCATCCTGATTTCAATGGATGTTTCCCCCGCCCAACCCCATCCTCAGGACACAGGGCACTCTAGGAAGATTTAGAGAGCCACTGGCTTCCCCTTGCTAAGTGGAGATCATACCCCAGTCCTCACGAGTCCTAGGGCCCGTCTGAAGCCTCAGGAATTGGGTCGGATTTCTAGTGGTTTAGATGGAAATCAGGCAAGAGACTTCTCAGCAGCTTCTTTTATATTTATTTCTGGTCAGATCAAAGGTCCTGTCGGCAACCTGTCTTGACGTCTTAATTCCTGTTTTTCTTAACTAATTTTTTTTTCCCTGGATGGTGTTCACTCCAAATAAGCTACTGAAAGGCCCTCTGGGGATAAGAGAGAGAGAGAGACTGAGTGGGAGGAATTTAGTTATGTCTTGCTATAAATAAGTGTATAGAATTATACAGATCTTGATGGCCGCAGATCAGTCACTTATTTCCACAGTAGGAAAAAGACAAGCTTGGGGTTATTTCCGGATTCCTAGTGGTGTTCAAACTCACAAGGACACCCAGTAAAGACTGGCTTGATAAAATTCTAACAGGGATCATTTATTGAAAGGGCGTATTAACTGTAATTAAGGACATGAAATTTGGAGTCTGCCATCCTGTAAATACCAGCTTGACCACTTACTAACTGTGTAACCTTGGAAAAGTGACCACACCGCTCTGCCTCAGTTTCCACATCTGTAAAATGGGGACAATAATAACACAACCTCATGGACTTGTTAGGAAGATTAAATGAGTTGATAAATGTGAAGTGCTTAGAGCAGTGCCTGGCACACAGTCAGCAAATATGAGTTTATTAATATCTATTGAACAGGTATTGGGCATAGATTATTGTGTGTTCAATCCATACAACAGTCTTTCATGACAATGTTGCCGTCTATAGATCTAATCCACTCATAAATCATTTTGCAAGAGAGGAACTAGAGAAGCAGAGAGACTTGAGTAATTTGGCTACAGGTACTAAGTAGCAGAATCGGAGTTCATAATCAGGTTTGCCTGATCGCCAGAAGAAGCTCTTCACACTCTGCCTCACCTGGTTAAGCAGGACCAGCTATGTCAGCAAGATAACCAGCAGGATGCCATCTCTTTACTGAGGGCAGATGGAGCAAGGCTCACCTTGCCTGCTTAACTTTGAAGGGGGTTACCCCAAGCATGCAAATGAGTTGCTTTAAGCACCTCACGGCCAAAGAAATGAATCACTCCTTGCCCGTCATCTCTAGCTCCCTGATAATGTTTGCAGGCCAGCTTCGGGCCTGTGTAAACGTGAAGTAGGTCAGGCCGCAAGCCAAGTCTGCAAGTAGCACAAGGAGTGACTGATTGCACAGTCAGTGAAAGTTTTGGACAATTTACCAGTTCAGGAAAACTACACCTACAACAAACTGGTTGCACCACCTTGTTTAGAATGAGCATCCACTGCCTCTACCACTCACGGAAGTGCTGGAGTTGACATCTAGGAAAACATCAAGGCTCCTGGGGACTTAGGGAGAGGGCACGCTGGTATATTTACATGTTCCTTGATAAAAATACAGCCCAAAAGACATGTTTACCACTGAACTTCAAAACCATTCCAAAGATACCAGTCACTCTTCTACTACAGTCAAAGTAGACCTTTGAAGACTTCTCGGAGAACTTAAAATCTTGAAGGGCCTCAGTGTTCTCTCTGGGGATGTCAAAGATATTAGTCAGTTCTGGACAGGGCAATGATGAAGCAGCCTGGGATGCCTTCCTATACCCAGCAAAAAAAAAAAAAAAAAAAAAAAAGGCTTTGTTTTGTTTTCTTTCTTTTCTTTCCCTGATTTCTTATATGAGCATATTCCCTGTGATCATTTTTTCCCTCTTAAGAGGTTTCTTTGGCCACCTGTGTTCCTGTGGAAATAGCAGCAATGCACATTTATTGAGCAAGCCCTATAGCTAAAAAAAAAAGTGTGAATCCCTTTGTATGTGTCATCCCCTTTAAATTCACAACATTCCAGGCCAGGTGAGGTGTCTCACACCTGTAATTCCAGCCCTTTGGGAGGCCAAGGCAGGAGGATCACTTGAGGCCAGGAGTTTCGAGGCCACTCTAGGCAACAAATCAAGATGTTATCTCTACAAAAAGTACAAAAATTAGCCAGGCACGGTGTCATGTGTCTGTAGTCCCAGCTACTCAGGAAGCTGAAGCAGGAAGATTGCTTGAGTACAGAAAGTCAAGACTGTAGTGAGCTATGATCCCATCACTGCACTCCAGCCTGCGTGACAGAGTCAGATCCTATCTCTTTAAAAAAAAAATGAGCAATATACCTGTGAGTTGGTACTAATAGGTAATTGTGCCCATTTTACAAATCAAAATGCCAAGGCACTTGCCCAGTGTCAACTCACTGCATGAATGGAGGTGCTAGGTTTGGAATCAACATCTATCTCCAAAGCCCATATTCCTACCCTCTGCTATCCTGTCTCCTAACACTTTATTCAGATCTGTTTTTAAAAGTGCCTAACACAATATATATGATAATTTTTCCTGTTATATGTCTGTTTCATTTGGTAACAGTAAAGTTAATGCTAACCACCATGTATTAAATAAGCACTTACATATATCAGGTACTGTGCAGGTGAATGTATACGCATTTTCTCTGATCCTGCTGACAGTCCTGTGAGTTGGGTGTCAGGTGCTCCATTATACAGATGAGCAAACAAGTTCAGAGAGGTTAAGTGTGTGGCCCCAGGCTAAGGAGCTCTGTGTGAGCGGTAGAGCCAGTTTTATGAATCAGGTTTGATGGGCCCAAAGCCCATGTGCTTTGTCCTGTGCCTTAGCAACTCCCACTGGCTGTCAGCTTATCAAGGGCCGGGCTGGCATTTTATGTTCTTAGTGTCTCTGCAACCCAGCAAAGTGTCTGGCTGTGAACTAGGTGAACTGCAAAAAAAAAAAAAAAAAGTAGAATCAAGGGACCAAGTCAGTCATCCCAGTGCTCTGCTAAATATAGAGTTTAAAGTACAAGCTGGTGCAAGAACAAGGGGAAAAAAAAGATGTTTATTTTTTAATGGATCAATTAGAGAAAGTTGAAAATAAGGAGTTATGCTCATCTCTTATATGCAAAAGACTGAGTCCTGGATATGTATTGGAGCCCAGCAAATACCTGTTGAATGAATACACTCATATAAAGAGATCAACACTCAGATATTTAGTAGGCATCTCAAACTTGCTATTTCTACAACTATACTGATTATCGTCCCTGCATAACCACTCCTTCTGCCATCTACCCCATTTCCATAATTGCAAACTCTATCCTTCTCATCATCCTCAACTCCTCTTTCTCTCACGCCACGTGAATCCAGCAGCAAGTCCTGCCTGCTCTACTTTCAGAGTATTGCCCGAAATCTGACCACGTCTCACCTCTCCCAAGGCTACCTCCCTGGTCCAAGCCACCGTCACCTCTCACTCGGGATGTGGCACCAACCTTCCTACTGGTCACTCTGTGGCATCCCGTACTCTCCACTTCACAGCCAGAGGGATCCTGTTACATCCTAAACCAGACCATGTCACTCCTCTATTCGAAATGAGCAGCATGCTCCAACCTCATGACATTTGCACTACAGCCCCGTCTGCTTGGAATTCTTGCTACAGAAATCTGCAAGGCATACTCCCTCATTCCCTTCCTTCAGGCCACTGCTCTGCCATCTGTCACCTTCTCAGTGAGCCTTCTCTGAATACCCTTTATCAAATAGAACCCTCTCCACTACCCCAGCACCCAGCCTTCTCTATCTTCCTTCACCTGCTTTCTTTTTCCCCATAGTCATGTTCCATTTGTATCTATGTAACACCCATGATGTACCAGCACATAAACTTCACAAGGGCAGAAGTATGTCTGTCCCAGCGAAACCCTAGGCACCCAGAACAATTCTGGCAAGGAGTAAATATTTGCTGAATGAATGAATAGTTTCTCTTTGCTCTGGAATATGTAAGGATTAGTCCAGAAGGGTACACTATTACTGAGATCAAAGTTGTTCCACAGAACTTTCTAGAATGATGGAAATGCTCTACATCTGCGTTATTCATCCAATACAATAGCTACCAGTCGCTATGTGGCTAGGAGCACTTGAAATGTGTGTAGGACAACTGAGGAATTAAATTTTTTTTAAATTCATAGACTTCACTTTTTAGAGCAGTTTTAGGTTTACAGAAACACTGAGCAGAAAGTACAGAGAAAAGACAGTATTTTTTATTTTGTTTTGTTTTAGTTTATTTAAATAGCCATATGTGGCTAGTGGCTACCATATTGGACAGAAATGACTTAGACTGAGACTAAGAAGGAAGGCTCCTGCCTCCCTCACCGCCTGTGTGTGCATCAGTCCCAGGAGGGAGCCTGTGGAAGGCCTGCCACGTTTTCCTCCTAAGGACTCACCAGGGCCCCAAAGGCGGAGTCAGCCTTCCAAGCAGAGAGGTTTGCAGATCAACCTCTAGGAAAGAAGAAAGCAGACAGTGCAGCACAGAGAATCTTCATTGAAGATGTGCCAGTTGCTAAGGGAGACCCCTGGCCAACTCACGTACATGTACGTCTTCTGATGAATGAGCCTTAGTGGGCCCCGTCTAACTCATCTTCTTCGCAGATCCTCACCCCCTTCCACTCCTTTATGCTCTTCCTTCCATCTCTCCTCATCATCCCTGGGGCCCAAAATTGTTTCCTGTGCTTTACAGCTGGGCTAAGGGACACCTTGGGCCCTTCTGCTCAAATCTGGCTTTTGGTTTCCATAACAACTAGTGAAGCACACAGCACTAAATACAACAAAGATTTCTCTCTATCTATATATAAATATATATATAAATATAGATAAAGAGTGCACACATCTATATATATCCACACACATATATGCAGCACACACATGAATGAATGCAGACATACACACACACACACACACAAACATATATATATTCACTCACATATTTAAGGGTAAAGTGCAAGAAGGGTAGGAGGACTGAAGTCCAAAAAAGAAAGTAAATAAACCTTGACAACAAATAGAGACCATTCTAGGGAAGAGCAAAGGGACATGGAGCTGCCTATAATTAGCAGCCGCCACATCCCAAAACAAAATCAGACGTTCAGGCCTTGCAGCTTTGTTGCCATAGAAATGGGGCCCAAGATCCATCAGGCTGTCTTCCTAAAGCGATTCCATCCCTGACCATGCCCACATCAAAGGGAGCCTCCCCAAGTTTCTTTGTGTTGTAGATGATACCCAGGACCCTACCATGTCTCCAAAGGGGGCAGGCAAGGAAAGGAAAAGACCCAGTAGAAAAAATTCAGAAGTGTCTCAATCCAGACATGCTGGTTTCTCATGAGATACAGCAGGAGAAGGATTTAGCCAAGTAGCATCTTGGGGACTTTCTATCCTGTGGATGTGTTTACTGATTATTGGAGGCTGCCACTGGTCACTTTTTTTACATTTGTTTTTATTCTTTTTTCCTACATGTTACAAACAAGCTTCCAGTCATATTGTTCTTACAGTTTTACTTCCTATTTTTACCCATTTAATATTAGAAAGTAAATGTTGCCACATGTTACATATATTTTTGCATAACTGTCTCTATCAGTCAGGGTCCAGGCTACAGACAGATAGCAAACCAGTTATTTTAAGAGAGTGATGTGGTTTGGATTTTTCTTCCCACCCTAATCTCATGTTGAATTGTAATCTCCAATGGTGGGGGTGGGGCTTCGTGGGAGGTGATTGGATCGTGGGAGTGGATTTCCCCCTTGCTGTACTCGTGATAGCAAGTGAGTTCTCATGAGATCTGGTTGTTTCCAAGCGTGTAGCACCTCCCCCTTTACTCTCTTTCTCCTACTCCAGCCATGTAAGACATGCTTGCTTCCACTTCACCTTCTGCTATGATTATAAGTTTCCTGAGGCCTCCCCAGCCATGTTACCTGTACATCCTGCAGAACCATGAGCCAATTAAACCTCTTTTCTTTATAAATTACCCAATCTCAGGTAGTTCTTTACAGCAATGCGAGAACAAACTAATACCAAGAGAGAATGTAACGTAAGGAATTGTTAAGCAGGTAGTAGAGGAGAATCTTATGTATCATGCCGAAATTAATTTTACTATCTCCTGGAGGTGGCTAGCTCATTGACTGTCACCCCAAACTTTGCTAACTCACCAGTAGCAGGAGAAGGATAAAATTTTCTCTGCAATGTGAATCATCCTGCATGGCTTATTGATCAATCACAGTAAAGTGAAAAGACATATAAGGCATAATGAGCTATCACCAAGATAGCCACTTGAGAAGCAATGTCCACACCTATGACCAGAGAACAAAGGAAAGATGTTGGTACCATTAAACTTGATTCGTAAGGCTAAAGATAGGCACAGCATAGCAGAGACCCAGACTTCTGAAAATAAGGCACTATCTGGATGGTTTACTGGAATCCTTGAGGAAGCCCAGTGAGATTAGTTCTGATAGGGTGGAAAATGGCAAAGTAGATTTGGAAGCTGCTACTGAAATTAATCTTTTGACCAGGAAGAAGCAAGACTCTTCTTTTCCTCCAGGCTTCTCATTGTTTTTCACACCCACCTACTGGCACAACTTTTCACAGAGAAGTGGGTGCACAGTCTTATCCCCAGGATCACAAAGCCAAGCATAGAAGGATGGGATTGAAAACGAGAGGCAATAGCTCATCATTAAGTGGATGTTACATACTTTAGCCAGTCCCCCATGTTGAACATTTAGGTTGTCTCTAACTCTTTGGTGTTATAAGTTGGGTTTCAGTAGGGGATCTTCTGCATCAATAAAATATTATTTCCTCGTAACGTATTCCCCAAAGTAGATTTAATTTGCTAAACATTATGGGCATTTTTAAGGTTCTTGATACCTGTGACAAAAACGTTTCCCTTAAAACTATCAACTTCAGTTCTATCCATCACTAAGCATTCTAAATCTAAATCCATTATTGTGAAATTACTTTAATTTATTGATGCAATCCTTTCAGGTCCCCAAAACTTAACCTCCTTTCTCTGCTTATCATCAGCCCACAGTAAACATTTCTCTTCTCTGAATCTGCATAATATGGTCACTCTTATTCATTTGCCACTCACTTCATTCTCTGTGATTCTACGTTTCTTATTTCTCTAACTAGTCAGCCAAGCATTCTGTTGTTAAGAGAGAGGACTCTGAGGCAGACTACCGATTTCCATACTAGATTTCAACGTGTACTGGCTGTGTGACTGCAGGCAAGTAACTGATTCTCTCTAAGCCCCACTTTCTTGTCAATATAATGAAAACTTCTATGTACTTCAGTTCTATGTACTTCAGAGGATTATGAGGCTCAAATATGATAATGCAAGGAATCTGAGATATAGCATGATTTCAGTACATGATACCTATTGCTGTTGTAATTTTTGATATTATTCTTATTAGACAGTAAACTCATTGAGGGCAAGAATTATGTCTTAGAATTCTTTTCTATCTCTTTTCTTATCTTAGCAACCTTGAATTAGATTTTAAGAAACTGACACTCAGACAAGTTAGCTTAAGCTACCTTAAGCAATGAGGTTTTATCATAAAATTGAGGAATCTCAACAAATAAGAAGCAGAATGCAATTCTATGGGACCGTCAGTCCTTCTCTTATGGGTCATGTGTTTGCTCATCTCTGCTATATCACACTTTGATTTCTCTTCCCTTGACCACCAGGTTACTTTACACACTTGCTCCTTTTTCTGCATGCTATCAGCCATCAGGAGACATTGGGTCCAACCATGCATGACCTTACAGACTCTTTGTCCTTAGTCCCATGTCTCTTAATTTAGTTCCCGAAAAGAAAAAAAAAAAAAAGATTGACTTGAGTTGTACCTATAAACTATCACTGGCCCAATCAGATAAGGCCAGGGATCACAGATCACCTGGCACAATTATGACTGCCTCAGTTCACTGCTTCAGGAGGGGTGGGAAAATGCTCTTCAGGAGTGCTAATTGACATGCCTACTTCCATTATGCCTCATCCAGAACACCGAGGGAGCCAACACAGTTAGATTGCTTGGGAGTAGCTAAAAACAAAAAGTAGCGGGGCCTCTCAACAATCAGCACACAGATCTCAACAGCTGGCTTGGAGTCCCAGTGGAAGACCTGTCCTTGGCCACTGGCAGCAGGACCACCTGTCCCTACCCACCAGGAAGAGGACCACCTGCAGATGCCAGCAATAAGCCCACCAACCTGCAGACCCTGGCACCAAGCCCTCCCACCTGTGGGTCCAAGTACCAAGCACACTTTCCTGCCTGTGGCCCTCAGCAGACTCGTTCACCCAAAAACCCTGTTGGCGGCAAGTTTACCTGCAGAGGCCAGCAGCAGACCCACACATAGACCCAGGCACCAAGTCCATCTGCCCACCCACCTGTGGATCCTGGAAGTGGGCCCCTCTGTGGTCTCCACCAAATAGCTCACTCAGAATCTTTGGCCAGGCTGACTAATAAAGGGCCTTCCATGCCAGACTGTAAAGACTGAAAGAGGTGACTACTTCTTCAAATGCACAATCACAAACACAAGGCTACAAGGATTACAAAGAATTAGGGAAATACAACACTACCATGGAAATAAAAATAAGTCTCTAGTAACAAATGCTAAAGAAATGAATATCTAAAGAAACGAGAATGTCAGGTGCCTGATGAAAAATTCCAAATTGTTGTCCTAAATGAGCTTAGCGAACTGCAAGAGAACACAGATAGACAACTAAATAAAATCAGAAAAGCAATACATAAGCAAAATGAGAAGTTCAAAAAAGATAAAGAAATAATTAAAAGGAACCAAACAGAAATTCTGGAGCTAAATAATACACTGATTGAACTGAAAAAAATAAATACAGAACTTCAACTGTAAATGCAATCAAGTATTTGAGTTTAATCAGTGAACTCTAAGAGAAGTCATTTGAAACTATCCAAAGGAACAAAAAGCAAAAGAGTGAAAAGAGTGAAGAATATCTATGGGACTTTTGGGACACTATCAAACCAAAAAAGAATATGGATTATTAGAGTCCCAAAAGAAGAAGAGAAAGAGAAGGAAAGTTTATTTAAATAGATTACGATAAAAAACTTCCTACATCTGGTGAGAGAAATAGGCATCCAGATTCATGAAGCCTAAAGAATTCCATATAGACTAATCCTAAAGAGATCTACACAAGACACATTAAAATTAAATTATAAAAAATCAAAGACAGAGAGAGTTTTGAAAACAGCAAAAGAGGCTCATCATGTACAAGGAAATCTGCATGAGACTATCAGTGGATCCCTTAGCAGAAACCTTGCAGACCAAGAGACAGTGGAATGATATATTCAAAGTATTTTTTAAAAAACTGCTAAAAAAAGAATGCCATACCAAGATAAACTGTTGTTTAAAAGAGAAGGATTGATAAAGACTTTACCTGACAAACAAAAACTGAGGTTTATCGCTTCTAGACCTGCCATAAAAAAAGTACTAAAAGAAGTTTCTTTAGTTGAAACAAAGGGAAGATTAACAGTAAAATAAAAGCATATGAAAGTATAAATTTCACTGGTAAAGGCAAACCTATAGAAAATATAGGATAATATAATACTGTAATGTTGGTGCCCAAATCAGTTTTTAAATTTTATATTCTCATATAAAATTTAAAGGACAAAATATTAAGAGTAACTATTGCTACCAAAAATTGTTAATGGATACACAATAGAAAAATAAGTAAATTATGACACCAATTATACAAAGTTGTAGCAGGGGGACAAAGTGTAGAGTTTTTATATGCAATTAAAGTTAAGTAGTTATCAGCTTAAAATAGACTGTTACAATTGTAAGATGTTTTTTGCAAGCCTCATAGCAACCAAAATGAAAAAAAAAAATCTATTATAGATACAAAAAAGATAAAGAGAAAAGAATCAAAATATGTAGCTACAAAAACAAAATCACTAAAGAAGATAGCAAGAGAGGAAGGGAGGAGCAAAAGACCCACAAAACAAACAGAAAACAACAAATTTGGTAAAGTTCCAGGATACAAAATCAACGTAAAAAATCAATAGTGCTTCCATACACTAACAATAAACTATTCAAAAAGAAATTAAGAAAACAATTCCATTTACAATAGTATAAAAATAATACTTAGGAATAAAGTTAACCAAGATGGTAAAAGACTCATATAGTGAGAAATATAAAACACAGATGAGATGAATTAAAGCAAACACAAAAAAAGGAAAAATATTCCAAATTTACAGATTGAAAGATTTGTTATTGTTAAAGTACCCACACTAACCAAAGTTATCTACAGATTCAATGCCATCTCTATAAAAATTCCAATGGCATTTTCTTTCTATTTTTTTAATCAAAATAGAAAAACAATCCTAAAATTTATAGGGAACCACAAAAGATCCCAAATAACCAAAGCAATTTCGAGCAAGAAAAATAAAGCTGGAGATATCACAGTTCCTGATTTCAAAATATATTACAAAACTATATTAATCTAAACGATATGATATTGGCATAAAAATAGATATATAACCAAATGGAATAGAATCAAAAGCCCAGAAATAAACCTATCATGTATGGTCAACTGATCTTTGACCAGGGTGTCAAAAATACACAATGGGGAAAGAACAGTTTCTTCAAGAAATAGTGCTGGGAAAACGGAATATCTACGTGCAAAAGAATAAAACTGGACCACGTTCATACAACATTCACAAAAATAATCTTGAAATGATTAAAAATGTAGTCATAAGACCTGAAACTCTAGAGGAAAAGATAGAGGAACAGTGTCTTGATATTGGTCTTGGCAATTATCGCTTTAATATGACACTAAAAGGCAACAAAAGCTCAAATACAAGAGGTACGGTATCAAATGAAAAAGCTTCTACACAGCAAAGGAAGCAATCAACAAAATTAAAAGAAAGCAATCAACCAAATTACCTCTGGAACGGGAGAAAATATTTAGAAAACATATGTTTGATGAAAGGCCAATAGCTCAATACCTAAGGAATGCTTACAAACTGTCTCTCCACACACACTCATATATAATATACATACACACATCCATATATACATATATATAATTTTTAAGTGGCAATGGAACTGCATATACATTTTACTAAAGGAGATACACAAATGACCCAGAGATACATGAAAAGATGCTCAACATCACTAATCATCAGGGAAATAAACATCAAAACCACAATGAGCTATCACCTTACACCTGTTACATCTGTTTTGGCTATTAACCAAAACTGAAAAAAAGTACAAGTGTTGGCATGGATGTGGAGAAAAGAAAGCCCAGGTGTACTGTTGTTGGGAATGTAAATTGGTACAGCCACTATAGAAAACAGAATGGAGGTTCTTTAAAAAATAAAAAGTAGAACTACCATGTAATTTTTCAGTTCTCTTCTGAGTCTATGTCTAAAAAAATTGACATCAGAATCTCAAAGAGATATCTACACTTCCATGTTCATTGAAGCATTATTTACAAAGCCAAGTCATGGAAGCAACTTCAATGTCCATCTATGAATGAATGGATGAAGAAAATGTTTTATTTTTACAAAATATTTTATATATATACAAATATATATTAATATTATTTGGCCTTAATAAAGAAGAAAATACTGCTGTTTGCAACAACGTGGAAAAATCTGGCCCATCTACTTTACAATAGAATTAACATGTCAGTTGCTTGCTATTGAGTAAAACTGTATATTACCTGCACTACACAGTGTAGGTAATTTACAGGCTATCAAGAAGTAGAAAATTCTTCAGGAAAAAGATATAAGATCTTCCTGGTATACAGTTTTACACTACACTGTGCAGGTAATTTACAGGCTATCAAGGAGTAGGGGAAGAACCTTTATCTTTTTTGGTCACCATGATACTCCCCATTCCTAGCACAAGATTGAACACATTGCTGATTAACATACCTATTGGGCAGAAGAATAAATAAACCAGTGAGTGAGTGAGTGAGTGAGTGAGTGAGTGAGTGAGTGAGTGAGTGAGTGAGTGAGTAATGGATGAATGGATGAATGGATGGATGGATGGATGGATGGATGGATGGATGGGTGAATCAGTAAGGAACTATGAGTATTCCCTTTTGAGCAGCAGTGATTTAAAGTCTAGCCTTCTCACCCTCTCAGTTCTCAGGGTAATTTTTTGTTTTTCCAGAGCTGAGGCAAATAGTATCCAAACCAAGGAACAGCTGTGATACTCACCAACGACCTCCCTAAATATAGATATCCTTTCAAAGGAAGAACTGAACTGAGGTCCCATAGCACTATAATCCTCTGATTTCATAATATGAAAAGAAATAAATGTGGTTTACATATGCTGGGGAAGCCAACAATAAATCACCCGGCAGGGAGAGAGGGTGCTTTTCCTCTTTCTCCCAACACCAAGAGGAAGATAATGGAGGAGGAGGGTGAGAAGACAGAGGTAGAGGAACAGAGCAGGGAAAGAAGAGTGAGCAAGGAAGAAGAGAAAGATGAAAACCGGGGCCATTTTCTGAGCTTTCTAGATGTCATATGCTATACACATATTATGTCATCTATTTACTCAGCAAATATTTCTTGAGTCAAGCAGTCTCCTGTGGCACTGGGGACACAGCAGTGAATAAAATGAATATATTTCTGCTTCCATGGAGCTTATATTTTAGTAGGAAAACCTGACTTTGCTCCAGCAAGACCTGAACTCAGAAAGCTAGATTTTAAGTGCAGACTGTCAGCCTTCACACAGAAAACCAAGGTACAAAAAGTTTAGCAACTTGCTAGGGCAATTATCAAAGTCTTTACAAATGAGCTATGCATAAGAAGAGAAAAAAATTGTGTGAATGCATAAATGAAGGAAAAATGCATTCATGTCCCTCCTTTCTAAACAGAATCTTACCTCCTTCAGGGCAAGGATCAAGCTCACTTTCCTGTATAGATCACACACACACACACACACACACACACACACTTCTTGCAAATAATCTATCCCTGTTAAATCGCCAATGTGATGGTAGGGAACTTCATATATTCCAAATAAATTCATATCATTTTGGCTCTGACTTGGCTCCCCCAGGGAGATAAACAACTTTTCTCTGATCAAGCAATAGTCACACTCTTGATTGTTTTTAGATGAAATAATTAGCATCAGCAAAATGACATGGTGATTTATTTTGTGCCCAGGCCTTCTTCACATGCTAATGAAATCTTTATACAGTATGTTAATTGAGCTCAGTAGCTAGGCAAATCCTGAAATGTCCTGCCCAAGGGAGGTGAAAACAACCCCATAGAGAAGATGAGATCAAAAGGCCAACATTCACATGAGCCTTCAAGCTCCCCAGACTGATCCAGTAGTTCTAATTCCCTTAAAAGACTCAAACCACCAACTTCTTCCTTCATTTCAATAGATGGTCCTGTTTGCCTCTGTATATATCTAATCTGTCATTGAATCCTACCCACTCGACCTCAAAAATATTCCTTGAAAGTGTCCAATTTTCCATGAATCTACTCTCACTTCCCAGTCTGAGCTACCATGGCATCTTACCCATGTGGTCTCCCTACATTTGCCTTGCCCTTCCAATCCATCCTTCACACTGCAGCCAGATAGGCATATTAGAAAGCAAATTTGATTAAGCTCTGCACTTCAATTTTTTTTAAATTTTATTTTAAATTCCAGGATATAGGTGCAGGATGTGCAGGTTTGTTACATAGGTAAATATGCGCCACGGTGGTTTGCTGGACCTATCAACCCATCACCTAGGTATTAAGCCCTGCATGCATTAGCTATTTATCCTGATGCTCTTCCTCCCCTTCCCCCACCCTCACAGGTCCCAGTGTGTGTTGTTCCCCTTCCTGTGTCCATGTGTTCTCATTGTTCAGCTCTCACTTATAAGTGAGAAAATGTGGTGTTTGGTTTTCTGTTCCTGTGTTAGATTGCTGAGGATAATGGCTTCCAGCTTTTATCCCATTCCTTTTTATGGCTGCATAGTTTTCCACGGTGTGTACCACATTTTCTTTGTACAGTCTATCACTGATGGGCATTTGGGTTGAGTCTACATTTTTGCTATTATTGACTCCCCAGAGTCCCCAAGATAAGAGCCAGAATCTCTTCCATGGCCCATATGGGACTGCAGGACATGACCTGGTCTTACCTTCCTGACTCAGTTCTCATCACCCTGTATTCATTCCATCACGCTGGTCTTCCTCCATGTTCAGACTCTATTTTCTTTGCCTCCTACATGCATATGGTTCTCTGTGCCTGGAACACATTCTTGCTCACTCTTTGTATCAGTCAGCTATGCTGCATAACAAATCACCCACAATCTTAGCTTAAACAAAAACTAAAAGCAAAATACATTTATTATCTCAAAGTTTTTATGGCTCAGGAGTCTGGGCCTGACTTAGCTGGGTCTTCTGCTTTGGGTTTCTCAAAAGGCTGCAATCAGGTTGTCACCTAGGGCTGGAGTCTCATCTGAAAGCTCAGCTATGGAAGGATCCACTTCTAAACAATTGGGCTCTTGACAGGATTCAGTTCCTCATGCACTGTTGGACTGAGAGCCCTCATTCCTTTCTGGCTGTTGGCTGGAGGCTACTCTCCATTCCCTGCCATGTAAGCTTCTCCAACATAGTTGTTTCATCTAAGCATGCAAACCAAGATGGCAACAGAGAGAGTCTACTTGCAAGACAAAAGCTGCAGTCTTATGAAATGGCATCACAGAAGTGACACCATGTCACCTTGGCCTTATTCTATTAGTTAGAGCAAGTCACAGGTCCCACCCACATTCAAGGAGACAGGATAACATGAGGCATCAGGAGGCAGGGATCACAGAGACCATCCTAAAGTCCGTCTGCCACATGTCCCATTAGCCTGACAAGAGAATTTTTTCCCTTGAATCTTTTCTGACATGTCACTGCCTTAGAGGAGCCTTCCCAACTAAAATTATTCCCACCTATTATATGCCCATTCAGTGGCCTGTATTTTCCTTCAATTATACCTGTGTACTTTTAATGACTTGCTTCATGGTTGTCTTCTGGTAACACATCTGTTTAGAGCTACATATCCAAAGTCTAGCTCAGAGAGTAACTTCCCTATTCTGATGCTCAATGTATGTATGAATGTGCTTTTGAATGAATGACCAAACAGAAGTATCCTGAGTGTCATGATCTGTTCAAACATTTGTCCTAAACTGCGCAACTTAAAAACTACCCAGACACTCACATATTGGCCCCCTCAGTATCTCTGCCTGACTTTGTCCTCCCTACTCCATTATTAATACTAGGGTGGAAGAATAAGATCCTGGAAAACTTTAGGAACATTCCAAAGTAGAATTATTCACCCCGGGAAACAGTCCCATGCTCCGCCTTAAAATGTATACTCTTTCCTATTCAGTGATGTTGATACATCAATCCATACATTGAAAGGAAAATTGAACCCATTGTTAACCTTCAATATTAGATCAGGAAGAAGAGAGAAGCCAGGGTCATTCCTGAGCACCTGCCACATGCCAAGCACTATGTTATGTTAATACTTGTGAAATCTTTGGAGATAAGGACTTATATCTCCATTTTTCAGATAGAAAAACAAGTTGAGAGGGGACTTGAATTTTGCAGTGGTGTGCTGGTAAACTTGATGGTGTGAGGGAGCTTGATTCTAGTCTTTGCTGATTTTCTCCATGCAGATATTCTCACCATGACCAATCTTAACCTACTGATGGCTTCACAACTAAGTCACGAAATTCTGGAAAGTTTTTCAGCTGATTCTTGCAAGCCCATGAGTGCTGGCTCCAGCTTACCATTAGACCTCTTTAGGAACAGGCCAGTGGTTAAGATTTTTTGTTTATGTTTTTTTTTGTTTTTCTCATCTCTCATCTTCTACCACATGGAGATGCCACTGAGATATTAAGCTCCTGGAGGTTGAGGGTTTGCCCAGCCCAGAGCCTTGCTAGAGAGTGATGCTCAGTAAATATTTGTTGTGTCAGCGTGACTGGAATTTTCAAGGGCAGTCCAGAAGGAGCCAGATCACCCCCTGGCGGGATCTAAACAGGGACACAGGACACTGCAGGGACAAACACCTAGTGATACTAGAGAGCTCCCTGGTGATGACCTAGGGGGCAGACGCCTGTGGCAACGGCCTTCCTCTGGCTGAAGCAGCTGAGCAGGAAAGAAGAAAACCAGGAGATACCAGCTTGGTAGGGGATTGGCAAGTACACCGCTTGCCTTCCTGCCCTCCCAGCTCCTGCTGCCTCTGAGCTGTTGCCTACCAGGTGGATTTGTGGACTTAGGATCTTGGGAGTCCCAGAGATAAGGCTGATGTCTCAGAAGTACTGGAGACACACCTGGAACCTTCTTACCTGCCCTAAAGCTCCAGAAACAATGAAGAAGGCTGGAGCTAAGGCGGATTTTGGAGAGCATTCATCTCTTTGTTTATTCATTCAGCGATCACATATTGAAGGTTGTATACTAGACAGAGTGGAGTAATGATGTTAGGCAAAAGTAGTCCTTGCAGATATGTGCACTCCCATGTTTACTGCAGCATTATTCACAATAGCCAAGATATGGAATCCACCTAAGCATCCAACAACAGATGAATGAATCGGGAAAATGTGGCGCGTATACACAATGAACTATTATTCAACCATAAAAAGCATGAAATCCTATCATTTGCAACAACATGGATGGAACTGGAGGACAACACGCTGAGTGAAATAAGCCAGACACAGAAAGACAAATATCATATGTTCTTACTTATATGTGGGAGCTAAAAAAAAAAATTGATCTCATGGAGATAGAGAGTAGAATGATATTTGTCAAAGGCTGGGAAGGGTAGTGGGGAGGGGGAGAAAAAAAGGGCTGATTAATGGGTACAAAAATCCAGCTAGATAGAAAGAATAAGATCTGTAGTTTGGTAAACAATAGGGTAACTATAGTTAACAATAATTTATTGAATATTTTGAAATACCTCGAAGAGTGAAATTGGAATATCCCGAATACAAAAAATGATAAATGCTTGAGGTGACAGATATCTCAGTCACCCTGATTTGATCATTACACATTGTATGCGTGTGTCAAAATATCACATGTACCCCATAAATATATACAACTATTATGTATCCACAACACTTAAAAACAACAACAGGCCAACAGTAGTCCTTGCCTGCATGGAGTCTACTATCTAGTAGGAAAGGGAGAAATAAAGTATAACATCGGGATATTTCTGAAGCCTGCTAACCAAGGTAGGAAAGGAGAGGCATGAGGGAGGCATCTCAAAATCCAGTCTACAGTATCAGGGAAGGCTTCCTGGAGGAAGTGGTGTTCAAGGTGA
Source organism: Gorilla gorilla gorilla (assembly GCF_029281585.2). NCBI lineage: Eukaryota > Metazoa > Chordata > Mammalia > Primates > Hominidae > Gorilla > Gorilla gorilla. Next base: position 130,798,098 of record NC_073234.2, read on the forward strand.
AACCTACAGTATTCAGCCCAATGAAAGGAAGGCATATGCCTATGTCACATCATCTAATTCTACATATCTAACCACCTTTCATCAGCCTTCTTTTTCTCTATCAGATAACAAAAAGTCTATTTTGTTACCTATTGTCTTACAGAAAACTGCCCAAAACATTGAGGCTTAAAGCAATAATCATCTTATTAGGCCTCATGCTTTTGTGAGTCAAGAATTGGAGCAGGACTCAGCTGGGTGGGCACTGAGTGGTATCAGTGGAACTCATCAGTGTTAATTACCTGGAGAGTGGGCTGCTCTGGAGGGTCCAAGTCAGCTTCCCCTATATGTGACTGGTGACTTAGCAGGGATGGATGGAAGGCCAGGTTCAGCTGGGATTGTTGACTGCAATGCTGCACATGGCCTCTCTGCGTGGCAGTCTCAGAGAGTCAGATTTTACACAAAATGGGGAAGGGATCCCACAGACAGTGTGAGCCCGAAACCTGACACGGCATCACTCTAACTGTATTCTATTGGCCAAGCAGTTACAGAATCTTCCCAGATCTGATGGAAAGGAACAGAGACACCACCTCTCCATTGGAGGAGCATTAAAGAATTTGCAGAGTGGTCATTTTGTTTGTTTGTTTGTTACTATACAACACTCACAAAAAGTTGCAAAAAAAATAGAGAGACTGTTTTTTTACTCCACCCAGCTTCCCTCAGTGTTAATATCTTACATAATCATAGTATATTGCCAAAAACAGGGAATTGGCTGCAGTACTTTTTAACTCAGGAACAGACCATATTCAGACTTCACCAGTTTTTACATGTAATTGTGTGTGTGTGTATCGTATGCAGAGTTCCATGAAATTTTATCACATGTAAACACAGGTAACCATCATCACAGTCAAGATGTGGAACTATTTCATCACCATAAAGAACTTCCTTCATATGGGCAATTTTAATCCACCAACAAGGTCTAATATTGACAACAGAGATTCCTCAATTTGAAGCCCAACATTGTTAAAAGCTGGATGAGGCTGAGCACAGTGGCTTATGCCTGTAATCCCAGCACTTTGGGAGGCCAAGGTGGGCAGATCACGAGGTCAGGAGATCGAGACCATCCTGGCTAACATGGTGAAACTCCATCTCTACTAAAAATACAAAAAATTATCCAGGCATAGTGGCATGCGCCTGTAGGGGGCTGCTCAGGGGGGCTGAGGCAGGAGAATTGCTTGAACCCAGGAGGCAGAGATTGTAGTGAGCCAAAATTGTGCCACTGCACTTCAGCCTGGGCGACAGAGTGAGACTCCATCAAAAAAAAAAAAAAAAGCTGGATAATGCTGGATGATTCCATTGCAGATCCTCAGTTTCTTTATCTGTAAAATGGGTCAACGAGGCTCCATAGAAACCAGAAAGCCCAAGTCACAGATCTAACTTAAATTCTCAACTTCATACTTCATCTTTGTGAACACAAGGAAATAAGCTTCAGTTAATTTCAGCTCAGTTCATCAGTAAAATTGGAATACAACAACACACGTTGTAAGAATGTAGTGAGGATAAAGGAAGACAATGTGTGCAAAACCCCAGCACAGTGCCTGCCAGAGACTCTTAAGAGTCTGTCCCCCATTCTTTTACATTTTTCAACTTACTTGTAATCCTGCCATCATGAGGAGTTTGTATATTTACACACTAAGCTTTATGGTAATTGGCTTTGGTTAGTTGTTTGTGTAATTGGTTAGACACAATTCTGTATTAATTGTTAACACGATACTGTTTTTTAAAATTCATTTTTTAACCACTTCTAAATCAAACCATCCTTCTTCCCTTACTCTGAACAATAATAGATCATGCAGAAACTCAGCCCCTAAAAGAGTCTTAGCGTGATTAAAGAAAACCCAATGTGAAAAATCCAACCATCAGAGTTCCACACATCTTTAAGAAAGCCCCTATATTTAGTTCTGAGCCACAGATGTCAAAATCTTCTGCTACCCTGCAACATCACCAAAGGAAATAAAATTTTTTTTAAAAAAGGAAAACGGAAGCAATTTACCTCCCCAGGCAAAAGAATGATTTTCCCCCTTTCTTTTGATGCTGTCATTTTCTCATTCTCAAGAATTCCTTTTCAGTTCCTCAACATTTTCCTTCTCCTCTTAGGTAGTTCTAAGTCTGAATTCATTTCTAGAGAGGAGAATCACTGGGCCTGGAATCAAGGCAGAATACGACTGAGGATCTACCCAACGTATCTTGGCCTAAAAAGTCTTGAGGCTACTTTTTTTCTCTTGCCACAGTCTACTGCCTGTCTCTTCTACAACCACATTTCCGCTACACCCCATATGTGTGTTTCTGGGGGTTTGCACACTTAGAAACATGGCATTTATACAGTTTTACTTAGGGAGAATTTAAGTTGAAACAGCCCAACAGCATGACTTTCAAACAAAACAAAATACCAGCTTCTGAGAGTCTGCAATGGTACCCAGGCAATATTAGACAGAAATTAAATTACAACCATTTTGAAGGAAACATGAGGAGAACTCTTCGGTTTATCTATCCTTGAGAGAGCGTTGCTCCTCAGCTGGGTGAAATCTCTGGCCTCATTCCTAAAACATTGCAAACTTTGCTTTGTACATATTTGCTGAGGAAAGCACACAGGTGTCTGTCCTCTGCTCAGCCTAGAAGCAGCATTAAGTGGCAACGATCAGCCCCACACGTATCATGAATTGGGCTCCCTGCATCAGTAGCCGGGGACATTAGTTCTGTTTTGACATGCCTGCTCAAATTCGAGGCCACTTCTTTTATTTTAAAGAAGGAAACAACCACACTCACCTTTACTCTGGAGACTTCTGGAAAGATGGGGTGACGCAATAAGATCTCTAAAATAGTGTCTCCAACTTCAATGTGCACATACACCTCTGGGGGGATCTTGTTAAAATGTAGATTCTGATTCAGTGGCTCTGGGGTCTACCTTGAGATTCCTCATTTTACCTGGCTTCGAGATGACACTGTGGCTACTGCTCAGGGACCACACTTTGAGTAGCAAGATTCTAAAGCACTTCAGTGATGAAGGATTGAGAAAAAAACGTTGAGGTCCCTTGCAAATCTTTTCTCCTTAGACATACTTCAGTAAAGCTTTAGAATCCATTGTAGCTTATTTCGTAAGGCAGACTGCCTAAAAGTGAGCAACCAGTGAGCAATCAACCTGCAGTCTTCCAAGTTCTGAGGGCATCAAGTCTAAGAGTCAAAACCAGGCAGCAAGCTGAAGGGCTTTTCTTGTATGTGTCTGTCTTCTGTGGCTGCTGTGACAAATAATCACAAGCTTATTTGCATACGACCACAAAATGTTATTATCTTACAAGTTCTGGAAGTCAGAAATCTGAAAGTGGGTTACACTGGGCTAAAAATCAAGGCATTGGCATGACTGCCGCCACTCTGGAGGCTCTAGGGGAGAATCCACTTTTTGCCATTTCCAGTTTTTTGGGACCTCTCACTTTGCTTGGCTTGTGGACTTTTTCTTGATTTTCAAAGCCAGCAGTGTAGCATTTTTCTAATCTCTCTCAGCCCTCTTTCCAGCAACACATCTCCTTCTCTGACTCTGACACTTCTGCTTCTCTCTTATCCTCTTCCTATCTCAAGGTTCTTATCTTAGTCACACACACAAAGGCCCTTTTGTCATGTAAGATAACACAGTCACAGGTTTCAGGGATTAGGATGTGGACATAGTTGGGGGCCATTTTCGACCCACTACGTCTTATTTCCATTGGTGAATCCTGGTGGAATACTTTGCTCTAGACAGTGCTAGGGTATACACAGATCCTCTAAGAGGTCATCTTAAAGCTTTGACTTCAGGAGTCCTGAGAAATATCTTCCTAAAACTAAAAACTCCCCCAGAGACCAATTTATTTGATTTAAATCATGTGGCTGATTGTTTTCCGAACACAACAATATTTTCCATTCTATATGTTCTTCTACAGTATGACCTTGCACCCTCCCATCCAGCGGTTGGGGTTTGTGTTCCCATCCTTTAGACCTGGGTGGGCTGTGACTGTTTCGACCAGTAGAGTCTAATAGAGTATGGCAGAAATTATATTGTGTAACTTCTAAGGTTTTGACCAGTAGAGTATAACAGAGTATGGCAAAAGTTATATTGTGCAACTTCATAAAAAGCAATACCGCTTCTGCCCTGTCCACTAAGACACTTATGCTAGAACCTCAAAACACCATGTAAGAGTTCCAACTAACCGTGAGGCTGCCACACTAAGAGGAAGCCCAGGCCACATGGAGAGGCCATATGTAAGTGCTAAGCGATGGCATTTTTAAGTGATCCCAGCTCCTGTAAGTAAATCTGCCTTGCAGATTTCTGTAGCAGAGAATTCCAAGCAGAGGGGGCTGTAGTGCAAAGGTCACGAGGTTGGAGTGGGCTGTTCGTTTTGAACAGAGGAGTGCCATGGTCTGATTTAGGATTTAACAGGTCCTGGGAGCTGGGATCACCTAGAAATCCCTTCGCTTAGCACCTACATATCCCAGCCATTGAATTATGTCCAGATTAGACCTTAGACATCTTGGAGCAGAGAACACCTGTCTGCACCTTCTATCAAAACTTCTGAGTCACAGAATCTGTTACCTAATGAAATGGTTGTTTATACCATTAAGTTTTTGGACACTTTGTTACACAGCAAAGATAACTGGAACAAAGTGGATCTCTTTGGCATGCAAATGTCTATCAGTATGAGAAATATAAACAATCAGAATTGCAGAGTATATATTCACTTGTTTATTTATTCACTTACTCTCTTACATGCCCGTTTATGAACACACACATGCTCTCCTAATTTATTCACGTACTTATCCAAAAGCATGATAAATTCTCACTATGTACAGAGATACCCTCTGAGAGTTCACTTGGCAGTGGGGATTCATTCATTCATTTCGTAGATATTTATTGCCTGGGAAGTGTTCCTCAGAGATGTATCAGAATAGGAACAGACTTTCTTTCCTGCTTTGGTTGGAAAAATCCCAGGGAAGGCACCTCATTGGCTCTGTTGGATGGTGTGTCCAATGCTGTACCCATCACCCAGCCCAAGAGGGTGGGGAGCTAGCATGGACAGCCTCTATTCAAACCATATGTTTAGAGAGGAGGCAGGAGCAATTTATCAAAGGAGTACCAGTCCCTGAAGAAGTGAGGGCGCTGCCAGGTCAAACAACGGCTGTCCCCTACGAAAGACCTGCCTTGCCTGTTCTCCATTGACATCATGCACCACCTTCGGCAGCTACTAGTGTTTATCCATCTGCTTTGGCTTTAACTACCAAACTCTAGAGGCATTTCTAATACTCGAAGCAGCAACTCGGATTTTTAAAAGCTGCTGCTTGTATCATTTACCGTAAGATCAGCCAGGCTATAAAAAAGCATCCGAGGCTTCCCAGAGGATGAGGGAGGACCAGAGGTAAAGAAACTCTTATTTCCCTAGGCAAGTCAAAATGTCAACCCTCTGATGACCCAACTCTCTGGTGCACCTCTACTCTGCAGATTACATGAAAAGAAACCTATTCTATATCTCAGTCCAATGACATCATGGGAAATACCAGGAATTTTTTGGCTGCACACAAAATTCCTGTGAGATTCTTGGAAAATCTTACACAAAACTGTGAGTAACAGGGACTTAGTAACCTCAAGGCATCTTAATCAACACCAGGGGATAAAAGGAGAATATATTTTGAAACCAGGCAGATCTATATTTGAATCTCCTTGTTCTGCTATTTATCAGCTATGTGAACTTGGGCAAGTTACTTTTCTCTAAGGCTCACTCTTTCCATCTTTAAAATGGGCATTATGATGCTCACTTCAACAGTTTCCAAGGGCTGACATGAAAGAATTAAATCAGTTAGTGGATGGAAATGTGTGTCACAAGGTCTTGCACGCATCTCGGTTGTTATGATTGTGTTGTTGCTATCACTTTTGCTAAGTCATAAAGCTGCACGTCTTTTCTGACATGGGATTCAGGGGTATCCCAGGAACAGAAAAGAAGGCTGTATGATGTGAGAAAAATCAAAGAACAAAATGATATATTGTATATCTAAATATGGAAGTAAAAACAATAAAGTTTCTAGAAAACACTATAGGAGAGTTTTTTTTTTAATTTTTATTCAGGCAGGGAATGATTTCTTAAACAAAAACAAAAGACACTCCCCAAAAATCAAATTTAAAGGAAATATATGTGTGTGTGTGTGTGTGTGTGTGTGTGTATAAAATACGAATTTCTGTTCACAAAGACACACTATTAAAACAGTGAAAAGTCAAGTAACAGAAAAGAAAAAGATACTTGCAACACTTATCACCTAGTAAAGGCTCATTTTCAGAATATGTAAACAGCTTCAGAAATCAGTAAGAAAAAGAGAGATAACCCAATTTTAAAAAATGGGCAGAAGATTTAAACAGGCATTTCATAAAAGATCTCCAAAAGTATGGCAAACATATAAACTGTTGGTCAGCCTCAGTAATAATCATAGTAATGCTAGTTACAACCTCAATGAGATACTACTACCCAATTACCAGAACTACTATAAATTCAAAATACAGACAATACCAAGTGCTGCCAAGTATGTGGAACAACCTGAACTCTTACACATTGATGGTAAGAATATAATTTGGTACAAACACTTTTGAAAACATTTTGACATACATAAAAATATACATGCATGCTTTAACTAAGCAATTCCATTCCTAGGTACGTACCTAACAGAAATGAGTGTACCAAGAGAGGGAAAAGAATATTCATAATGATACTATTCACATTAACCCGCAAATAAATCAAATACCCCTCAACAGAAGAATCAATCAATAATCATATCATCATGCAACAAAATGACATTCAATGATAAACAAACAAAAGCTTCAGACACAACGGAAAGGAAGTTCACATACACAGTGTTCGGGAAAATAAATCAACCACAAAAGAATGCATTTTATTTATATTAAGTGAAAAAGCAGACAAAACTGTTGTTAAAAATCCAGAAAGAGGTCACTTTTGGGGAAAGGTATGGATGAAGAATAACAATTTAGAGAGGGCAGGAGCGAGACTTCTAAGGAGCTAATAACATCTTAGGTCTTGATCTGGGCAAACGTTTGCAATTTCATTGAGCCATTCATTTAAGTTTCCTGTTGTGTTTTTTCTGTAGGTACAGTATAATTCATAAGACAGTTTAAAAAAAAAAATCAGAAGGCCTGCCTTGTACCCGCCTTGTACCACACACTTCAATGGGCCACACCCTCCCTGTAGCCAAAGCCCCAAGCGCTGTTTACCTTAGGATTGGAAGGATATGTACTCGAGGCTCCATCACCAGACCTCCCTCCTTGGGCCCAGCAAGTCTGCTACATCCGGTTGGCCTCAGGCCAGCTTCCTCCACTCCTGGGGTCTTTTGTGCTCCTCAGGTGGAGGTGATCTCCCAGCATGCTCTGCACGGCTCAGTCGGAGGCCGGGGGGCCTGGGTTTTGTTTCCTCAGTGTCACCCGTCCCTGTGGGCTTCTTCAAATGAATCCTTGGAGGACAGAGAAATGAGAGAGTATTAAAAATGTCAGAGACAGATCCTGAGATACACAGCTGGGTAAATAGAGCCGGTGGAGATGTTTTTATTAGTGGCTTTCTGGTCATGCTCACTTAAGTTATGGATGTAAGGTGGGGGTGGAGGAGAAGAGGCGTGAGGGTCTTCTACCCATTTCCAGACCTGCTCAGTCCCAGTCATCCAGCACCCTCAGATGTGGGGGCACTCTCTCAGTTCTGAGGGGACTCACCATGTTAGGAAATTGTATACCTGTTCATTATGCCTCTGCAGAGAATTTTCCCTCCTGGTGACAGAAACATAGAGGGCCTTTTCTCCTGGATTTCTCTAGGAAGCCTCACCCCACCTGGGGAAGAACTGATGCCACATCGTTTCTCTGGCAAAACCTGGTCAGTTTCATATGAGAAGTAGGAAAGGGGGTGGTATTTTTGAGAAGTAGAGGATGGAAACTTCTCTGATCTATTGTCTCATGGTCAATGTTCTATCAAGTCACCAGAAATGAAAGCCGTCCCTACCACTGTAATGCCCAAAGCAATCATTTTGTGAATACTCATTATGTGCCTCAGAGACCAGAGTTCAAATTCAGGCTTACCAACTTGTTGCTACTTGCCCTTGGGAAAATTATTTAGGCTTCTGTTTCCACATCTCCAAAATATAAATAAAATAGTACCCACTTCATAATGCTATGGTGAGGGATAAATGAACACATCCCTGGAAAGCAGTTAGCACAGTACCAGGCACACAGTAAGCCCTCAATAAATGTTAGTTACTATCAATGGTAGAACACTTCTTCCCAGAAGGCATAATATCTGCGTTGTACCAAAAGATAGGAGTGATATGAATAGTATAGGGTGGTCTTATTTTTATCACTGCATAATAATCTACTCCCAAATGTGGTAGTGTCTGGGCTCAGTGGCTCACACCTGTAATCTCCAGCAGTTTCTGAGGGGAAGGTGGAAGGATCGCTTGAGCCCAGGCATTTGAGATCAGCCTGGGCAATAAGTGGACTCCATCTCTAAAAAATTTTTTTTAAAAATAGTCAGGTGTGGTGGTACATGCCTGTGATACCGGCTACTTTGGAGGCTGAGGTAGGATTATCACTTTAGCCTGGAAAGTCAAGGCTACAGTGAGCTGTGATCGCACCACTGCATTCCAGCCTAGGTGACACAGAGTGAGAACCTGTCGAAAAAAAAAAAAAAATGTAGTAGCATAAAACAATGGTCATCTCATGTATTCCGTGAGTCAAAAATTTGGACAAGGCACAGAGGAACTGGGTGAGCTCTACTCCACTATGTCTAGAGTCAAGCGGGAAAACTTTAAAACAGCTGGGACTAGAAAACCTACTTTCAAGTATCTGGTGCCTTGACAGGGATGGCTGGAAGGCTGCATGCAGGAGGGATTGTCAGCTGACATAGCTCCCAGTAGCCTACCCACTGTGGCAGCCTAGGGGTAGTTAGATGTCTCACCTGGTGGCTCAGTGTTGCCCCAGCAAGTAAGGCACAAGTGGCATTGCCTTTTATGACCTAACCCTGGAAGGTTGCATTGCCTTTTATGACCTAACCCTGGAAGTCACATAGTATCACTTCTGCCATACTTCATTGATGAAAGCAATCAAAAGCCCACCTAGATTCAACTGGAAGTGTCATAGACTCTATTTTCTATTTTCCCATGAGAAGAGTGTCAAAAGATTTATGACTTTTTTTTTTTTTTGTAAATGACCACAGGATTTACTCTGTGCCAGGCCCTGAGCTGTATTCTTACTATATGTGATTGCATGTGTTCTTCACAAGGAGCTAATGAAGTCAGAATTATTACTTTCATTTTCTAACATGTACATAAGGAAACTGAGGTGCCAAGTGGTTTCTTGCCCAAAGTCAAACAGCTAGTTATTTGATCCCCCATGTGTTGGTACCACGTTGTGTGACTTCAGAGTCAATGTTCTCATTAGCCCTATAGTATTGAATCCCTCCCAAAATAAACAGATAGATAGATAAAAGAAGACAGTTAGCTAGACAGACAGAGAGATAGATATAGATATATAGGTAGATGATAAATTATAGGTATGTAGATGATAGATAGATAGATAGATAGATAGATAGATAGATAGATAGATAGACATAGATGCCAAGCCTAAGTTAAGTTGAAACCCAAATTCTTAAGGTATTGCAGGATCTTTGCAAACCTGAATCTATACCAGCTCTCTGAGCAAGGAGAATTCTTAGGAAACTAAAATAACACAAATATACCTGAGAACACTGACAAAGGCCTCCTAGGTGGTGTCTACAAGATGCTGAACATCTGGTTACTTCCAAATATTTGGATGATGGACTACCAGATTTCATCCAACTTTCCTCGCATTTGTTTGATAAACACAGCTGGCTTGAAAATTAGTCGTGGAATCTTAATAGTCGTAGAATCCTTAGCTATTTTCTCATCTAAACCCCTCTTTATACAAATGCAAGTAAATGTACACTCGTAGAGAGGAAGGGTTCCGAGAAAGTTACCTACCAAGTGGCTTTGACATCCTTATTTCAACATGACTTGAAGAAAATCTATTCTGATTTAAGTAAGATATATCTTAGGATCCAACAGACTACTTCCTGGGAAAATCTTACACAGATCTGTATGGTGGTAGTGGTGGAAAGGAGCTGGAAACAACGTAGGTATCCACCTGTGATGGGTAATATGAAGTGTCAACTTCATTAGATTGAAGGATGCAAAGTATTGTTCCTGAGTGTGTCAGTGAGAGCGTTGCCAAAGGAGATTAACATTTAACTCAGTGCACTGGGAGAGGCAGACCCACCCTCAATCTGAGTGGGCACCATCTAATCAGCTGCCAACGAGGCCAGAATAAAAGCAGGCAGAGGAAGATGGAAGAACTAGACTTGCTGTGTCTTCCGGCCTCCATCTTTCTCCCATGCTGGATGCTTCCTGCCCTTGAACATCGGACTCCAAGTTCCTCAGCTTTTGGACTCTTGAACTTAAACCAGTGGTTTGCCAGGGGCTCTCAGGCCTTCAGCCACAGACTGAAGCTGCACTGTCGGCTTCTCCACTTTTGGGGTTTTGGGACTCAGACCGGCTTCCTTCTCCTCAGCTTGCAGACGGCCTATTATGGGACTTCACCTTGTGATCGTGTGAGTCAATACTCCTTAATAAACTCCCCTTTTTATATACGTCTATCCTATTAGTCCTGTCCCTTTAGAGAACCCTGACTAATACACCAGCTCTATGGGAATGATGCAGAAGCTGGAAAGAATGTGTAGCATGAAACTCTATGCGTTAGTTGGAAATAAATACACACACACATGCACAAAAGATAAACACATATATTTTAATATATGCATTCAGCAACAAGGAGAGGTCTTAAAAACATGATGTTGAATAAAAAAATTCAAGTGGAAAGTAAGGTGTATAGCTCGATAACTTTTATGTAAACCAAGCACATGCACAAAACCATACTGTGTGTTTTAGAAGGAAAAGTACTTAAGGGCGTATTTCAGACATGTAAAAGAGAATGCATTCAGATGCTTTCAGTGAGTGAAGGAGAGAGATGGGAGTGGGACTGGGATGAAAGAGGGAACTACAACAGATACAATGCAATGCAATACCATATAAAACAACAGAACACAACGTAATAAAATGAGGTAAGGGCGGTACTTTGCATGTTAAGATGATAAGATGATAACATGTTATCAAATGAGAAGCACCTCTACTCTGCAGATTAGATTAAAAAAATCTATCCTATATCTCAGTCCAATGACATCGTGGGAAATAGCAGGAATTTTTTGGCTGCACACAACACTCCTGCTTTTGGTCAAAAGTTCATTGAATGAAGCTGAAGAGTGAAAGAAGCATGTCCTTTAAAAATCTTGTTTTCATCAGCGATAATGGGCTTAAGCCATGTGTGAAATATGGCGCAGGTTTCACCTTTCAGGGCCTCCAGGAACCCGGTTTCCCTTTGCCTGTCTCCAGGATTTACATCTCAGCGGGTGATCACACTGTGGTCAGCTAGGGAGATCACTTTTCGGAAATGACAAATGAATTTCCATCTTCTGAAAGGAAAGGCCTTTTTTCCAGCCATCAGACATGCTTTCTGGTCGGTGCCATCCACCACCAATATCACAGAGCAAAATAAGTCATTTTCATTTTTAGCACTGTTTATGCTTTGTAAAATCCTCTCACAATTATCACATAAATTGTAGGTGGATTAGCAATTATTGTCCCTGCAGAAAGCAAGTTAAAAAATAAAGGCACATCCAGTGATGTGCCCAAAGTCATACATGTGTCTTTCAAATCCCATCCGAGAGCTTTCTGATATATTATTTCTCATGTAATATCTGTACTTCTACTATTACTATGAATAATAATTTCAATGATTGATTTATGGCTATGTGTCAAATACTTTACATGAAAGGTGTCATTGAACCCTCCTACGTTTGACATACTATTCTATGCATTTGACAGACAAGAAAACTGCCATATGGAGGTCAAGTAACTTGCCCAGGATAACAGCTAATACGTGGCAAGGCTGGTATTCAAACTGTGCTGTTCACTTCCAAAGCCTTGCCCTCTAACCACTGTACTTTGCTACCTAGATCGATAAATCCAATTATTTGTGTAATTTCTTACAGATATAAGCATCTTGTTAATTTATTCATGCATTCATTAAGTATTTATTTATTACTTGTTATGTGCCAGACACTGCGCTAGTCTCTTTAGTGAGGGATAGATGCATGGGTGACAGGAGGAATAGTCAAAGATCCAAATTCTAGAGTCAACATTATTTAAGCCTGGGTTCCCCAGAAAACAGGCTGAAACAGAGATATATGTGTTTTTACTTTGTTGGCAGATGTGATCCCAGGGAACAAATGAGAGCTGGAGGAGCAGAGTTGCGGGGGGAGGGGTTGCAGGGGAAAGAGAGCTAATACAAGAATGTGTTGTTATTGAGTATGCCACCATGAAAGGACAGAACTATCCAAGAAGCCACTGGGAATGTGCCTCAACTCGTCTGCCTTGGGAGAAGGAAAAGGAAGTTTTCATCTCCTGCTCACATCCCTTATTCATCAAAGGCTCATCCAAACAGGCATTAAATTCCCGCCATTTCCAGGTTACACACGGGTGGGTGAAGACTTGGTTCTCTGCTGAGTTCCAGACTGTGACAACAAAAGCAAAAACCTGGGGCCAGAAGCATGAGGTATACAGAGTGAACCTGAGGTGGAACTCTGTGCATTGCCCCTGCGTGAAATCTGGTCAGACCCTGCGTAGAACCAGACACCAAACAGCAGCTGGAATCAAAGACAGCCAAGGCAAGGGGATGGGCAGAGTGCATCAGAGGTCTCTGAATCAACCACTTACCAGCTGAGTTCAAGAGCCAAATATTCAATAATAATTTTTATTATAGAAATAACTATATTCGTATGAGCATGGTACTTGCCACAAAGGACAAATAGATTGCAGACTCTATATGTGTACACATTATACAAAATGTTTTAATACATCTAGACAACCTCACCAATCCTCACCGGGATCATACGAACCAAGTACGGAGATGAGTATGTTTCCATGGACAGATGAGGAGCAGAGTTGAGTGGTGACGTTGGTTGCTAGGGTTACCCAGATGAGTATGATGGATGAGCTGGGATTCAAACTCAGATCTCCAACTCCAGGGTTCTTTCCCTGGTATCTGAAAGTTTAGAATTCTTGTCCTATCCTATTTCAGGAAAAGACAGCTGGGTGAGAGGGAAGAACAGCTGCCATTAGCTTCATAAGAGATGAGTTTCTTGCCCCCCACTGCTACAGAAGGAAGGGAATGAATTCTTTGGTTCTAACTGGAAATAAAGAAAACTTAGCTAAAACATTGTGAGACAAAGAAAGAATATTTTTTCAATTTCATTCAGAAAGGGATTTAACCCATTCGGATATTCATGACCAATTACTGTACGTGTGACTCTAAGTAAGTTACTTTTCTTCATGCCTCAGTTTTCTTACCTGTAAAATGGAAATGATAATAGCACCTAACTCAAAGGATTGCTGGAGGGATTTTTAAACAATCAGAACTGAACACAGCAAGGGATCCAGGAAATTAGCTCTTATTAGCATCATCTGTAGACTACTTTACCACCTGTGACGAGACTATTATTTATGCAGGCTATCTAAACAGTTTACATTATCCTATTTTCCTTCTCAAATACCTTTAGTAGTTGCATTCAAGGGCCTACAAAATAGGATCTTGTCTCCCTCTTCATTCTTTTTCAAAACCTGTGTGCTGTTCCCCAAGTACACACTGCAGTTTCCTGCTTTCAGAATTCTACCCATGCTGCCTTCCATATGGAATACTCTCTCATCCCCATTCATCCAACCACTCATTCAGTACTACTCAAAGCCATCTAGGAGGCAAGCCCATGGCTCAGCCTTGGGGATATAACAGTTAGCAAGATACGTATCTGCCCTAAGGCACTTTTGCCTTTTCTCTTAAGGCAGGTGAAAAGTGTTTCTCTTCAGAGCCAACTCCAGTTCATTGTAGCTGGTTGGGCTGCCCTTAGCACTGTATTGAGGTGGATACACCACCTTCAGGCTCAGGTGTAAAGTCAGCTATGGTGGTTTATGGATGTCTACCACGGGCAGAAGATATGGAGTAGGAACATCCCATTTGCCATTTCTGGTCAAGGGGAAATTTAACATCTTTTAGGGACTTTCTAAAATTCTACCTCTTCTATCGAAATGGACCACATTCATCTATTCCCACCCCCAACCAGTTATGCATTGACTCTCCATCTAGGCATTAGTAACTCGCCCCTATAAAAGCACCCATTTTAGCTTTATACACTTGAGAGTGAGACCTTTGAAGACAGAGACCATTATTACTCATCCTTAATTCCCTGCCACCTAGCACAGTGCCTTAAATATGGTTAAGAATTATCTTCAGGACAGAAAAGTGAGGTTTCCTGGTTTTCTTTATGTTGTTATTGTTGGTAGTGATGGTGATGGTGATGACGGTGGTGTTGGCAAAGATGTGAAGGCCATTATTATTAACAATGTCAATAGTGGTTGTGTTGATGGGTTAATGCTGGTGGTGGTGGTGATGGTCTTGCTCTTTGTGGTGGTGATGGACGTGGTGATAAAAATGGTGGTGGTAAAGGTAATGATGAAAGTAGTGTTTTGATAATGGTGGCTTTTTTCCTTCACATCCCCACAAATTTATTGAAATACGTTATCATATCGCATTAGAGGAACTGACCCCATGAATCTGAAATGATTTCCTCAATTCTCAAATCCATACATTAACAACATTTCAATACCTTTCACAGGTAGGCTGGTTTTCAGGCAATTTACACAAATCAAAAGAAAGAGGTGTAGAGGATAGTCATCATAAACCCAGATACATTGTTATATCTGAGGGTAATTTTTTTTGCAAAATATATTGTACCGTGAGTAATGGATTGTCCTGCTGTGCTTTCAAGGAAAGCATATGTTGTATACTGAGAGTTTAATTTGAAAACACACTGCAGTAAACATGTTAACCCTAGTATCTCCATTAATCTTAACAACCACCCTGATAGTTAGGTCCTATTTTACTCATTTTGCAAATGAGCAAACTGTGGCTCAGAGAGACAGACAGCCTGTGGTAGTGCTTAAAGGCTGGTGTGTCTGATTCCAATGCCCAGTCTAATTTCCTTGGGCTACAAGGTCTCAGAGGAACTTGGATCCTGGAAGTGAGAAGTGACCTATTTCAGATCTCCACTAGAATGTCCCTTGGTGGTCCCAATGCTCATGGGCCACCAAGGCCATTCTCATTCTGACACAGCCTAAGACCTCTCCTTTCTGCCCCCAATGATCACAGGCCACACACCTGGAACAATATACTTGAGGCCCCCATCTGTGCCTCACAACAATATCTTTGCCTCTGTTTCCTGCGCTGATGAAGGCCCTGTGGGAAACACATCTATTGCTGCCCTGGTAGCCCCTGCATTTCCCTTTTCCTGTATCTCAGCCACTTCCTTATTTCCTAGTTGCTCCAGCATTTTACTCTACAGCCAAGCATGAGTGCCCACCTAAGCCAGATCCTAGACACATCCCCACCCTGCCAGTTGTGCATAACTGATCACAAAGCCCCCACCCTCTTAAAAGAATATTCAGATTCCAGTTTTACAGGATGGGCAGGGATCATCAAATCACATTTAAGTTCATCCTTCAGATGAACTTCACAGAATTCAACAGCATACCTGTCAGGTTAGGAACAACACATTTGGGAAATAAGCCACCACCCAAGACCTTCTGATCTCACACATTTTTAACAAAGGCCATTTTGGAAAGTAATTTTGATATAGATAGTTCTTCGTACTTACCAAGACTCATTTGCTGCTGAGCATGTAAGATGTACAATGCATTAAAATAATGTAATTATTTTGTCTATACTATTAATATTTTCCATTTTAAATAACTTATTTTTAAATTACAAAGATGATTGTTTATTGTTATAAAATACAGGAGCATCAGAGAGAAAAAATTACACATAATTCTGTCACCCAGATATTGGTATAGTTGTATATAATTAATTACAAACTTGTAAACATAGCTATAGATACAAACATTTATTAGTGTCTTTTTCATAAAATTGTATTGTACTCTTTATTCTGCCATCTTAATTTACTGTATCATGAATAACTTTTTATGACATTTAGAATTCTTCAGCAGCATACATTTTATTGGCTGCATATAATTTTATTGTAAGAATAAACTGTGATTTTTATAATCAGCCTCTTTACTCTTATGCATTTTAGTTGTTTCCATTTTTTTAACTGTTCTACACAACACTGCAATGAACTTCCTTGATAGTAAACTGTTGTAGCCATCCATGATTATTTAGCAAGACAAATTTCTAACTGAAGCATTCCTAGGTCAAAAGAAATGAACTTTTAGATTATAACTGCTTTCAAATTTATAACATTTAATAATTGGTACTTCCCACTAATTTTTATGACATGTAAAGTCTCACTGTTATTTCAGGTTAGTGAGATTTTATGACCTATTTTCATAATTATCAGTGTAATAAAGCAAGTTTTCCCTTCAACTACTTTTCATCTACTTTTCTTTTGCCCTTGTAGATCATCTTTGCCTAAGAAAAAAATCCTCCTCCCTTTGAGAAAGTACATACAAAGTTTATTTTTTAAAGAAACTGAAAAAAGTATGAGAAAATAATGTTCATTAAATGTCTATCTATAGGTGTTTGTGACATTTATTCTCTGTATGTATTTTTCTGTGTGCTTGAGTTATTACATGGCGAAAAGGAAAAGAAGTGTTAATAAAAATAATGGAGGCACCAAAAAGAGAAGCAACATTTCTCCTTGAGAAGAGCTTAAAAGAATCCATAGAAAAAAGAGAGACTTTATCTGAGCCTTGGAAAAATTGGGGAGGTGTGCGCCCAGCTAACAGGATGGGTGAGGAACAAGGTGCTTCAAGCAGAGGAAGCAGCCTGAGCGAAGGCAGGGTGTGTGAAATGGTATGGCGCAGCCAGGAAAACCATGGGGACTCCTGGGCCTACCTGTTATAAACACATTACTTATCTTCTCTGATTCTCAGTTTCCCTCTCTCTAAAATGGGGCTAATACAACTACAAGCCTCCCAGGATAATTGTCTTGATCCAATTGTGCTGCTATACCAAAATACCACAGACTAGGTAATTATAAGCAACAGAAGCTTATTCCTCACAGTTCTGGGGGCTGGGAAGTCCTAGATCAAGCAGGCAGTTTTGGTGTCTGGTGAGAACCCTATTTCCTCTTCGAAGATGGCACCTCACTGCTGCATCTTCCAAAAAGGGTGAATGCTATGTCCTCACATGGCAAAGGATGGAAGTGCCACAAGGTGTTTCTTTCAACCTTGACCCCTTTTATAAGGATGCTAATCTCATTCATGGTGACTTAATCACCTCCCAAAGGCCACACCTAATACTCTTGCACTGGGGATTAAGTTTCAACATACATTTTAGAGGGGACAGCATCATTGAAACCATGGTAGTTATCATGAAGATTCTGTGGGATAAGCACCTATCACAGCACCTGGCAGTTGGTAAGTACTCAAAAATTATGAGCTATGAAAAAGATAAACTTCAACATGGTGAGCACATAGTGTACAAGTGGGGTAGGCAGGAAGAAAGAGAAAAGACACAATTCATTCATTTATGCATCCATTCATTCAAAGTTGACAGAGTAGGGGATACAGCTTTAAACATCATGCTACCCTGTCCTCAAAGCATATCAGTCTACATGGGTAGAGAGAAAGGTACAATCCCTTCAATATTGGGATAAATATGCGTGTTCACATGAAGAGGTGTGGTCTCCAATCTGGAGGGAGCATCTAAATGCCTTTACATAGCTTGTAAGACCCTTTCCTGTATTCGCAGAAAATGTTTGGTGTGTGTAATGTTTGGTAGACATGTTGCAATAGTGATAAATGTCACTCCAACCCAGGGTTACACATCCCCACTAGGGAGATATCATTCCAGGTAATAGCTGGTAACAGATCACAGCAGACTGAAGGACAGTATAGTGCAGTGATTAGAAACACAGACTCTGGAGCCAGACTGTCTAGATTCAAGTCATATAATCAAAGCACATATTTATATCCAACCTCATATTGTATAGCTGTTGGGAGGATTAAGTGAGTAAATATTTGTAAATTACCTAGGACACAGCTTAGCATGTAAGTGCTTTACTATTATTATGTCTTACCAAATCTTAATATTTGAGAATCATTAGATGAATGAATTAATGATGAACTCTTTTAAGCCAAAGAGTGACAGGATGCACTCAATATTTCAGAAAGAGCCAACTTTCCTTATCATTCCTCTGGAAATTGGCTGAACCTCTCTTTGGAGGAATTTACCTATGGATGAATTCAACAGGGCTACTAAAGATTACCTTCTCTTCAGTCCCAGCAGTTTTCTGGTCTTTCTCCTTCACACCAGGACCTCTATACCATCTAAGAAGCAATCTTAGATGAATACCCTGAGGTTGGAATTGTGCAAGGGAAAGGACTTGGCTTACACAGCTTAGTAAGTGATGGGAAGTATTGCTTTAGAACTAATTTATGTAGGAACAAGAACCACTTACCTTTTAGAAGTGCCTTGTTTCCTTTGATCCTGACAATAACCCTGAAAGAGGAGTCTAATCAGCCCCATTCTTCAGATGAGGAAAATTGGATGCCAAGAAATTGGGCGAATTCTAAAAATGTTGAATTGTGTTATAGTTAAGATCAAGGGTGTAAGAATCAAAATGCAGAGAGAATCCCATTTTAGCTCTTTGCCAGGGCAACCTTGGACAAATTACTGAAATTGCCTAAACTTCAGTTTCCTCATCTGTTAAATATAGACAGTGATTGTTCTTGTGTTTTGGGATTCTTGTTATGAGCTTATAAAAGGAGCACTTAGTGCCTGGCATACAGTAAATGGGAGATGTGACTATTTCTGCTCAGACTCCTGTAAAATTGTTCATCTACCCTCAGCCCATTTAGTTGTGTTGAGTGAAAAAAAATGCACAGGCAAAGCAGAGGTCAATGTTTCCAAAGTAAAAATAGAATATCTCTGCTCATGAAAGATAAACCCAATCTTTAGGAACATAAAATGGAAACATGGAGAAGGAGCTAACGAGCCATTTTGCTGACTAAATGTTGTTGTTTCTCTAGACTGCCTATGAGATGTCCAGAGGTGCTAGAAGAATATTGCATACAGTTGTGAGTTCTTGCTTTTGCTAATTTTCCCCCACAAAGTTTTGGCTCAGGACAAAACAATGATTCACTTCATAGCTTACCTCACTCAAAGAATCAAGAGAAAATATTGCAATTCAATCAACAAAGCCCATGCCCAAATAATCCACCTTCAGATACCCAAACGAGAACGTTAGAGCTTCTTAAAGCCACAAAGCCAAATTAGAACTCTGGTAAGTCAGTTACAATTTGGCTAAAGACCAAAGCCATCAAATCCAAGAGAGAATCCAGAAGAAAGAACAAGTCATTAGAGCAGGCACTGCTTTCAGACAGGTGAGCAGAAAGAGTAGCCACTGACCACTGGTTGGCTAACATGCTGAGGAAAAAATGTAACTAAAAATTCTACAAAGCAACATTAACATCCAGTGGGGTCTAGAGTCCTGAAACATCGGAACAATGGTAGCTTTCATTGACTTATATACTTATGTGAATACTTATGTGAATAGCTATATTTTAAGGTTTCTAATTGAAGTAGTATAACATCCCAAAAGCAAAAAAAAATGAACAGATCATAAGTTTACAATTTGATAAATTTTCCAAAAGGAACACAACATAGAACAGACACATAGATTACCCAAAAAGGACATTACCAGCCCCCCACAAGTCCCTCTCATCCCCCCTCCTATTATTAACACCTCCTCCCACAAGGTACCCCTTATCCTGACTTCCAATATCATAGATTGGTTTTTACCTGTTTTCACACTTTATGTAATAGAATCATACACTATGTCATCTTTTGTCTTTGACTTTGTTTAGTCAACACTGCTTGTGATATTCACACGTGCTGTTGTGTGAATTGAAGATTATTCATGGTCATTGCGGTGTATTATTCCAGTGCATGAATCTACCACAGTTTATCTGTTCTACTCTAGATGGGCATCAGGGCAGTTCCCATATTGGGCTACTATAAATAGTGCTACTATGAATATTCTGTTATATGTTTTTTAATGACAATATGAGCACATTTCCATGAGATTTTCCGCGTTGGTGTGCAATTGTTGCATCGGAGAAAGACACATATTCAACTTTAATAGATTCAGCGTGTTCTCTTATAGTGCCAATTTATTCTTGCACAAGAAAAATAGCTATGATGTTTTGAGCACTTACTATGTGTCCAATATTGCACTGGGCCTATTACATAGGCCAACTTATTATATCCCTACAAACCTGAGAGTAGAATGATGTTAATACCCCCATTTAAAAGACAAGGTAACTGAGTCCCTGGGAGGTGATATGGTCTGGCCAAGTTCACACAGAGAGTAACTGAAAGAACTGAGATATGACCCAAGGCCCAGCTGACCCCAAACCTCACACTTGCTGTTGTGCCAGTTATGGCAGCTTCTGTTTGGAGTGTGATATGGTTTAGGACAGAGTTTTGAATCATCACATATTGGAATACTCAAAAGAATGAATGGCTGTTTAATATCCATCTCCTCTGGCTGGATTACTTTTCACGCTGCTCACCCCACTTTATCTAGCTACCTTTATTTGCCCCCTCTCCAGATCTCAGAATAGATGTCACTGCCTCTGAGAAGCCTGCCCTGATGTTCCATGGCAAGGTGCTTCCTCTAGCCCCGAACTTCTCCTTGCCATGACCCTTTATGCAAATTATTTTACTGACCTCTTTAATGACATTTGATCTCATTAGAGTGCATACTCCACAAGGGAAGACTGAGTCTCCTTTGCACAAAGCATAGTACTTGGAAGAGAGCTGGCCTTCAATGAATATTTTTTGAATGAATGAATAATACTTTCTGGAACCCCATAGGCTCACAATCAAGAAAAAAAAATAAAGAAAGAAGGAAAAAAGCATTTTTACTTGCAGTAGATGTTTAAGACTGGAGTAAAAACCAATAATGCATCAGTCTTCAGCACAGTGGGTCCCCTCAGGACTGCACGTAGGATCCCGTACAGCCTGGCATGTGTTTCCCTGAGGCTTGTAGTTCTGGGGATTTGGTCTGAAACACTCGTGTAGCTTCAGGATATCCACACTGGAACGTCTTTTCCTTCTTTGCCATGTAGACCTGCTCTGATTTCAGAAATGTTATTATGATGCTGAGTGAGAGGAAGATTAGAAGGAACTGAATGTGTCTTCCGTACCTTTGTGTGAACCAAGACCTTATGCACAGACTTAGCTCCAATATCAAGGCCACCTTGTAGGTCCTTTGGCAAGTTCTTTCTTTTATTCACCATTTTTATCTACCCTTTGACTCCTCTAGCAGCCTGTAAGTCTTTGCAGGCAAGGTCTCTGTCTTGTTCATCATTATATCTGGCACCTGCCTTCATCTGTAGCCTTATCTCATGTCATTCTGCCCCATTCACTAACCTCAAGCCACACAATTTTTTTTCTGCCTTGGGAGCTATGTATTTAGGCTTATTTCTGTCCCAGGTCTTTTGAGCTGTCTATTCTTTCTGCCTGGATGACTTTTTCTCTTTTCTACATGTGACTCAGCTGTTCTCATTTTCCAGGTTCAGATTACATGTTTCCCCCTTAGAGATGCCTTCCCTGGACACTATTTTTATTTATTCTCCTTTATTATTTTATTGTTTGATAATACAGCTGGGAAATGTTTTGCTTGTTTCTTTACATGTCTAACACCTGCCTCCCTATCTAGAAGTGAGTCCTTATAGAGGCTTAATCATATCTATCTTATTCCCTTATATTTCTTCCAGCTCCTAAAATCAGAAAACTCACTGAACGTCTGTTGAATGAGTTGATATATTTCACAGCACTGAGCACAGAATCTAACACAGAGTAGACAATCGATCAATGTTTGTTGAATGTATCAGAAATTCTAAGACAATCCGCCAACCCTCCACCCCCTCTCCAAAATAGCTTTCATTCATTCATCCAGTCGGTCAGCAAACATTAACTGAGCAAATACCAGGTACATGTACAGAGTCAACAATGCAGTATTCCTTATCTCAGCAGACAGAGAAGCCATTGAGTCAGTTGCTTCAGCACAAATCCTTGGTTTCATCCTTGATTCCTGTCTTTCTCAATGCACACTCAAACCATCAGCAAATCCTATTGATTCTCCCTTCAAAGTATACACAGAATCCTTCCGCATCCTATCACCTCTACCACGACCCCCCTGGCCCTGAGCGTCATGATCTCTCACCTGGACAATTACAACAGCCTCCTAAATGGTCTCTCTGCTTCTGCTTGTGCCCTGCTATGTTCTGTCCTTCACAAGGCAAGCAAGATGTCTGTTACAGTAATGTAAGCCATATTATACCCTCACCCTGCTTAATGCCTCCAATGACCTGAGGTCAAATTACAATAAAACCCACACCATAGCTTGCAAAGCCCTATGGAATCCGTCCTTTGCTCACCTCCCTGACCCCATTACCTCACACCTTGTCCCTGCTTTCTCTGCTCCAGCCACACTGAACAACTTGCTCCTCCTCAGATACCCCAGGCACTTCTCACCTTTGCATTTTCTCTTCACTCTCTCCAGAATGCTTTCCCCTGAGAACTACATGGTTCTTTCCTTCACTTCAATCACATCTCTCTTGAAATGTCCAAAAATGGTCCCTGCTTTTTTTTACCAAAACAGCCCCCGATCAGGATGCCTTGTCCTTATCCAATTTTATTTTTCATCTTAGCATTTACAACCGCTTAACACACTTGCTTGTGTCTCTACAACCTATTGGAAGCATCATGAGAGCAGAGTCTTTAAATGATTTATTCACTGTCACATTCCTCAGCACACAGAAGAGTTTTTTGCATGTAGTGGGCACTCAGTAAGTAGTTGTAAAGAGAGAGAAAAAAGAAAAGAAGGAAGAAAGAAAGGAAGGAGGAAGGGAGGAGAGAAGGAGGAAGGGAGGAGGGAAGGAGAGAGAGAAAGAGAGGGGAGAAAGAAAGGAGGGAAGAAGGGAGTCAGGAAAGAAGGAGGAATGGAAGGGAGGAAGGAAGGGAGAGGAAGGAGGGAGACAGGAAACAGGGAGGGAGGAAAGAGGAAGGGAGAAAGGAAAAAAGGAAGAAATGAAAGTGGAGAGTAAAGAAGGAAGGAAAGAGAGAGGAAAAGGGAGGGAAGGAAGGAAGGAAGGAGGGAGAAAGGAAAGAAGGAGGGAGGGAGGAAAAAGAGGAGGAGGGAGGGAGAGAGAGAGGAAGGAAGGAAGGAAGGGAGGGAGGAAGGGAGGGAGGGAGTGGGGAGGGAGGCAGGGAGGAGTGAAGGACTGAAAAATGAGATGAATGAATAAATAGAGAAGTGAATGAATAAATGATTGAGACCCAGTCCCTGCCACCTACAAACTCACAGGATAAGTCCCAGTTCAGCTCCCTCAGAAGTCCCCTAACCAGTCCAATGTAACCCACTTTGCCTGCACTCATCATTGAGGGAGCCCCTGCCCAGCACTGCCCTTCCTTTCTCCACATTTCCCCCTTTGTCCTCCTCCTCCCTCCCAACCCCACCTCTGCCTCCCATGTTACAGATTAAAAACAACAGCCAAGCTGGCATTTACTGACTGTCAAACACCTCGCTTAGTTTCCTCAGAACAAACAGACTCAGCCTATGTTTTTGTTTGTTTTCTTCCTTTTTCTAAGCTGCTGAGCTGTCCCTGGAATTGTGCAAGAGGTCACACGGAGGGACTGTCAACAGCTCCCTAACGTAGGTTCCTACCCCAGAAAGGGGGTCCAGGTTTCACAGGCCCAAGCGCCTGGGCAGGAACACACACACACACACAGGCTGCTGTTTGTTTTCTCCGACAGGTCTGGCATTTCCCCCTTGGGAGAGAGGAAGCTTAAAACACAGAAGGCCCCCTTCTCTAATTAGACATGAAAAACAGTTTGGATAAGCAGAGGCATGTCACCCAACTGCACAATCCCTTCCTGGAGAGCAGGAGGGTTGAAGCCTTTCAGGGATTTTTTTTCCACTTTGTTTTTAAATTTTAAAAGTTTTATAAAAAAAATTTCATACATTTTATATAATATAATGAAAGTCAAAAGTCCCTAATAAAACCTTTAATTCCATATCTCCCAAAAAAACAACAGTTTGTTGTTCAATCATGCATTCATTGATCCATTCAACAAATATTTATGGAGTGCCTACTACACACCAGACACTGTTCTAGCTTTTTGAGAGTGCAAAAGCAAGTAAAAGCTGACCTTTCCAGAAAGTTTCTCTTTGCAGCCAAAAATTAAAAAATGATCTATTACAAACAGGGGAGAAACTGGTCACTTCTGTGTCATCCCACATAACCCTCGCAGAGTGATTGTACTAGACACACTGTTTGGAGCTTCATTTTCTTTATTTAAACATACATCTTGAGTTCTTTTCCATATCAGTTCATAAACTTCTACCTTGTGCATTTCAGAAGCTGCACAGTGCTCCATTGTTTAGCAGTACCATAACGTATGGAAAGTTTTCTGTAGTTGGATACTTGGGTTATTTCCAAGCTGATTTCTAGAAGTGAGATTGCTTGAAAGAAGGAAAGGGTTGAAAAACTGACAGATATTTGCAAAAGGAGTGAAAGACTTTGAAAAGTGAAGGGTTAACTTGGCATCTACCCTTAGCTTGACATTCTCCCTCCATCTCATCTTAAAAGTAAAGAGGGTTTTTCCTAAGACACTTGGGGAGTTGGAGAATTCATTGACATTTACTGAACATAAAGGTATGCCTAACCTTATGAAACCCTGATTCTCCCTTGTCTTGCTGGATGATAATTGTCTAGTTATATATTGGTTTCCACCATGAGACCATGGGCTTCTGGAAAGCCAGGGACTTATCTTTCTAGTGCCTAGAATAGAGCTAGAGACAGGGAGAGTACTCAGTAAAAGCCTGCTGAAGGAATAATTAATTTGAAAGGAATGAATGAGGTATCTATCCAAAAGAAAAGAAATTATTACACCAGCACTTGAATGTTTATTGCAGCACTACTCATAATAGCAAAGATATGGAGTCAACCCAAGCGTCTGTCAATGGATGATTGGATAAAGAAAATGTAGCACATTATATATATACACACACATACACGTATATATGATACTTTACATATAGTACTATAATATATAGTACATATAATTATAACCTTTTAATATACAATATTACTATATATAATGTACTACATTATAATATATATAAAGTTATATATATATTATATAGAAAGTAATACACACACACACACACCATGGCATACTACATAGCCATAAAAATAATGAAATCATGCCTTTTGCAGCAACACAGATGGAACCGGAGGCCATTATCTTAAGTGAAATAACTCAGAAGCAGAAAGTCAAATATCACATGCTCTCACTCATAAGTAGGAAGTAAATAATGTGTATGCACGGGGACAGACAGTGGAATAATAGACCCTGGAGTTGGGAATAGTGGGAGGGTAGGACTGTGGTGAGGAACAAAAAGTTATCTAATGGGTACAAGGTACACTATTGGTGTGATGGCTATACGGAAAGCCCAGACTTCACCACTACACAGTCTATCCATGTAACAAGAATTCACTTGTACTCCCTAAAGTTATAAAAGTAAAAAAATAAATAAATAAATTTTAAAACGAGAAACAAGAATGAATGGACAGACGTTGGGTGGATAAATAGATAAATGGGTTGGTGGTTAGAAAAACAGAAGGATAGATGTATGTATAAATGCATGGATGGATGGATTAAAAGTAGATAGATAGGGCTGGGCACAGTGGCTCACACCTGCAATCCCAGCACTTTGGGAGGCTGAGGTGGGCAGATCACTTGAGGCCACGACTTTGAGACCACTCTGGCCAATATGGCAAACCCCCATCTCTACCACAAATACAAAAAAAAAAAAAAAAATAGCCAGGCGTTGTGGCACATGACTGTAGTCCCAGCTACTCCAGAGGCTGAGGCAGGAGAATCACTTGAACCCAGAGGCAGAGGTTGCAGTGAGCTGAGATCATACACCACTGCACTCCAGCCTAAGCAATAGAGTGAGACTCTATCTCAAAAAAAAAAAAGTGAGTAGATAGCTGGGTAGATGGATAGATACTTAAACATATGGAGGAATAGATGAATGACTATACAGATAAATTGGTGAATGAATGAATGAGTGAATGAATGAACATACAAAGAAGTGAGTGCATGAGTAAGTGAATGAGTGAAAGGGTGGGTAGATAGACGGATGATGACCAATGGATACATTTACACAGTTAACAAATTATAAAGATGAT